>NC_143485.1:57106785-57729981 GCF_027475165.1 Benincasa hispida
GTGTTAATTTGTAAGGGCCTCTATGTTTTTTGGCATAATTAACAAGCAACCGAGTCTGTAATTCAAAATGTTTTGAGTTAGCTGAGTCATTTGTGATGAAGTTTCAAAGCATAGAGATACAGTTTCTCAGCAAAGAAGAAGACCAAGAGTTGGTCGTGTCGTGTAGCCCCAGGTAAACGATCATTGGGATTTGGCTAAACGATCGTGTAGATTTTTTATGCGATCGTGTAGTATTTACTAAACGATTATTTAGTTAATGCTAAATGATGGGGTAAAGTGTTTACTCTATTGCATAACGTTGGTTGCTCGATTGCGTACATGCTGGAGGTAAACGATCGAGTGGGAGCATGTGATGCTCATCGTGTAGAAAAAGTAGCGCGCTAAACGATCGTATAGTTAGCATGATCATCGCATAGTCACTGACCACATGATCACAAGGTATACGATACGAAGGCGCTCGCTCAACGATCGTTTAGTGATAGTGCTTCACTGCATCATTGTCATTTAGACGATCATATAAGGCTTGCATTATGCGCGGCACGCTGCATGATCGCATACCTCGTGCTTCATCACATAGTGAAAGGTACACGATCGTTGCTAAATGATCGTTCATCTCTGGAAGCGTTGGTAAATGATTAAGTAAAGCATTTACTATTTCGTGTAGACGATCGCGAGGATGTTTGGTACATGATCAGTGGAGACGCATTGCTTTGCCCGGATGGTTCAAGACCTGATTCGCCTGTTCGAATCAAAGACTCTTTGTCTTTATAATAGTTAGTTTTTTTTTTTTTTAAGGTTTTTGAGGCAATTTTTCCTGGTTCATTAACTTTTGTTTAATATACATGAGATGTATGTGCTTTATATGGCAAAGTGTTTGACATATACATTTGAAACCCACCTTAGGTTGTGCAATTATTCATGCATCATGTATTATAAGTATTATAATATGGCATGTTGAAATTACAAGAAAGCATGCGCATGCATCATGAAATATAAGAGTTATATTTGTGCATGCAGTAAGCATATTCATGCATCATCTTTATTATAAACGTTATAATATAAGGGTGTATGAAAGCATGTTTTGCTTGGTTCGTTGCTTGTTTATATAAGAGTTATATAAAATGTAGCAATGAATGAACAATGCATGGAGCATGACACTTAGGCTATTTGTAAAAGTTATGAATGTCTTGTATGTGTTTGTTTTGCGTTGTGCATTGTTTTGGTTGTTTCTATTATAAGAGTTATAATAGAAATTAGAACTAAAATCGATAAGAAAGAGTTGCATGCGGACTTAAGGTGAACTCATGTTTTTTAAAAGGGTTTTAAAATTGGATTGAGATAGACCTAAGTTCAAAGGTTCTAATGAGATTAGCAACCTAGTTTAATCTTTTTAAATTGGTTTAATAGGATTAAATTGATTGGCATAAAAGATTAAAATTGTATTAAATCTATATATAAGGGACCTTTTGTCTAAGACGGGTTCTGTCTAGGCTGGGGTACTTAAGTTGACGGAAACGAGACACCCCTAACTGGGAACCTACCTGGAAAAGTGAATTAGATAGATTTTTTGCAAGCATGTGACAGTTGTCAAAGACTCCGATAAAGAGTTTAATGGATGATGATCAAAAGTTGTTTCAACTATCCAAGGTAAAAGTTACTCTTGGGAAAACTTAAACAGTCACTTAGTTAAAATTCTTAGCCGTGTTTTTTCTAAGTTAACTAAACCCTAGGTTATAAAATAGTCAGTGGGGGGAAGAGAAGTATCTGATATGTCAATGATTCCACTCAATTTTCTCCTTGTATGTTCATGCCGTGAGATTCATACTTGGCTTCGTGGTGCCCTGGGAGCATCCCCTTCGAATGGTGTTTGCATGAGTCAATATCAAGGTGGACGGAGAAAGTGTTTATAGTAAGTGGGTGAAGGATGTGTGTCAACACGTCCTACGGTCTCTGTTATTGGTTTGCATTGTGAGATCATTTTGTACTCCCTCGTGGCGCCCTAGGAGCGCCCCCCTTCGGATGGGTTTTGCGCTGTTGGTCAAGATCTAAGTGAACTCCAGAAATGGATAAGGTTGCTTTAGTTTTTGTCCCAATCGGATTTTTTCCCTTCGGATTGGCTGTTAGGGCCTAAAATGGTGGGTCACACTTACGAGAAATTGTTAAGCAAGTTAATGATTTATTGATCAAATCAATGATAGCTAGTCGTTATAGGAGCAAGAGTTGTTTTGGTATTAATGACTGGTTGAGAATGTCTCAATTCAGATGAGGGATGAATTGACCTCCCTTTGCCGGCTTTCGTCCTAAACCTTTGAAGCGTCATTGCGAAACTAGATGTCACACAGGGTTCATGTTAGTTTTTCTAAACCTTATTGGATGTTGTTTTTTTTTTCAACGGGTATTTGCTTAAAACCTAACGTAGGTCAATGTATTTTTGTTTTCAGCAACATGTTTGTATTTCCGTTTAATGCCTCTATTTTGACCCATTACATACAGTGGAAAGAGTCTTGTAAACGTATTTCGTGGTTAACAACCTCGAGTTTTTCATGGTTGAGAAATGTTCTCAAGTCCCGGCCCTTGATGCACCGCAAATTATTCGTAATGCATATGAGGTGTGGATGAAGGCTAATTCATTGGCTCGACTTCACATATTGGCTAGCATACCTGATGTTTTGGCCAAAAGGGTTGAGAACATGGTCATTGCACAGGAGATCATGGACTCGTTGGAAGATTTGTTTGAACATCAGTTCTTACTTTTCGAGCACAGAGAGATGGATGACAAAACCAGTAGTGTTAGTTCCCAAGTTAAACTCCAGGAAGGGAAAGTAATTTTTGCTGACTTTGTTGAAGTTCATAGAAGAGAAGTGTTCTCTAACATGGAACTTGAAGCTTATCTAGGTTCTGACTGATCCCACTACTCTCCAAAAGAGGAGGATGTCTAAAGATAGTACATGTGATTTATTGGTCTTAGAGACGTGTTTGGTAGAGAATGATGATTCCACCTGGATCCTTGATTCGGGTGCTACTAATCACATCAGTTCCTCTTACCAAGGATTCAATTCCCGGCAAACGTTGCCATAGGGAGAAATGACTCTTCGAGTCAGTACTGGTGAGGTTGTTTCAGCTTTTGCTGTACGCAGGTTGAAGTTATTTTTGGACAAGAAGCGTTATCTGTTACTGGATAATGTTTTTATAGTTCCTCATATCAAGAGGAATTCAATCTTGGTTTCTTGTCTCATTGAACAATGTTATACCGTCTCCTTTTCTGAGAATAAAGTGTTTATTTTCAAGCATAGGATGGAGATTGATTTTGGTTCAATGGAAAGTAACTTATATGTACTAAGGCCATTAGTCATAAAAGCCTTGTTTAACACTGAAATGTTTAGTACGACGACAATAGTTAAAAAACCAAAGGTTTCTCCTAGAAAACGCCCATCTTTGGCATCTAAGGTTAGGCCACATCAACCTCAATAGGATTGAGCAGTTGGTGAAATGTGGACTTCTAAAGAGTTTAGAAGAAAACTGCTTGTCAGTGTTTGAATCATGCCTCGAAGGCAAGATGACCAAACGACCTTTTACTGGAAAAGGTTACAGAGCCAAAGAAGCATTAGAGTTTGTACATTCTAACCTCTGTGGTTCGATGAATGTTAGGGCCCGAGGTGGGCGTGAATATTTCATCTCGTTCATATATGATTATTCAAGATACGAGTATCTCTACATAATGCAATTTAAGTCTGAAGCCCTTGACAAGTTCAAGGAGTATAAGGCTGAAGTTGAAAACTTGTTAGGTAAGAAGATAAAAACACTACAATCTGATCGTGGTGGAGAGTATATAGACCTCCAATTCCAGAACTATATGATAGAACATGAGATTGCGTCCCAACTCTCGGCCCCAGGTAGACCTCAGCAGAATAGTGTATCAGAAAGGAGAAACAGAACCTTGTTGGACATGGTTTGATGAGTTATGCTCATCTTCCAGACTCGTTTTGGGATTTTACAGTGGAGACTGTTTACTACATTCTGAATAATGTTCCCTCGAAAAGTGTTTCTGAAACACCTTTTGAACTGTGGAGAGACCGTAAAGGTAGTTTATGCCACTTCAAGATTTGGGGGTGTCTGGCACATGTGCTTATGACTGACCTGAAAAAGTTAGAACCACGTTCGAAAGTTTGCCTCTTTGTAGGCTACCCTAGGGAAACGAGAGGTGGATACTTCTATGATCCGAGTGAGAACAAAGTGTTTGTTTCAACTAATGCTATCTTCTTGGAAGAAGATCACATTAAGGATCATAAGCCACAAAGTAAGCTTTCTTTACGTGAGATTTCTAATGAGACTGAGGCTACTGAGGGTTCGACAGATCAACAAGGGTTGTTGAGGTCGGTGCATCTAGTCAACCAGCTCAAGAGTTGAGACTGCCTCGACGTAGTGAGAGGGTTATGAACCCACCAGATCACTACATGGTTTTGACTAAAGCCCAGAATTCCATTTCTAATGATGGGGTCGAGGATCCATTGTCTTTTAAGAAAGCAATGGAGGATGTTGACAAGGATGAATGGATTAAAGCCATGAACCAGGAGATGGAGTCTATGTACTTCAGTAACGTTTGGGAGCTTGTGGATCTTCTTAATGGGGTACGACCTATAGGGTGTAAGTGGATCTATAACCGAAAGCGAGGTGTAGATGGAAAGGTGCAAACCTTTAAGGCTCGGCTCATGAAAAGGGTTGTACCCAGGTTGTGGGAGTGGACTATGAGGAAACTTTCTCACCTGTTTTCATGCTCAAGTCTATCAGGATACTCCTATCCATAGCCACATTTTATGATTATGAGATATGGAAAATGGACGTCAAGACTGCCTTTCTTAATGGTAATCTTGAGGAGACCATCTATAAGGCTCAACCAGAGGAGTTCGTAGTTTCAGATCAAAAGAAAAAAGTTTGCAAGCTTAATAGGTACATTTATGGGCTGAAGCAAGCGTATTGATCGTGGAACATTAGATTTGACATTGTGGTCAAGTTGTTTGGCTTTGATTAGAACATTGATGAGTCTTATGTTTACAAGAAAATTATCAATAACTCATTAGCTTTCCTGGTACTGTATGTGGATGAAATCCTACTCATTGGGAATGATGTAGGGTATCTGACTAACATTAAGAAGTGGCTAGCTACCCAGTTCCAAATGAAAGATTTGTATGAGGCACAGTATGTTCTAGGGATCCATATCATTCGAGATCATAAGAATAGGAGTTTAGCCTTGTCTCATGTTGATTAGGAATAGGATGTAGGATTTCAAGAGGGGTTTGTTACCTTTCAAGCATGGAATCGTATTGTCTAAGGATCAATGTCCTAAGTCACCTCAAGAAGTTGAGATGAGACAGATTTCCTATGCTTTAGTTGTTGGAAGCTTAATGTATGCAATGTTGTATACCAGACTCGACAATTGCTATGCAGTAGGGATTGTCAGTCGTTATCAGTCCAATCCAGGATTTGATCACTGGTCGGCAATCAAGAAGATCCTCAAGTTTGTTCAAAGAATGTGGAACTACATGCTCGTGGATGGATATAAGGATATGATCCTTACAAGATACACCGACTCTGACTTTCAGACATCGGGGTTAGTGTTCACTATGAATGAAGGGATTGTAGTATGGCGAAGCATCAAGCAAGGATGCATCGCGGACTCCACTATGGAAGCCAAATACGTAGCCGCTTGTGAAGTAGCTAAGAAGGTTGTTTGGTTGAGGAAATTACTTATAGATTTGGAAGTTGTTCCAAATATGAATTTGCCGATCACTCTTTATTATGTTAACAACAAGTTGTGGCAAATTCAAAGGAACCTCGGAGTCATCATCGAGGCAAGCATATAGAGTGGAAATATCACTTGATCAGGGAGATTTTGCATCGCGGTGATGTGATAGTCACGAAGATTGCGATGGAGCACAATATTGCTGATCCATTTACAAAGGCTCGCACGGCTAAAGTGTTCGAGAGTCATCTGGAATCTCTGGGTCTACGGGACATGCGACATCTTGTCTGGGGCAAGTGGGAGATGATACTGAGGCATGCCCTAGTTTATTGTATATTGTACATATATTTATCTTCTATTGTACATTAGTCTTCTGAGGCGTTAGGACAAGTGAGAGATTGTTAGGATTGGTGTCCTAATTCTCCCGAAGTCTCATAGTTTATAATCTATACATATTGTTATGAATAAAATAGGAGTTATTTTATTTGGCATTTACTCATATCTAATAAACAAAGCTCCATTTACAAAGGCTCTCACGGCTAAAGTGTTCAAGAGTCATCTAGAATCTCTGGGTCTACAGGACATGTGACATCTTGTCTGGGGCAAGTGGGAGATGATACTGAGGCATGCCCTAGTTTATTGTATATTGTACATATATTTATCTTCTATTGTACATTAGTCTTCGGAGGCGTTAGGAAAAGTGGGAGATTGTTGGGATTGGTGTCTTAATTCTCTCCAAGTCTCATAGTTTGTATTCTATACATATTGTTATGAATAAAATAGGAGTTATTTTATTTGGCATTTACTCATATCTAATAAACAAAGCTCCATTTACAAAGGCTCTCACGGCTAAAGTGTTCGAGAGTCATCTGGAATCTCTGGGTCTACAGGACATGCGACATCTTGTCTGGGGCAAGTGGGAGATGATACTGAGGCATGCCCTAGTTTATTGTATATTGTACATATATTTATCTTCTATTGTACATTAGTCTTCTGAGGCGTTAGGAAAAGTGGGAGATTGTTGGGATTGGTGTTCTAATTCTCCCGAAGTCTCATAGTTTGTAATCTATACATATTGTTATGAATAAAATAGGAGTTATTTTATTTGGCATTTACTCATATCTAATAAACAAAGCTCCATTTACAAAGGCTCTCACGGCTAAAGTGTTCGAGAGTCATCTGGAATCTCTGGGTCTACAGGACATGCGACATCTTGTCTGGGGCAAGTGGGGGATGATACTGAGGCATGCCCTAGTTTATTGTATATTGTACATATATTTATCTTCTATTGTACATTAGTCTTCTGAGGCGTTAGGAAAAGTGGGAGATTGTTGGGATTGGTATCCTAATTCTCCCGAAGTCTCATAGTTTGTAATCTATACATATTGTTATGAATAAAATAGGAGTTATTTTATTTGGCATTTACTCATATCTAATAAACAAAGCTCCATGGTTATTGTATGTAAACTTAAGCATGTATATGAGATATACAAGTGGATCATGCCTTAAGTGATAACTTAAATAGGTCTATAGTATAAGGATTAAAGAGGGATACCTGATCTTGGTGACACTACGGATACGACCCACTTTGTAGAGATTTGTAAATGTTGTGAACTACTATAGATGGTAGATCCTAACAATTCATGTGGAGACATGCGAGCGACCATAGGTGACATGACCTCAATCCTTAGTGTTTTAGGAACTCGTGCCTTTGAGGGAGGTTCTTTGATTAGTATGGGTGAGAGTGGCCAGATTGCCAACTCAACATGCCTACCTTTTTGGGATCTTGTCTGATTTAGGAGCTGGGAACTCAGTTACACAATATGAAATTCACTCCTTCCTTGAAGCAGGGGTAAGTAGATAGATTGCTCTCTTAAGGGCTGATTCTGAGTCTTGAACATAGTGGCCACAACTTCTCTTTAGAAGAGAGGACTCAGTAATAGTAGGACTATGATTTATGTTCATTAGAGGGATCAGTGGTAGAAGTTAGATGTAACTACCAGGGCCTAACGGTTATTGGCCCAGCTGTACTTACGAGCGATCTGTGAAGGGTTATTGCACTGTTGATTGGTTGATATGGACACATAATATATCCGTGGTAAGGAGAGTTCAGTTGTCAGTCTTTAGTGGATTTCCTGGCAATTAACAGATGGTGGATCCCATGACTAAAGAGTTTATTCAGTTATTCAAGTACTATTGAAACTTCAAGCTACAAGTCCATAAGGTCCCCTTGGTAGCTCAATGGATTCAAGTTGAGGATTAGATCTTGGTGTTGATTTGAAATGTTCAAATTGACAAGAGGTAATTCAATTATATATGATATGATCGGTGTGATGTATGAGATACATCAAGTGGAGAATTAATGTAAATAAGAATTGCATTAAGTACCATGAAATAGAAAAAGAGCTATAGTTTATATATTCCATGAGAGGTTATAAGTATACTATGGTAAGTTGGTTATCATATATATTTATAATAATATTAATTATTGGATAATTATCTCTTTTTCTCTAATAACCAATTGACTGGGAGGTTATTGATGGTTTCATGATAACCGTGAGATAATAGGAAAAATGTTTTCCTAAATTTAGTATGATTTGTGAGAGTTGTTATTCTCAGAAACATCTCACGCAAAGGCTGCCAAGTGAATGAGATTCACTAAACGATAGTTGAAGAGAGACTATACGATCGTGGGGTGACACGACAAGACAGTTCACTCAGCTGGCCGATAGCTAAAAGATCGCAGAGCTTTTTCTAAATGATTGGGCATCGTCTATACGATAGACGTTGTCATCTCCCACTTGCTCAATCGTTTATACGATTGTTCTTCCTCCGGTCTCTTCCTTTAACCAAGTCCACACAGAGCCTACACTTCTAAATTCTCACATCGAGAATACCAAGATAGCCATTGTGATGGTGTCGTACTCAACTCGACATATTTCGAGGTATTTGGAGGTCGTTTGCTGTGTTCATGATCTTGGAGATCGCTGAGTTCGTAGTCGCTGTGATCGTGCTGTGTAGCGGTCGTAGTGTTCGAGCATTCAGGTTTGCAGCCTTGCTGATTGTTCGCACATTTGAGGTTTAGGGAGTTTGAAGATGAGTCTTCAAAGGTATGTATAATTCTTCCCTTGATCTTTGTAAAGCATGGTTTAGTTTCGTTTTGTGCATAACCTGTATGTTTCCGCTTCTTGATTGTAATTGTGTATGTTCATATACGAATGAAATTTGGAACGATCATTCTGCTGCTCATGGAAATCCTCATGTCTGGTTTTCTTCAAATACAAGGTTCATCAATGTTTTGATCAAAACCAAATAATTTGATCATTGTATCAAATCTAATGTTCCAAGATCTGGATGCCTGTTTCAACCTATAAATGAACTTATTCAGCTTGCAAACTTTTTGCTCCTGATCTCGGGCTATGAACTCCTCGGGCTGAGACATAAAGTTATTCTTTTCAAGATTGTCATTTAGTAAAGCAGTCTTGACATCCATTTTCCATGTCTCATAATCATAATATGTAGCCATGGATAAGAGAATTCTTATAGACTTAAGCATAGCAAAAGGGGAAATAGTTTTCTTATAGTCAACCCTTTCCTTATGGGTATAACTCTTTGCTACAAGTCTAGCTTTAAAGTTTTGTACCTTTCTAGCTACATCTCTCTTTCTTTTATAGATCCATTTTCATCCTATGGGTTTTATCCTTTTAGGTGGATCTATAATATCCCATATTGTATTGGAGTACATAGACTCCATTTCAAGGTCCATAGCTTTTACCCATTAGTTCTTGTCTACGTCATTTATTCCCTATTTATAGGACAATGGATCCTTAACGCCATCATATGGCATGACAACCTGAGTTTCAGTTAAACCCATGTAGCGGTTAGGTTGTATTACAACCCTCCCACTGTGTCGAGGCTCTCTCAGCGATTGAGATGGACGAGACTGAGTTGAAGTGTTGACCTCTTCAATAACTCTAGATGAAGGACTGGTTGCATCAACAAGTCTTGTTGATTCTTTAGTAGCTTCACTTAATATTATTTTGTTTCATGGTTTATGATCTCTCATGTGGTCTTCCTCTAAAATGTAGCGTTTGTTAATATAAATACTTTATTTTCTTGAGGGTCATAGAACAAACCATCTCTCATTTCCATAAGGTAACCAACAAATTGGCATAATCTTGAACGAGGTTCTAACTTCTTAGGATTTGTCATTAACACATGTTCAGGACAACCCCAGATTCTCTGAAGTAACGTAAACTCAATTTACGACCCCATAACTCGAAAAGTGTTTCAGAAACACTCTTCGAGGGAATATTGTTTAAGATGTGAACTATAGTCTCTACTACATACCCCCAAAACGAGTTAGGCAATTGAGCATAGCTCATCATAGAACGAACCAAATCTAATAAGGTTCTACTTTCTGATACAGCATTCTGCTGAGGTGTACCAGGTAATGAGAGTTGGGATTGAATTCCATGTTTTATCATATAGTCTTGGAATTCTAAATCCATGTACTCTCCACCCTGATCAAATCAAAGTGTTTTAATTGTTTTACTTAATAAGTTTTCAACTTAATCCTTATACTGTTTGAACTTTTCAAAGGCTTCAGACTTATATTCCATTAGGTATAAGTAACCATAACTTGAATAATTATCCATTAAAAAGATAAAGTACTCGTACCCTCCTCTAGCTACCTTTAGCCTTTACATTCATTAGACTGCAAAGATTCGAATGTATGAGCTCTAAGGGTTCTTTGGTTCTATAACATTTTCCACTAAAATGTCTTTTATGTTGGGTTTTATGTCCTAAAACTCATGGTTTGTAAACAATAAACTTATTATGTTATTAATAAAGATGTTATTGAGGTTTTATTCAATAAAGTTGTTATTGAATATATGAATTGCTCACTTTGTTTAGAAAGAACCTAAATCCAATAAACTAAGATCGACTATTATATCAATACTTGGATTTTATGTAGCAACATAAAAGTGGATCAACTTCGAGCAGATAGTCAAAATGATCTATAGTATACAGATAAGGTCGGGTACATTATTCTGGGAACACTATTGGATATGGCCCACTTTGTATTCACTATAAACGATGTGATCCTGAATCATTCATATGGAGACATGAGAATAGGAGTGTCCTGTGCAAAGAGTTTGTATAAGACCGGATAAAGAAATAAGTCACTCATAATCCTGAGCTAATTATGAACTCCTATTTATTCGAGATTATCTTTAGATTTTCATGGGCGAGGGTTGCCTCAACAACGTTGGCTCAATAAATCTTCCATTTTTAGGATAAGATGGGGTAGATAACTGGGGGCATAGAGTGCAAGAAGAAATTCACTCCTACTCGCTTTTAGGGATAGTAGAGAGGTTGTTCCCTTAAGTATTGACTCTGGGTCTTGAACAAGGGGCCCCACCCTCTCATTGCCCCGGGAGGGACTCAGTTTAGTGATTTGATCACAAACGAATTATTCATTAGAGGATCAGTGGAACTTAAGGAGCAAGATGTAATCTCAGGGGTAAAAGAACTTTTGACCCAACTATTATTACGAACAACCTGTGAAGGGTTGACTTACTTATTATGGTTATATCGAGTGAATAGAAATATATCTACAGTGAGGTAAATGTAACTATTGGGCTTTAGTAGAGTTACCAATAGTTAACTATGTCAAAATTGCAACAAAAGTCAAAATTATTGACTAGGTCAAAATTGCAACAAAATTGAAGATGTTGAGTTTAGGCTTTGAGAGTCAGAAAGTCAAATTGTTAACTTTGGACTTTTAAAGTCAAATATTGACCTTTGACCAAGTTAGTGGATAAATCCAACATGCTTAAGTGGGAAAATCCTAAATTTGTGATGCTAGGTGTTCATCCCACTTCAAGAGACTAATCCCACTTTGTGTTAATGGAATTTTGAGTGTTAAATTCTCGTCAACTTAAAATATGCATTATTTGCATGATTTTGCCTATAAATAGAAGAGTTCTATGATATTTTGACTTTTATGAGATTTTTGAGAAAAAGCTTAACCTTATACTCTCTCAATTCCCTACCCTTTTCCTCTCAAAATTAGTCATTCATTGGATCCCACCTTCTCGTTCTAAAGTCGGAGAATAGTTGGAAAGATTCTTGTTGTGGTCTAGGAACCATTCTTGAGGAGATTGGAGCGAATTTGGAGAAGAATTAAAACTAAAAATGATGTATAATTTCTATCCCTTTGTTTTAATTTAAATTGCATGCTTATTCTTTCAAACATAACATGATTAGAGTACTTTATGTCATTTATTTCTTCCATTGTGCATGTGCTCGTTCCTTCACTTTAGTCATATTTCCTTCGAGACGAGATTCACATGGAGGTAATGGATCATCTTCTAACTTGTTTACAAGTCCATTCTTTACTAAATTTCCGATCCTATCAAGATTTATATGGCCTAATCTCAAATGCCAAAGATACGTATTATTATTACTTGAAAAAATTCTTCGCCTTTTTGTTTGAATATTAGCAATTTTAAACATCTCATGATTTAAAAGTTTTTTTGATTTAGTTAGTCTTAACATATATAAGTTGTCTTCTAGTTTAACTGATTAAATAGTCACACAATTTTTCATAATGAACACTACATTTGAATTAAAAGAAACAGAGTATGATTGTTCAATTAAACATGAAATAGAAACAAGGTTCCTCCTCATTTTGGAAACAATGTAAACAATGTAAGTTTTCTGAAAATATAAATCTACTTCTAAAAGACAACTTAGCAGCTTCCACTACACGAGCTAAATGACATCTTCGCAACCTTGACAAGTCCCCAACCTTACGTCATTAATAATCTCTAGACTTGGTCAAAAGAAAATTTATATTATCGAACTACTCCTATCATTACTGTTGGGGTTGGTGCCCTAAATCTCGTAAGGTCCGATAGTTTGTAATAATAATGTACAAACACCTTTTTTATTTAATAGAATATATGATGTTATATTTCATTTTTTAGTTACATTAACCACAAACCAATAAACTAAGATCAAATGTTATCTTATAGCTTAAACATGTATGTTAAGACATATGGGTGGATCATGTTTAAGTGATAACCTAAATTATCTATAGTAGATGGATAAGGCTAGATACCTTATCCTGGTGACACTACAAGTATGGCCCACTTTGTTGATGTTACAATTGTTGTAAAGTGCTAAAAATGATCTGATCCTGAGCATTCATGTGGATACATGTGAGTCGGGATAGTTTACAAATGAGTTTGTATAAGGCTGGACCACGAAATGTTTAGTCTCATTATATAACGTTGTTCATAATAGAGACTTACATTTCACCAAGATGACCATAGGTAACATGACCTGAATCTTGAGTGAGTTGTGAACTCCTGTCTATGAGGGCGGTTCTTTGATTTGTATGGGTGAGAGTGGCCAGATTGCCTTGATTCAATAAGCCTACAATTTTAGGGATTCTTCTGGTTGAGAAGCTGGGAACACATCTACACAAAAAGGAATTCACTCCTTCCCCAATGTCGGCGTGAGTAGATAAATTACTCCCTTAAGGGCTGATTCCTAGGCTTGAACAATATGGTGCCACACTCTCTTCTGGCCCAAGAGGGCTTTGAGCATAGTTGGACTATGATTTATTGTTTATTAGAGGGATCAGTGGTACTTAAGAATTTAGATGTAATTACTGGAGCAAAATAGTAATTTTGTCCCAACTGTACTTACGAGTAATTTGTGAATGGTCATCGTACTGTTGACTAGCTATATCCAATGAACACATAAATATATCTGTAGTGCAAAGAGTGCAGCTATTGATCTTTAGTGGAGTACCCGACAGTTAATAGATGGTGAATAATTTCTATAAAGAGTTTAATTAATTATTCATGTACTGTTGGAGCTTCAAGCTATAGGTCCATGAGGTCCCCTCTATAGCTCAACGGGAATTAATGAGAATCGATTTTTGGATTAATTTGAATTGTTCAAATTAATTGAGGAAATTAGTTATATGTGATATAATTAAGTTAATTTGATTATATATGATATAATTAATATATTGATACATTATAATATAAAATTTATTTGAGAGGAAATAGATATTTGAATATGATTCAAATATTAATTATGTGAATTGGATTCATATACTTAAATTTAATATAAATGAGATTTATATATCGTGGTTGAGAGAATTAAATTATAGGTTATATTGTATTAGATACAATATTAAACTATAAGTTATATGTTATATTTGATATAATATATGGTTTGATATATATTATATGATAAAGTAGTTATCATATATATATATATACATGCATTTAATTCCCTCCCTTTTTTTTTTATTAGGGAGGGAGTTGTGACTCCCTCCCTTTTTTTTCTCTCTACTACGTGGGAAGTGAGGAGGTTGTAGTTTAATGATCTTCTTCCACCTTCATCCAGTTGATACACAAATTTTTTGTTGAGAAGTTATTTTTTTACCAAAAGGTTCTGACAAAAAGATATTCTTCTTCTTCCTCATCCTCTCTACTAAAATCCATTCCTTAACTAAAATAGCCAGAGTCCCCAAACTCTTGGGTTTTTATTCCAAAGAATACAAAGGTTACTGATTGTTGGTGCATAATTGGAGTTTGTACTATTCGTGACCACTCCTGGAGAGGAATTACGTGAGATTAGATCTTCAAAGTTAATGGTTTCAAACTATAATTTATTTTTTCTGTATTTTGTTTTGAGCATGTTGTAAATTTCTAAATTAAATGCATATTTTCTGTTGTTATCTATAAAATACTATATACTGTGAAAATTGGGAAATTGGGACAATCCGCTTCGTCTCAAGGACCTTTAAGAGGATTCCTTCAATTACAAATGCATAGAAATAGTGGTAAGTACGGGGTCGAACCACAGAGAGGCATATAGTTAATTCTCTCTTAAGTTAAAATTGACTGTGGAAAGACAGTAAAAACAGGGTTTTGGATTTTGATTAAGTTGAAAACATGCACAAAATTGAAATGCAATGTAATTAGGGATTGGTTAATCTGGTCCTTAGATAAAGATAAATATTCAATGTAATTTCAATCATTATTTTCTACCAATTGACTATGCGTTCGAATTATGCATGCATAGCTACAGAATGATGCAATTTAACTAGCCTCTACAAAGGCCGACAACTAACTAAATTGAAATCAATCAAACGTCCTAATTAATAATTAAGGGTTGAAAGACGATACCCTAACTAATCTACATGCTCCTAAATTCTATTGGGTCCTCAGCGACAATAAAGAAGTAGAAACACATGCATTAACCATCAGGACAACCATGTTCAATTAACCAAATTAATCCTCGAACCAAGCAATTAGACGTTCTAGGAATACCCGTCAAATGCCTCATTATTATTGCTACTTAAGACCTTAGTAAGACTAAGAGTCATTAGCATGCAAGATAAAGTGTGAAAGTCAACATCAATAATCATGCTTGGGAATTTAAACAGATTCAAAGAAAAATCTAACTCAAAATTGCAACATCAATTGAAAAACAGAAAACACATGAAATTGACATCAAATTCTTGATCCAAGAAAATAGATGATAATTAAGTCATAAATTCATAGACAAATTCAAGGGTTCAAGCTAATACATGTTTACAATCCAAAATTAAAACTAAAATCTAACCTAACGATACCGAAACCATCAAGGGAAAAGAAGATAGTAAAGCCTCTCCATGGCCTCCATAGCGTCCAAGTTCAAAACCCTTCAGCCGCCATGAATTTTTAGCATAAAATAACCTAAAATCGAAGGGATGTATTTATAGAAAAGTGGCAGCGTCGTAGCGCTAGATAGAGCATCGTAATGCTATAATGTAGGTGGTCCCGAGCATCAGGCATAGAGGCACAACACTGGGCTGACGCTCACTTGCACATGCACGAGGGCATCTCTGTCTCAATGTTCGTAACGTTGCAATGTTGATGGCAGCGTTGCGATGCTACCCTACAGCTTAGCATTCTGCCTTCAAGCGTCAGGCGAGCACTAGGGCTAGGCAAATCACGAGCGTTACGATGCTCTAACAAAGGCATTTTGGTTTTTTTAACTCCTTTGAAGCCCAAATGCTCAAATCAATTCCAAATTGCTTCAAATTAACCCCGTTCAACTCCAAATTACCAATTCTACCTTTTGATTGCTCGGTGCCTACAAAATAGGACAATAAACACATAAAATCCAATAACAAGCCCAAATTAAGCTAGGAATAATAACTCTCTTTGAAATCTATCAAACACTCCCAACTTAATTCTTTCTTGTTCCGAGCAAGATAGAAACATGCAATCAAGAAAACATAAAACACATGCTAGCTCCAGTTGCAAAGTTGCTACTCCAGTCTCAACAGTCAATTAGAATAAAGTTTATAATCAAGAAAAAAATTTAATTACAATAAATCAATGAAGCACAATTTTAAGAATGATTCTTAATCTATTCATGCATGAGTGAGCCTAGAGTCTTGCTAGTTAAGTTGTCATAGCCTGGAAAAGTTTTATAAGGTCTTCATCCTTGGACATACCAAACTTGCAACAAAGAAGGCAACATTGAGACAAGGGTGCCTAAATACACACAAAAAATAAAGGACGTTTATTTTACCTAGAAGGCTGGCTTTCACACCCAACTGCTGGGAATCTATTCACTCTATTCTTACGAGCCCCTAACTAGACACGACGGAGGTAGCACTTTTCATCTCTATCCATGCACACACACACACTATTTTTTTTCCAAGCAAGCTAGCTATTGCCTCATTTTCTATGCAATTTTTTATTTTTTTTTTCAGAATTGCAACTAATTTGTTTTTTTCTTCTTTCTTGTTTTTTAATACATAAAAGGCCCTATTTTATCCACTTGTCTAGTTTTGCTCTAAAACAAGTAAGGTTACTTCTAAGTCAAAGGTGAACCTTTCGGGGTGACAACAGAAATACAGACCATGCAACCCAATTCTAAGCATGCAAGACTTTAATTGTGCAAAACAATGACTTAAAGATATATGAGAGACAAAATTCTTTTTTAAAAATGGGCTAAAAATCATGATTTGCTTTTCTAACGTTCTTCCATGCAAATTTTATTAGAAGATGAGGATGTCATAAACCATCCTAATAACAATAGAGCAGCAGAGAAAATAAGGCAATCAAAGCATACAAAGCATAGTCCAAGCACAACGCTCAAGGACCACAAGTAAAAATAAAAGCTACACAACAAGTACCTCACCCCAACTTTAGAACGATATATTCCCCCCTAATGTATCTCAAGAAAAGCTCAATAATTAAAAAAAACAAGGGAACAGAAAACCTCCCTTGAAAATATGTTGCATACGAGACAATAGTGGTTGGGCTTCTTCTCGTCGCCTTGGCTTTTCTGTTGAAGCTTTGGAGAGGCCTACAAAAAAAAGTAAAAGAAAAATAAAAGAAAAGAAAAGAAAAAGAAACCTACAAAAAATTTAGTAAAAACTAAAAGAAAGAAAAACTACAAGAAACAGAAAAAAAAAATAAAGGAAGGAAGGAAGGAAAAGAAAAATACTACCAAGGGCATAAAAGGGAGTGTAGGCTAGCCTCAATTAGAGTTTGGTGAGTCCGGCTCCTTCTGAAGATCGCTCTAGAAACCTAAGCTGATATAGTAAAGACGGTTTTGCTCATAAATGTAGTTCACCATCCTCTCCATGTGCCTAGAACAGCGAGTAGTGTCTTGACTCACCCTTAGGGACTCAGTGGCTACCCTAAGGACTTCAGTAGAGATCATCAAAGTTTGCTCCCCAAATGACTCCTCCACCACTGGCACATCGTACTGATCCTGGGGATTAGCACGGAGAAGCTCCTCTATTGTGGGAATGTCTTCGTCCTTCTGATCATCCTCGTCTAACTTCTCCATTCCACGCCCATGGAATGCGGTAACTAACGATCAACAAATGGGTGCCCGACGTCCCAACCTCTCTTTGTTGTCAGGGATCTCCACCTCAAACATCTGACAGAGCTCGATAATCAAGCTTGGGTGCCCAAGGCTACCCATGTGGAATAATGTCCAGAACAGTGGATCGAGGCTCTAATGATCCACCCCATGTTAATAGACATCCTCTAGACTAGACAGTATAAGAGTTTGACTCGATCCTTGGTAATGTCGGTGAGGCGTAAACTGGCATCAACCTGATGAAAGAACTCTTAACGAAGAGCATCCATGAGCGCGTTCGGATCTTTCCTATTTCATTGTGACCGAAATTACCACACACATATTCTAACAAACAGTTATGCAATTTACACTAATTAATGGCATGCTTTGATAAATAAAATACAAGAGATTGAGTTCACATACCAATTGAATACTGTCTTCACAATGGACTTAACCCAGCGAAAGCAAACCTCTATGAACATTATTGCCCACCAAAGAGTTGGCTACCAGCATAATGATCGTCTAAACGAACGGTAGCAAACGAACAAGCACGAACAAGCAGGATCGGGGACGACACCATTACTTAGAGCCCTTGGTATTCTTGGAGTGAGAGGTTTTGTTGAATTTGGTAGAGGAAGGAGGAACGGGCTGATCATGTAGAATGATAAGTAAGTGGAAGAAGGCTATTGTATAGCAGATGCTTATCGTTTAGAGAAAGCTACACGATCGTGTAGGTTTTACTAAGCGATCGTTTAGTAATTGGTAAGCGATCGTTTAGAAAACTCGGCACGTTAGGCGATCGCTTAGAAAAGCTGGCGATCGTTTAGAGAAAGGCGTGCGATCGTTTAGACGTGGAGTGCTCGATCGTTTAAGCGATAAGGCTCTATTGTATAGGCTCTCAACTAAGCAATCGAAACGTTTTCACACCTTTTGCAATTTTCTCAAACTTTTTGCAAAATGAAACCAATTTTCATTTTATTCTTCAGTTACAATAACCAAATACTGATTTTCCCACTAACGCACGAGCAAGGAGAATATTTCGGCCAATTATCACATAATTAACCAATTTAATTAATAAATGAATATAATCATATTATATTCTTACCCTATAGTTTGATATCATATATCTACTATAGTAATTTCTCCTCTACTTGATATAAATCATATTTATATCTAATTTCTTCCAAAAAAATGTATCTCATGCATTTAGTCAATTATATCATATATAATTAACAAGTTCAATTATATCATATATAATCAAACTCCCTCTTCTCAATTTGAACATTTCAAACTGACCCAAAAACTGATTCTCGACTTTAGCCAAGCTAACTAAGGGACTTTATGGACCTATGGCTCGAAGCTCCAACGGTACATGAATAGCTGACTAAACTCTTTAGCCACGAGATCCACCATCTGTTAACTACCAGACATTGCACTAAAGACCAACAGCTGAACTCTTCTTACCACAGATATATTTTTGTGTCCATCGGATATAACTAATCATGAGTACGATGACCCTTCACAGATGTTCGTAAGTACAGTTGGGCCAATTTACCGTTTTGCCCCTATAGTTATATCTCACTCTTTAAGTACCACTGATTCCTCTAATGAACAATACAACATAGTCCCACTATGTTCAAACCCTAGAATCAGCCCTTAAGGGAGCTATTAGTTGCCTCTACTTCGGGGAAGGAGTGAATTCCATCTTTTGTAGCTGAGTTCCCAACTCCCAAATCAGACGAAATCCCCAAAATGATAGGCTTGAATCGGCGACCTGGCAACTCGCACCCATACAAATCAAAGGACCACCCTCAATGACAGGAGTTCCTAACTCACTCAGGATTGAGGTCATGTTACCTATGGTCATCCTAGTGAGGTGAAGTCTCAGTCATGAACGGTGTTATATAATGAGATGTTAACACTTTGTGGTCAGGTCTTATACAAACTCTTTGTATTAGGATGCCCCCGCTCGCATGTCCCCTACACGAATGATCAGGATCAGGCCATCTGTGACAAGTCACAACATTTGTGACCATTCCACAAAGCGGGCCACATCCGTAGTATTACCAGGATAAGGTTTCCCTCATATATTCATATACTACATACCATTTTGGTTATCACTCAAGACATGATCTACTTGTATGTCACCACATACATGCTTAAGTTACTTACAAATAACCAGGGATTTTATGCTTATTGGTTTGTGGTAAAGAAAATAAAACATACAATTGAGAAAAATCAAGATGTGAAGTAAATATCATATATTATACAACATAATCGTTCATACAAACTGTTTTCAAACTATAGGACACGAAACTTTAGGGAATCAAGCTGCAATACTCCCAAGATAAAAAGTTTGCCTGCAGAGACACAAAACTCAACAAACATTTAGCTGCCAAGTCCCCGGCAACGGTGCCAAAAACTTGATGACGGGAAATTAGACGTCAAATACTCGACAACTGAAATCCCTTGGACACAATATGCGATGCATGTTCTTAAGGTATGCATTGATAGTCATGCGTCGATGGTCATGCGTTGGAATGATTATGCGTTAACAAATGTATGCGATGATCATGCGTCCTGTCACAAGTTTTGTTGCGTTCACACCAAGTATAACGCGAATGCAAGTTTCTCAGGTGATCCGAGGTCAAACACGGGGACTTGTAGCTGGCTGAATGCGGTAATGTGAATGCGGTGATTAAATAAAAGAATGTTGGAGGGGTTGCTAAGCTAATCCTACTCCTACTCCTATCTAACAGACAACGTAATGAGAATATACATGAGAGATAGAGACATGACAACTCTTGACATGAAATAAATGAATGGGAAAATAGAAAAAATGTGGAGTTGGTGATTTCGTTGCAACCCTTAAGAGTGACCACAAGGGCAACCTTAGTCAACGCAAGTCATGCGATCATGCAACACACATACAGTAGTAAACCACCTCTCGGTGCGAATGCTATGGCTTCTAATGCTAGAACGCATGCGATATATGCGATAAGTCTATAGGACCTACACATAAGCCTCTATTCTTATTTATGCGATGACAAAGTGACACACACACAAATAAGGCGACCACATAATATCATACCTATTCCTAGGGTGCATGCGATGTAGGTTATGCATTCCAATCTGCTCTCTCGAGTCTTAGATTTGGGTTTTAGACTACTCTCCCAAGTATGCCTAAATGATGACTGAAGCGCTCATATGACAAGGTAACTGCATGAACTCGGCTGACCTAAGATTATTCCCATCTCTAGTGAACAATGCATACATTGCTTAATGCGACCAACCACTTACCCTCCCGAGCAGTTGGTTATTGCTGACTTTACTCACATTGCGTTAGCCTATAGATAAGCATTGCTACAGCTTCACACTAAGCAAATAAGGTTACTCACACACTCACGAAACGCACACCTTTCGGTGGGTTGCTACATGTTTCATCTTCTTAATCCACATGACTAAGTATGCGATACCCAAGTAATCTCACTAAGTGTTACAATGAAAGTAAAGATACTAAGCAAAGAAGATGGAGATGGAGTCGACGGAGAAAGAGAAATGCATTGAAAACAAATTGTCTTAATTCCTTAATCACAAAATGTCATACAATACAATATAAGAAAAGAAAGGAAATGAAATGACCGGCTGGAAGCAAAGACTTGCTTCTAGCGGATGCGCGTCAAGGCTGCCGGTGGTGCCATTATGGGGGGTAGAGCTGACTCTCCAGAGATCTATCTCTGGTCGAAGGCTCCGGTTATCACTCGGAATAGATGAAGGAGGTGAAGAACTCTCAAACGTCTTCTCACGCATTTTTTCTGGATCGTAGGAAAACCCTGGGTTGCAAGCATAATACCCGGACCACTTGAATTTCTGCTCATTGGCTTCTATTTATAGAGCTTGGATCGCCGACAACATTAATGGACTGCTCTGAGTTTGACATTCGGCGCGTTTAGTCCTTTCTGAACCTCTGCCGCTAACGGCGTGGTAGGTGAAATGTCAACATCATCTTTTGATTTTCCTGAGGTAGATGCATTGATGCGTTCATTCCACCAACCTTGCGTTGATCCCTTTATCATGCGTTATCGTGTAGTCACAATCATTCAATGACCGCATTCGCTTAATCCCGCAACTCTTCACGATGACCGTAATCGCTTGACGAGCGCAACTCCCATGCGATGGACGCATACGACTGATTATCGTAACATCCATGCATTGATCGACGCGTTTGCCTTTGCGATGGACAGTTTTCTCTACATGCGGTCGTCTATGCGGTGGTCCGGTTCCCGCGTTTGCGTTTACTTGTTGCATTAACTACGAAAATAGAACATTGAATGCATAATATCGCATAATAATGGGTTAGCCAAGATTCATCATGCTGAACGATGAAAGCTCATTTTCTCATGAATTGCTAGCATGATTACCGCCTATTCTGCTTAATAACCTTCATAATTCTAAGTAAAAGGCCTAAGATGACATGCATTTCTGCATGTCATCAGCAGGGCAACCTCAAATGCGGAAGTGACGTAAACAAGATTTACGCCTGTTCCACAACTTCAGAGGTGTTCTAGTAACACTTTTGGAGGAAACACGGTTGAGTATGTATACTGCAGTCTCCACTACGAAACCCCAAAATGAGTCTGGTAAGGAAGTATAACTCATCATCGAACGAACCATGTCCAACATGATTATATTTCTCCTCTCCGCTACACCATTTTGCTGAGGTGTACCCAGTGTTGAGAGTTGGGAAACGATTCCATGTTCTATCAAATAGTCCGGGAATCCCGAGTCCAAAAACTCTTCACCTCGATCCGATCGAAGTGTTTTAATCGTCTATCCAATGCATTTTCAACTTCAGCCTTGAACTCTTTGAACTTTTCAAAGGATTCAAACTTCCGTTGCATAAGAAAAATATACCCATACCTAGAGTAATAATTAGTAAAATTGATAAAATACTCATAGCCACCTCGGGCTCGCATATTCATAGGACCACAAAGGTCAGAATGTACTAATTCAAAAGGCTCTTTGGCTCGATAACCTTTTCGATTAAAAGGTCATTTAGTCATCTTACCCTCAAGGCAAGATTCGCAAACTGGTAAGGAATTTTCTTCTAACTTACATAGAAGTCCATTTTACACTAATCTCTCAATCCTATTGAGATTGATGTGCCCTAAACGAAGATGCCAAAGATGAGTATTGTCTTTTGGAGAAATACGTCGACGTTTTGTTTGAGTTATGACAGTTTTAAACAATTCTGTGTTTTGGAGGGAATTAATGGCTAACGGCCTTAGAACATATAAATTATTTTCCAGATATGTTGTACAAATATGAACACCATCTTTATGAATAAACATTTTATCCACATTAAAAATAACAGTGTATTTACATTGTAACAAGCACTTTACAGAAATAAGGTTCCTGTTAAGTTCGGGAACAATATATACATCATTCAAAACTAGAAACCTATTCTGTAAAGCTAACTGGAGCCCTTCCACTGCCATAGCTAAGACGACGTGCCCGGTGCCTACTCGCATTATCATTTCACCAGCCTCCAGCTATCGCCGGGATCTAATCCCTTGAGAAGAAGAAAAAACGTGATTAGTGTCACCCGAATCAATTATCCAAGCAGAATAATCATTCTCCATTAAAGATGTTTTAAGTACAAGTAAATCATATTTACCTTTATCTGCCTTTGCCATAGCCTTGGCGGCCTTCCTTTCTTTCAGCCAGCGAGGACAACTCCTCTTCCAGTGTCCATCCTGGTTGCATTGAAAACATTTTCCCTTTTCAACTGGTGGTGGACATCTTCTTGGGGTGACAAGCGGCAAGTTAGCAGGCGCCTTCCTTTTTCCCTTACCCCCTTCTTCTTCTTCCTCTTTGCAGAGTTAGAAGTAGAAGGTGCAGAATTCATTCTCGAGGTCGAACCTCCATGGAACGTCCTGGAGGATGAAGCAACATTTACCTCACCCTTCTTCTCCTCCTTACTTTTCAGTAAAGATTGGTAGGTCTGCAACTCGTTGAGGAGAGTTGTAAGGTTATATTTCACTTTGTTAAGAATCACATTACTATACAAGTGCAGGAAGCTCTCCGACAAAGAATGCAGAATTATGCTAACCTGGCTACCCTCATCGATGGTATACCCATTCAACTCCGCCACATTGAAGTGGACCAACATGTTAAGCACATGTTCATGAACAGAGGTGCCTTCTTCCATTTTGGAGTTGAATATGTACTTCAGAGACTCATGCATAAGTTGTTCAGACGGTTGTCCAAACATCCCCCACAGGGACTCCATGATCTCACGCATTAAGACTA
The DNA here is from genome assembly GCF_027475165.1 of Benincasa hispida. Classification (NCBI taxonomy): domain Eukaryota; kingdom Viridiplantae; phylum Streptophyta; class Magnoliopsida; order Cucurbitales; family Cucurbitaceae; genus Benincasa; species Benincasa hispida. The sequence continues at coordinate 57,130,739 of NC_143485.1, forward strand.
TGGGCTCATTTTTCTTGGCTAAGACTTCAGAAAGACTTGCCATGATATAGGCTCAGACCTTCTCATTCGCTCGTGTTCATCGCTCGTAAGCCTCTTGAACATTTCAAGCGACATTGGGAGCTGGAATAGGAGAATAGACCTTCGTAAAGGCAAACATGAGATCCTCGATGATAAGAATCATCGTGATCATGTGTTTCCATGTCAAAAAGTTATCACCAGTTAATTTTTCGGCGATAAGAAAAGCTAACATGGTTGTGGCCATTTTGAATACTTGTTGCCGAATACGAACAAAACTTTATTAGATTTTGCTAAACCATGTTTAACCAATTAATTTTGCAAAACAGTTTCAAGTACCCTAAGTTAAAGACTTCTATTTTGCAATGATGCCCCAATGAGGCAGGATAATCGTCACCGGTGGGGTGATCAAATGCCCCTTTGCTAGGATGAGACATTCTCAACCATTAGGCAGAACCAATTCTTGGAATTGAACCTAATAGCCACCATTTATTTGGTCCAGAACTGTTAACCTTTAACAATTCTGCGTAAGTGTGACCCCTCACTTTCGGTGATAGAGTCCCGGCCTAATGAGCCCACTGTAGGGAAGAAGCAGATTAGAACAAGAGACTAAGTTACCTTATCCTCTTACAGGAGATCAAATAAAGAAACTCGCAAAACTACCATCCTATAGGGGGACACTCCAAGGGTGCTTCGAGGCGCTGCGTAGTAACTTTATTCAATCCAACGAGGGAGACCAAGGGATATGTTGTCGCATTTCTCGCTCCCACTTACTATGAACACTCTCTCCATCCATCTTGATATTGACTTGCCCAAACACCATATGTTAGAGGGACACGCCAAAGGTGCCTCGAGGCCAAGGGTAGATCTCACGGTGTGGACTATTTAGGATAAATGTGAAAGGTTTAAGTGGAGCATCATATGCCCCAAGTACCTCCCACTGAATGTTTTACCAAGGAGTTCATTAACCTAGACAATTCAGCTACTGATTTTACTCTAAGTCATATTTTTAAAGCCGCTCATAAACAACTTTTGTCTATGAAATATGAACAAGTTCAAGTAGTCACATTTAAACACTTTAATGGACTATCCTTAACTTACATGCATGCATCAAATCTATCTAATTCATATTTCCAGGTAAGTTCCTAGATAGGGGTGTTACGTTTTCGTCAACTTAAATACCCAAGCCTAAACATAACCCGCCTTAGACAAAAGGTCCCTTATAGATAGATTTGCTACACTTTAACCTTTTATTAGTCAATTTAATCCTATTAAACTGATTAAAATATTAAAGCCTTAGGGTTGCTAATCATATTAGAATCGTGATCTTAGGTCTATGTGATCCAAGTTTTAAACATTTTAAAACATGAATTAAACCTAAGTGAGCATGTATGTCTTTCTTATTGCTTTTAGTTCTAATTTCTCCTTAACTTTTAAAAAGAAACAACTAAAATACATCGAACACAACTAGGTGTTTATAACACTTATAAAGAAACCTATGTGTCATGCTTCATGTAATGTCCGGTCATTACTACACATAACTTTTATACACGCGTAATAACCTAGCAAACATGCTTTCCATTCACCCTTATACTATAAAAAATATAATATAAAGATGATGCATGTCAATGCTTTTTATGCATGCATAAATATAACTCTTATACTATATGATGCATGAGTATGCTCTTATATAATTAAATCATGCTAATCTAAATTATAACATTTACAATAGAAAGAAGATGCATGACAAATGCATAACCTATGGTGGGATTTACTATGTGTGCATACCATGTGACATATAAAACCATACATCGCATGTAATAAACCAAGGATTAATGGACTGGGACGAGCCTTTACAAAAAGACCAGAATGAAATAATCCTATCTATTATATTTTCCATTGAGCAAACCGGTTCACAGGTGAACCGGGTCTTGAACCGTCAGGAGAACTCCATTGTTTAGTAAATGTCGAAGGTAAACGATCGCTCAGTGCACATTAGACGGTAGGCGCAAAAGCTAAACGATCACTTAAACGAAAATGAGGCTGTGAAGCCTGATCGTTTAGGCGATCGCTTAATGCGGCAAAAGGTAAACGATTTACCGTGCGTTGCTAAGTGATCATTTAGTCAGTTACTAAGCGATGAAGCTTGCTGAGCTAAATAATCGTCTAGTGCGTGCGCACGTTAAATGATACCCAAGCATTCGATACTCAGCGATTGCTTACCTCATCATCTATACCTCAAAGAACAGCAACCCTTGTTTCGATCTTCTTCACGAACAACTCAAGACTAAAACTGACTTTGAATTACAGACTCGATAATAATTAATAATGCCCAAAAACGCAGGGGCCTTTACAATCAACCAAAAATGCAAAAGAATCAAATCAAACTCAGGCTAACATCCCAGAAAACTCCATTAAGCCGCACATCCACAACAATTTAACAATTAAACAGAGCAGATATGCACCCACCATGAATGTATATGCAATTCGTTGCAACAATGAAATTGGAATCTCAAAACCTTGCTCTGATACCAATTGAAGGAACTCTTAACGAAGAGCATCCATGAGCGCATTCAAATCTTTCCTATTTCATTATGACACATACATTCTAACAAACAATTATTTAATTTACACTAATTAACGACATTCTTTGATAAATAAAATACAAGAGATTGAGTTCACATAGTAGTTGAAGATTGTCTTCACAATGAACTCAACCCAGCAGAAGAAAACCTCTATGAACTTTATCGCCCACCAAAGAGTCGGCTACCAGCAGCACGATCGTCTACACGAACGGCAGCAAACGAAAAAGCAGAAGCAAGGACGACACCACCACTTAGAGCCCTTGGTATTCTTCGAGTGAGAATCCAAAGCATGATCTTTGTTGAATTTGGTAGAGGAAGGAGGAACGAGCTGATCGTGTAGAATGATAAGCAAGTGGAGAAGGCTATCGTATAGTAGAAGCTTATCGTTTAGAGAAAGCTACACGATCGTGTAGGTTTTACTAAGTGATCATTTAGTAATTGGTAAACGCTCGTTTAGAAAACTCGGCACGCTAGGCGATCATTTAGAAAAGCTAAGCGGCTGTTTAGAGAAAAGTGTGTGATCCTTTAAATGCAAAGTGTGAGATCGTTTAAGCGATAAGACTCTATCGTATAGGCTCTCAACTAAGCGATCAAAACATTTTCACACCTTTTGTAATTTTTTCGAACTTCTTGCAATATGAAACCAATTTTCACTTTATTCTTCAATTATAATAACTGGAATACTGATTTTCCCACTAACGCCCGATCGAGGAGACGATTTCGGCCAATTATCACATAATTAACCAATTTAATTAATAAATGAATATAATCATATTATATTTTTACCCTATAGTTTGATATCATATTTACTATAGTAATTTCTCCTTCTCTTGATATAAATCATATTTATATCTAATTTCCTAAAAAAAAAAATTGTATCTCATACATTAGTCAATAATATCATATATAATTAACCAATTTAATTATATCATATATAATCGAACTCCCTCTTGTCAATTTGAACATTTCAAACTGACCCAAAAACTGATTCTCGACTTTATCCAAGCTACCTAGGGGACCTTATGGACCTATGGCTCGAAGCTCCAACAGTACGTGAATAGCTGACTAAACTCTTTAGCTACGAGATCCACCATCTGTTAACTGCCAGACATTCCATTAAAGACCAACAGCTGAACTCTTCTTACCATAGATATATTTTTGTGTCCATCGGATATAACCAATTATGAGTATGATGACTCTTTACAAATGCTCGTAAGTACAGTTGGGGAAATTTACTGTTTTGTGCCTATAGTTACATCTCACTCCTTAAGTACCACTGATTCCTCTAATGAACAATACAACATAGTCAAACTATGTGTGAACACCTCTCAGGCCAAGAGAAGGTGTGTGGCGCCACATCGTTCAAGCCTTGGAATCAGCTCTTAAGGGAGCTATTTATCTACTTGCCTCTGCTTCGGGGAAGGAGTGAATTTCATCTTGTGTAGCTGAGTTCCCAGCTCCCAAATCAGACGAATTTCCGAAATGGTAGATTTAAATCGGCGACCTGGCCATTCGCACCCACACAAATCAAAGGACCGCCATCAATGGTAGGAGTTCCCAACTCATTCAGGATTGAGGTCATGTTACCTTTGGTCATCCTAGTGAAGTGAAGTCTTAGTCATGAACGGTGTTATATAACGAGATGTTAACACTTCATGGTTAGGTTTTATACAAACTCTTTGTATAGGACACTCCCACTCGCATGTCCCCTACACGAATGATCAGGATCAGGCCATTTGCGATAAGTCACAACACTTGTGACCATTCCACAAAGCGGACCGCATCCATAGTGTTATCAGGATATGGTTTCCCTCCTGTATCCATATACTACAGACCATTTTTGTTATCACTCAAGACATGATCCACTTATATGTCACCACATACATGCTTAAGTTACATACAGATAACCAGCGATTTTATGTTTATTGGTTTGTGGTAAAGAAAATAAAACATACAACTGAGCAAAATTAAGATATGAAGTAAATATCATATATTACACAATACAAGCGTTCGTACAAACTGTTTACAAACTACAGGACACGAGACTTTAAGGCATCAACCCCAACATCTGGAACATATAAATGCATGCCAAATCTAAACGGAGACAGACATCTCCCCCTTAAACCTAACGACAATGCCTCTTGATCTACCCATTCTACCCTAGGTCTACACAAAGTTTCTATAACTTCCTGCTCAGGGAACTGCTGGTTGTAGAATCTACCATATTCTTCATTGAAGTCGATCAACCCATAGATCTCATTGATATGAAGAGACAAAAAGGGGACTCTAATGCCTCTAAGCAATGAGAAATCCCTATCCTCGTCTAAATTGGCATAAAATTCCCTAACAATAGGAACAATCGCCTCGCCAAGATGGTTAGCCAAGGCTTCCTATTCTCTCTGCTGTATCTCAACAGAGATATGGGGATAAAGATCGACCTCTAACGTTAGGGCTCTTTCAGGGACTAGGCTCTTAGAGGAAACCCCATAATGATGTCTATCCATGGCCCCTTGGCAACTAAACCTAGGGTGTTTGGAAACAGGCTCAGGCTTATGCCCATCCTGACTGGTGCTAGCAACACCCTCCTTCCTACTCTCCTAGGACCCATGAAAGTTTATCTAATTCGAAAAGCTCAAAAAATCAGGTTCTAACTTAGGGGAAATCCGACAAATCCTCAAAAGTCTACTTAACCCACAAAAAATATATAACAATTTGGATCAATTTCAACTGCACACAAAAAAATCTCAACATTTATTTAAATTTCAACATTATTCAAATTAAAGCATAGATCCACACAATCTAGGAGTTTTTCAACATATTTAGCAAATCTAAAGAAGAAATATACAATGAAAAGCTCAAAATTTACCTCAACTTTGAAGAAATCCCAAAGATTGAACAAAAAAGCCCTAGAACTTGGGTTGGGTATGAAACCCACAAATTTAAGAATGAATAGTGGAGAATCTTGAAGGAATGGGAAGAAAATTGAGAGAAAATGCTGGAAATTGAAAGAGGAAGATGAAAAAAAAATCTCCTTTGACGATGTAGAATTGCGTTTTAAGCAACTCTGCTTCATAGCGTTGCAAAGACGTTGTGCCCTAATTTTATTTTATTTGTATTTTTTAAGTTACCCTATTTAAACTAAAAATGAAAGACTAACCTAAAATTTTAAAACTAATTTTAAAATCTATCCTAAAAAGGAAAAAAAAACTAGAAAATAAAAATTAAAAGAAAATTTTCACCTGGTTGCCTTCAGGAAGTGCAAATTTGTCACGTCGATTGCTCAACGTGCCTTGTCCCCTATCAAGGTACAAAGAAATTCTCGTATTTCTCTGGTCATTTCTTGGATGAGTCGATATGGCCTAGTAAAGCCATAAGGGTTCCCATCTTTTGAGAAGAACTATATAGGTCGAATATGAAATTTTTAATTTTTTTCAAAAAAGGAAAAAGAAAGAATCAAAAGATTCAAGGAATGATTCTTCAAAAAATAAAGACTCTGACTCAAGTGACTCGCAAGGTAAATATGAGCAATATTAAAAAATAAAAGAAATATCAAGAGAAAGAATAGATTAAGGCTTGGAAGCCTCTAACTCTTTTACCTGAGACTCCTCGAAGTAAAGCCCAGACTCATACTTAACCTTACCAATCTGCATTTGACACGGCAGGAGATAAACATCGTTATCATCATCGGTCCAAGGGAATTCCTCAATAAGGTCAACCTTGGTTCCATAAACGATGGGAAGCTCTAAATGATTCTCCAAGGTTAGCTCGAAATGTGCAAAATGAGGGATCGAAGAAACCTTAATTGGCACGGGGGCTTCAGTCTCCAGTGAAACTATATAGACTCCTGCTTACACTCAGAAAAACAATTAGCAAGTTCACACATTAAGGAATCCAACATCTTACCTTGATCAGAAATTCGAGCAACTAGTTGCTCTATAGGATCATCGATGTGAGTCTCTCCACTGCTCAACTCAGCACTCTTAGAAGATGGTTCTTTCCAAGACTCTTCAAGTCTCACAGCCGATTCAATAATCTGAGTGACAAGGTCACACAGATTCTAAAACTCAATTCTAGCTTCGTGTCCAAAATATAAGCTATCCTACTGGAGACTTGAGGGTTCTTGATAACTGTAGGGACGTTCCTGCACAAACTCACTAGAGCATTTAGAAAGTTCCCTAACCAAATTTTCTAAAGAAATAACTAAATTGGTAGAAGGAGATTGCATATAATGGAGTTTTGCTACGCATCTCCCAAGGAGGATAATAGTCGCTCTCAAAACCACATGAAACCTGAATTTATTTAGTAGCCAAGACTTGAACAATAGAGGTTAGATATTTGACTTTTAAGCTCATTAAACTCACTTACCTTTTGTGCTCTACGCTGGGCCGCATACTTCGCTTAAAACGCATAATAGATGTTCAAATCGTCTGCCATGAGAAAAAAAAAGTAGACACAAGAAAAGAAAAATATTTTTGGGTTTCTAAAGTTAACAGTCAATTTAAACTAAAAGAGATTAATTGGCGTGCCTCCTCGGCAATGACGCCATTTTGACAGGTACAGAATCTTATGTCATTAATAAGCTCAAGACTTGGTCAAAAGAAAAATTATACTACCAAACTACTCCAATCACTACAAAGACGTAGCAATAGTGGTAAGTATGGGGTCAAATCACAAAAAGGCACAGAGTCAATTCTCTTTTAAGCTAAATTTGACTGTGGAAAAATAGTGAAAACAAGGTTTTTGGTTTTGATTAATGTGAAAACATGCACAAACTTGAAATGCAACGGATAAATGTAAACAAGGATCAATTCATCTAAACATTCAATGTAATTTCAATCAGTTTTTTCTGCCAATTGACTATGCGTTCGAATTATGCATGCGTAGCTACCGAATTAATGTGATTTAACTAGCCTCTAAAATTGCCAAACAACTAATCAAATCGAAATAAATCAAGCATCTTAATTAATAGTTAAGGTTGGAAAGACCATACCCTAACTAATCTACATGCTCTTAAATTCTATTGGGTCCTTAGCCGCTATAAAGAACTAGAAACACATAAATTAAGATTTAGGATTCAACTATGTCGATTAACCATCAGGAAAACCATGTTCAATTAGCCAAATTATTCCTTAAACCTAGAAATTAGACATTCTAGGAATAGCCATCAAATGCCTCTTTACTATTGCTACTTAAAACCTTAGTAAGACTAAGAGTCATTAGCATGCATGATAAAGCGTGAAAGTCAACATCAATAATCATGCTTGAAAATTTAAAAAGATTCAAAGAAAAACATAATTCAGAATTGCAACATCAATTGAAAAACATGAAACTCATGAGATTGACATTAAATTCTTGATCGAAGAAAATAGATGAAAATTAACTCATAAGTTCATAGACAAATTCAAGTGTTCAAGCCAATACATGTTTACAATAAAAAAATAAATCTAAAATCTAACCCAACAATATTGAGAACATCAAGAGGAAAGAAGATAGCAAAGCCTGTCCTCGGCCTCCATAACCTCCAAGTTCACAACCCTTCAGCCGCCATGAATTTTCAGCATATAATAACCTAAAACCAAAGGGATGTATTTATAGAAAAATGGCAGCGTCGTAATGCTAGATAGAGCGTTGCAACGCTTTAATGTGGCTGGTCGCGAGCGTTAGGCATAGAGGCATAATGTTGGGCCAATGCTCACTTGTGTGCACATGTGGGCATCTTCGTCTCAATGTTTGTAACGTTGCGACGCTGACGGGGCTAGGCAAATCACGAGTGTTGCAACGTTCTAACGGGGGAATTTTGGTCTTTTTAACTCATTTAAAGCCTGGATACTCAAATCACTCTAATTTGCTTCAAATTAACCATGTTCAGCTCCAACTCGTCAATTCTACCTCTTGATTGCTTGGTGCCTACAAAATAAGACTAACACATAAAATCTAATAAAAAATCCGAATTAAGCTAGGAATAATAGCTCCTTTTTAGAGCATTCAAACCTTGAGCGTCATTTCACCCTCTTCGAGCTACTGGAAGAAAATAATACCATGTAAATAAAAATAAATGTGATTAGTGGCTCTTGAATCAAGTATCCAAGCATCATGGTCATTTTCCACTAAATAGGTTTCCAGGACTAGTAAATCATATTTACCTTCATTCTCTTTCTTCTTTGCAACAAGGTACTTGAGGCAATTGCATTTCCAGTAACCATCGACATTACAGTGGAAGCATTTGCCCTTCCCTTTCCCAATAGTGGGAGCCTTCCCCTTCCCTCCTCTTTTTGGATCTTTTTAGAAATAGAGGTCGAAGGAACAAATTTAGTTCAAGAGGATGAACCCTTATGCAACTTTTTGGAATGGGGCACATTTTCCTTTCCTTCTATTGCCTCCTTACCTTTCATAAGGTGTTGAAAAGTCTGTAACTCGTTTAGAAGGGTAGTCAGATTGTACTATATTTTGTTCATAACCGCATTTTTATGGAATTGAAGAAAACTCTTCGGAAGAGATTCTAAAATAAAAGACATCTGACTTTGCTCATCGATAACCGCACCATTCATTTCAACAACATTGAACTGGACCATCAGGTCGAAAACATGTTCTCTCACTAATTGGCTTTCTTTCATGCTTACATTGTAATGTACTTGAGGGCCTCGTGTCGAATCTGAATGGACGGTTATCCAAAAATTTCTTGGAGGGACTCCATGATTTAATGTGCAGACATCATGGCCTTAGGCTTCTTGGTAAGAACATCAAATAGACTTGCCAAGATGTAGATTTGGCCCTTATCATTGGCCTTCATCCAACGGTCATAAACATCCTTCAATGCTTGGAATGCATTTCAAGCGGGGACTGAAGGACATTCTTCTGTCAAGAAAAACTACTGATTATTAATAACCAGAATTGTATTCAGGTTAGATTTCCATATCGCATAGTTTTCACTAGTTAATTTCTCATTTTTAAGCAGATATATGATTGTGGAAGACATGTTGAAACATATAATAATCAATTGACCGTATTAGTTATGTTTGTCATAACCTATTACTTATTAATCCAATCAATTTAGTAAAAACATATATAATCATAGAACCCTAATTAAACTATTAATTTTTGTTTTTGCAACGATACTTCAGAGGTTTAGAGCAACAACCACCAAAGGGTGATCAGCTACTCCTTCCCTGAATTGAGACAATCTCAACTAATCACTAACACTAGAATAACTTTTATTCCTATAATTTTTAGCTACTGTTGTTTTGGTCAAGGATTCATTAACTAACTTAATTCATCTCATAAGTGTGACCCTCCCATTTTTGGATCCCAGAGGTACGCTTCAACAGGCTATTGAGGGAAAGACAAATGTTAAAGATTAACATAAGAAATCCTATCCATTGTTGGAGTTTGTGTTCTGACCCCTAGATTAGGCCTTCCGAAGGGATTGTCACTCTAGGACGACATGCAAACAGACCATAGGAATCTCACGGTGCAACCTAATGGAGGAGACCATATGATACATTGACATACATCCCTTTCCCACTTACTATGAACACTTTCCCTATTCACCTTGTTATTGACCCATGCAAACACTTTCCAAAGGGAGGTCCTGCATAGGGCGACAGTCGAGCATGAATCTCAGAGTGTGAACTCTTAAGCACGTGAGAGCTGAAATTTGATATATCACATATACCAATATCCTCCCATTAAAGTATTCTAATATTTTTAAGATTTTATTATATTTAATTAAAACTCGGCTAATGAATTTATCTAAGTCCCTTTAAATTTGCTCAATATAACATTTATATTGAATAATTTAACAATATTTGATTTTATTTATTAAACTCATTTAATAAAATCAATCATTTATTACATACTTATAAAATATTTGCTCAATTTACCTTCCAAGTCGGTTCCTAGGTGAAGGTGTTCCGTTTTAATTAAATTCATTGTAATCCTATTAAAACAAATTAAAAATATTAATCTATTTCTAATCCTGTTAGAAAAAAACATAACTCTAGCTTGATTAATTTTAAACTATTGAAAATTAATTTGGACCTATGTTTGCATGCAACTCTTGATTATAGATTTTAAATTATCTCATTAAACTATAACCCTTATATTTTAATGCTTTATTAATACCTATAAATTTGCATCTAAAGACATCGATTAAATAAAAAAAATTATATTTATCTAAGTATGACATGCTCAACAAAAATTCCATTTTCATTGGATAAATATAGCACTTATATAAATCATATATGGAAACACAAGCATTCATGTACATCATTCCACTATTTATTATAATAATTTTAATATATAATATGATACATTGACATGCTTAGATTAATTATATATCACTAACATAACACTTTGTATTTATGATGCACGTACATATTTATCCAAATGTGGGTATTTTTGAACCTACATGACATACAATATGCAATATGAATTCAAATATTAATTTAAGCATCCATCTAATGCATAATTAAATTAATTTAAACTGTAAAAATTGACCGATTTTGGCAACCTAATGTAAAATTAATTGATTAAATTAATATAACTATTATATTAATTTAATCAATTAATATTAATTAAATAATTCAAAAGGAATTAGGTCAAAACAGATGCAGTCGAACTATCCTCGCTTGTGCCGCCAACACTCTGTAGAAACTCAGAGTGTTGCAACGCTAAGGGTAGCGTTGCAATGCCACGACTGCTTTGCATTGTGTCTGCCTTTTAGCATTACAGCGCTGCAATAGCAGAGCTGTGATGTTGAGCGGCAGAATGTTACTGTTCATATCGTTTTTGGCTCCGAACTTGTCCCAAACACTTCCATTTCTTCCCAATCTCTTCAGCAACTGTTGCTCTTTCGATCAACATGGACTTATAGATTCAAAGCACGAATTAAATTGCCCAAACAATACAATGGGCTCTTTGAAATTAATTAAATTAAAAGCAATATATGTGCCAAAATCGAAAATATCCAATCTTGCTAACCGACATTCAAACATTCCAAATGCAGAATATTAAACCCACCTCTAAACTGATTTTGTTTAAAAAATTATGAAGAACGTGAATGTAAGAAATTGATTCTGATACCAATTGAAGGGATCGAATCCCACAGCGAAAGCATTTTGTGAGAACGTCTTGCATCCCGCAATTCGATTTTCACATAAACAAATTAATTTTACTAAAACAGAATATTAATATGTAAAATAGCATACTTTAGGTAAAAAGATTAGAACAATTCTTACCTTTGTAGATTCCCAAGTTCCAAGAATGATCCTCTCGAAGTTCCAACGAATGGCTCCTCCTATGATCTTGATCACGAACGAATTCTTGAACAATTCGAACACAACCACGAGAGTAACCTTGTTATTCTATAGGATTCCAATAGAATGATAGGCCGTATCCAAAATTGAAAGAGGGAGAAGAGAAAAGGCTTTTGGAGAGTAGAAAGGATTTTCTTTGTGGCTTAGGAAAAATTTTGTAGAATAACACTTGTATTTTCTGTATTATCAGTCTTTGTATCTCCCAAAGGGACCATAGGGAGGTCTTTATATAGAGAAGTGTTAAGCCCTTTTCCTAATCCTTTTCCTATTTCCTTTTTTCACAATTAATTAATTAAATAACACTTATTTAATTAATTAGCCAAAATTAATAAAATAACACTTTTAATTAATTAACACAATTAAATAGCACTTTTTTTTATTTAATTTTCAAATTAATTAAATAACTATTTATACATTAAATCAAATTTAATGTATATATATTTAATTATCATAAACATCGTATGTATATGTGCAATACCTCTCTATTAATTAATTCTTTGTGAATCTAATTTACTTGAATTAGTTAACTGGATCTTATTCGTAGTTTCGCTCATGGTTCTTCAATTGGCAAGAGGCATAGGCAACACTTTGTCGTGATGCATAAGCACATAACCCAGCCCCTTCTTAGAATCATCACTTTAAATCACAAAACTTTTGGAGCCATCTTGTATTGTAAGAACTGGTGCAGAAATCAACTTTACTTAAGATACTGGAAACTATCCTCACAAGCTTTGCTCCAAATAAATGAAGCTCCCTTTCTGATTAGCTGGGTTAATGGGGTGGCTATGCGAGAGAAGTTATTTACAAACCGACGATAATAACCAGCCAACCCCAGGATACTCCACACCTCACCGACCGTTGTGGGGCGGGGCCAAGTCATAACTGCCTCAATCTGAGTTAGGTCCACAAATATGTCATCCTTCGACAGCATATGCCCAAGAAAGAACACTTTACGTAGCCAGAATTCACATTTTGGGAATTTAGCATATAACTTATTCTCCCTCAGAGTTCCTAGGACTTTTCGAAGACGCTTCTTATGCTCTTCTTTTGTCTTGGAATAGACTAAGATATCATCAATGAAAACAATTACAAAGGTGTCAAGAAAATCCTTGAACACTCTATTCATCAGGTCCATGAACACAGCTGGAGCATTGGGAAAACCAAATGATGTTACAATGAACTCATAATGTCCATATCTAGAACGGAAAGCAATCTTAAGGATATCACTATCCTTTAGTTTTCCCTACCACAGCCTTCATAATGACATTTTCAATTATTGTGGCCACGATAGTGTACTCAGTCAGGATCTCTAAGGATGTCGGTTCTTGTGGGGGCACGGTTGAATTTCGGGTCCTACTTCTTGCTCTAACTTTTTGTCATGATAACCTAGAAGAGTCCATAGGCGATGAGAGGTCATCATGTGCAGGTAGGTCCTGCTCTTCTGCAACATTCTTGCCTCAACCGACCCTTGATCTCGTTTGTGGTGCCATCTCCTAATAACCCCACACAATCAACTTTATAAAAAAAAAATAGCCTTATAAGAAATTTTGTCGATTGCATCTATAGTTTAGGTAAAGTTTACTGCATACAATCCGAAAGGGATTTTTTTTTTTTTTAGAAGGATATACCTGGCGAATACAAAGAATCCGTTTATGGCTAATGGGACAATCCAAACTTACCCAGTAAGTCAGTCTACCAACTGTAACAATTGAACTTTCTATTATACTTCTAGGATGTTACTATATGCATACATAGGCTTGACAATAAATTTCTTGAAGAAAAAAATTAAGTAAAAGAAATAAATTTTTTATTTCATTAAATAAAGCTCAAATAATAATATCCTAAAAACTCTGTTCGAGGTACCCCTGACTCTAATTTAAAAATAAATTGAGTAAATAAATAAATTAACAAATGAATAAATGAAATAACCAAGAGTTTTAAATGTTAAACACCTAAACTAAAACATATCAAATAAATAAAAACATAAGTGTGGAAGCGATATCATGTCCCAATGCCCGAGTCACAGATCCCACCTGTCATTTGTCGGTTTATCTTTACCTTTACCTGAAAAACATGGCGAGAAAAGGATGAGTATATAAATATACCTAGTAAGCAACCCACTACTGGGCTCACTAGGCTAACTATTAGCCTTCCTATTTGGACTTAAGTGCACAAAACACATAGGTCTTGTCCATAAATTCACCTGCTGCAGTGGCATCTACTACCGCCTGTGTGGCTCTATTTAGTCCGTTGTCGAAGGTTTCCATCAAAACATAGTCGGGAATGCCAATATGTAGGAAATTACGTACAAGGCACCTAAATGACATGAGGGATCACACCTTATATCTATATGGAATTTAGACGTCCAAGTGGGTAGATTGCCAACAATTTGAAAAGTAGGCAACCAGGCACACTACTTAGTAACTCTGAAGCTCCCTACGGAAATGGAAAAGAGTAGTGAAAGCTATGACACTGTGTAGTGAAAAGACGACATCTAATGTGACAACTGAACCCAAAGAAGCTAGACCAGTAAGATCACAGACTCCCCTCCCCTCCCACAATAAAAGAAATTGAATCTCTCACCACTTCAAACAGAACTGACAACCATGACTCAACTATCTCGACTTCAACCCGAAACCTTCCAGCAACTTCATCTAAATCCTTCAATCAAACTCCTGATAATGTAAATTCTCACAATAGAAACTCTTCCCAACCAACCAGTCCAGTACAATGCGACAAAAGAACAAAATCAAGCAAGCGAAGTATTGCGAGTTCCACCTCCTTACCCCAGTAGACTAAAAAAGAAATACAATAGTCGGTAGCTTAAGAGATTCCTGGACATTTTGGAACAACTTCACATTAACATTCCTCTTTTAGAAGCTCTAGAACAAATTTCGAGCTATGTGAAGTTCTTGAAAAACATTCTTTCAAACAAACGCACGTTGGGTGAATTTAAAATCGTTGCACTGACGCATGAACGTAGCATGCTGTTTAAAAATAACATGCCTGTGAAACTAAAGGATCCAGGAAGCTTCACTTTGCCATGTTCAATTGTTGGAAAAGAAGTCGGTCATGCGTTAAGCGACTTGGGCGCAAGCATCAACTTGATGTCGTTTTCCATTTTCAAGAAGTTAGGGATAAGTGAGGCCATACCCACCACAGAAACCCTACAGCTTGTTGATCGATCCTTAATGCATCCTGAAGGGAAAATCGAAGATGTACTTGTTCAAGTAGACAATTTATTTTCCCTACCAATTTCATTCTTTTAGATTACGAGGAAGATACTGAAGTTCCCATCATTTTGGGGCATCCATTCTTGGCCACAGGGCGTGAATTGATGGTTGTATAGAAGAGAGAGTTGACCATCCGCGTAGATGATCAATAAGTTCAATTCAATGTGTTTAATGCATTGAAATATATAGATGAAATGGAGACATGTCAATGCATTGATGATGTGGGAATTGGATACTAGGAAATGTTGAAAAAGGAATTGGAATGAAGAAGGAAATGACATGGTTGTGGAAGAAGTTCATGCGTTGATAAAATCTAACCCTGGTTTTGAACCCATGAATCTGACTGAAAGAGAAGCATAAAAGTTAAACCATCCTTAGAAGAGCCACCTATCCTTGAACTAAAGGCTTTGCCAGCAAAGCTTAAATGCATGTATTTAAGCTATAATGACACTCTGCCAGTCATTATCTCTACCGCATTAAAAGTGAAAGATGAGGAGGCCTTGTTGAAAGTTTTGAAGAAGTATACAAAAGCCATTGGACCCTAGTGGACATTTGAGGGATTAGTCCTATATACTGCAAGCATAAAATAAGGCTAGAGGATGGAAAAGGAGGCTTAATTGAGATACAACGCGGGTTAAACCCAGTAATGCGTTAAGTTGTGAAAAAAGAGATCATTAAGTAGCCCGATGCTGGAGTCATTTATCCAATCTCCGATAGTAGCTGGGTAAGCCCAGTTCAATGCATGCCCAAAATATGAGCTATGACGGTCGTGGCCAATAGAAAAAATGAACTGATCCCTATTACAACCGTTACTTTATGGCAAATTTGTATGGACTATCACAAACTGAATCAGGCAACAAAGAAGGATCACTTCCCCCTTCCATTCATTGATCTTTCCAAATGAAAAATTGATGGTTTTGAGCAATATTAAACCATGGTATGTAAACATTGTTAACTACTTGGTCTGTGCCCAGACACCAGAAGATTACACACATTAGCAGAAGAAGAAGCTTCAACATCAGGCTAAGTTTTACTATTGGGATGACCCATTTTTGTACTGACTTGGACCCGATCACATTTTAAGAAGATGCATTCCTAAAATTGAAGTTCAACGCATCTTGGATCAATGTCACGAGTCCCCGTATGGTGGACATTTTGGGGGACAAAGGATCACTGCCAAGGTTCTCCATTGCAGCTATTTCTAGCCCACTTTGTTCACGAATGCCCATGCCCATGCGATAAATTGCGATTATTGTCAACGTACAGGAAACATATCGAATAAAAACAAGATGCCATTGACTTCCATTCTGGAAGTAAAGTTATTCAACATGTGGGGCATTGATTTCATTGGCCCTTTCCCTGCTTCTACAAGACATCAATATATTCTGTGGCGGTCGATTATGTCTCAAAGTGGGTGGAGGCCATTTCTTGTCAGAAAAATGATACGACAACAGTGGAAATTTTTTTTTAAAAGAATATCTTTTCGTGTTTTGGAACGCCCCATGCACTGATCCGCGACGGAGGTACTCATTTTATTAACCGCATCATTTCAAACTTGCTAACCAAATTTAATGTCAATCACAGGGTTATTACTGCTCATCTGCAAACCAATGGTTAGACGGAGGTATCCAACTGGGAAATTAAGTCCATACTAGAGAAGATGGTAAACACCTCTAGAAAGGATTGGACATAAAAGTTGGATGAGGCTCTTTGGGTCTACCGTATGACGTACAAGACGCCCATTGGCATGTCCCCTTATGTGCTAGTGTTTGGGAAGGCATGCCACCTTCTATTAGAATTGGAACATAAAGCGCAGTGGGCAGTAAAGAAATTGAACTTGGATTTAGCAAGAACTGACGAGGCTAAAAAACTTTAGCTGAATGAATTGATGGAGTGGTGGATCACCACATTTGGAAACGCCAAGCTTTACAAGTAGCAGACGAAGAGATGGCGTGACAGCAAGATTTATAAGAAAGATCATTGGCCAGAGGGTTTTACTCTTTAACTCCTATCTTCATCTTTTTCCAGGAAAGCTTAAATCACGGTGGTCTAGACCATTCATTGTAAGAGTAGTTTTCCTACATGGAGATGTGGAATTAATGAATGAAGATGGGACCAACATCTTTAAAGTCAATGGTCAACATGTGAAGCCTTACAATGGAGGCTCAATGGATCAAGACAAAGAGACCACTGAATAAGGCGGGCAAGCTTGATCGCTCGCATGGACGCATTTGTATGACAACTTCACTTTGACCTTTCCCGGAACGTTTACTCTATCCTCTTTATGCTTTTATAGTTAACTTCTTGTTTTGCATTATTTAATTCTTGTTGGTTTGAGATCTGTTGTATGACTTCTTGATTTGACCTTATTTGAATTAAGTCCTTGATGATGTGCATTAATGTATATATGCGATGATTGATGAAATGATGTGACTGCTTGACTTATACAATAATTCTTTACTACCGAATGATTATAGATCTATAAAGCTTTAACGCATGAATGCAAAAGGTTTTTAGGTCACATTTTCGAGGATTATTGAGTGCGTCATCAAACCAAATGTCCTTTCATCTAACTTGCATTTAATGAGAGGCGAGCTTTTGCGCTTCCTTAAGCCTGTCGTTAATCATTATGTCCACCAACTGAAACTCCATTATGCACGACTGTAAGTAACCTTGGCATTCTCTTCTTTCATCATGTATCGAATTCAAGCATCCTTCAAACCTCAGAGGCTCACTCATGCTACTGGAATCATATGACTGAGGAATACAACTTGGTCTAACCAGTAATCACATTTGCTGAACATGGCATACAACTGCTTCTCTCGCAGTGTCTGCAAAACTATCCTCAAATGGTTCTCGTGATTTTTCCCACTGCTTGAATACACCAATATGTCATCAAGGTGACACAATGGATCTGTTATAACCCTTGTTTATTAATTCCTGTAACTGAACTTTCAACCCCTTATGATTGTAGGAAGAGAACAAAAGGAGTTCCTTCCCAATTAAGTAGTAACACAATAAAGAATGATAAGGAGTGAGTAAAACAGCCACTCTAGACTAATAGACTAAGGCATAGTCTAGCAAAATAAGAAAAAGTACTATATGATGTATGATTTGTCAACAAGTGAAACCTGAAGGGTAGAGGCCGACAGGATTACTCAATCCACCACTGGTACCTGAGTGGAAGTCGGGAGTCACACAAGTAAACATAGACTTTTCACTAGAAATAGAATGTGTAGTAGGTCTGCTCAGAGGTTGGTGGCAAACGTGAAGTCTATCCTAGTGAATTCAGAGGAAAGGGTGTAATCTAGAGGAAGTCCTAATCAGATTAATCCTAAGAGGAGGGAAAAGATGAGAAACAGTGAGCTCAAAATGTATCAGAGGTACATTGAGTATAAAAGTAAGGAACAAAATGGTTAACAGAAGACAAAAAGGAAAAGGTCTAGATGTTCCAGGTAATAGCTCGAAGTTTGAATTGTAACCAAGCTAGGGACTGGTACAGTTAAGAAAACCTTATGTATATAGTATGGTAAGCCATAGGTTGGGAAATGTTATAGTAGAAAGAATATCTTCTCCTAAGTATGGATAGAAAGGACATCCTAAGAAGAGTGCCCTCGGTTAGGTCGAGAAGTCTAGTTGACACAAATATTGTTTTCACAGCTAGCAATTAATTCAAAGGTGTGACAACTGGAAAAGAATGTTCCAGTGGTATTGCTGGGAGATGGAAAAGGACCACCCTAGTAATAAATGAAAATTATGACTCAGTGGAAATGGAAGAGTCACCACAGGATGTGACAAATACAGTGAACTATGATGACCAAGTTGTTCATACATACTAGTATTATTTAATATGAACAAAGTTGATATTAGAGTAACGCAGCGAAAGCATAGTAAAAAGGGGAAGAAGAAAGAAAAGAAGAAGGTTGTAAAGTTTACAACCAAAGGAAGTTATGAAACCCTAAGTTATAAGTAAGTCCGAGCAAATTTCGACGACGAAATTTCTTTTAGGGGGGAAGAATTTGTAAAACCCGAACCCTAATTACTTCAAGTAAGAGTAAGTAATGTGATGTCTTCTAATGAGCTAAATGAAGCCATGTCTTAGGAAGGGTAGAAGATGGAAGCAAGAAGAAATAGGCTCTTGGGTAGCTAAATGTAAAAGTAGGACAAAACTCGACTAGGCTAAGGTAGGTCATGCTTGATGATGGAATGCATAATAAGCATATGATTGAGACCATGCCATCTAATGAGGTGTAGTGCTAAAGTAATATTGTGAGTGAAGTTAGCAAAAGGAAATTTGGTAAATCCTAGCCTTTTATCACCAATAGTGGACCAGGTGGCATAAAGAGGGTTCATGTTGGATTTTGGGCGGTAATATAAGCAAAAAGGTCGAATTCATTGGGTCAGTTTAGACAAACTACTTAGGCTATTTATGTAATTTCAGTGGTTGGGCTGCTGAAAGGAAAACTCGCCGTAATAAGGCCGGAGAGGCAAAGTGAAGACAAAGGGTTCGTTTCTCAGGTGAATCTAGGCCATCAGTGAAGAATTGAAGCTCCAGGACGGATTACGAAGCGTTTTGAGCTAAACATTTGAGGTAATATTGTTAACTCAGTTATAAACAACTTTGTAGAATGAAACTTTTTAAGATAAGGCCTAGAAATCGAGTTATATATTTTTGAAGTTTTAACTGGAAATTGTTGAACAAGCAGGCATCTGCTTGAATTGGGGCCAATGATGAAGGTTTGAATCTTTAGATCAAACGACGGAGAATTGTGAGCTGAAATTTTAAGATAATGTTTCTAGCTCAATTCTAAACAAGTTTGTAGAAGGAAGTTTCTTGAAAAGATTTCTGGATTTCGAGTTATGAATTATTGAATTTGAAACAGAGAATATATGCATAAGCAGACAGCTGCTTAGAAAGATTAAGCAGACAGCTCAAGAGCGAGAGTCAGCGAAAGCGAGAGAGAGCAAGTGGAAGCAAGAGCGAGAGAGAGCGAAAGCGAGAGGTGGATCTCACTAGGGACGGGAATCTCGCTGGTTTTGCTCTGAATCTCACTGGAAAGTGCCAAATCTCGCTGGGAATGGTAAATCTCACTCATGTGGGTGATCTAGCCCATGATGATTATCTCGCTAGTAATGCTGCTTTTTTTTATAAAAGTTCCATTAGTAAATGAACTATTTGAGGTATTTTGCTAACCGGGAATTATGTTCTTTCAGGCCAAGAAGAGCTAGGAGAGGCGTATAACCCATTAAGAGGCCAACGAGCTGTGAGTGACTATGTGATGAATTGATGTTTTAATGATTTAGAAACCATGATTTCCTTGAAGATATTTCTCATGCTAAGTGTTTAAATGAAGTGCCAAACAACATATTTGTGAAACTGTTTCTCATGCTAAGTAAAGCATGTTTTCCATGGAATTGATATGATTTAAATATGTTATCTTATTCAAATACTTTTAGCATGTTTAAGTAACTCCATTTTTATGATGAACTAGTATGATGAATGAACTAGTATGATGACTTGAGCAGTAAGCCTTAGGGTTCAACTAAATGTTTATGACTAGTTTTACTTAATACACGTTATCGAAGGACATTTGAGAAGGTATCCACCCAACCAGATACCGAAGGACATTTAAGAAGGTATCTAACAACTTGGTACTGAAGGACATTCGAGAAAGTATCGGACCAACTTGATACCGAAGGAAATTTGAGAAGGTATCTTAGCAGCTCGATACAGAAGAACGTTTGAGAAGGTATCTAAGCAGAAGTACCTAAGGATACTAAAGGACAATGAGAAAGTATCCTAGTCAAGTACCTAAGGATACTGAAGGACAATGAGAAGGTATCCTAGTCAGGTACATAAGATACGACAGTACTCAGTTATAACCATATACACGTAGGTAATACAACATCGAGGGACTGAGCAAAAGGGGTTCTCCCCGACTAAGGTTGACGTTGAGGGTTAGAAATAGTAGTTCACTCTCAACTAAGGATAAGGCAGTCATATATTCTCCTAGGCTAGAAGGATAGTTTGAAATTCTAATGCTTATGAATGTTTATCAATGCATGATGTTTACTAATGTATGAGTTTTTCAATTATGTTTTGCATGTCTAATGCATGCTAGTGGTTTTACAAGCTAGTTCAATATGTTTTAAGCCAATTTATTTCACAAAGTATGAAGCATGCGTTAGGGTTAAAGCTAAGGTTGAATGAAGCTTGACGTACTATGTTTTAAATACCTAAGGTTGCGAAAGTACATGCGTTGGTATTTCTAAACATAATGAATAAGGATATTGAAGGTAGGGAAGTATCTGAATAAATGTACCTAAGGTGTTGACGGTACATAGCAAACTCCATGTGTATGTAGGTAGGTCTGAATGAGAGGCCAAGGTATGAGTCTCTTGGCCGATAATAGAAGTTAGGAGCTAGAGCAGTGTATGCTCATTCTCAACTAGGGAATAATGATGATTATTGATGTTTAAGAGTTGTTATCAACGTTTATGTTTTAAGGATGTTGCTTGAGATGCCATCGGTATATTTAAAGAGATCGACGTAGGGATCTCTTCTAGCCATAGTTTAATGTGAACAAGTCGAAGTAGAGGTCTCATCTTGCCATAGCTTGACATTGAGAATTAGAGCAGTGAATGTTCATTCTCAACTAAGATTCAGGTTTCAGATACAATGGTTTAAAAGGTTTTATGTACACGTTTGCTTGGTATATTTTAAGTCCCAGTATTATGTTTTCAAGCTTTCAGTTTAAGCATGAGATTTACATTTTATTAAGTCACTCACTGGGCTTCTAGCTCACGTTTTCAAATGTTTTCCTTTCCAAGTAGCAGTCAGTTCCCAGAAGACTTTTCTATTGCTGCTCTACCACTAAAAGAAACAGGTTAAAGGAAGGGTAATTGAAGATCCGTATTAGTTAGTACACATGTGTCTGTCTAGTGACTAGTATTTTTTATGGGGCTCACTAGATTGTAATATCCATGTATGAACAGTGCTACGAAACCCTGTAATGTAAACGTGTTAAGTTCTGAGTTAATTTATATGTATTCAGGGTTTGAGCAATATTTAACAGGTAAGATAGGCAGTAAGTGCCAGCAAAAGGGTTGTTAATTGCTGCAGTCACCATTCCGTCCAGGTTAGGAGGGTAATCTGGTACGGGGTGTGACAAGTTGTTGCCTTCTTCACTTCTTCCGATCAGCATCTTCCTGATTTCTCTTATGAAGTTTTCACCAAACTCTTTAGCCTCTTGGAAATAGAGCAACAAATAGACCACTACTTCAAGCGCTGGAAGCCAATCCGACCACCCTTTAGCTCTACCGACCAAAACCCTAACTTCAGTTAGAGAAGCTGCATTGTTAGGGACAAGTCGACGAGCTTCTGCCCAACCCAAGCCTCTCCGACCACCAGTCAAGCCTTAAACCACCCACAAACCACTCCCTTCGATAATTGCACCACTGTCCTCAATAAGTTGCGAGGGACTAAGCAAGGAGACACCAGTCCTAAGGTGGCCGCATCCTAACTTCCCACCGCAAGCGAGTTGCAAAGGAAAGACGAAAAAGAATCTTTGGGAGCATTCTAAGCAACATGGAATGAGATGGAGGATTGATTGAAGTAGGAGTTGTCAACAAGCCTGTATAGCAAGGAGATAGCCAGGCTAGAAAATGGTGATGTCGTAAGAGGAAACAATTGCGACAATGGATCCTAAGGAGGACACACCTACAGACTTCAATGAGGGATTCATAAGTGATGTACTGAAGGAGGTGAAGGATGAAAGGAGAGATGAGAGGGAGAATGCTGAAAAATAAAGGGAGGAGCAAGTACGTGAATAGCTAAAAAAGGCTCAAAGGAAGCAAGAAGAGAAGGAAAGGAAAAGGGTGGAAAAGAAACAAAGGAATAAGGACGAGAAGAGATTGAAGCAAGAAGAACTATATCGGCGTAGAGAGGAAAGCTCGGCAATTGAAGGACAATCCACCACCGCAAGGGTGGAAGAACATTTGATGATGAAGAACGCTGAGCCAAGCGAGCAAGTGTTGTGAATGCTGAACCATTCCCTTCGCCAACCTATTTACTAGACTTCATCACTAGCATTATAGTCGAACATGGATGGGAAGCATTCTAGCAATGCCCATCCATCTTTGTTCCAAGTGCTGTGCATGTGTAACGGTGAAATTACTTCCTTATTAATGATGCATGCGTTAATGGACTCAATTCATGCAATACTACTTCTAGATATGTGTTATTAATGGATGCTCTTGTAGTATGCTGTGCGTTGTCACAAGTTTCCTTACGTTGGAACCAAGTATAATTCTACCACAAGTTTCTCGGTGTGATCCGAGGTCGAACACAGGGACTGTTTGAGGTTATTGCATTATGTTTATGATACATGCGACCAGGTTTTTCAATTTAATAAAAGTATTTGTGTACAAGAATATAAAGTTGCGATAAAGTAAAGGAAAGTAGTAAAAATGCGATAATAAAATAAAATGCAGTAAACCTAAGCTAAGATGGTACAAGATACAGGTGGCATGATACAAAATACTGAGGGCAAGGCTGGCTGTGAAGATTATACACAGATCATGTAATGTGATGGCAAGTCTTATGTACGAAGCAGAAAAAGAAAGATAACTAATATAAACATCGCAAATTCCTTAATTGCGTTAAAGTCATAAGTACGATTCCATTTTTCCCTTGGCATACACCTTTCAGTGATCAGCCGTGTTCCCACATGTCTGTGGTGAAACAGAGACGAACGTAATGAACATAAGGTTGCTTTCATTCCTGGAAGTACTACTCACTCTAGTTAATGCATTCTTCTGCCTTCTCTCGATAGATTAGAATGACATCTTCACTTCTGCTCTCACAGGTGAAGATGTCATCTAGCATGCCTTAGCTAAATGCAATTGTCTCTCTAACACAGATTAAGTACTCGTTTAATTCATATTGACTACCCGAGGAGTAAGAACACTTCATGAAGAAAATGAGAGGAACGGAAATAGACAAAGAAGTGGTAATGAAAACGATCGAGACATTCAACATATCTATTTAGCGTCTGATAAATGGTGTGTGAATGAAGAGATAAAGGAGATGAGATACAATGATGAAAAGAGAGAGAAACAAATACAAACAAGCGTCAACGTCTCAGCACCAATTTGGATGGAGATTTGCTTACCGGAATGGATGGATCGTGTGGAAGGATAGGCTTCCCTCTCAGGCTTGCTCAACCGATAGTAGGAATCTAAGTATAGAGCTTCGCGGCGGGTATCTGGCAGATTAACATTGAGACTCCCCTCTAAGCCTTGTCTCTTCTTTTTCCTGGATTTCATCAGTTTAACACTCAGCTCAGCCTTTTTCTCAATATAATAGTAGCAATTAGCCCCGTATTAAGTAACCTCTTTTTCTGTGAATTCTATGAGGTATTTATAGGTGAAGATCTTTGACTCCGACCTTGTGGTCCCCACTTGTTTTTATGGAAATTTCGAAGATGGAGGGATATTATTCCTTCTGTTATGCAATCAAACCGTCAAATCTGCACAACCATTAGGCGTACACGTGGCTCAATCCTCCGTATTTGCATTGCTCAGTTGCATCTTTCGATCGAGTGTTCGCATGCGGTGTTGTTTTTATTACCGCATGCAGTTGAAATTCAGCTCTGAATCGATTGTCGCATTGCGCCGTCATTGCGTTAATCATCTTTTCATTGTTGATTGATGGGCGCAATGTGTCAGAGATGCGTTTGTCAGTTTGCCTTGAGCCTTAATTGCAAGTGGTGACTTGGTTTCCTGCAAAACAGAGTAAAAATCTCCTCTTTTTCCATCTTAATGATGTTAGTGGGTGTAATTGTGATAATTCAGAATTATTGTATTTTCTAAGCTAATTTTCATACAATTAGCATATATATATTCTCTTTTGGCTGCAATATCTAGATAAGGCAGTATAAATAATTTGTATTTCTACAAGTTATCACACCCCCAAATTTAGATATATGCTTGTCCTCAAGCATATATTCTACTAAGGCAATAAAGCTCAATTCTTATCCTATATTTATGTGTCAATTGGTTGCTCCGTATGTTACACTTAGGCACATTTCTTGACATCGCAATTTTTTCTTATCCTTGCTAATTCTTACCAAGCCTCACTTGATTCTTCTATATAACAAAATTCTACTCAAAGATGATTTTCTAGTTTTTTTTTTTTTTTTCAAAATAGAATGTTTATCTCTTCTTGTCAAAATATTTGATATATCTACATACAGGGATCTCATTTCTACTAACTCAGCATCCATGGAGGTGATGAAGGTTGTGCCTGCAATGTCTCGCTTGCATCGTTTTGAGGTTGGGCAGAGGTGCCTTCACCCAAATCGTGTGGGTCATCAACTTGCAGCGGTGGAATGGGGGGTTGCAGTGATAATGCTATTAGTGAAGGTAGGGTTGCTGGGTAAACAGATGAGGAGGTTGGGACAAGGAAGAGATTGGTAAAATGTTAGTGTAGTGGATAAAAAGGTTGTGCGGGTAGACTAGGAGGACTTGGAGGACGAATGACTAAGGGAAGAGGGTCCGTAGGTTCTGGATCTTGCGCTGGTGACTCTCTGCGTTGTCTTTTTGGCCTGGGTCCTTGCGGCGCATTCAAATCGATCACGGACCTCTTTGCTGGTAGCTCGGGGCAGTGTGGGGATTCTTTAAAAAGCAGCCTCAAGATTTTGATGTTGATGAGGCCGTCGACTTCTGGCACAGGCTCCTCATCAATGCCTACGCCCATAGACAGACACAGACTTGAAACGATCCACAAGAAGAAGTATTGCCCTCGGATATGCCCCACCAACGATCTGATCTGCCTTACGATCAGTTGCTCTACGTCGATAGAAGTGCCGCGTGTGATGCAGTATGCGGCCATGACCCGATCCCTTGATATAGTTCTGTCATGCATTGTTGGGATCAGCCGCTTTTTGACCAAGTAAACCCAGAGCCTTCCCTTCGGAAGCAAGGACTTGGACTCTAGGGTGTAGATGCCTTTGAGTGAAACCGACCACTTCGTGCCCGGTTGCGTTAATACCCTCAACGCATCTTCCATCTGTTGCTCCATGGGATCATTAATAATCTTATTCCCTGGTGCATTAGGGTCGTCCTCCATCTGATATATTTCGTTGATGTCCCTTGCACGGAAGGATACTGTTTCTCTTTTAAAGGTCACCGATCCTTGTTTCCATGTAGACGCCCGCGATAGAAATCCCGCACCACCTAAGGCACAATGATGGATGAGCACTGGCAGAATGTGTCCCACCCATGTTCCACAATCTCACTCGTGATGAGGTCAGATAGTGGTATCGGCGAAGGATAGAAGCCTATCTTAATCGACATGTCATCATTCTCCTTTCTTTTTGATGAACGCTTCTTGGCCGATGTGGGCTCGCTGCTCTCCACGATTGCCTTGCCTTTTTCCTTAGTTAACGCAAGGTGGGCTGCTTGTCTTTGTTTCTTCTCCTGCTCTTTGCGTTGTTCCTCTTTCTCGCGCTCTGTGAGTTCTTTGCCCTTTTTCTTCATTAAGTGCCGCATATTAGCTCCGCGCTTTTTCTCCTTTTCTTCCAACAATGTCATCTCCTCTTCCTCCTTTTTCCTTCTCTCTTCTTCTTCTTCTTCTTGTTCTTCCCTCACAAATTCTTCTTCAAATTTCTCAGAGGCCAGCAACAGACGTTGTTCCTCCTCGCGCCTCCGTATCCCTTCAAGTCTTGCAAGCTCATTATTGCTTCGCATTTCTTCAAACTCTAATCTTCTTCTTCTATTTCCTTATGCGATGATGAGCTTTCCTCTCTCCATCTTTTCTTGCTTCTCCTCCTCTTCTTTTCTTTTACTTTCTTTTTCTTCCATTGGGATGATTAATCTTTGCGGGTCAATAGTGGACCCTTGCAGCACATTCTCCCTACGACGTCGTATCATGGGGGTTCCTTCTGCTTCTTCTCCTTCATCGGCTGCAACCATTTGCATTGTTTCGGGTTGCATTGATTCCATCAACTGTGTCATTTCCCCCTATCCTCCCTCACGGAGGTTGATTTTCCATCCTTCTGGGGGCTCGCAGCCCTTTGTTTTTCTTCTTCTGCTCTTTTTAGGCGCCTCTCTTCACACCAGCGCATTTTCTTCTCTTCCTTCTCCTTCTTCTTTCTTTCCTTCTTGGCATCCTCATCTTCATCATCATCCTTTTTCTCTTTGTTCTTTCTCTCCTTGCGATGATGGGAAGATTCAGCCTCTCTCGCCTTCCTTCCTTTGTTTTTCTTCTTCTTCTTTTTCTTCTCAGCCACTTCTGGTTGCGCCTCCCCTGCAACCTCCTCCATCGCAACGTCAGGGGTCTCCAACGCAACTTCAGCCTCCTTGACCTCCTCCACTGCAATCTCTTCTTCCGCAATTCTGGGAGGTCCATCATAGGCTTTTGCGTTGATAGTCACCTCGGAAATCTCTGGGGCCAAAACGCCTCTTCCGATTTCTTCTTCAGTCACCATTGCTTCTTCCTCCAACACTCCTCCTGTCACTGCTACCGTCTCCTCCTCCGTAGACAGTGGTTGATTTACAACCCCTGCCTCAGGTAGTCCACCTCCTAGCTTCAGGTTACTCAGAATGTTGCCAAACACCTTTGTATCATCACGTCTCTTCCTTTCACTCTGGAACAAGTATGCTTTCCGTGCTTCCTCCCCTTTTGAACGAGGAGGTCTAACGACCAGGGGGTTTCTTCGGGCTCTCCTGGTGAGTTTGGGGGCAGTGTGGGCTTGGGCGGCGAGTCTGCGACTGGCAGCCAGAAATGCCACCTCTCACATGGCGACTTGGTCAGATGTAGGGGTGGATGGTGAAGCTGAGTGGTTAGAAGTTTAGTTAGCCATGGAAGCTAGCTCGGAAGAACTGGTAAAATACTTGGATGCTGGGGAAGAAGAAAGTCTGTATGCTACGACGCTAGGGTTTTTTATTGCAAAGATGAGGTAATGTTTCCAAAATGAGGTAAGGAACCTATTTATAGGTTGGGCCGTGGTGGGCCCAACACGATTTTTACAGCGATAGGCCTCGAGACACTCAAAAGGTGCGTCGTTCGACTTCCCTCATTTAATGGGATTTCAGAAAAAAAAAATGTCCTTTCATCCGTCGAATCATCATTACTTTGAAATACGAAACGAGTGGACTTCCCCACATTATAAAAAGAATTTTCTTTAATATTTTATTCGAATGGTCGCAAGATAAAGATTAACACAATGTGCTCAACAACGCAAATGCAACTTCGCAGAGGACGAGCGACAACGCATACACCCCGCAACACACTCCTTAACCAAACACATTTCTAGAGGATACCTCAACATAGTGCATTTAGCTAAGGCCGGGCAAAGGGCATATACGAGCGCAACACACCTCTCAGCTCAATACAGTTGAGTTGGGTGAACGCAAAGTGTATCTTATTGGTTCAAGATGCATCCATTGTTGCCTTGCATACTTGTTATTGATTATATGATTTTATTTTTATTTATTATTATTTTCTTCATTAATGCAAGTGCTATGACTTGCGGCAATAAATTTTTCTTTATTACTCAATCATTCACCATTTAAAGCTCAACGCATTCTTTATAGAAAAGCTTAAAGAATTAAAGACTATACGGAAATAAATGCCAAGGAAATAAATGAAGAATTAAATTCATAAAGCCAATAACGAATTCAATAAGCAAGTGAAGACAAAATTCAAGAATTCAAAGAGACAGGAATTTAAGAAAGCATTAAACATAGTGGTGAGATATGGACCGACAGATGCGTTTCTTGAATGAGCGCAATCCATATCTCCGCAGGCGTTCTTACTTGCCTGCCCAATGTCATAGGGACATTGCTCCTTTCCTATAGATCCCAAAGCTTCTGAATTGCTGGGCAACGTTCCTGGTGCTCTACTTCTCAACTCGGAAGCCAGTTGGCCCATCTGGATCTCTAATTTCTAATTGAAGACGCCTGCACTTGCTTCACTACGTCGTTTTTATTCGTATATTGCTTTAGCAGGGTCTCCAAAGAGCTTCCAGAAGTGTTAGAAGATAAGAGCTGCTGGTGATGCAACTGTCTCGGTTGCCCTTGATTTGAATTTTGGTGAAAAGGGGGATTCCCTCGTTCGCCACCTTGATGGTTGAGTGGCCCCCCTTGGTTGGGATTTCCTCCCCAACCGAAGTTAGGATGGCTCCTCTAGCCAGGATTATAGGTGTTGCTGAAGGGGTTGTTCTAGATGGCGCATTCTTGTTGAATGTTCGATGGGCACAGTTCAGCTCCATGAGCACCTCCACAATTGACGCAACTTAATGCGACCACTTGAGCCGGCGCAGCATGTTGTGCTGATTGTTGAGAGATGGCTCCTTGATTAATTTCCATCGATTGGAGGATAGAAGTCATCGCGGCCAACGTGGTCATCGTCTCTCTAGGGACAATGGCATTTTCGCTCTTTCTTCTGTCGGCACCTCAGCCTCCATATCCATTGTCAATCCAATCATCAATATTCTGTGCTATGTAGTCAAGG
This sequence comes from Benincasa hispida, assembly GCF_027475165.1. Taxonomy (NCBI): domain Eukaryota; kingdom Viridiplantae; phylum Streptophyta; class Magnoliopsida; order Cucurbitales; family Cucurbitaceae; genus Benincasa; species Benincasa hispida. The sequence goes on from NC_143485.1 coordinate 57,160,404, forward strand.
ATGACCTTAGCCTCAGTGTATGTTTTATCCATAAAACCTCCTACCGCGGAGGCGTCAGCAACAGCTTGCGTTGATCTGTTCAGGCCGTTATAAAAAGTTTCCATCAAGACACAATCGGGAATCTCGATATGCGGGGAATTTTTTACCAATCTTCTAAATCGCACCCAGGCGGTGCTCAGGGTCTCATTCTCCTTCTACTCGAAGTTCAGCACGTCCTTCTGTCACCTTGCGTTGACGGTTGGTGGGAAGAACTTCTTCATAAATCGTTCCACCAGTTGGTCCCATGACGTAATTTCATTTGGCTCCAGTGAGTGAGCCCATTTCTTGGCCTCATCCCTCAAGGTGTAAGGGAACAAATACAGTCTTATACTCTCTGAGGTTATGCCAGGTAGAGAGAAGTTGCCGCACATTTCAACAAAGCTGGTCAGGTGGGCATGTGGGTCTTCACCTTGCAAACCCCCAAATTGCCCGGCATTTTGGATCATCTGAAGCATGACCGGCTTAATTTTGAACCTTGCGTTCCCCTTGAAAGTAGGCCTCGAAATCCTAGGTGAAAAGTCATACAGGTTGGGTGCTGCGTAATTCCTCATAGGAATATTGCGGTCAACTGCCAGGAAGACAGGATCCTGCACTGGTCGAACAACTCCTTGATTCACTAACGGTACCGCATTATCATTGTTGTCTGCCATATTTATTGCCTTCTTTCGCCTATTTCGATTCTGACGTGCCCGTGCGCGAAAGGTACACTCGACCTCAGGGTTAGCTTTGAATTCTGGTTCAGCACTAGTACTCATAAACCGTCAAGCTGCTCTTCGCATTGAACAACCAGTACAATGAGATCTGTCTTGCAAAATACCACAAACACACTCAAACAATAAACCATTAACCAATCCCCAGCAATGATGCCATAAATTTGTAACGGTGAAATTACTTCCTTATTAATGATGCATGTGTTAATGGACTCAATTCATGCAATACTACTTCTAGATATGCGTTATTAATGGATGCTCTTGTAGTATGCTGTGTGTTATCAAGTTTCCTTGCATTGGAACCAAGTATAATTCCACTGCAAGTTTTTCGGTGTGATCCAAGATGAACACAGGGACTGTTTGAGGTTATTATGTTATGTTTATGATACATGCGACTAGGTTTTTCAATTTAATAAAAGTATTTGTGTACAAGAATATAAAGTTGTGATAAAGTAAAGAAAAGCAGTAAAAATGTGATAATAAAATAAAATGCAGTAAACCTAAGCTAAGATGGTACAAGATACAGGCGGCATGATACAAAATACTGAGGGCAAGGCTGGCTGTGAAGATTATACACAGATCATGTAATGCGATGACAAGTCTTATGTACGAAGAAAAAAAAAGAAAGATAACTAATATAAACATCGCAAGTTCCTTAATTGCGTTAAAGTCATAAGTATGATTCTGTTTTTCCCTTGGTATACACCTTTCAGTGACCAGCCGCATTCCCACATGTCTGTGGTGAAACAGAGACGAACGTAACGAACGCAAGGTTGCTTCAATTCCTGGATGTACTACTCGTTCTAGTTAATGCATTCTTCTGACCTTCTCTCGATAGATCAGAATGACATCTTCACTTCTGCTCTCACAGGTGAAGATGTCGTCTAGCATGCCTTAGCTAAATGTAATTATCTCTCTAACACAGATTATGTACCCGTTTAATTCATATTGACTACCCGGGGAGTAAGAACATTTCATGAAGAAAACGATAAACGAAGGAACGAAAATAGACAGAGAAGTGGTAATGAAAACGATTGAGACATTCAACATATCTATTTAGCTTCTGATACATGGTGTGTGAATGAAGAGATAAAGGAGATGAGATACAATGATGAAAAGAGAGAGAAACAAATACAAACAAGCTTCAACGTCTCAGCACCAATTTGGATGGAGATTTGCTTACCGGAATGGATGGATCGTGTGGAAGGATAGGCTTCCCTCTCAGGCTTGCTCAACCGATAGTAGGAATCTAAGTATAGAGCTTCGCGGCGGGTATCTGGCAGATTAACATTGAGACTCCCCTCTCATCCTTGTCTCTTCTTTTTCCCGAATTTCTTCAGTTTAACACTCAGCTCATCCTTTTTCTCAATATAATAGCAACAATTAGCCCTGTATCAAGTAACCTCTTTTTCTGTGAATTCTCTGGGGTATTTATAGGTGAAGATCTTTAACTGCCGCCTTGTGGTCCCCACTTGTTGTTATGGAAATTCCGAAGATGGAGGAATATTATTCCTTCTGTTATGCATTCAGACCATCAACTCTGTACAACCGTTAGGCGTACACTTGGCTCAATCCTCCGCATTTGCATTGCTCAACTGCATCTTTCGATCGAGTGTTTGCATGCGGTGTTGTTTTTATTACCTCATGTAGTTGAAATTCAGCTCTAGATCGACTGTCGCATTACGCCGTCATTGCGTTAATCGTCTTTTCATTGTTGATTGACAGGCGCAATGTGTGAGAGATGCATTGGTCAGTTTTTCTTGAGCCTTAATCACAAGCGGTGACTTGGTTTCCTGCAAAACAGAGTAGAAATCTCCTCTTCTTCCATCTTAATGATGTTAGTGGGTGTAATTGTAATAATTCAGAATTATTGTATTTCTAAGCTAATTTTCATACAATTGGTGCATATATATTCTCTTTTGGCCACAATATATAGATAAGGCAGTATAAATAACTTGTATTTCTACAAGTTATCACATGCATTCTCTCAAGGATGCCTACACGAGGATGAAGATGTCATGATTATAAATGATCAGGTGGTTCCGTTCAATGGCTGTGACATCAACAAGCTGTTCAAGCTAAAAGACATTCCTCACCAGCATTATAGTCGAACATGGATGGGAAGCATTCTGGCAATGCCTATCCATCGTCGTTCCAAGTGTTGTGCATGTATTCTCTCAAGGCCGCCTACACAAGGATGAAGATGCGATGATCATAAATGATCAAGTGCTGCCATTCAACGCTCATGACATCAACGAGTTGTTCAAGCTAAAAGACATTTCTGATGCGTTGTGCCATCAGCTGATTGAAGAGCCAGATGATGAGCATTTGGAGGATACATTGAGGGTCTTGACAAACCAGACTCTCAGTGGAAAGTGTCCATCATGGGCAATAGAATGTTGTCTTCAAACCATCTTCTATTAGAGGCACGTTTATGGGTGTATTTGGTCAATAAGCAAATCATCCCTACAACGCATGACAAGACTATCTCAAGGGACCATGTAATGGCTACCTACTACATTGCAAGAGGCATCCCCATTGACATCGGGTGCATAATTGCAAAGCAAATCATAGGGGACCTTTGGCAAACCTCACGGCCAACTCTTCTTCCTATGGACCGTCACTAGCCTTTGTTTATATGCATGCTTTGGCATTGACAAAGAGCCTATGATTGAAGTAACCAGGCTGATCAACAACACGATCCTAAGGAAAATTTTGAAGGATTCACCGCATTATCCAACGCCACTCATTGCACCTAAGTGCCCCACCATTGACCTTAATGCCTCTTAACCGCAAAGAGCCAAACATTAAAGAACATCTACCAAAGGCAAAGAAATTGCAAGAGAGAGCCCAGAGCACCATAACCCTGAAAAGCGCATACCTAGCCCTTCTCCACTAGAAATCCTCTCTCCAAGTCCTCTCGAGCCTTTATCTTTTTTACCCGAAGACCTGACCAACCTTCTTCTTTTGACTGAGCAAACTCATCAATCCTCACTCTAATCTCCCCAACACTCCCCAAGCCAATCATCACATAGTCCACCATAGAAAAATCACCTCCTTTTCCACCCAAATTCCATGGTTCACATGGCTTGGATGTTGGCCCCTTTAGCCAGCTCCAATCCGAAGCTGATGAGACTTTGGGTGTTTTAACGCAACCTTCCCAACCACAACCACTCTTTCCCTCAACCTTGATGACCTTAAAACTTTCATCTCTCAAGAACTTCAAGCCCAACTTCCGCCCCTCTGCCAATCTCTATACGAACTGTAGCAGGACATAAAAATCATACGCTAATCTCTTGTCAATGTGTAGCACACCCTCCTCAACCTCCACCAAAATCAACACATGCAGGCAGAAAGGAATCACAAGTACTTCAACTTTTTTACAGTCTACCTGCATGGCCCAACTGCCCCTCCTCATCTTTGCCTACCTTTGCGATTTCTTGATTCACAAGGTGTTTCCCCTCTGACCCCACAACATGATGATCCTCCACAATAGCCATAAATTTGAGGGTGATGTATTTGGAGTTGTAATTTTTTTTTCTCTATCTCTTATATTTTCACTTGCAATATATCCTTTCAGTCCTTGTACTTTAGCGTTCTCATAATATTGAATGAATGCTTATTATTTTTGTACTCATCGTTCTAACTCTATCTATCATTGTCTTATTATCTTTTATAACTTATCCTTGTGAAATTCATTTTGATGTTATATCTTCTTGTGCGTTGACAAATTAGTAGCTATGATGATCCTTATGCACTTCCTTAGTTCATTCCTTACAAATCGCATGCTTGTTTCCACCTTAGTAGCTTCTTCATTGTTTGACGATATTACCTTTTATGCATGCAAGCCTCTACTCAACTTTCGTTTTCAAAATTTTTGATTAAGTTTGTTTTTGTTTTTCTTAAAGTGCAATGAGAACCTTGCCACTCTAAAAAATTTGGGGGTGGGTGAGGTCTAAGCAGATGCATTTAAATTTTACACTTTGTTTTCATAAACAACCTTCATCGGAAAAAAAACAACAATAAACTCCAGTATCAGCAGCGCAAGGGAAAAACCCAACATGATAAGAGTTTAAGTTATGAAAGGGACTTACTTGTAGTTGGATACTTCGCATGGCACCCGTGTAGATAAACCAAAACGAAAGTAGGTTACCAAGATCAACACAATGCAAATATCTTCAAATAAAAGAAAAAAAAACTCCGGTATCTGGCACAAGTTAAAGCTTAGGCTAGATAAGAGTTAAGTTGAACCTAGAATGCAACCGTAGTTGGATGTTCACATGACACTTGTGGACAAAAACCGAAACAAAGGTGTAACCAAGTTCAACACCTTGCCTATAATTTGAATAAGTAAAACGCAGACTATTTTCCTTTTCAAACGGACGCATTATAAAACGATAAAGGGATATGAAAGTATTTGAAATGAGAAAAAGATTTTTTAGCAAAAGTTTTCTGGATTCAAGACTAAGAAAAGATTTCCTTAGAGAAATGACCAGACTCAAAAGAAATAGGTGACTTGAAAAAGGAATGTAGCAAAACTGAATGCATTCTGATAAGCTAGTCAGTACAACTTTAAGGTGTAAATTTGAATTTCTTTAGTATAAGATATGTTTGAGGACAAACATTATTCTATATTTGAGTGTGTGACAATACAAGTTATTATAGTCTTTTACTTAGAATAATGAGAACAGATAAGAAAAATATGCATCAATTTTGTTAAGAATTCGTGCTAAATATTAAACTTGCGCTAAAGCATCTCAAAAACACTCGCTAACCGCATATCATAAGTTATGTTGTGCCAAAGTGTATATTTTGCAGATTGATCGCAGGACTTCATCGCATGCGCGGAACCCCTACTCGACGAAATAAACAATTGGTTGCATGCCTCGAGATCTCTGAGCTGGTACCAAAGATCTTCTGACAAGCATCAAGAATGTTGATTATGATTGATGTGCCAACATCTGCACCTACTGTGTCAGACGATAATTACTTTTAGACCCAAAGGCTGAGATTTTCATGAGAGAAAATTTCACCTCCATATTTCACCTCAATTCTTTATTAGAGATTCACTGGAGCAAGAATCTGAGAGGGCCTTCTCCATTCACCCAACCATTATATCACCAGCAACCTCGACATTCATCTATTGGAAGCAAAAGATTATTAACAACTGCCCTTCACCTTATCTCTTTACCGTTTTAGTTGTTGTATTGCATTTTGTTTAAGAGATTGCTCATCTGCATTAGAATAAAATAGCATGCAACAGAAGCAAACAGAATCAACAAGCACTCTAATTACATTTAATTTGAGTTCTAAAAGCATGCTTAAACAAAAATTTAAGAAGAGGGTTTCTTACCAACATACCTTTGATGAATTCTCCCGACTTCAAGCTTCTCTTCACATGATTCCAGCTCAAATTCAGCAGTGAACTACCAAGAGATCTTCTCTACTATTCGCAACCTTGAATTTGAGTGGTGGAACTCCAATTAGAGTGAATTTGTGAAGGGTGTTTGTGTGGATTTTTGGTGAAGATGAATTTTTGCAACAGTCTTCTAAAGAACTCAGAAATTCTCTCTTCCAATCTCCAATTTTTAGAGCTTTTGTTCACCATGTGCATGCAAGTATTAAAAATAAGCTTAATGCCAGCAGCAACTTCATGAAGAAATGAGATTTGTGTGTCAATTTGGGAGGAACACCACCTACTTGGTGTAAATGAGGGAAAAACCCACTCAAAACAAAGTTTTTATATTTTTGTATTTTTCAATTTCAAATTTTAATTAATACCAAAATAAACGAAAATTTGATTTAATTAAATCTAAAACATTAAAATTTAATTTCTTAAATTGAATTGAAATTGAAAATTAATTTGATTTTTAATTAATTAAACATATTTAATTATTTGAATAATTTAATATCAAATATTAAATTAATCACACAGTTAATTTTAATCATGAATCTTATTCATGTATTTAATATTTAAATCATCATTTAAATATTATAAACTCTCCAATTTTATTTAATTTCAATAAATTAAATGTTAATTATATCAAATATAATTATTCAAAACCTAATTTGAATTTTGAACTATTCAAATTCAAACCATAATTTCAATTTGGACATTTTCAAACTGAAATTCAATTTGAACAATTCAAATTAATATCATTCCAAATTTACTCAATTTATTAATTCAAGTTGTTCATGTTTTACAAGCTAGTAAATAGACCTGATGAACCTATAGATCATGAGCTCCAATGATTTTAGATTAATTAGCTAAAATATTTTAAACCAAATTAATCAGTATTCGTTAACTGTCAAGTCACACTACTATAGCTTGATAGTTGCACTCTTCTCATTGTAGATATATTTGTGTTCACTTGATTTAACTATAATCTATAAGTCGACCCTTCACAGGTTGTTCGTAATAACGACTGGGTTGTTATGCTGTTTTACCCCGATATTACATCTTGCTTCTTAAGTTCCACTAATCCTCAATTGGTTTGTGATATAATCACTAAACCATATCCCTCTTGGGCCAATGAGAGGGTGAGACCCCTTGTTCAAGACTTGGATTCAATACTTAAGAGAACAACCTCTCTTCTATCCCTAAATTGGGTAGGCGTAAATTTCTTATTGCACCCTATGTCTTCAGCTATCTACCTGGCCTTACCCCTAAAATGGGAGGCTTATTAAGCTAGCGCTGTTGAGCAAACCCTTACCTATGCAAATCTAAGGATAATCCCGAATAAACAAGAGTTCGTAGTTAGTTGAAGATTAAGATCGAGTTACTTAGGTCATCTAAGTGAAATAGTCAGTCTTAAACAGTAAAAAGCATCAGAAAGTAAGAATGATTTATTTCTTGATCTGATCTTATGGAAACTCATCGCATAGGATACCCCCACTCCTTATGTCAATACATGAACGAATCAAGATCACTTCGTTTGTAGCACCTTTACAAAAATTTGTAACAACTACGGAGTGAGCCACATCCAGTAGTGTTGCGAGAATAAGGCACCCAAACATATTCATATACTATAGATCATTTTGACTATTTACTCGAACCTGATCTACTTTATGTCTCTACATAAAGTTCAAGTATTCATATAATAGTCATGGATCTTAGTTTATTGGATTTGGACTGTATAAAATGCAATTTATAGATTCAATAACAACTTTATTGAAGAAATGTTGAATAACATCTTTATTGATAATAGAATATGTTTAGCTTTACAAATTGCAAGTTTTAGGAGATACAACCTAATAATCTGTGTACAACTCTATTTCTATTTTTATATCATCATGTCCACTTTCATCACCTTCTCTATCTTCACTTTTACTTTATCTATTGACATGAATAACTAATTCTAACAGGGTAAAGGGGATGATTAATATCATGATCTAAGTAGAATCTGTTTACTTAATGTATGAGTATTAAAATGTTTACCTATGCGTACTCATTGATTTAAGTAGCTATGACTAACTATCTGAGAAAGAAAGTAGTTGTAAATCTCATTAAGCAAAGCAAGAAGTATTTCTATAGAGAGAAACAACCTTGTGCTCATAGCAATCTCATTCACGCATCATAGACATGTGATAAGTGCGGCTAGACACCAAGAGCGTGCGATAACCAAAAGTTGCGAGCTAGGACAAACTCTCACGATAAGCTTTATGATGTGGTATTGATCTCCACCAAACAATGCCTTTCTCCATATATTTTCTTCACGTTAAGACTAATGTTTCTCTTAAGTACTCTCAGAATCTATCTCAAGGACGTCTCTGTTAGTTTAGATATTTAGATCACGTAAATTATTTAGTTGCATGAACTTAATGTTATTCTAACAATATTTGCTTCGCCGCATACACACATTCACCTATCACTCTTAGTATAAAACCCCATGTTCTACCTTTGGTTATCCTGAAAAAAATATTTTTTTGTTGTACTTGGCTTGAAAACGAGAAAACTTGTGATTAGCACATGATTACTGCAATTAGACGTACAATATTGATATCGCATCTTCAATCTAGTGCAGCTTACAATAGTCGCATCATTTTTAAGCGGAACAACATAATATCAAAACTTCATGATATAGATATAAGCTTCCAAAATTTCAACTGACCAATAAGCATGTCATAATATTCCAAGCCAACATAGGAACCAATACTTTGAAGGATCTTATACCGAGAGTTCCATGAGCGAGTTTAGATCGCTCCGATTTCACAATGACCGAAACACAAAACACATACATTCCACACAAACAGTTATGCATATAAACCTAATTATCGGCATGCTCAGAATACGATAATTAACAATTAAAGGGTTCATACCAGATGAAGACTCTCTTCGAATGTCTGAACCCTAAGCAGCGAAAAACCTCCAACAAATCTACCAGCACCCGACGAGTATGTCAACTGCAACAACACGATCAAAACGTACACGAACACTGTAGCGAGGACGACACCACCACAAGTGAAACCCAGGTATCCTCGGCATGAAAACCCAAAGAGTGGGCTTTCAAGAGTTTGGTAGAGGACGGAGGACAACGCGTCGTGTAGACGATAAGCAAGTGGGAGATGAAACTACACGATCGTGTATGAAAGGCTGAATGATCGTTTAGGAAAAACGTACACGATCGTTTAGAGAAAACGTGAGACAGACGATTGTTTAGACGGGCGATCTTCTATCGTATAGGCACTCGCGATCGCTTTCACGAGTTCTTTTGGGCGTGGACGAAAATATGAATGCACGATCTTGAAAAATGAAAACGATTTTCATTTTTTAATCTGCCGGTTACCATAACCATCGCAGTCCACTTCCCACGTTCGAACGTGGATAAATTCGTTAATTATCATATAATTAATCAATATAATCATATTATATTTATATTCTATAGTTTGATATCACATATTTACTATAGTATTTTCTCCTCTACTTGATATAAATCATATTTATATCTAATTTCCTCCATATTAATGTATCTCATACATTTAGTCAATTATATCATATATAATTAATCAGTTCAATTATATCATATATAATTGAACTTTCTCTTGTCAATTTGAATATTTCAAATTAACCCAAACACTGGTTCTCAACTTTATCCAAGCTACCAGGTGACCTAAAGGACCTGTGGCTTGAAGCTCCAACGGTATGTGAATAGATGACTAAACTCTTGAGCCACGAGATCCACCATCCGTTAACTATCAGTGATTCCACTAAAGACCAACAGTTGAACTCTTCTTACCACATATATATTTCTATGTCTATCGGATATAACCAATCATGAGTACGATGACCCTTCAAAGATGCTCATAAGTATAGCTACGCCAATTTACCGTTTTACCCCTGTAGTTACATCTCACTCTTTAAGTACCACTGATTCCTCTAATGAACAATACAACATAGTCGAACTATGTGTGAACACCTCACGAGCCAAGAGAAGGTGTGTGACACCACATCGTTCAAGCACCGGAATCAGCCCTTAAGGGAGCCATCTATCTACTTACCCCTGCCTCAGGGAAAGAGTGAATTTCATCTCGTGTAGCTGAGTTCCCAACTCCAAAATCAGATGAATCCCCAAAATGGTAAGCTTGAAGCGGCGACCTGGCCACTCGCACCCATACAAATCAAGGAACCGCCCTCAATGGTAGGAATTTCCAACTCACTAAGAATTGAGGTCATGTTACATATGGTCATCTTAGTGAAGTGAAGTCTCTGTCATGAATGGTGTTATATAGCGAGACGTTAACACTTCGTGGTCAGGTCTTATACAAATTCTTTGTATAGGACACCCTTGCTCGCATGTCCCCAACACGAATGATCAGAATCAGACCATCTGTGACAAGTCACAATATTTGTGACCATTCCACAAAGCAAGCCGCATCCGTAGCGTTACCAGGATAAGGTTTCCCTCCTTGATCCATTTACTACAAACCATTTTGGTTATCACTCAAGATATGATCCACTTGTATATCACCACATACATGCTTGAGTCACATACAGATAACCAGGGATTTTATATTTATTGGTTTGTAGTCAAGCAAATAAAACAATTAACTGAGCAAAATACAAGATGTGAAGTAAATATCATATATTAACATCACAGGTGTTCGTATATACTATTTACAAACTACAGGACATGAGACTTTAGGGCATCAACCCCAACATACTTAACACATACTTGGGTTCGAGGGCGAACCGACAGTAGGTAACTTACCTAAAAAATCTAGCATGAAATAATTCAATCCAAGAAACAAGCTCTCCCCCTAAGTGAAACCACAGACCTAAATACACAAAAATTTAATATTTACCTCCACATTCGCTTTTCTTAAACTACAATTCCATAAAAACATCCCTAACTACTTACTTAAACATTATTGAAAATACGACAACCCCATTGAACAGTGTGGATAAACCATCGAGACATCGATCCAAGCTTCAAAACATTAAGGGTAATGTTGGACGTTTTATCTACACTAACACTGAGATGTATGATTGATGATGTTCTATGCTCGAAATGATGCGATACTACCGCTAGATATGCGTTAATTATGGATGTTCACATAGTATGCCATGTGTTGTCACAAGTTTTCTTATGATGGAACCAAGTGTAATTCCACCGCAAGCTTCTCGGTGTGATCCGAGGTCGAACACGGGGACTGATTTAAGTTATTGTGGTATGTTCATGATATACGCGACCAGGTTTTCAATCTTTAAAAGTTTGGTTTGTACAGGTATATAAATTCCAATAAAGTAGAGTAAAGCAGTAATAGGGCGATAATAAAATAAAAATACAATAAACCTAAGCTAGATGATAAAGGATACAGGCTTCATGTTACAAGATGCTGGGGTCAAGCTGGCTGTGAAAGTTATGCAAAGAACGTGGAATGCGGCGGCAAGTCTTATGAACAAAATACAAATACAAAGACAAAGAATATAACAATGCAAGTTCTCAATTCAGCTACAAATGTTGTTCCGCTCTTCTCTTGACAAACACCTTTTAGGGATCGGTCGCGCTCCCACATGTCTGTGGTGAAATAGAGACTAACGTAATGAATGCAAGGTTGCTTCCATGTCTGGAAGTATTGCTCACTTTAGTTAACGCATTCTTCTGACCTTCTCTCGATAGGTCGGAATGACATCTTCACTTCTACTCTCACAGGTGAAGATGCCGTCTAACATGCCTTAGCTAAACGCATTTTATATCTTTAACACAGATTGAGTACTTGGTTAATTCATATTGCTTATCAGGGAATTAAGAAGACATCATGAAAAAAGTGATTGACGGTTGAATGGAAATAGAAAGAAAATGGTAAATGAAAGCTATTGAAACATTTAATATCTCTATTAAGCATTTAATACATGGTATGAATGTAGAGGTAAAGAAACAGTGAAATACAACGATGAAAGAGATAGAACAGATACAAACAAGTTCCAATGTCTTGGCACTGATTCGATGGAGATCTACTTGCCGGATAGGATGGATTTGATGGTAGGAAGAGTTTCCCTCTCAGGCTTGCTCCACCGGTAGCAGGGATCTTTGCACAGAGCTTTCAATCAGGTGTTTGGAAGATTAGATATGAGATTCACCTCTTGGCCTTACCTCGTCTTCTTCTCGGATTTCTTCACTTAAGCACTCAGCTCAGCCTTTTCTCTCAACAGTTTTGCAGCACTTACCTCGTATCAAGTAGACTTTTTTCTCTGAAATCTATGGGGTATTTATAGGTGCAGGTCTTTGACTCCGACCTTGTGGTCCCCACTGATTGTTATGGCAATTCCAAAGATGGAGAGATATTATTCCTTCTATTATGCAATTAGATCGTCAATTTTGCACAACCGTTAGTTGTACACGTGTCTCGATCCTCCGCTTTTGCGTTGCTCAGCTGCATCTTTCGATCATGGGTTCGTATGCGGTGTTGTTTTTATTACCGCATGCGGTTGCAACACAGCTCTGGATCGACTGTCGCATTGTGCCTCATTGCGGTAATCGTCTCTTCATTGTTGATTGATGGGCGTAATGTGACAGAGATGTGTTGATCAGTTTCTCGTGAGCCTTGAGCACATGCGGTGACTTGGTCTCTTGCAAAACAGAGTAAAATTCGGCTTGTCTTCCATCTTTATGGTGTTAGTGGGTGTAATTGCAAACATTTATAATTATTGTAATACTAGGCTAATTTTCATACAATAGGTGCATATTTACTAACTTTTGGCCACAATATCTAGATAAGGTGGCATAAATCACTTGTATTTCTACAAGTTATCACAATCCCAATTTTAGATATATGCTTGTCCTCAAGCATATCTTCTACTAAGGCAATCATGCTCAATTCCTATCCTCTATTTTTACGACGATTGGTTGCTTCGAATGCTACACTTAGGCACATTACTTTACATCGCAATTTCTTTCTATCCTTGCTAATTCTTAGCAATCCTTACTTTATTCTTCTATATGACAAAATTCTGCTCAAAAATGCTTTTCTAGTTTTCAAAATAGAATGTTTATCTCTTCTTTGTCAAAATAACTCAATGTATCTACATGCGATGAGAAAAAAATTTGCGTCATTTCTTTATTTAGAGACTTTTGGTCATGGTTACACTCTTCGTTTTGGCTTATCTCCACGAGTGTCATGCGACATCCAACTACGGTTGTGTGCCAATTTCAACTTCAACTCATGAGGATCAGAGAAGTTGTCTCTTGCATTCTTTTTATTTTTGTTTTTGTTTCTTCTTTTTTTTTTCATACTGCGTTGTTCCTGGAAACTCACCTTCGTTTTGGCTTGCTCCTATGGGTGTCATACGAACATTCAACTATGAGCAGGCATCTTTCACAACTAAACTCTTATCAGGTTGGGATAGTTTTGAGGTTTTCCCTTGCACTGACATTGGACTTTCGCAAAAAAAAATTAAAAATTAAAATATGAAAATGGACACATTTTCTTAAATACAGCATAATCTTGATCTCATCTGCTCAGACCTTCCCCACCCCCAAATTTAAAGATGAGCAAGGTTCTCATTGCGTTGTTTGGAGAGACTAGACAAACACTTGAAGAAAATTTCAAAAAGAAGGTTTGAGCAGAACTTTGAAAGATAAAAGGTAAAGTACTGCCAAACTAAGAATTAATTAAGTGTTAGTCAGAATTTACTAAGTATGAGAAATGTTTCTAAGTGTAAACATATAATACATCTTAGCAATGGAATGAAGATCGTAAAAATAAGAGATTTACAACGTCACAAAAATTAGCAAAGGAAGATAAAAAAAGAGGCACAGGCAAAAAGTGGAGTGAATATATACTCTGATTGTATCGACTATTAACAAAAGATACAAATAAATTACAAATGAATGTATTACAAAAATTTTCTATTGCCTATACAAGAGTCAAAGAATTTGATTACTTTACAAATTTGATTCAAAAGGGTGCATGATTCATAATTCACACCATACTTCCAATAAACGTAAATACATTTTTGCCGAGGACGGGCAGCACACATACATCCCCGCAACATGCCCCTTAACTAAATACATTTCTGGAGGCTACCTCAACATGGTGCATTTAACTAAGGACGGGCAAAAGACATATACGTGTGCAATACACCCCTCACCACAATGCATTTAGGTGTACTGGATGCACTGTGTCGCTTACTTACTACACCCCTCATAGTTTACTTTCCTGTCTTCTTAATTCATCAAAAACGACAGTCGAAAAGACCTTGCGGTGATTTATCTAATCATTCACAACAATTATATGACCAGTGCAACTAAATTTAAGATATGGAGATACATGCGAAATTAAATTGGAAGGAAATACAAAAATATTAAAGGCTGATTCTACTAGACAATAATTGATGGAATTTAGAAAACGGTAAAAGAAAGCTGTAAAGAAAGCAAGTAAACTTAGATAGGAAGGTCAATTGAAAGAAGTTATTAGAGTTACCACAATCGCTTTCCCTACAAGCGGTTTACTCCTGCTTGCCCAAGTCAATGATTTCCATGCGCCGATCGAAGTCGCCTCCATAGTAGGGCTTGATCTGCTGACCATTGACTTTGAATGCGCTGCTCCCGTCTAAAGTTGTTAGTTCCACTGTACCGTGAGGAAAGATTGTGTTGATTCGGAATGGTCCAAACCAGCGAGACTTCAACTTTCCTGGAAACAATCACAAACGTGCGTTGAATAATAATACCTGCTGACCTTCGGTGAATGTCCGATCGTTTATGCGGTCATCATGCCATTTCCTTGTTTTCCCCTTGTATATCTTAGCATTTTCATAGGCATCCCTTCGCCATTTGACCAACTGATTCAATTGCAGCTTTCGAACTTTCCTCGCACTGGCTAAATCAAACTTCAGCTTCTTGCATGCCCACATCGCCTTATGTTCCAACTCAAGTGGCAGATGACAAGCTTTTCCGAAGACCAGGGCGTACGAAGACATGGCAATTGGTGTTTTGTAGGCAGTCCTGTAAGCCCATAGTGCTTCATCAAGCTTGGGTGACCAATCCTTCCTGGCAGTATTAACTACCTTTTCCAAGATAGTTTTGATCTCTCTGTTAGAAATCTCTGCCTACCCATTAGTCTGCAGATGATAAGCAGTTGCAACTCGATGGCTGACGCTGAATTTACTCAACAGGTTGGCAATTATGCAGTTGATAAAGTGAGAGCCCTCATTGTTGATTAAGGCTCGAGGTGTCCCATATCGAGCAAAAATGTTCTTCTTCAGAAACTTTGCCACAGTGGCCGCATCATTCTTGGCACATGCAATGGCTTCAACCCATTTCGATACATAATCAACCGCAACCAGAATATATTGATGACCTTATGATGGTGGAAACGGGCCCATGAAGTCAATTCCCCAAACATCAAATAATTCAACTTCTAAGATTGACGTCAATGGCATTTCATTTCTTTTAGACATATTCCCCGTCCTTTGACACCTGTCGCATTGTACAACATGGGCATGGCATCCTTAAACAGTGTTGGCCAAAAGTAGCCGCACTGTAAGACTTTTGCTGCGGTTCTTTGCCCCCAAAAATGTCCTCCATATGGGGACTCATGACAGAGCTCTAAAATGTGCTTGGCTTCATGATCAGGAACGCATCGACGTATTATATGATTAGGTTCTTGTCGATATAGGAAGGGGTTGTCCCAGAAATAAAATTTGGCATCATGTCTTAGCTTTTTCTTTTGCTGGTATGTATAATCATCCGATAGTTGACCGCAAACTATGAAGTTTACTATGTTTGCATACCAGGGAACATCAATGTCTACTGCCATCAGCAGCTCATCGGGGAATCTTTCCTCAATATCTTTTTCTGTCCCTTGAACCTCGCAGTTTTCCAATCTTGACAAATGACCTGCGACTTGGTTCTCGGTGCCCTTCCAGTCTTTGATTTCTAGGTCGAACTCTTACAGAAGCAACATCCACCGTATCAGCCTCGGTTTTGCATCCTTTTTCGTCATTAAATACTTAATCGCAGAGTGATTCGTATACACCACCACGTTCGTTCTGATTAAGTACTGTCGGAAATTTTCCAGTGCAAATACCACTGCGAGCATTTCCTTTTCTGTGGTCGTATAGTTCTCCTGCGTGTCGTTCAGTGTTTTGCTCGCATAATAAATAGGATGCAACACCTTATGCTTGCGCTGACTCAAAACTGCACCCACAGCATATTTGCTGGCATCGCACATCAATGCGAATGGTTGCGTCCAATCGGGCGAATAAAAATGGGTGTTGAGATGAGTGCATCTTTCAATGTGTTAAATGCTTTGGTGCAGGCGTCATCAAAATTATACTCGCGGTCAGCTTCAAGAAGTGCATTTAAGGGTCTTGCGATCTGGGAGAAGTTGCGAATAAATCTTCTATAAAACCTCGCGTGTCCTAGAAAGCTCCTAAGTGTTTTTACGTTCATAGGTGGGGGTAATTTGGACATTACGTCGATTTTTTTCTGATCAATTTCCAATCCTGCCTTGGAGATTTTGTGACCCAGAACTATTCCTTCTTCCACCATAAAGTAGCATTTTTCCCTGTTGAAAACAAGATTTGTTGCCACGCATCTCTTCAAAACTTTTTCAAGGTTAGACAAACAAGAGTCATAATTACTGTCGAAGACTGAGAAATCATCCATGAATACTTCGACTGACTCCTCCAAGTAATCTGAGAATATTGCCATCATGCATCGTTGAAAAGTGCCTGGTGCATTACAGAGTCCAAATGGCATGCATCGGAATGCAAACGTACCAAATGAGCACATGAAGGTTGTTTTATCTTGGTCCTCCGGCGCAATTTCTATTTGGTTATACCCTGAATAGCCATCAAGAAAGCAGAAAAATTCATTCCCCGCAGGTCTGTCTAACATCTCATCAATGAATGGGAGTGGAAAGTGGTCCTTTTTAGTGGCCAAATTCAGCTTGTGATAATCCATGCCGATTCTCCACCCCATAGTTGTCCTTGTGGGAACCAATTCATTCTTGTCATTAGTGATGACTGTCATCCCCTTTTCTTCGGAACACATTGAACTGGACTCACCCAACTGCTATCAGATATCGGGTAGATGACACCTGCGTCCAGCCACTTTACTATTTCCTTCTTTACAACCTTCTTCATGGCAGGGTTCAAGTGGCGTTGCCTTTCTACTGATCCATTCTTTCCTTCTTCCAGGTGGATCTTGTGCATACAATACGAGGGACTGATTCCTTGAATGTCTACCAAGGTCCATCCTAATGCTTTTGCGTTATTTCTTAGGATCCGTATGAGAGCATCTTCTTTCTCTTTACTCAGTGATGCAGAAATGATAACCGGTAACGGATCGTTACTTCCTAAGTAAGCATACTTTAGGTGTACTGGCAAGGACTTTAACTCTAACATAGGTGGCTCTTTTAAAGATGGCTTAATGCGCTGCGATGTCTGTTCAGATAACTTGAGTGGTTCAAAATTAGATTCAGCATGAATTGTGGCGCAATCCTCCTCCAACATTGCGCCGACTTCAAAATCCTCCTCCTCCATTTCCTTCAGGGGTTCGTGCCACTGTTCTCCCCCCAGCTCCTCGATATATTGGCAGTTCTCTATGTCTCATGGGTACTTCAATGCATTGAGTACCTTGAATTTTACTTCTTGATCATCGACCTGGATGGTCAATTCTCCTTTCTGCACATCGATTAATGTTCGCCCTGTGGCAAGAAATGGGCATCCTAGGATGATAGGAATCTCTCTATTGGCCTCATAATCCAATATGACAAAGTCTGCTTGGAAGATAAATTTGTCCACTTGCACGAGAACATCTTCTATCTTGCCCTCAGGAAGCTTTATCGATCTATCAGCTAGCTGTAATGTGATCGTGGTTGGCCTTGCTTCGCCGATGTCCAGGTTTTTAAAAATTGACAAGGGCATTAAGTTTATGCTTGCTCCTAAATCACACAGCGTGTTTCCGACTATCTTCCCTCCTATGGTGCAGGGCAATGTAAAAGTCCCAGGGTCCTTTATTTTAGTAGGGAGAGTATTTTGAAACAGAGCGCTGCACTCATATGTTAGTGCAACTGTTTTACTTTCCCCAATCTTTCTCTTGTTGGCGAGAATATCCTTGAGAAATTTCACATAACTCAGCATCTGCTCTAATGCTTCTATCAGGGGAATATTAATGTGTAGCTGTTGGAGAATATCCAGAAACCTCTGAAATTTCTTGCTGTCGTCTTTCTTTTTCAGCCTGGACGGGAAGGGTGGAGGATACCACCGTGTTTCTTGTTCACTTTGTTGTTGGATGAGGTCCTGTGCTTGCTGTGTGTCATTGGCTAGAGGTTGTGTTGATTGAGAATTCATGTCTTGAGGAGCTTCATCTTTTGTAGATGGTCTTACTTCTGAACTGGTGCTGCTTCCGTTATTAAGTAACTGGTCATCATCAATAGCCAAATTTTCTGGTACTTTTGTTATCGCATCTGGTACTTCTGGCATAATAGAGGCTGTCGTTCTGCCACTCCTCAATGTCACTATATGACATTGTTCTTTTCCTCTTGGCCCCAGTACTCCTGAGTTTCCATGCAAGCTAATCTATCTGATCTTCTAATTCTTTAAGAGAGTCAGCTTGCGATTGTCTCATTACCTCGCTCTTTTCAATGTAATGTTTTAATGATGTCTCCAGAGACAAGGTACTGTAAGAGGTATCATATGTGAACAGTTGGTCACAGGATGGCATACCTTGCGAATTACTTGGGCTGCAATCCGGATTAGTGAAGACTGAAGTGTTGCCTCGTCCTCTTAATAGCTGAATAGATAGAAACTATGGCCGTTATTGAGATTCTCATCCAGACCAAAAAGTGGGTGACCCCACCAACCAGGGTTGTGGTTGTTGCCCAATGATTCATCATAAATAGCATATACGGGTTGTTGATTCCATGGGCAGACATCTACCAGATGTACCTCTCTCCATTGAGTGCAATCCATTACAGTCCCATGAGTCACCACCTTAACCTGCGCTTTTCCTTGAGAGAGAGTTCTCTGCTGGTTAGCCACTGTTTGGAGGAGCGAGGTCATTGTGGTCATTTGTTCGACCAATGCGCTCATTGTGTTCGTTGGCACATCGACCCTTTCTACTCTTTCTTGCTCCTGACCTCTTATCTCAAGCCCGGTATCAATCCACTCGTCAGAATGTCGCAAGATGCGATCCAATATGTTCTTCGCTTCCGTATATGATTCATTAATCCTCCTTCTGCGGAGGCATCGACAACTGCTTGCGTTGATTGGTCGAGGCCATTGTAAAAGGTTTCCATCAAAATACAGTCAGGAATCCCGATATGCGGACAGTTCTTCACTAACTGTCGGAATTGCGTCCAGGCGATGCTCAAGGTTTCATAACCCTTTTGTTCGAAATTCAAAACCTCCCTCTGCCTCCTTTGGTTGACAGATGGAGGGAAGAATTTGTTCATGAACCTATCAACCAACTGCTCCCATCCATTAATTTCGTCTGGCTTTAATGCTTCGGCCCATCTTTTTGCTTCATCCCGCAATGTGTATGGGAATAGGTATAGTTTAAGACTTTCTTGAGTTACACCAGGCACGGAGAATGCACTACATATGTCTACAAAATTTGTCAAATGAGCGTGTGGGTCTTCTCCCTGTAATCCTCCGAATTGCCTCACATTATGAATCATTTGTAGCACAATAGGTTTTATTTCAAAACTTTCATTCCCCTCGACTACTGGTCTTGAAATTCCTAGTGAAAAATTATAGAAATCTAGCGCCGCATATTCCCTCATAGGAATGTTCTGGTCAGCAGCAAGAAAAATGGGATCTTGCACTGGTAAATCTCCCCTCTAGTTTCCAGCAGGTGCCACATTTTCATCAACCATGCTTTTTCACCAATTAATTTAGCCCTGATGAACTTTGTGCAAAGAATACACTTGATCTCTGGGTCCACTTAGAATTACCAGATCACTCCAGCACTCATAAGCCGACAGTCTGCTCTCCCCGTTGAACAGTTAGTACAAAGAGATCTGTCCTGCACATAACATAAAAATATTCAACACTAACCGTTAACCAATTCCCCGGCAACTGCACTATAAACTTGTTGGACGTTTTATCTACACTAACACTGAGAAGTATGATTGATGATGTTCTATGCTCGAAATGATGCAATACAACTGCTAGATATGCATTAATTATGGATGTTCACATAGTATGTCATGCGTTGTCACAAGTTTCCTTACGATGGAACCAAGTGTAATTCCACCGCAAGTTTCTCGGTGTGATTCGAGGTCGAACACGGGGGCTGATTTAGGTTATTGTGGTATGTTCATGTTATACGCGACCAGGTTTTCAATCTTTAAAAGTTTGGTTTGTATAGGTATATAAATTGCAATAAAGTAGAGTAAAGCAGTAAAGGTGCGATAATAAAATAAAATACAATAAACCTAAGCTAGATGATACAAGATACAAGCTTCATATTATAAGATGCTGGGGTCAAATTGGCTATGAAAGTCATGCAAAAAACGTGGAATGCGGCGGCAAGTCTTATGAACAGAATAGAAAGACAAAGACAAAGAATATAACAACGCAAGTTCTCAATTGCGTTGAAGCTACAAATGTTGTTCTGCTCTTATCTTGGAGTACACCTTTCAGTGATCGGCCGCGTTCCCACATGTCTGTAGTGAAACAGAGACTAACGTAATGAATGCAAGGTTTCTTCCATGTCTTGAAGTACTGCTCGCTTTAGTTAACGCATTCTTCTGACCTTCTCTTGATAGGTCGGAATGGCATCTTCACTTCTACTCTCACAGGTGAAGATGCCGTCTAGCATGCCTTAGCTAAATGCATTTTATATCTTTAACACAGATTAAGTACTTGGTTAATTCATATTGCTTATCAGGGAATTAAGAAGACATCATGAAAAAAGTGATTGACGGGTGAACGGAAATAGACAGAAAATGGTAAATGAAAGCTATTGAAACATTTAATATCTCTATTAAGCATTTGATACATGGTGTGAATGCAGAGGTAAAGAAACAGTGAAATACAACTATGAAGGAGATAGAACAGATACAAACAAGTGCCAATGTCTTGGCACTGATTCGATGGAGATCTGCTTGTCGGATAGGATGGATTTGATGGTAGGAAAAGCTTCCCTCTCAGGCTTGCTCCACCGGTAGTAGGGATCTTTGCACAGAGCTTTCAATCGGGTGTTTGGCAGATTTGATCTGAGATTCACCTCTCGGCCTTATCTCGTCTTCTTCCCGGATTTC
The DNA here is from genome assembly GCF_027475165.1 of Benincasa hispida. Taxonomy (NCBI): domain Eukaryota; kingdom Viridiplantae; phylum Streptophyta; class Magnoliopsida; order Cucurbitales; family Cucurbitaceae; genus Benincasa; species Benincasa hispida. The sequence continues at coordinate 57,181,865 of NC_143485.1, forward strand.
TTCACTTAAGCACTCAGCTCAGCCTTTTCTCTCAACATTTTTTGTCCCCACTGATTGTTACGGCAATTTCGAAGATGGAGGGATATTATTCCTTCTGTTATGCAATCAGACCGTCAATTCTGCACAACCGTTAGTTGTACATGTGTCTCAATCCTCTACTTTTGCGTTGCTCTTGCATCTTTCGATCATGGGTTCGCATGCGGTGTTGTTTTTATTACCGCATGCGGTTGCAACACAGCTCTGGATCGACTGTCACATTGTGCCGTCATTGCGGTAATCGTCTCTTCATTGTTGATTGATGGGCGTAATGTGACAGAGATGCGTTGATCAGTTTCTCGTGAACCTTGAGTGCAAGCGGTGACTTGGTCTCTTGCAAAACAGAGTAAAATTCGGCTTGTCTTCCATCTTTATGGTGTTAGTAGGGGTAAATGCAAACATTTATAATTATTGTAATACTACGCTAATTTTCATATAATAGGTGCATATTTACTAACTTTTGGCCGTAATATCTAGATAAGGTGACATAAATAACTTGTATTTCTACGTCAGGTAAAACTTAAATTAGACTAGAAATTTGTTGGGCATCGAAGTAACAACCAAGGGCAGACCTAAAGGTGCCCAAAATCTTTAACCCAAATGGCAAAAAAAACCGATGGAAACTAACAAGAATCTAATGATAGAAGGACTGTGGTTGACACATGTGTGGACCGACAGTGAACGGTGACTGAACGAGGATGCGCGGCTGGAGCCGAGCGTGTGCGGACGGAGGAGGGAAGTGGCACGGACGTGGACAGCTGGAGGTCGTGCAATTGGATCCAGCGTGAGCGACTAACATGGATTCAATGACGCGCGGTTGGGGACGAGATCGACAGCTGGACCACATTGGCAGCGTGGGCAGTGTGCGAACGAAAGAAGAAAAACCAAAGGCGGAGGGCGATCATATGGCCGAGAGGGCTAGAAGAAGAGAAAAGAATTTCCTTTAAAAAAAAATTTCCTTCCACGCATAATGTGGCCACTTTAACCCTAATTTATGATCAATTTTCTTTTCTAAAAAAACCCTAATTCCCCCAACTAAATTAAATAAACCTTTTTCTTTTCCTTCTTTTTTTTTTCCTTAAAACACCTTAATTTCCTCATTAAATTAATTAACCGACAACAAGATAAATCCAAAGATTAACTTAATTCCAAGTCCCCAAATGACTTATCACATATTTTTAAACCCAAAATTCAATTTTTTTTAACAAAAAAAATCCTCAATTAACCCAAAATAAAACAAATTGAATTTACCTTTAAGAATTTTGGGCGCCACAAAAACAATTCCACTTTTTTGTCATTGTACGAATAAAGTATAGAGTTTTTGTTGTCGTCTGGGTAACAAGGGAGCAATTGAAGAAGCGACCATGGTTATCGGATCTATGACTTCCTTTCCAATTTTTTTTAGCTTTTTGAAATTTTATTAAACTTTTTTATGTTAGATATATTACTTTGCTATTAGTTCATCATTGTTTAATACTTTTTGAATTCATAAATGTTTCAATGATGATTTTTGTAGCTTTTTGGTTCTATGGAGTTGAGATTTAATTTCTTTTTTTGTGTATTTTTTATAATATTATACATTCTTTTAATATTAGAGTTGTTTGTTTAGGGTTTAGGGTTCTTGGAAAAAAAAGTTAGGGTCACTATGAGGAATGACAACATCTACACCGTGGGTTTGAAAAATAACAAAAATAAAATAAAATAGTGAAATATAGCTAATGGTGGAAAAAACGTGGAGAGAGATGGAAAAATTCAATCAAATAGAAACTTGGAAAAAGAAAAAAGTAGGAGAGAAAATAGAAAAATTAAATTTAATCTTCAAATGAGAGAGTAGGAAAATTGGGAATGGAAAATTGGGAGAGAATGAAAAGGGAAATGAGAGAGAAGAAAAAATAGGTGAAAAGAGTCAAAGATGTGGGAAAGATAAGAAAAATCATGTCATCTTTGTTTTGAAAAGTCTTAGTTTCTAGAAAACCTTGGGCAAAATCATGGTTTTCTCAAAACCATTTCTAGCGATGGGAGGCAACCAACATTACTTTTAGCGTTTTTCGCACTGTAATTTTGATTCTATTTTATGTTTTTAGATTTATTGTATGATAGATATGCGAGATTATGTTTCTAAAAACTGTTTCTTATTCATTTTCATTGCTCTAGATAGTGCAAATTCTAAAAACAATATTTTTATAATTTCTCTATATCCAAATTTTAAATTAAAAATTTTTAAATAAAGATTTATATTAGAATAGATAAAAATAATAACAAATATATCATTTCATGTTATAAACTCAATTACTTTTGTAAAATTAAAATATGTTTTATATAATACATTATATATTATAAGGTTGTTTTCAAATATTGAAAATGAGTCAATGACTTATTTACAAATATAGCAAAATGTTACCGTCTCTCAGTTTCTATCATTGACTACCACTAATAGACAGTAACACTTTCCTATATTTGAAAATATTTTCAGCAGTTTTGTAGCTTAAAACAATTATCTTATATTAATATGATGTTACAAAATAATCATTATACAAAACCTTTAGGGAAAATATCAATTTATACCCTTGAACTTTTGGTGTTATATAAATTTAAACTCTAAACTAATAATTGCATCAATTTAAACTTTAAACTTAAGGGATTGTATCAATTTAAACCTTAAACTAATAATTGTATCAATCTAAACTCATAACTTTTATAAGTGTATCAATTTAAACCTTGAACTTTCATAATTGTATCAACTTAAACTCTCCATTATGTTCTATTTGGATACACTTATATCAATATAAATACTTATGGATGTTCAGGGTTTAAATTGATATATTTATGAAATTTTAAGGTTTAAATTGATACACTTATGAAAGTCAGGGTTGAAATTGATATAATTATTAGTTTGGGTATAAATGGATATAAATCCCAAAGTTTAGGGTTTAAATTGATACAGTACCCAGAATTTAAGGTTTAAATTGATACAATTCATAGTTTAAGATTTAAATTGATACACTCCCCAAAGTTTAGGGGTATAAATTGATATTTGCCTAAAATTTTAACATAACACAAGTTCATACATTAATTAGTGATAGTTTATATTCAACCTAATATTTATATTTAGTTTTATGGTTTATAAACAATAACCCAGATACATTTTGAAAAATTATTTAAATTAGAATTTAATTTATGAATTTGCTAATAAACACATATCAGAAAATATGAAATACAACTACGTTTTCTTTGAACCTTGTTTTCAAAATTCTAATTTTAGATTTTTTAGCAAACAAGCTCTTAGGTTTTTGGTCGGTTCGGTAGGAAATTAGTATTTTCCTTGATCGACCGACTGACTAGTTGGTTTGTTAAAACACAAAACCAATTGGCGACCACCCTTTAGTTTATTTCTAATTTTAATTATATAAAGTTTCTTTTAGTAATTGGAGTATGATATTAATTTAATTAAATATTTAGTTATGAAATGTTTAACCATTTTAGTTAGGTAGTTAACAAAATAGTTAGTTTTGTCTGATAAATTAAGAACACATTCTTTGCATTTTTTTTTTTTTTATAGAAAATGGAGACAAATGTTTGGAATTTACTTTACTCATAAATGGTCATATGATTGATGGTGTTTATGGAGTTGAATATGACCAACCAGTATGTGAAGATTTTAATATAAATCTGAACACTGAATTTGTATTTGAACAATTTATTGAAATGATAGAGTTGTCACTTGTGGTAGATGCGAGAGCAAATAAGTTAGAAATAACTTAGTAAAATCTACGAGGCCGAGCATGAATCTCACCTTGTGAATAAGGAGAACATGGGTAGAAAAACAACATATCATATACATCTTTTTCTTCTCACTAGGGGACGTTTGGCACACGATAAAAGTAGAGAGTTGAGTTGACTTAGTAATTATTATCTAGAGAGTTACATTGTTTGTATTTGGTGTGCAGAGTTGAGTTAAGCTGATAATTATTGTCTGTGTTTGGATGCAAAATTGAATTGAGTTGGGATATCTAGTGTTGTTTTTATAAATGAAATTGATTTTGTCTTTTTTTTTTTTTATTGTTGATTTTAATTTTCTAACTATACACATATTTTTCTATCTTTTCTAAGATAAAAAGAAAAAAACTTCCAATTATTTTCTATTCTCAAAACATAATAAATTCTCTACGGAACACAAAATTTTGAATTCAATTTTTTAAACACTCAAATAAAAGTGATTATTCCATTTATGAACCAACTTAATCTTTAATTATCGTAAAAATTAAAAAGACCTAAAAAGATTAGCGTCATCAAATGAAACTATTGACATTGTTTTAGATAGAAGGAATGACATTTAAATATTAATCTTAAAAAAAACAAAATCTTACAATTTAAATCATAAGACCAACTATTAGATAGTTTTTTTTTACTAATCTATGGAATATAGATTTACCTTTTTCTAAAACCATAACTATTAGATAGTTTTTTTTTACTAATCTATGGAATATAGATTTACCTTTTTCTAAAACCGGTGAAATGATTTTAGAAATATTGATGTCTATTTTTTCTACTATTATGCTGCATCAGTATACAAACTATCTTTCTTTAAAAAAAAAAAAAAAAAAAAATTCGAGACATAATTTTAAATTCCACTATTTCATTGGAATTAATATTTGAAATATTGATGTCTATTTTTTCTACTATTATGCTGCATCAGTATACAAACTATCTTTCTTTAAAAAAAAAAAAAAAAATTCGAGACATAATTTTAAATTCCACTATTTCATTGGAATTAATATTTGAAAACATCAAAAGATATGTTGTTTAAAACATATCGTTGAACTTTTGTTTAGTGAAATGTAATCTTTCTTAGATCTAAGAAAAAAAATGAAATAGAAGAAGAATAACCATAGAAAGAAAATAAAAAAAAAAAAAAGAGAAAAGAGGAGTTGAGAAAGAATAGGGAAAATAAAATTCATACGAGTCCGATAGAGAAGAGAGAAAATGTCACACCCCCTTCCAGATTTCCCTCTAAACCTAGAAGGAGATATGACTACAGCAGTTACCAACCCTTTGCCTGCTAACTTGCAGGCAAGTTGACTTAGAAACCTTAAAATGCATACAAACTCAATAAACAACTTTAACTCAATAACATTTCTTAACAGGGTTTTACTGTATTTTTCATTGGTACAACTTATATATTTTACAGACTCTTGACTATAAACTCTTAACAGCAGTCTAAACTTGGAAGTGTGGCTGAAGTGTGTGGCAGACCCTGACCGTAGCAACACCCTGGAACTATTCGCACATCACTACCTGGAAAAGAAAACATAAAAGAAAAGGATGAGCTTCACAAAACTCCGTGAGTGGTAAACAACTTACAGAGTTTCCTTCACCTCATTAAGATAAAAACATATAACAATACGAGGTTAATACTTAAACCTCAATCTCGAACGAGTCCAATCTCTGTCCTATCTACACACGGTAGTTGGTAGACATAAACTCAACGTTTTCACATTAACTCTTACATACCTTAGATTCTCTATATGCACATAGACCCTCTTAAACTAGATCCGTCGGTCCTCTGACCATCCCATGCTAAGTTCCCTCACAGGCTTAGGGGCTAGTTCTTTCGACCTGACCATCCAGTGAAACTGATACTTATCCACGTTCGCACTATGCATACGTCATTACTAGCATAACAACTATAAAGATATGTTTAAGTCCTTAAAAGAATATCACTCACATTTATTAGTAGGGACTTCCCTCCCGGTGAGTTCCCCGGTTTCCCTCGGTTCCTTCTAAACTCTCGAGCCGAGTTTAATATCGCAAGATTTCTCCTCGTTTTGAAGTTGATGCAACAACATCACTTTACTGCCGATTAACACCTTCTTTGAGAATTTCCTTACAGCAGCTACTTGATGTTGACGTCTCAGTATAGTCTTACTGCCAGACAGCAACCTGTACCTCTGGCCTACTTGATCACCGTAGCCTTCTAAACCTTGCCTTCACATATTCTCCCTCATTTCTCTTGCAGGGAATTGTGTTATGTCATGAAGTGAAGGCCTCTGGTTATTTATAAGCTTTCAATTTTGTCTTCATCTCCCTTACGCTTGACATCTGAACTGCATGTAAATCGTTCATGTCTTCACCATGCTATGTCCAGCGCTTCCACTTTTCCATCTTCTGCTTGCATGGGTCTGGGTTGTCCTTCTCCAGGGTTATCCAACGCAGAGAACCCCTTTTGCATGTCCTAATATTTGTCCACCTCCACCTTGTGTTTCCCACGCTTCATCTGGTTCCGCCACGTACATGCTTCATTGCGAGACTTCTCGTGCCCAGCGACACTGACAAGAGCGACACTGAACGAGACTAGCGAGATTGATAAGTCTTAGCGAGACTTAGCGAGACTAGCTCTAGCGAGCGAGACTAGCGATACTTTCTCCACGAGTGAAACCACCGATACCACAGAGCTACCAACACTGGTGCTAGCAAGACTAAAACTAGTGGTACTGGAGCTAACGAGATCTTCACCAACAGAACCCATACTAGCGAGACTTGACTGATACGAGCGATACCAACACAAAACTAGCGATACTCATACTTAGAATATTTCTTCCTTTTCCTCCAGCTTTTCCCTACAAGTTATAATTAACTTAAACTTAATTACTTACTTAAGTAGAAATTAAGATGCGTGTTTCACAGAAAATGAGAAAGACGAACCAGACGACGAAAGAAGAGAGAAGATGAGAGAAGGAGAGTAAATATGAAGAGAGCATGAAAGAGAGAGAAACGACAAATCAACTTAAGGGAGATGGGAGAGTAATGAAAGTACATGGGAAAACAAGTGAGAGTGAGAGTGATAAAATAGTAGGTAATTAAACTCACCGTTTTATTTTTATTAGTGGTCATCGAATTTGGGCATACGAAGGTGGTAGGTAGAGTATGTCGTCGAAGTTACTTGTGTCAAGGTAGTCGTTGGAGTTAGTCGCTAGAGTTGTCATCGAAGGTGGTTGGTGGAGGCTGGAGTTCTTCGTCGATGTTGGTCGTGCGAACGTGAAAATCAAGAGTTTTCTTTTTTATCAAGGTCGTTGTCTGATTTGGTTGCTAGAGTGTCGTCAGAGGTGGTTGTCGGACTCGGAGTTGGTCACCCAAAGGTGATCATCGGAGTATGTTACCGAAGTGTGGCAGCAATACTTGCCACCAAGAACCGATGGGTGGAACCATTAAAAATATTGGAGGGATAGAGAACTAGGGAGAGTTGGGGTGAGTTGGTAACCAACTCAACTCCACTAACATTTAATCTTGGTTGTCAAACATTGAGTTGGTAAAAAATACCAACTCAACCAAACTCTCATTGGTTGTCAAACATCCCTAGGTGTTTTGCAAAAGATGAGTTTATTAACTTAGTAAAATCCGGCTAATTAATTTTAACTAACTCCTTGTTAATTTGTTCAATATAGCGCTTATATTGAATATTTTAACAATATTTGATTTCATTTATTAAACACTTTAATAAAATTAATCAGTTATTGCATGCTTATAAAATATTTGTCCAATTCACCTTCTAGATAGGTTCCCAAATGAAGGGATTCTGTTTCCGTCAGCTTAAATACCCTCTCCTAGACAAAACGTTCCTAAGACTAATGTCCCTTATGGGCAATTATTTTATAAATTTAATCTTTTAATGGAGTTCATTCTAATCATATTAAAACAAATTAAAAGATTAATCTATTTCTAATCGCATGAGCAACGCTTTTAATATAAGTCTAAATGAATTAATTCTAAACCATTTAAAATTAATTTGGACCTATGTTTGCATGCAACTCTTGATTATAGATTTTAATTGTAGTTTCATTATACTTATAACCGTTATAAAATAATGAAAAAAAGAATCTATAAATTTTATTTTGTGACATTGATTAAATATAACATTTTATATTGATCTAAATAATGTCATGCTCAATGTAAAATTCATTTTCATTTTCAGTAAACAATATAACAATTATATTGTCACTAATGAAATCAATTCACATGCTATCATACTATATAACAATTATATTCTAGTATGATGCATGAACATGCATAATCAATCATGCAACCATAATATAATACTTAGGATGCATGAAACATGTTTATCCTAAGGTGGGATTTTAAATCTATATGGCATATAATATGCAACATATAAATCATATAATTTAAATATACATATTATGCACATTCAATGATATAAAAGGCATTAATAGATAGATTTGGTACCCAAATAAAATAATTAAATTAATATAATCGAATTATACTAATTTAATTATAAACAAATAAAATCTAAAACCCTAGATTTTAGAAAATTCTAAAAGAAAATAGAAAACGTTGCTTCTATTCAATGCCTACGACGGATAAACTAAAGGACAAAATGACGATCCAACCATTCAGAACGAGACTCTACATATCTAGAACATACTGACCAAATTTTAGCATGATCCAACAGTTATAAATTCAGTTATTGATAAATTTGTAAAAGCTGTCCCTGAAAAAATCGAACTTTACTGCAAAGTTTCTATCTGTTTTTTCTTGTTTCGCCTTTGCTTTTCCCGGTTCTTTCCACAACAACTTTTAGCCACGAACGGCATAGTATTATAGACTCTATTTATAGTAAAAATACCCAAAAATAACAAGCCTTTACATGATCAAATCAAGTAAAACCAATCGATGTACGAAATACCGAAAACATCTATTAAGCCAAAAATACCCAAATGAAATTTACGATATTCATCTCATGAAAAAAGTATACAAAAGAACCCACCATATTCTTTATTTTTTTTTTCTAAAAACCGAAAATCACAATTGCAAGAATTGGCTCTGATAACAATTGAAGAGAATTGAATTCCCGCGAAAGCGTGAGATCGCCTTGCATTTTGTTTTTCAGTTTTTAAGCAAACAAAAACAACAAAGAAACCAGAAATAATAATAGATAAGCATTGTAGGAAGTATGCTTTAAGAGGAGAAGTAAAGGGATAAAGCAACATAAACCTTTGTTGGATCTCGAACTTGTCACATTTTGCCCTCCGTCTTCTCACGAACGTTTCTTCAACGAACAAAGGACACCACCATATGTGCAACTTTGTTATTCTCTATGAATCCAAGGGTAGAAGAGTGGTCTCTATCACCTTGGAGGAGGAAGAAGAATGGAGAATGGTTGAGAGAAAGTTCGAGAGGAAATCTAGAATGGAGACTGAGGTTTTTCACAATGAAATTGCTTGCCCTAAATTGACCATGAAGGGATATTTATATGGAGAAGGGCTTACCCTTATAGGTAATTACTTATTAAATAAACATCACAAGTTTATTTGCCTTCACCTTATAAAATTAATTAATTAATTATTCATGAATCTAATTCATAAGAATTTAATATTTGAATCTTATTCAAATATTTCTCTCTTAATTATAAATCACATCTATAATTAACCATATCATATTAATCTCATTAATATGTTGTTTCATCAATTAACTTGAACAATTCAAATTATTCCTCTTATCTACCCTTTAGTGGGCTAACAATGGGACCTTGTGGACCTACAGAATAGAAACCCCCAATGACGTGAGATTAATTAATTAAACTCTTTAATTAAATTAATCAATCTTCATTAACTACTGGACAGTTCACTAAAGACCGATAGCTGCACTCTTCACATTGTAGACATATTTCGGTATCCACGGATATAACCAATCAATAGCGAGTCAACTCTTCATAAAACGCTCATAACTACAACTAGATTAAATTATTATTTTACCCTCGTAGTTACCTCTAACTTCTTAAATACCATTGATTCCTCTAGTTAATAAATAATTTATAGTCCATTTATAAACTAACACCTCTTAGGCTAGTGAGAGGTTGAGGCCTCAATGTTCAGAACCCGAAATTAGTTATTAAGGGAGTAATTTATCTAATTTTCCTAAGGTCGGAAAGGAATGAATTTCATCCTGTGTAGTTGTGTTCCCAGCTTTCTACTCGGACAAATCTTCAAAATGGTAGGCTTGTTAAGTCGACTAACAAGGTCACTCTCACCCATGCAAATCAAAGGATTACCCTCATAAACAGGAGTTCACAACTCACTCGGGATTAAGGTCAAGTCACCTATGGTCATCCTAGTGAAATGTAAGTCTCTTTTAGTAACGGTGTTATATAGAGAGATTATTCATTTCGTGATCCGGTCTTATACAAACTTTTTATATAAAATACCCCGCTCGCATGTCTCCACATGAACGACCAGGATCTGATCATTTGTAGCACTTTACAACAATTGTAACATTTTCAAAACGAATCATATTCGTAATGTCACCAGGATAAGGTATCCAATCTTATCAATCTATTACACACCATTTAGGTTATCACTTAAGTATGATTCATCTGTATGTCTCCACATACATGTTTAAGTTCATAAATAACCTTACATCTTAGTTCATTGGATTGAATTAATGCAGTCTAAACATCAATAAAATACCTCTTATTTTTATTAAATATGTAATTTGCTTACAAACTATAAGACAAATGAGATTTAGGACAGCAACTCCAACAAGATCGTTATAGTTGGTATCAGAGTCTAAGTTTTTAGTGTTGGGGTTGATGCCCTAAATCTCGTAGTTTTTAAACACATATATGAACAAACTTTTGTGATGTAATAATATAAGATATTTTATTCACTATTATCTATGAAATATGAGATATTTTAGTTGCATTAACCACAAACCAATAAACTAATATCCTTGGTTGTCGTTGTAACTTAAGCATGTATGTGGAGACATACAAGTGGATCGTGCTTTAAGTGATAACCTAAATGGTCTACAGTATATAGATAAAGAAGGGAAACCTTATCTTGGTGACGCTATGAGTGTTGCCCACTTTGTAGATGTTACAAGTGTTGTAAAGTGCAAGAAATGGTCTGATCGTAACCATTCATGTATTAGACATGCAAGTGGGGATGCTCTATACGAAGGAGTTGTATAAGACCGGACAACAAAATGTTTAGTCTCGTTATATAACGCCGTTCATGACATTCACTAGGATGACCATAGGTAACATGACCTTAATCCTGAGTAAGTTGGGAACTCTTGCCTATTAGGGCGGTCCTTTGATTTGCATTGGTGCGAGTGGTCAGATCGCCGATTCAAACCTACCACTTTGGCAATTCATCTGATTAGGAAGTTGGAAACTCAGCTATACAAGACGGAATTCACTTCTTCCCTGAAATAGGGGTAAATAAAAAAATTGCTGCATTAAGGGCTGATTTCGGGACTTGAACAATGTGACACCACACCTACTCATCGCCCGAGAAGTGTTCACTCATAGTGGGACTATGATGTATTGTTCATTAGAGGAATCAGTGGTACTTAAAGAGTTAGATGTAATTATAGGGGTAAAATGGTAAATTGGCCCAGCTGTACTTATGAGCGATTTGTGAAGCGTCATCATACTGTTGATTGGTTATATCCAATGGACACAAAAATATATCTGTAGTGCGAACTTTAGTGGAGTGCTGACAGTTAAAGGATGGTAGATATCGTGATTAAAGAGTTTAATCAGTTATTTGCGTACTGTTGGAGCTTCAAGCTACAGGTTCATAAGGTCCCCTTCGTACTTAATGGATTCAAGTTGAGAATTAGTTTTTTGTTTAGTTTGAAATGTTCAAATTAACAAGAGTGAATTTGATTATATATGATATAATTAGTTCAATTATATGATATAATTGATTAATGTATTTGATACATTATTTGATTGGAGGAATTAATATAAATATGATTTATATTAAATGTCATAAAAGAGAAAAAGAACTATGGTTTGAATATTACATAGGATGTGATATTAAAACTGTATGTTAGTTATTATATTTATTTATAACAAAATGTGGTTGGTTATTTTTCTTTATTAACCGATTGAGTGGGAGGTTTTTATCAGTTTTAATAACTGATGGATAAAAGGAAAATCGTTTCATTTTTCAAAGGAGGCAACTCATTTCGATTGGGTAAAGAAAATAGCTATATGATAGCTTTTGAGAGAGTGAACAATCAAGCATCGAGGCATCGAGTTTGCTAGACGATAGTTCCTCGTTGCCCAACGGTCGAGTACCAAGTAGTCTATACGATAGACTTTCTCATTCGTATACTTACTTGATCATTTAAATGATCGTTCAGTTCCTCCTTCCCTCTACCAAATCCATACAGAGCCCATATCTCCTGGATTCTCACACCGAGAATACCAAGTTAGCCTCTTAGTAGTGTCGAGTTTGCTGTTCGAGGGTCGAGGATCGAGTCTTACTCGATTGGATTCGAGGATCTGACAGTTCGTGTTATTCACTGGTTGTTCGTTGCATTTGTACAGTTAATCGAGATTGCTTGGACGCTTGACTGGTGTTGATCGAGAGAATACTCGAAGAATAGTTCTTCAAAGGTATGTCAGTCGATTTCTTTAGTATTTTCCTTTAAAAGCATGTTGTAATTTACTCAATGATGCATAACTATTCTTGTTTGATTGTAAATGTGTTGTTCTTTCACAATGGGTTTGAAATGATCTGCTTCCTCTCAACGGTTCTCTTGTTTAAGAGTTCCTTCATTTAGATTCTGTATATTTACTTACATTATATGTGTAGAATGTCCTTATGGCTCACAAATGGATTTTTTGTCATCGCTAGGTACATCCAAGCAATAAGAGTATTCTGAATATTTTTAACAAGTTATGTTCTACTGTTTTTTATACCTTTTATCGATGTTAATATGAGATGATTATTCAATTATGACTTAATAAGAAATCGATCGATGATTAAAAATTATTTGACCCTAGTTTACCTTATGAAAGGACTGTTAAGAAAGAATAGATAATCCTGTTCTAAGATCTTAAACCTGATGAAACTATATAGTGTTATGTTATGGCAGTGAAGATAGTAAAGGATATATCTCATTTAATCAAGAGAATAAAGTAGTCCAGTTGAAAATTCATCAAGAAACGGTGTTATGTTTTGCATTAGGTAATGAAATTGGTGTTAGATCAAGTGAATTCCCTCACAAGGCATATACTCAGGTATAAGGTTTTGGTTGTTTTATAACCTAGAAAGAGAAGAGGAGACTATAGATTTATTAAAGGTTCCTAGATATTAGAAATCAAACATTTCAAGAGAAATTTTGAAAGGATTAATAGGACATGACCACTTTTGTGGTACTAAAGATTAGTGGTTTGAGTAAGGAGTGTGTTTTTGTTCTTCATCTAGCATGCGTAAAAAGAAGGACAAATTACTCGTTGGAGTACAAGTGAGGATATGAAGAACTCTTTATAAGATAAAGGAAAAATGAGTCATCAAGAAAATCCAAGATGATTGGAAATTATAGTTGGTGTAAAATTAGAAAGCAAGTTGTCGAATTGAATTCTTGTATGCAAGGTACTTCGGTTTGATCTAGGTTTTGCTGCAATGAAAAAACTCAAGTTTAATTAACAATTATAAAATAAGGATACGTATTTGGAGTTTGAAAGCAAAGTCAACGAGTGGGGAATACCATATGACAGCTTCAAGTTTCGACATGGATTGTAGATTTTATAGGATTATGAATAGTCACATGTTTTGGCTTAGAAATTAAGTTCCACTTGAAAAGTAAAGGAACAAAAAAAAAAAAAAGGTCTTGAATTTAGTGGTTTTATTCAACATGAGTGTAAAGGAAAGGAAAGTATTTAAGAAAGGTTACTGTTTTGGAGAGATAACAGGAAGATGTGTTCAAAAGTCCTAAGTACTTAAGTTTGGTTTGGTTCTAAGATGCAATTTGATCAGTGGCTACAAGGTGATTGTTTTGGTGTAAAAGAAGAATATGTCAGTATCATGTGGAGCTTTGGGACAATATGTGGTTGGGAAGATAACTTGCAGAGGTGATGGAGGGTGGAGCTTTGTTTTAATACAAGAATTTGTTTCCAAAATAAAAGGTTAAAAAGAGATAAGCTGGAGTGAAGTTATTAGTAACAGTAGATATTTAGGAACAATTCACATGGAATGTTGAGGCTTCATTAGATAGAGGTAAATCATTCAAGGCATTACCAAGATTTAAGAGATTTTGATCTTGTGTGCAAGTTGGAAGCATGAACTTGTAAGATTGTTAATTTGAATGAAAAAAGAAAATAATCAAACTCGAGGTAGACAAAGGTGGTATATGCACAAAAGTAAGTAAGTTGGATCTTCCTGTTAGATCTTCCTGTTGGATTTTATGTTCTAAAACTCGTAGTTTGTAAATTAATAAACATATTCTGTTTTGTATTTCGATAAAATTGTTATTGAAATTGTAATCTTGAATCCAATAAACTAAGGTCCTGAGGCTATTTAATGTAGTTTGAACTTTATGTAGTGACATAAATGTGGATCATGTTCAAATATATAGCCAAAATGGTCTATAGTATATGAATAAGGTTGAGCACCTTGTTCTGAGGACACTATGGATGCTGCCCACTTTGTAGTTAGTACAAACGATGTGATCCTGAATCGTTCATATAGAGATATATGAGTGGGGGGCATCCTATGCAATGAGTTTGTATAAGACTAAACCATGAAATAGTCACGGTTTAGTGACTATTTTTACGTTCTAAATGCCGTTTATATATAAAACTGACTATTTCGTTAATTGATGACCTAGGTAACTTAATCTTAATCCTGAGCTAACTATGAACTATTGTTCACTCGGAATTAACCTTATATCTGCATAGATGAGGGCAACTCATTATCGCTGGCCCAATAAGCCTCCCATTTCAGGGGTAAGATCAGGTGGATAGCTGGAAACATAGAGTGCAAGACGAAATTCACTCCTACCCATTATAGGGATAGTAGATAGGTTGTTCCCTTTAGTCCTGAATCCAAGTCTTGAACAAGGGCCCCACCCTCTCCTTGGCCCGAGAGGGGTTCGGTTTACAGGTTGGACCTTAAACCAATTGTTCATTAGAGGATCAGTAGAACTTAAGGAACAAGATGTAGTCTTGGGGGTAAAACGATTTTTATGACCCAGCAGAGATTACGAACAACCTGTGAAGGATTAGCTAACTAATCATGGTTATATCAAATGGATACAAATATATCCATAGTGAGGGGAGTGCAACTATGGGACTATAGTGGAATGACCCATTAGTTAACGAATGTTGATTAGCTCCATCTAAAGAGTTTAGCCAGCTAATCTCGGATCGTTGGAGCCCATGATCTATAAGTCCATTAGGTTGCCCTACTAGCTCATATGGAATAAACTTAGAATAATATGACAGAATAATTCGAATTGTTCGAATTAGGTGAAGAAAGAGAAACCGAAAAGTATATGTGATATAGCGGTCGGTTTTTAAGTTTAGAGATACATCTTTAATATTAAAATGTGATTTAAATATCAAGAATATGAGTACGTTCATATTCGGAAGCTTGGAAATAATAGAAATGGTCAAAGATGTAAAAAGTCAAAGAATTGACTTTTGACTTTGAAAAGTCAAACTTACACTGACTTTATATTCAAATGAGATTTGAATTTCGAGAAAATAAATGCGGATTCATGCTCAAAAGGTCAAAATTAGTCAATACGGAAAAAATCATAAAAAGACAAAATGTTGACTTTTCTGTCAAATTTTGAATTTGACAAAATGACTATTTTGCTCTCTGACTAAAGTTAGTGGGAAAATCCAAACTTTTGTTGGATAATTCCACTAACAAGATAGTGTGCTAGGTGTTGGCTTATAGTAGAGACATTAAGCCCACTTAGATTGTGGATTCTAAGTGTTGGGTTTTTATGAATTTGTTTCATACAATTGTTGCATGACTTTTTTCTATAAATTTGGGCTTTCAAATTAGATGAAAAACTTTTGACAATTTTGCCAAATTTAGTTTTCAAAATTGGGCTGAAAGAAAGAAAACCCAAAACCAAAAGAAAAATCCATTTCTTTTTTCCATCTCTTTCTCTCTCTCGGTTTCTTCATCCATCGGCTCCCACAATCCGGTTCTGAGTCCAGAGGATAGTAAGTCAACTCTAATGGTTGTCCGATTCGTGTTCGAGTGGAGATGAAAGCGTTTCGGGAGCTTCAAAAGTATTTTTTTCAAAAAACCCTAATTAATTAATTTAGGGTTGTATGCTATTTTCTTTTTAATAGAAGCAATTAGAGTGTAATTAGATCCTTATTCCGCTGCGTATGTCTCGTGTTTAATCATGTGGTATCAGAGCATGCTTTAATTATGCTCAATTGCTTGGGTCTTTTTTTTTTCTTTTCTATTCAAATGTTGAATGAAATGTGCACTAAAGTGGATTTATTATGATTTTGGCATTGTTTTTCTTTAAATTTCTTGTGGAAATTTGTAATTTCTCACATGTTTATGAGCATTAATGTGTGAAAAAGGGTATGTAAATTTGTTGAAGTCATTAGAGTTAAAATTAGGTTGTAATTACTCGATTCCGGGAGACAGGACAACATCAAAATTGAAGGGATTTTTCTAGACCCGTTTTAGCCACCAGACTCGATGACCCGACCCGCTAGCCTGAGATCTGACCCGATTCAGAGTAGCTTCACACGCGCCAATTGTCGACGAAGTACTCCGGCCCGTTCCATAACCCGACCTGGTTTCTCCGCCCAAAGCAGCTGCGTGCGCCGCCCACTCGCGACTCGCGTGCTCATGCGTCGACCCGGTTCGCCGTCTACTTGCTTGCGCCCGCTCGCTTGCAATTTCCATTCAACCCAACCCGCCCACACTTCCGTTGACTGCACCAGCGCACGTTGACCAGTCGGTCAAGATCGTCTGGACCGATCTATTTGACCGGTTCAACTTGGTTTTTGGTATTTTTGGGCCGGTTCGAGTGATTTCTGAGCGGTTCCAAATGGTTCAAAATGTTTGAAGCCGGTTCTGAGAAGCTGGTTGCTGATTTGTGTAATAAATTAGTTATTTGTTTGTTTTAAATACCAAAATCAGTCCACTTTAGTGTTGTTTACCTATTGTGCATGTAATATATAATGTTGTTTGATTATGTGTGCATATAGTATGCCATATAGTTTTAAAACCCCACCATAGGAAAAGCATGTGACATGCATTTATTATATATTATCAATGTTATAAAATATATACTATGCATGCTTAATTTTAATATAAGTGTTATATTAAAACATCTTTGTTTGAAGGAAGCATGTTATAGATGAATGCTCTAGGGTTATAATTGTTATAATTTATTTTATAATTGTTATAAAATAATCTAGACTTCTAAAATCTATAATACATATAAGATGCATGCTCACTTAGGGTTAACCACCATCGAGCAATCCCAATTTTCATAGAAAATAGGTCGATATCTTGTAAAACTGAAGTTACAAGAAAACTCACCTGGAAAGATCTTGGCAAAAATTCAGATAAGATGACTAAGGTTGAAGGTTTTTAAGTTGACGGTTCACGGAACACCTACTACCTGGAGATCAAGTTGGCGCCTGAGTTAGGTTAAACTGGTTTTATGAGCATGCATGAGCGGTGTGAGGTAATAAAATTTGTTTATCACCTAGACATTGTAGGTAAAAAATCCAATACAAAAGTTATACTCAGATGAATCACCTAGACTTAGGATATGTTTAGTTAGCCAAAATGCATCACTAAGTATTTTATACCCTAACCGTCTAGAACACTTCAACTGGAGAGAAGTAATGTACTTTTAGCTCTAGCGTCCCTAAGAGTTCAACCGTGAGATTTATGCTTGGCTTTGAGCCACCCTGGAAGCGTACTCCATTCGAAGAGTGTTTGCATGAGTCAATACCAAGGTGAATAGGGAAATTTATTCATAGTAAGTGGGAGAAGGAAGTGTGTAAACACATCCTACGGTCTCTTCCATTAGGTTGCACCGTGAGATTCCTATAATGCGCTTGTATGTCTGTCCTGGAGGGACCTTACCAATCAGAGGGCTGTATTATAGGATTCGGAACTCCGCAAACTCTAGAAATTGATAGGGTCTCTCAGGTCCGTTTTTATTCTTGTCTTTCTAACTTCGGGAGCATAATGATTCCGTTCTTTAAGGTTTGAAAATGGACGGTCACACTTACGAGAATTACTAAGTGTTAGTAAATTCTTGACCATAGTAGCGATAACTAAAGTGCTATAAGAATAAAGAGTTATTCTGGGGTTAGCATCTAGACAAGATTGTCTTGGTTCAAAAGAGGAATAATCGACTGCCCATTTGTGGAGGTTACTCTAAACTTTTGAAATATCGTTGCAAAATATAACGATGAAGGGTACATTATTAGTTTTTTTGCTAAACTTGGTTGGATTTAAAAGATTAATGTTTTTTTACTAAAAAGGATATGTTTTTCTTTTCAGCATGACTAGCTCTTTAGTTCAACTATTAGCTTCTAAAAAACTTAGCGGCGACAACTACTCAACATGGAAAACAAATACGAATTCAACACTAGTAATAGATGACCTAAGATTTGTCTTAACTGAGGAATGTCCTCAGGCCCCTGCCTCCAAAGAAAGGTAAATATGATTTACTAGTTGCTGAAACATGTTTAGTGGAGTATGATACCTCAACTTGGATATTGGATTCAGAGCCACTAATCATATTTTCTTCTCTTTTCAGGAAACTAGTTCCTGGAAAACATTTGAAGAAGGCGAGATCACCCTCAAGGTTGGAATAGGAGAGGTTGTCTCAGCCGAAGCAGTGAGAGACTTGAAGTTGTTTTTCAACGATAGATATATCATACTTAAAGATGTTTTGTATGATCCTAAAATGAGACGGAATTTAATATCTATCACATGTATATTGGAACAAATGTATAAAATTTCTTTTAAAGTTAATGAAGCGTTCATTTTCAGAAAAGATATTCAAATTTGTTCTGCTATACTTGAAAACAACTTATATAAGTTAAGATCAACTAAAGCAAAATTTGTCTTAAATACTGAAATGTTTAGAACAGTCGAAACTCAGAATAAAAGACAAAAAGTTTCTTCTAATATCTATCTATGGCACTTAAGACTTGGCCACATAAATCTCAAAAGGATTGAGAGATTGGTTAAGAATGGACTCCTAAATCAGTTAGAAGACAATTCTTTACATCCATGTGAATCTTGTCTTGAGGAAAAAATGACTAAGAGATCTTTTACTGGAAAAGGTCTCAGAGCCACAATACCCTTAGAGCTTGTACGTTCGGACCTTTGTGGACTGATGAATGTCAAAGTTCGAGGTGGGTATGAATACTTCATCAGTTTTATTGATGATTATTCAAGGTATGGTCATATTTACCTAATGCATCACAAGTCTGATTCTTTTGAAAAGTTCAAAGAAGGCTGAGGTTGAGAACCAGTTAGGTAAAATAATTAAGACACTACGATCAGATCGAGGTGGACTTAAGATTCCAAGACTACACGGAATCAAGTCACATCTCTCTGTACCTAATATGCCTCAGCAGAACGGTGTATCTGAAAGAAGAAACAGAACCTTGTTGGACATGGTTCGCTCAATGATGAGCTTTGCTAAGTTACCTGATTCCTTTTGAGGACATGCATTAGAAACTGCTATCTATATTTTGAATAACGTTCCCTCTAAAAGTGTTTCAGAAACACATTATGAGTTATGGAAAGGGCGTAAAGGTAGTTTACGTCACTTTAGGATTTGGGGATGCCCGACACACGTGTTGGTGCAAAATCCTAAAAAATTGGAACATTGTTCAAAACAATGCATATTTGTAGGTTATCCAAAAGAAACAAAAGGTGGTCTATTTTATGATCCTTAAGAGAATAAGGTATTTGTATTGACAAATGCCACATTCTTAGAGGAAGACCACATAAGAAGTCATCAACCTCGCAGTAGACTAGTATTGAATGAAATTTCCAAAGACGCTACAGATAGAGCTAGTTCTTCTACTAAAGTAGTAGATAAAACTAGTACATCTGATTAGTCACATCCTTCTCAAGAGTTGAGAATGCCTCGACGTAGTAGGAGGGTTGTTCATCAGCCTGACCGTTACTTGGGTTTAACAGAAACATAAGTCGTCATACCTGATGACGGCATAGAGGATCCATCGACCTATAAACAAGCGATAAAAGATGTGGACCGTGATCAGTGGGTCAAAGCCATGGACCTTGAAATGGAGTCTATGTACTTCAATTCTGTTTGGGAACTTGTAGATCAACCTAGTGATGTAAAACCAATTGGTTGTAAGTGGATCTACAAGAGAAAACGAGACCAAGCCGGTAAACTACAGATTTTTAAGGCTCGACTTGTGGCAAAGGGTTATACCCAGAGAGGGGGAGTGGACTATGAAGAAACTTTCTCTCCCGTTGCCATGCTTAAGTCGATTAGAATACTCTTATCCATTGCCACCTTTTATGACTATGAAATTTGGCAAATGGATGTCAAGACAGCCTTTCTAAACGGAGATCTTAAAGAGAGTATCTATATGGCTCAACTAGAGGAGTTTATTGCACAAGGTTAAGAAAAAAAGGTTTGTAAGCTTCAAAAATCCATTTATGAGTAGAAACAAGCTTATAGATCTTGGAATATAAGATTTGATACTGCGATCAAATTTTATGGCTTTGAACAGAATGTTGATGAGCCTTGTGTTTACAAGAAGATCGTCAATTCTACTATAGTGTTCTTAGTTTTATATGTTGACGATATTCTGCTCATTGGGAATGAAGTAGGTTACCTAACTGACATCAAGAAATAGCTAGCAACATAGTTTCAAATGAAAGATTTTGGAAATGCGCAGTATGTTCTCGGGATTCAAATTATTCGGAACCACAAGAACAGAACACTAGCTATGTCTCAAACAACTTATATAGACAAAATGTTGTCTAGGTATAAGATGCAGAATTCCAAAAGAGTTCTGTTACCTTACAGATATGGAATTCATTTGTCAAAGGATCAATGTCCTAAGACACCTCAAGAGGTTGAGGATATGAGACGCATTCTCTATGCTTCCGCAATAGGGAGCCTGATGTATGCAATGTTATGTACTAGACCTGACATATGCTATGCAGTAGGGATAGTCAGTAGGTATCAGTCTAATCCTGGATATGATCATTGGACTGCCGTTAAAAATATCCTTAAGTATCTTAGGAGAACGAAGAACTACATGCTCATGTATGGTACTAAGGATTTGATCCTTACTGAATACACTGACTCTGATTTTCAAACCAATAAAGATGCAAGAAAATATACATCGGGATCAGTGTTCATTCTGAATGGGCGAGCAATAATGTGGAGAAGTGTAAAACAAAACTGTATTGCAAACTCCACAATGGATGTTGAATACGTAGCTGCATGTGAAGCAGCAAAGGAAGCAGTACGGTTAAGGAAATTCTTGAAAGATTTGGAAGTCGTTCCAAATATGCATATGCCTATCAACCTATATTGTGATAATAGTGTTGTAGTTTCAAATTCAAGAGAACCAATAAGCCACAAGCGCGGCAAGCATATTGAGCGCAAATACAATCTGATCTGGGAGATTGTACATCGTGGAGACATTGTAGTGACCCAGATATCTTTTGAGCAAAACATTGTTGATCCTTTTACAAAGGCCCTTATGGCTAAAGTGTTTGAAGGTCACCTACAGAGTCTAGGTCTACGAAGTTTATAAATTAGGACAAGTGGAAGAACTTTTGGGTATATGTCCTAGTTTATTGTATTCATATGTTTATTGTACTCATATGTTTCTCACTTAAATTCAACATTGTGATACTTCACTAGGAGTTTCAGTCCAAGTGGGAGTTTGTTGGATTTTATGTCCTAAAACTCGTAGTTTGTAAATTAATAAACATATTTTGTTTTGTTTTTCGATAAAATTGTTATTGAAATTGTAATCTTGGATCCAATAAACTAAGATCCCGAGGCTATTTAATGTAGTTTGAACATTATCTAGTAACATAAATGTGGATCAAGTCAAATATATAGCCAAAATAGTCTATAGTATATGAATAATGTTGGGCGCCTTGTTATAGGGACACTATAGATGCGGCCCACTTTGTAGTTAGTACAAACGATGTGATCCTGATCGTTCATATAGAGATATGTGAGTGGGGGCATCCTATGCAATGAGTTTGCATAAGACTGAAGCATGAAATAGTCACTTTTTACGTTCTAAATATCGTTTTATGTATAAAACTGACTATTTCGTTAATTGATAACCTAGGTAACTTAATCTTAATCCTGAGCTAACTATGAACTCCTGTTCACTCGGAATTATCCTTAGATCTGCATATGTTAGGGCAGCTCATTATCACTGGCCCAATAAGCAACCCATTTCAGGGTTAAGATCAGGTGGATAGCTGGGAACAAAGGGTGCAAGATGAAATTCACTCCTACCTGTTATAGAGAGAGTAGATAGGTTGTTCCCTTTAGTATTGAATCCAAGTCTTGAATAAGAGGCCCCACCCTTTCCTTGGCCCGAGAGGGTTCGGTTTATAGGTTGGACCTTAAACTAATTGTTCATTAGAGGATCAGTAGAACTTAAGGAACAAGATATAGTTTTGGGGGTAAAACGGTTTTTATGACCCAACCGAGATTACGAACAACCTGTGAAGGATTAGCTTACTAATCATGGTTATATCAAATGGACACAAATATATCTATAGTGAGGGGAGTGCAACTATAGGACTATAGTGGAATGACCCGTTAGTTAACGAATGTTGATTAGCTCCATCTAAAGAGTTTAGCCAGCTAATATCGGATCGTTGGAGTCCATGATCTATAGGTCCATTAGGTTGCCCTACTAGCTCATATGAAATAAA
Source organism: Benincasa hispida (assembly GCF_027475165.1). Classification (NCBI taxonomy): domain Eukaryota; kingdom Viridiplantae; phylum Streptophyta; class Magnoliopsida; order Cucurbitales; family Cucurbitaceae; genus Benincasa; species Benincasa hispida. The sequence goes on from NC_143485.1 coordinate 57,204,625, forward strand.
CTTAGAACAGTATGACAGAATAATTCTAATTGTTCGAATTAGGTGAAGAGAGAGAAACTGACAAGTATATGTGATATAATGGTCTATTTTTCAATTTAGAGATACAGCTTTAATATTTAAATGTGATTTAAATGTCAAGAATATGAGTACGATCATATTCGGAAGCTCGGAAATAATGGAAATAGTCAAAGATGTAAAAAGTCAAATAGTTGACTTTTGACTTTGAAAAGTCAAACTTTGACCGACCTTATATTCAAATGTGATTTGAATTTCGAGAAAATAAATGCAGATTCATGCTCAGGAGGTCAAAATTAGTCAACACGGAAAAAATCATAAAAAATCAAAATGTTGACTTTTCAGTCAAAGTTTGATTTTGACAAAATGACTATTTTGCCCTTTGACTAAAGTTAGTGGGAAAATCCAAACTTTTGTTGGATAAGCCCACTTAGATAGTGGATTCTTGGTGTTGAATTTTTATGAATTTGTTTTATGCAATTGTTGCATGACTTTTTTCTATAAATTTGGGTTTTCAAATTGCATGAAATTTTTTTGACAATTTTGCCAAATTTAGTTTTAAAAATTGGGGTGAAAAAAAAAAAAGAAAACCCAAAACCAAAAAGAAAAATCCATTTCTTTTTTCCATCTCTTTCTCTCTCTTGGTTTCTTCATCCATCGGGTCCCACAATCTGGTTCTGAGTCCAGAGGATAGTAGGACAGCTCTAGTGGTTGTCCGGTTCGTTTTCGGGTGGAGATGAAAGTATTTTGGGAGCTTCGAAGGTAAATTTTTCAAAAAAACTCTAATTAATTAATTTAGGGTTGCATGCTATTTTCTTTTTAATAAAAGCAATTAGAATGTAATTAGATCCTTATTCTACTGTGTATGTCTCGTGTTCCATCACTTCCAAGATCACCATTGGCATAAGAGAAGGGCTTGATAATAAAGTTGAGTTGATTGCGAGAAATTGCTATTGATAGGTTTGGAGCATTAGAGGATAGTATATTTTCTCTTACATGGATAATAAGTTGACTGTTTCTAAGGAGTACAAGTATTTTTAAGCTAGGACTTATGGATTAAAGAGGTTTCTCAGACATGTAGCTGACAAGGAGGGCATCACAGCTAACATTCCTAAAGTAGAAGCAGTTTCCAATTAACCAAATTTTCTTTTCTACACATCTTGAGATTATGCTTCATCTATTGTCACTGGTTGCTCTGCCATAATATGGAGATTTCTCTGCATCAGTACAATTGGTCCATATACATGTTTCTACTAGATAGGACTTCTTAAGCTCATGACAACTCTCAGAGTTCTCGAAGTTAGTGTGTTAATATACTGTTGATTTTTAATATCTTAAGTTTCAAAGCTATATGGAAGAGGTTGTCACACTTCTTGAGGTACCGACTTTAGTTATGATAGATAGTGACCCCGTTTTGCATCTAGTTTTTGGCAAAAACTCCAGTCAGTGTTAGGTACTCAGTTATATATGAGTACAACTTTGCACCCAGACTGATGGTCAAATAAAGCGTTTGAACAAAATTTTGGGAGATATGTTACACATTTACGTATTGGTTTTTGCAGGGATCTAGAATTTTCACATACATTTTATGGAGTTTGCATACAATAACTATTATCAAGCTACTATTGGTATGACATAATTCGAAGCTTTTCATGAAGAAAGTTTCATTCTTCTATTTACTGGGATGAAGTTGGAGAATGAAACGGTTTTGGGACCTTAGTTAGTACATCCTACAAGTGAGGCCATTTAGAAGATTAGAGTGAGGATGCAGACAGTTTAGAGCAAATAGAAAAGTTACATTTATGTTAGGCATAGAGACTTAGAGTTTGAGGTAGATGATAAGGTGTTCTTGAGGTAGCACCTATAAAAGATGTTCTAAGGTTTGGTAGGAAGGGGAAGTTAAGTCCACGTTTTCTTGGGCCTTTCGTGGTCTTGGAGCGAATTGGCCCTGTGGCTTATTAGTTGGCACTACCACCGTCTCTCTCTGCAATTCACAATGTTTTTCATATCTCGATGTTGAGAAAATATGTAATAGATCCATCCCATGTGGTATATTACGAACCCTTGCATTTGTATGAGAACTTGAGTTATGAGGAGCAACTGGGCCTTTCGTGGTCTTGGAGCGAATTGGCCCTGTGGCTTATTAGTTGGCACTACCACCGTCTCTCTCTGCAATTCACAATGTTTTTCATATCTCGATGTTGAGAAAATATGTAATAGATCCATCCCATGTGGTATATTACGAACCCTTGCATTTGTATGAGAACTTGAGTTATGAGGAGCAACCCAAGTAAATTTTGGCTTGGAAAGTGAAGACATTGTGCAACAACTTGGGACCGAGAAGACAAGATGAGGGCTCAGTACCTAGAGCTTTTCGGGAATAGAACTTTCGAGGACAAAAGATTCATAAGGAGGGAAGAATGTAACATCCCAAGTTTTCGAAAAAAAATTAAGTTATTTATCTCTAATTATTGAGTTCAGTTTTCCTTTAATTTTAGGAATTTAAGATCAAATTGAGATAATTGAAAAGCCTCATTGTCTAAATTGAAATTTATTTGATCAAGGATTTGAATTAATTATCTTGAAAAATATTGGATTTTATCTCCTTTTAATTTTAGGAATAATTGAATTATTTAGATTTGATTGATTAAAGATTTGTTAATTAAGAAGGAAAAGGGAAAGAAGTTGGAATTTGGGAAGGATTTAAATTGAATTTGGAATTTAATAAGGAAAAGGAAAAAGGGTTTTTTCAATATATATTTATGTGTGTGCCTACGGTTGGAGAAAAGGAAAAAAATTAATTATATAAGTAAATACTCCTCTGTAGGCGTGCACGGAAAAGAAAGGTAAAAAAAAGATTGAAACCCTTCTCCTTCTTCGTGCTCCAGTCGACCCCCCCGGTTTTTATATTCAACGTCAGCCACCAAACCAAGTTTCTAAAGGAATAAAGAAGCCAGCCACAAAAACAATCAGAATCAACAAGCACTCTAATTACGCTTAATTTGAGTTCTAAGAACATGCACAATAAAAAATTTAGAAGAAGGTACCAAGCAACACATACCTTTGAAGAATCCAATCCAAACTGTTCTTCACGAATTCTTAGCTTAAATCTTCAGTGAACCACCAAGAGATCTTCTCTACTATTCTCAGCCTTAAATTTGAGTGGTGGAACTCACAATTGAGCTGAATTTGTGAAGGGAATAGAATGGATTTGATGGTGAAAAAGAAGAACATTGCAGAAACCAATTTTCAACCACCAGTTTCTACATCAATCTGCCAAAATTGAGGTGTTTTATTCCTCCTCTTCATGCAAGCACCGATGAGGACAGTCAATGCCACATCTAATTAATGAAGAAAGTGGGCTAGGTGGGATTATCTTGATGAATCCACCTCTTACTTGAAGAGGTTTGGATGTTTCCACTATGTTTTCAATTTTCAATTTAATTTCTTATTTTATTTAATTAAAAAATAACTAAAATCTTATTTAATTAATTCTAAAATTAATTAAATTCAAATTTTCAAAATCCAATTTTTCAAGAGTTTGTGTCTCATTCGGGATTCAGCAGTTTGTGTCTTCTTCGAGATTCACCAGTTTTTGTCTCCTTTGAGATTCACTAGAGGTAGTGGGCACACTTAACTATAGTAGGATAGGACTCAGTCTCCTTCTTGTTTCACGTGCATATGTGTCCCATGAAGACTAGAGCAGTTTATATGTTTCACCAAAGATAGGTATCTAGAGGACATAGATGTCTAGTCTGACCCTAGTGGTGGGGTTACTTACTGAGTATTTTATATTCATTTTTTCTCATGTTGTTGTTTCAGGTAAGGGTAAAGATGCACCAGCGATGGAAAGCGGAATTCGTGATCGAACCATTGAGACTAGTTTTTATGCTTCGATATTATAAGATTTAGAGTTCTTTTCATGTTTCACTTAATTTTTAGTTTTGATGTTTGAAACTTATTATTAAGAATTGTTTTTCATACTTATTTATTAACCTTTATGATTTATGGGTACTCTATTATTGTTTTTAATATTTGAATTTAATGAAGGACTTTTGAACTCCCCTTATCTATTTAGCATTTATTTCATCATAAAAGTGTGTCGTTTTAAGTTCCATGCATGCATGTATTTTAGTAATAGCCTAACTTAAGTCCTAGGGGGTCGGGTCGTTACAAAATCAATCATTCACAGGTTGTTCGTAATAACACTTGGCTCAAATGTTGTTTTGCCCCCGAAATTACATCTTGCTCCTTAAGTTCTACTAATCCTCTAATGAACAATTGGTTTGTGATTCAATCATAAAATCGGATTCCTCTCGGGCCAATAAGAGGGTGGGGCCCCTTATTCAAGATTTAGATTCAACCCTTAAGAGAACAACCTTCCTCCTATCCCTAAATTGGGTAAGTGTGAATTTCTTCTTGCACCTTATGTCTCCAGCTATCTACCCGGTTTTACCCCTAAAATGGGAGGCTTATTGAGTTGGTACTGTTGAGCCAACCCTCACCTATGTAACTCTAAGGATAATCCCAAATAAACAAGAGTTGATAGTTAGATCAGGATTAAGATCAAGTTACCTAGGTTATCTAAGTGAAATAGTCAGTCTTTAAATAGTAAACAACTTTATAAAGTAAGAATGACTTAGTTCTTGATCCAATCTTACACAAACTAATTGGATAGAACACCCCCATTCCTCATATCAATACAGGAACGAATCAGGTTCATTTCGTTTGTAGTAACTTACAACAAATTGTAACAAGTACAGAGTGGGTTGTATCTAATAGTGTTACTAGAATAAAGCACCCAACCTTATTCGTATACTATAGATCGTTTTGGCTATGTACTCGAACTTATCCATCTTTGTGTCTCCACATAAAGTTCAAGTATTCATATAATAGCCATGGATCTTAGTTTATTGGATTCAGTCTTTACAAGTGCAATTTACAAATTCAATAACAATTTTATTGAAGAAATATTGAATAACATCTTTATTGATAATATAATATATTTAACTTTACAAACTGCGAGTTTTAGGACATACAATCCAATAGTTTCCACTGTCCAACTCCTTGATCATCACTAGTTCTCGTTGGCCATCCCTAACACATCACTCTACTGTCCAAACGTTGGCATCCCTGCACAAAAGAAGTTTGTCGATCCTCACTTGTGTAGGTCATCCGTTAGCTGAAGCAGGTATGCATTTACGTATCACCGTTGGTCTAGTGAAGTCGTTCGCCATCGTTCATCAAACATCTGCATCTCAGCTCAGCCGTCTGTGCCACTGCCGTTTCGTCAATCGAGAGCACTACCCGGTCACAGTCCCAGATCTGGTTTTGCGCGCTGGTTGTCATCGACGTAACACCAAAAAACTCACATCACCATCGTTTCCACCTTGTACCGCCGCCGACTTATGGATTTTTGGGTAATTTTGCCCTTTTGGTTGGGTTTCTTGATGGTTCTTGTTTGCCCATTGATGTTTGGCTCCAATTTTGTGATACCTATTGTGCTTTGGATGCTAGAACGAAATTTTGGAGTGTCGATTACTGTTGTCCAAAAAGAACAGTGATCGATTGGTGATTTGTTGGTAAGCTTATTTTAGGTTCTTCCTAACTTACCCAATTAAGTTGGCAGGAATTTAATAATTGATTGGATATTAGATTTTGGGTTTAACACCCTTCAGTTTCGCATATGTCTAGATTAGATTCTGTAATTGAAACTCAGGTGTAGTTCCGGTTAAGCCAACACTTTGGGTAAGTGGTTTGGAGACTTTTGGTTGTGCATTTTGGGTGATTTGGGTTGTGTTTATAGGGTTTGATATTAAATTTGTTTATTTTAAGGCGATTCAAAAATTTGACTAAAGTCAAAGATGTATTTGTTTTGCTAGTTATTCGACATAATTTAAGGTAAGTCATTTACTACTGGTTCGCCCTCGAACCCCAAGTTGATGTTAAGACTGTGAATACATTGAAAGCATGTTTCTATTGTGATGGAATGTTCTGTCATGATTGACTGATGGAGGACTGATGAGACTTTTGTGAAAACTCATGAGTTATGTTATAATGATTATTATAATGTGCTATGACTTGATATGAATTTGGACGTTGTATGTTGCATGATAGACTGATGGTAACTATTAGTACTCCTACTGGACTGTGTACATCCCCTATGAAGGAACTCGTTTTTATAGAGATCCATGAGCAGGCGGATCGTCCAAATTCCATTTAGATTGAAAACATAAATTTACAGTAAACATACAGATTATACATTCTAAGTAAAATTATAACATGCTTTTTAAACAAGAAATAGAATTCAAGAGATTATACCTTTGAAGAATGTTTCTTCGCGTAAACCCCTCGAACTGTCATATACCTCGAACACAGCAACCTTGAAGACTGTCATGAACCAAAAAGGAAGACACCACCATTTAGAATCTTCGGTATACTCGAGGTGAGAACCCAGGAGTTGTGGGCTCTAATTATTTTGTAAGGAGGGATTTTGAGTTATGAGGGGGAAGAAGGTAGAAGAAGAATACTATCGTATAGCAAAATCCTTCACAATTGTGTAGTCTCTCGGTTTTTTCATGTAGACTTGTTCACACGTATATGTCATCTTGAAGAAAAGAAAAACCATTTTTCCTTTATTCCAAAATCCCATAAAAATTGCATAACCACTCACTAAGGTGGTTTGAGGGAAAAAGGGATTATTATTCAAAATAATAAATAATATAAATAAATATGATAACCAACTTGTCATATTATATTTATAACCTATAGTTTTAATATTGCATCATATATAATATGAACTATAGTCATTTTTCTCTATTTTATGGCATTTAATATCACATTTATATTAAATTTAACAACTATGAATCTCATTCATAGAAAAGATATTTTGAATCACATTCAAATATTTATTCCTCCAATTAAACTATAATGTATCAAATACATTATGTCAATTATATCATATATAATTGAATGAATTTAATTATATCTTATTAATTTGAACATTTCACATTAACTCAAAAATTGATTCTCAACTAAATTCTTTTGAGCTACCAAGGGGACCTTATGGACATATAGCTTAAAGCTCCAACAGTACGTGAATAGTTAATTAAACTCTTTAATTATGTTATCCACCATCCGTTAAACTGTCGGATACTCCACTAAAGACCGGTAACTGTACTCTTCGCACTATATATATATATATATTTATGTGTCCATTGGATATGACCAATCAACAGTGCGATGACCTTTCACAAATTGCTTGTAAGTACAACTGGGCCAAATTACCGTATTGCTCCTGTAGTTACATCTAACTTCTTAAGTACCACTGATCCCTCTAATGAATAATATATCATAGTTCTACTATGACTAAACCCCTCTCGGGCCAGGAGAGGGTGTGGTGCCATATTATTCAAGACCCGGAATCAACCCTTAAAAGAGCAATTTATCTACTTACCCCTACTATGGGGAAGAAGTGAATTTCATCTTGTATAGCTGAGTTCCCAACTCTCCGATCAGACAAATCCCTAAAATGGTAGGCTTGTTGAGTCGGCGATCTGGCCACTCTCACTCATACTAATCAAAGGACCGTCTTCATAGGCAGGAATTCACAACTAACTCAGGATTAAGGTCATGTTACCTATGGTCATCCTAGTGAAATGAAAGTATCTATTATGAACGATGTTATATAATGAGACTAAACATTTCATGGTCCGGTCTTATACAAACTCCTTTGTATAGAATATCCCCATTCGCATGTCTAGTACATGAATGATCAGGATCAGATCATTTGTAGCACTTTACAACATTTGTAACATCTATAAAGCGGGCCATACTCATAGTGTCACTAGGATAAGGTACGCAGCCTTATCCATATACTAACGACCATTTACGTTATCACTTAAACAAGATCCACCTGTATATCTTCACATACATGTTTAAGTTACAACGATAACCTTGGAAGTTAGATTATTGGTTTGTGGTTAATGCAACTAAAATATCACATACTTCATAGACAAAGTGAATAAAATATCAAATATTATTAATCACATACAAGTTTGTTCATACAAGGTTTACAAACTATAGGACCCTACAAGATTTAGGGCATCAACCCCAACACCCTATGTATGTTTCGGCGTCCTTATAGGAACACCACCTTTGCTTATGATTGTGTGACTCTTTGAAGCCACTTCTATGACAGTGTGCCTTTGGGTTCGCCCCTTATGCCTATGCCTATGTTTATGTTCGGGATGCAAACTCTTATCACGATAGAAAGGCTAACAAGTACAGCTAGTGGGCCCAATAGTCAATCACTTACTGAGTATTCTTATACTCACCCTTTTCTCTACATTTTTTTTAGGTAAGAGCAAGGACAACTCGTCGAATGACAAGAAGAATCTGTGACCAAGCCTTGGGACTTGACAATGCTTCCACATATGTCTTTCTTATGTTTTCGCATTTTAGCTTAGTAGTTAAAATTTTAATTTTTTTGAATTTTTAATTCAGTTATTTATTTAATTTATTTTTAAATTAAAATTAGGGGTACCCCGAATAATGAATTTATGTTCTTTGAGATTTTATATTAGAAGTTTATTTTACAAAATTCTTTTGTATTTGGTCAAATTTTGTGAAAAAGTTATTTTGAGACTTATGTATGCATGTAGTAACGATCTGATTCTCATTCTAGAATGTCGGATTATTACCATTCTCCTCAGTTTCAACTAGTACCTCATGAAGATTACTAAATCTCATCTCCTAATATGCTTATTTTACAATCTGACTCATTATTATTAAGGTAACTAGTAGACCAAAATGTTCATGGTATTATAATGAGATTGATTAGAGACACTACAAGAACTTTGGAAAAAAGTGAAATCGGATGTATAATGTCGGTTTTGTTTTTTTAAAAAAGCGGATCTTTATTGTCGGTTTAAAACCGACATTAAAGATCCGCTTTTCTTTTTTTTTAAAAAAAGAAAAAACAAAACCCATCCCCCCCCAACCAAAATTTTCTTTTTCCTTTCATTCCTAGACTTCCCTATTTATCCCTTTTCTAAACCCTATTTTCCCTATCAACCACCTCCTCCCTCCCATTACCAGCCACTACACCTCGTCCCGCCGCTCGCCGTTCCTGCTCGACACCATCTCATCGACTGTCGCCGCTCGCCGTTCGTTGTTCGTTCCGTCATTGTTCATCATTTGTTCTGTTGTCATTCGTCGTTCGTTCCACCGTTAGATCAGGTGTGTTCGCCTAGCCATCAACCTCTTTCCATATGTAGAACATTTTGTTCATCAAACATGGTTTTCTAAATCCATTTCAGCATTTTGTTTAGCCCAGCGTTTCGGTTGGCAGTGGCATCATAAACCTATCAGATTTTGAAATTATGTACCATCGGCATCCTAATTCAGCACACTTCAGACCAGTCTTACTCGCGTTCACGAAACTATTGCATTATAAAATATAAAGTTGACAAGTAGATCAGTTAACCTATGAAGCATAATTACAATTAACTATAATTGAATTACATTTTACAAATCCTTCACCAATGCAAACAATTATATGACTCAAACTTTGTTCCTAGTTATCTAAGAATCATTGGTTTATGCTCTGAAGCAGGCTTTTGTTTTCCAATTTCAAGCAATCCTGTTCCTAAGCTTCGCATTCTTGAGCCCCAGCACTGAGCTATATATTAAACATTCTAGATCTTTCTAATTCCCCCGAAAATAGTTGGTCTGCAAGGATCCTCAAAAGATATCCATTGCCATAAATAAGTGCCTTAACTGGAAAACTTCGTTGTTAGGTGGATTTGAATTTCTATTTGAAAATTGTCCTTCACCGTGGATATTGGTTATGATTGAAGGTAGCACTGTTTTTAATCTAATTGTTATAGATAGATTCTATAACCTGTGCATCAACTTCTTTTGTTTTCTTTGGGATGCAATGTATGTATGATGTGAGCAAGAGAATGTTAGTGAGAGTAAGAACGATGATTCAAAAAGTGAAGAGGTTGCTAAAGGCACAGATGCTTCAGAGATTGATGCTGATACACCCAACATGAAGCCAGGCATCGACCATTTTAACTATGAGGAAACTGATCCTATTAAATCTAGCGCCTTGAGTAAGTGTTGTCTTTCTCTTTTTTTTCTTTTTTCCTTTTGACTTTGTAAATTGGTGGTTTTTTCCCTTTAATTTATTGGATTATATTCTTATCATCATGCGTTTCATAATTTATTCCGTGCCTTCCAATTGGATTTTCTCTCTATTAGAGGGAAGGGGACAAGGACATGTGGATTAATTATTATTCCTGTAGTGAACTATTAATATCACCATCACTTGTCAAAATTTCTTTCTTGACTTACTTTCCAATGGTTTACACAAGATGTTTTAATTCATAAGTCTTGTCAGATTTCATGGTTGAAAATACAGTTAGCTACGTGTCGTGGTTGTTTGTTCCACAATAGTCCATGTGTGCTCAATTTGAATCATGCCTTTTTTAGTTAATCCTACTGGTGGCCGCTTTATTTTTATTGTGTGATGGTTAATATTTGGTGATTGATCCTTGTTAACAAGAATTATTGGTACAGGAAGTTCACTTTGGGAAACTAGTACAGGAAGTTTAATTTTGTCCCTTGAGAATGATCTGACTGTGAGATCAAAAACAACTAAAATCGATGTTAAAGATTTTGTTGCCGATTCATACTCTACAATACTCGGGCAGGATGTAAGTTTCACTGGTTTGGTAATTTCGCTATAATTAGTTAGCTATTTTATATATTCTTGTAAGGTTATATTTTGTCCTTTTTGAAACTGTAATGGTTAAGATTATCGACTATTATTCCATAGAAAGAGTGGATGTTACAACAGTAAAAAAGTATCTCAGGATATTGTCAGGGATCCCCACTTGTATGCATTTTTATTCACTAGAGGTGACATGTGTTATCTTTTTAAGTTACAAAAAAGTTCTCATTTGGCATTTAACTATTACCATTGCTGACTTTCCATTTTGATGGTTGATCTTCACATTTGTCCTTACAAGAAAGTTCTAGGTGAATATTTGAATTCTTGTTAATGAAGAAGTTAAACCAGATGCAGTGTTATGATCTTATATTTATCATGCGCAGGTAGAGGAAATTAATACCTTCTCTCAAGATGATTTATTGACAGAGGATATCTTGATACTTGACACTCAAGCTGAAGTGTTTATATGGATTGGTCAATCCGTTGACCCCAAAGAAAAGCAAAATGCTTGGGAAATTGGTCAGGTAGGAGTAGAGAACTATATTTTGTACACTTCAAAGTTCAATTTTCATTCATGTTGCTTAGTTTTTTATAAACACGGAAGTGTTTATATGGCTTGCATTTAGAGCTTGTCGAGATAGGCTTATTGTTATTGGTGGACCAAGGGCCATGGCGGAAGGTTATATAGAACTCAATTCATGGGTTCCAAGTGAAGGACCTCCAAGGTGGGATTTTCTTGCAAGGAAACCATCTGCAAATTTTGTGTATAACTGTGCTGTGATGGGATGCTGAAACTTTTTAAAAAAAAAAAAAGACAAAAAACCAACGTGTTCTGCTATGCTCTCCATTTGATGGTGTCTCCCACTTCAACTTGCAAATGAATTGCTCAAGATGAGTTTGTTTTCTTTCTTCTACACATGATTTTAGCTGATGAGTTTTTTCCCATACTCTCTTCAGATATTTTCAACCATTGCGCAGGGAGGCGTGGGGAGGAATTCGATTTTACTCGAGATTTTATAGAAAACTTTCCATGGAAGAAGATCTTAAAAGGAAAAAAATTATATATATATATATATATATATATATATCATTTATTCTCTCAAAGACTCATTTTTATTGTTCTTCCATTGGTATTGCATCCCCACCCCCCAATTATTGGCTTGAGATATTACAAAGATTGATTTCTTGTTAGGACAGTTATCATAGTTCCCAATAATTCAGTACAATAGAAATTCAAGGTGCTCGAGTTTGTAGGTCGCACTATGGTAGTTTGTGGGTTATTCATGCACTATGGTAGTCTTTGTGACAACTTTTGAGGTTTGAAGTATACTGTGAGCTAAATTTGCTTATTGATGTATGTATTCTTAAAAATTTTCCATCGTCTTCGTATCTCATATCTAGGTAACCAAGCTTCTCTTCTTCAAGATCTTGAAAAAGAAGATTCTCTCATTTATTCAACTATTGAGTTTTCTTGTTTTGCAGATGCAACAAAGGAGTAAATATTTGGTATCGCAACCTCTTTATGCTTTTTCTTGGGGAACTTTAGATCCAACACTTTCACTACAAGAATTTTGCCTTGAATGTACCATTTATGCACATTCCCAATAAACACAGTTAGTTGAATATGAATTCTTATCACATTTTCACTTTCAATCCTTTGTCTTAAACCTTTTTTGTTTGTGATCCTTTGAACAACAGTGGTCAGATAAAGATGCCTATAACTAGACATTGCTGAAGCTAAGGGTTGGTTCAAGAAGAATTATGAAGGGATCCATACTTACCAAGTAGAGAGAGACAGTAATCTCATAATGTTTGTAAAATCATAATGTTTGTATTACTTGTAATTTGTGTTTTCAAGGCCTAAATTATTGTACAGCCTTTTAAATTATAATTTTATAGCAGAATTTGTGGATTAAATGTAATAGATTTACAATCCATACATGAATAATATGTCATAGCCACAACATGCAATGATGATGTGTCATGTTATACTTTTTGACCAAAAAAATGGATTCGGCAACAGAATTAAAAAAAAAAAGGGATACATTCAGGCTTCAATGTCGGTTAATAATTTAAAAAGTACAGAGGCTTTAATGTCAGTTGGAAATTTCATTGAAGGTCTTTAATGTCGGTTGCAATCGATATTAAAGACCTTTAATGTCGGTTGAAAATTTCATTGAAGGTCTTTAATGTCTGTTGCAACCGACATTGAAGGCTGTGTTATTGAAGCCCTTTAATATCGGTTTAAAACCGACATTAAAGGCAACCGATATTAAAGGGCGTTAATAACACTATCTTTAATGTCGGTTGACCCGAATTTCTTCTAGTGAGAGAAGCAAGTGCTCAACTACGATGTAGATTGTATAATCAATTAGGTCACAATCAAAGGAAATGTTTTTCGAGACAAAGAAAGGCACCATAGATTAATATTTTTGTAATGATTATTTTTATTATATAATAACATTATCTTTTTTTTATTATATATTTTGTTTCTTTAATTATTACTCGTTACATACTTTGTTTTTTTAGTTCTAATTAATTTATGTGTTTTAATTTAGAAATGTGTAGATTTTTTTAAATCATGGATTTAAACCTAGAGCGAGCTAATCGAGCAGTTTTCTACGATCAACCATACCATCGACCAGAGTTTGTATGTTGAGATTCGACTTTGGGTGAGTTACATTGTAAATGTCGAGAGGCGATTGCTCATCTCACCATCCCACTCCACCCTTGCATAATCCAGCACTTCATACACTAGGATTTTATGGGGTGGCTAAATTGAGATTCATTCAGTTAGATTGACAACTTATCACTACACTCTTTGAGAGATGGAGTTAAGAGACATACACATTTCATGTGTTTGGCAGAGAGTGCATTATCATGCAACATGATCTAGAAAATTTATTTGGGTTACTAGTTCACGGTGGGCCTATTATAGGAATAATGATTTATGCCAGCCTAATATGTGCCAATTACTACAAGGTGTGACCCTAGATGCTCGTTCTATTAAGGAATCGAGGTTAAGTTTAACATGGCTATCACTGCAATTTCAAGATTTGGATGATGATACAAATGAGAAAGTTGTCATAAGATATGCGTAAAGTTGTCATAAGATATGCTCTAGCATATATACTATCGTCGATGGGAGGAAGTTTTTTTTTGTAATAAATCAAGCCACATGATGTACTTAATGTTCCTGCCATTGTTAGTCAATCTCGAGGATGTGGGAAGATATTCTTTGGGTGGAGCATGTTTAGCCTGGTTGTATAGATAACTATGTAAGGCAAACAAAATATAATTTCTATAAAATTATTGGGCCTATAATACTTCTACAAATCTAGGCTTGGGAAAGATTTCCAATAATAGCACCTCAGCTCCGACACATCAATGATCATGAATTAGTTCAAGCATATGGTTCCTGATATGTAACTTTAATTTAATTCAAATAATGTTTTTTTTATATCATAGACATATTTAATTTAAAATTTAAAATTTAAAATTTTAAAATTTATATTTATTGATATACGTGGAGAGATGGATTTTGTATAACTAGATTGACTTTACATGTATTGATTCAGTACTGATATATATTTGATATACTTGGACCTGATCTGGTAGTGAATAATACAATTGATTTTTTTTTATACATATTGTTTTATTTACTTATATTTAATATTCCTAAGTATATGTTATGGTTCGGTTGATTTGAAAGCTTTATAACGGCATCATGGACACTTTTGCCCAATTTTCTGTACCAATGGTCACAACATATGGCGGACGATAAGTTCACTCATCTATTTTCACATTGCTAAGTAACATCTTCCTGATAGAGTGATCAAATAGTTTGGCCTCCAATAAGATGTCTAATCATCGTGCAATACTCAACTCGAATTGCATGGCATAGATCTATGAACTCAATATTGGTCTAACTTGATTGCACATTTGGTAATGTGATGATACTCACGTAGAAATTTGTTACAGTCGGTGTTCCAATTGATCCATATAGTGGAAATGTAACAAAATTACATCTATTGGTATCAAAATATCACAAGATGCTACATTACTTAAGAAGGAGCATCTTTCGGTCAAGTTATACGTATTACAAATAATTTTTTTTTACTTAATCTAAACTTAATTTTGAATATCGTCTAATTCATTTTATTATTTGCAGAAATCATGCTTAGCCTATGCAATAGTGGAGAGAGTCACATGGAGCAACTACACCCCATATATACGATATACCTGTTGCACCTCCACTTGGTCCTAGGCGTAGAGGACGAGCTCGAGAAGAAGAAGTTGAATATGATGGGGTTGACCACAATGTTGAAGACATGCCTCCTATGATATAGACACAAAGCTAGGCTGGTGACGGCGATGCACAATATTATGATTCATATGTGATTGTGGAGAGTATGAAAAATATTTATAGTATGAAGTGCTTGTAGAGGAATTAGAGGCATCAGAGAAATCAAAGCAGCCTAGAGTTCAAATTTAACGACGATAATCGGCTCGAAATTGACAATATCTTCTTTGTGTGACACATTAAGTTTATATATATATATATATGAATGGGACACATTAGGTTCTTGTATTGATGTTGACATTTTAATTAAAATTGATCTTTTTTCCTAATTATAAAGTAAATTAATTGTAATTATAAAACAAAATTGTAAATGTCAAATGTGCTAACTTATTATAAAATGAACAAAAAAAAATGTATCATAATAGAAATGATGAATATGCTAACTAGTTGCATAACAATTAAGGTTCATGTAGTAAAAAATATAAGAGGAAAAAAAAAATTGTTAGTTGGAGTGAGAAAACGGCGAGAAAACTAAATGGTTAAATTTAGAACGGTTAAACTTAGTGGTTCTTTAAAGTGTTAAATTTAGTAGAGTTTTGTATTTGGTTGAACAAGGTCGCTAGTTTGCTATTGTTATTGGTTTTTTTAAACGACCAAGAAGGTTGCAAGTTCAACTTGTGACCTCCTATTTATTTTATTTTTTTAATACAATTAAAAAAATTGGAGTTTTAATGAAGTTAGCAAGTTTCTTTAGAACTACAATATTAATATAAATAGTTTAGAACTACAATATTAATATAAATAGTTTAGAAACTATCTTATTTTTCTAATTAATTTTGAGACGTACCATGTTTTTCAAATTTTCCCCAAAATTGATACAATAGCTGTAAACATTATATGGGTATAAGTCTTTTTTTCTTTTTTGATGGCTAGAGATTCAATCAACGAAACAGAGAACTTTGCAAGAAAAACATGAAAAAAGTGGTAGAAAAAGTGGACTGAAATGCTTTTATGTATGACTTTTGTAACCTTCACAACCTCTTCTTCTCCTTTCTAATTATTTTTTTTCCCAAAAGTATTGTAATTAAAGTGTGAGTGGAGGAATCAAACCTCAGACCACGAGATTGATAGTATAAACATTTTGTCAATTGAGCTACGCTCTTTTCCAAATTCAACCATGCACACTTCTAGCTAGAGATGTCCAATTTTCCCACGGGCCTCGAACAAGGCGGGGATTTCCCGATTAGGCGGAGAATGGGGGAAGGAGTGGAGGAAGAAAGTTTTCCGTGAGCTAAACGACACCCCGATTAGCTTCTACATATTTATTTAGTATAGTTATTTAATGTTATGTTATTATTATTATTATATAAATATTAAATTTGAATTTCAAATTTGATTATTTATTAGGAAAGATAATAAATATGTTTAAATTGAATATTTTAATTTAGATTATATATGTGAATAATTTGATTTATATTTATTTCTTTCTATTAAAAAATATTAATTAACTTTTTTAGGTCAAAATTTGAGTAATTTATCTTTAAATTCAAATTGTTGGTAAAACTAACCATAATAAACAATTTAGTGATAGAGTTAATTATTTAATTAAAATTTGTTCATATTAGTGATTTAAATTAATTGACTTTTTACAAAAAAAAAAAAAAAAAAAAAAAAAAAAAGAAGGTAACAGGAAAAATTCCTGCGGGGAACCCTATCCCCACGAATTCTCCGCAGAATTCCTGCCCCGCTCCCATGGTAAATTTCACGGGAATGAAGAATGAAATGAAAAATGGGAACGGGGATGGGGAATGACATCCCCGACCCTGTCCTGACATCTCAACTTCTAACTACTATTATTAAAATAATTTGGATGCAGCTGTTCCTCTTATGCAACACAAATAACCTCCAACCAAAGTTGGCCATGTGTCACATTTTTTAAATAAATATATATATATATATATATATATTTTTTTTTTTTTTTTATTTATTTATTTAATTTTATTGTCAGAGGAAAGGGAGCAAGAGACTAAGGTGCAAGTTCATTTGGAACAGAACAAAAGTAGTATAAAATTGTCATTCTTTATCGCACTCAACTTGTAATTCTCTAGTCCTAGAATTCAGATTAGGATTCGAAGTACACACATTTTTCTACATCGGAGTTCAATAATTAGTATACATCGGAACTCATGAAACACAAAAAGTGCTGCAGCTTTCCATGTCTTGGTCGGGTTCTTCTTCTTCTTTTTTCCTTTACAAGCTTGGGCGAGGATACAATCACATCAAAAAAATTCATCAAAGACCCTGCATCTATAATTTCCAATGGCAGTTCTTTCCGGTTGGGGTTCTTCACACCTCTTAATTCTACGGGCCGATATGTCGGAATTTGGTTCAACCATATATCATCCTCTCAAACAATAGTATGGGTGGCCAACAGAGACAAACCTCTCAACAATACTTCTGGGATTTTCACTATTTACAAGGATGGAAATCTTGTCGTCTTAGACGGAAACGGCACCGTCCTCTGGTCTTCAAATGTTTCCTCTTCTTCTTCTACAACCAACACAATCGCTCGAATTTTAGACTCAGGTAACCTTGTTTTGGAAGATACTACTTCTGGAAACACTATATGGGAGAGTTTCAAACACCCTTCTGATAAATTCTTGAATTCCATGAAACTCATCACAAACAAAAGAACAAAGGAGAAGGTCAAGCTGACCTCATGGAACACCCCTTTTAATCCTTCCACAGGAAACTTTTCCTTAGCACTAGAAGTTCTCACTCTTCCTGAAGTTGTGATTTGGAAAAATAATAACAATAACAATAACCCCTATTGGCGATCTGGCCCATGGAACGGTCGATCTTTTACTGGAATACCCGATATGGATTTGGATTACATTTCTGGATTGAACCTTTTTATTGCCAACCAAACATACACTCTCTCCATTCCTCGCAATTACCATATTCAATATTTTGCTTATTTGGCCTTAACTTCTCGAGGGAATTTGGAGCTAACCAATTGGGATACTGAAAAGAAACACTGGAATGCTGGTTGGTCGTTACTAAAAACAGAGTGTGATTACTATGGTACTTGTGGGGCATTTGGGATTTGTAATCCAAAAGCGTCTCCAATTTGCAGCTGTTTAAAAGGGTTTAAGCCAAAGAATGAAAAGGAATGGAATGAAGGAAATTGGAGCGGTGGATGTGTAAGAAGGACACCATTGCAATGCATTAACATTAATGGCCGTGCTGAAGAAGATGGGTTTGTATCAGTTGAAATGGTTAAATTGCCATTTTTTGTAGAATGGTTCATTTTAGGTTATACAGAAGAAGATTGCAAACAAGAGTGCTTGAGAAATTGTTCGTGTAAAGCTTATGCATATGAAAATGGTATTCGGTGTATGCTATGGAAAAGTGATGAGTTAATTGATATACAAAAGTTTGAGATACGTGGAGCTACTCTTCACCTTCGGATGGCATATGCAGAACTAGATCATACATGTACTCTTTTCCTAAAGTTCTACCATTAATTTTTCATTTCTTAAAATTTTATATCTTTGTTGTTACATCAGAATTTGTTTAATGTTTTTTCTTTTCTTTTCTTTTTGTTTTGTTTTTTTTTTTTTTTTTGGTAATATCCACATATGATCATCATGTGAAAGACAAGACGACCATTTTGGTGTTCATTATCATTGCTGTATCTTTTTGGTGGAAATGGAGGACTCACAAACGCGGTAACTAAATTTCACCCACCTTATAACTATTTCATTTTTTGTTTTTTTTTTTATTATTGTTTTTTATTTTAAGTCCTTTAATTAATCATTTGGAAACATTTTTGGAAATTAATTACATAAAGGTTACCTCTACATATAAGTTTCTTTGTCTTGGAAATATCTTTTTTTTTTTTTTTTTTGGTTAAGTTTTGAAAAAGAAAACGGTTGCCTCTTAAATTTTGTTTGTTTCTCTATAACTTATTTACCATTTCTTGTATTTTCTATCTAAACACTTAAATTTTTAACCAAGTTTAAAAAATAAATAGGTTTTCAGAAAACTATTTTTTTAATAAGTTTTCAAAACTTATTGTGGTTTTATTTAAAGTCATTATAAAAAAAGTAGATAACAAAACAAAAAAAATCAATAGGTATAAATATTGTTTATAATCATAATTAATTTTCGAAAACAAAAAATGAAAATTTTAATCTTTGTGGCTTTTGTTTTTATTTTGAAAATTAAGTCTATTTTATCCACATTTCTTACAATAATTTACATATTTCTTATATATAATAGTCGAATTCTTAACCAAATTCCAAAAACAAAAACCACTTTTTGAAAGCTATTTTTTAAGTTCTCGAAATTTAGCTTAGTTTTTAAACCATTAGTGAAAAGTAGATAACAAAGGAAGAAATTTGAAGGAGTAAGTAGTATTCATATGCTTTATTTTCAAAAACAAAAACAAAAAAACAAAATGATTACCAAATGAGGCCTAACAATTTTGTTTTCTAAAAATTATAATTGTTTCCTCTTAATTTTTCATATATTAGTTTCCATCTTTCATTTTAGTAACATAGTTGAATGTTTAGGCAGATTTAAAAAAATAAAAGTAGTTTTCTGAAAATACTTTTTTAAGTTTTCAAAATATAGCTTGGTTTTTGTAATATTGGTATAATCTAGAAAACAAAATAAAAAACCTAAAGGTGAAAGATGTATTTATAGGTTTAATAATTTTCTAAAACCAAAAGTTAATCAACAACCAAATAGTTATCAGATGGAGTTTTAATTTTTAAAAATTTATTTTTGTTTTAGAATTTGACTAATAACTAAAATGCATTTTCTTAGATAAGAAATTGCGCGAAAGTACAAATGAATTTTAGAAAAGAAAACTAAAAACCAAGTTGTAGTCAAAGGATTAGGTTTTGTTTTCAACCTATAACAATGTTAGAGGTCTATAATACTAGTAGTAGTAATGTCATTTCTTTACCATTTTATCCATTAGTTATTTAGTGTTATATTTTTCAAATCGAAGATAGCTCAATTGACATACAAGTATATGAATGATCATGGATGGTTCAAATCCTTTTATTCTTAATAAAGCTAAAAAAAAAAGTGTTATATATGCCCATTTGACATATAATTTATTGATCCCCATCTCTACCAAGTAAAAGACAAAGATATGCATATACATTTGCTAATTAACCTTTTGAGGTCTATATACTTATAAACAGAGAAGAAGATCATAACTACGATGACCAACAAAAAAGGGAAAAAGATTTTAAAATTGACAAGGGAGGATGATATGATTGAGGATGATATTAAACTTGAAGAGCTACCTCTTTATGATTTTGAGAAGCTGGCAATTGCAACCAACAATTTTGATATAAATAACAAACTCGGGCAAGGCGGCTTTGGTCTAGTGTATAAGGTATGTCGTAGTACTTAAATTTAGATTTTATTTTATTTGGATTGATTGATTAGAAGCAAATGTTTTGTGTTTTAGGCAAATTTATTAAATGGACAGGAAATAGCAATAAAGAGGCTTTCAAGAGCCTCCAACCAAGGGTATGAAGAATTTATAAATGAAGTGAGAGTGATTTCTAAACTTCAACATAGAAATCTTGTACGCCTCTTTGGTTGTTGCATTGAAGGAGGAGAAAATATTGATATATGAGTATATGCCCAATCTAAGCTTGGATGCATTCATCTTTGGTGAGTTATTTTTATGCTAAATTTTAATGATTTGTGTGTTGCATTATTAAAATTTTATGTGTATTTGTAGGCTCCGCAAAACAAGAACTTTTGGATTGGAGAAAGAGATTTAATATTATTGATGGAATTGCTCGAGGTCTTCTTTACCTTCATAGGGATTCTAGATTGAAAATCATTCATAGAGATCTCAAGGCAAGTAATATCTTATTAGACAAAGATTTGAATCCTAAAATTTCAGATTTTGGCATGGCAAGAATTTTTTGTGGTAATGAAGCTCAGGCGAACACTTTAAGAGTTGTTGGAACTTAGTAAGTACTCTTCTAAAACTATATTTATAGTAATTTACTTTGATTCCTATATTTTTATGTGGCCAACCAAATTCCATTTATGTGTGTTTATTTTTCTATCGTATGAATCTAGTGGATACATGTCTCCTGAGTACGCAATGCAAGGTCAATTTTCAGAGAAGTCAGATGTATTTAGCTTTGGAGTTTTATTGCTTGAAATTATCAGCGGGAGACGAAATACAGAGTTCTACCACCATGAAGAAGCCATAAGCTTATTGGGATTTGTATTGTCTACATAAAAACTCCACTCTCTCAAAGTTCATGATAACATTCAAATATCAATTAAACAAATTTTCTTAACTTGGTTTCAGGCATGGAAATTATGGATGGAAGACAATCTTATTACTATGATTGAACCAACAATATATGAATCGTGTTATCAACAAGAGATTTTGAGATGCATTGAAGTGGGGCTCTTATGCGTACAAGAATTTGTAAATGATAGGCCAAATATCTCCACTATTATTTCAATGCTCAACGGTGCAATTGTAGATCTTCCTTCTCCAAAGGAACCTGGCTTTGTTGGTAGACCATATGAAAAAAACATAGATTCGTCTCAACAAAATTTAGATAAGTATTCTATAAACAGTGTTACACTCACTACAATTATAGCTCGATAGTACATTAGGTTATGAAGGATCTTAGGTTATGCAATTTTGCCTTCTGAAGGATCTTTCAGTTTATGAGGAACAATTAATCTTTTAATTAAATGAACTGATGTAAAATTTGGTGAGTAATCCCTAACACGGATATAACCTGTCAACAATGCCACCTATATATATGAATACAACTGCTCCCATTTCATATATATACATATATCGATTTTTGTTGGGCTTGAAGGGCCCAAACTAGGCCTAAGATTGTGATTAATGAAAGGGAATGAGGTCTGGCTTGGAAGAAGTGGCTGTAAAGAAGCCACATAGCTGGTGACAAGATAGAGGAAGCTTCGTCCCTCTTTTCTTCTTTTATCCTTGTTAGTGGAATTCTATTCTGATTAGAAAAGTAAAGTGGAAAAACTTCTCAGACTCTCTGTTGATTACTTCCTAAAACTTCTCTAACTTGTAATTCATATGGTTGTGCAAATTGATTGAGAGAATTGTGCATGGATGAACAGAGAAATAGAAGAGGATGGAGATGAGAGAATATTGCAAGCAGATGTATATGGTTTGGCAAGATGCCTACATCCACGGGAGAAAAAGAATTCTTTTATTCTTGAAGGAATTTTACACAGATAAGTCTCTAACTCTCACACTCTAATTTTCTTACTGATAAGAATTCTTTATATAGAGAAGGATGGTACATGATTAGTGAGTCTAGAAGTGTATGTAAATGTTGTTTTCTCTCTAGATGTTACAGACTTTACATTCCATCTTGAAAACAACATTTAAGGTGTTAAATGGATTGTTTCTTCTCCTGACTTTCTTTCTGTCATCCGTTGTCAGGTAGCTCGAAGCTGATGATGTCTAGACATTTCTAGAGCTTGAGCTGAGGGACTAATTTGGTGAGCATGTCCGAGGTATGAATTTTTAATATTTCCACATTTCTGTTTTCTATATGTTCTCGAACAAAGTGGTATTTAATATCAATATGTTTAGTACGATTGTAAAATTTAGGATTTTTGGATAGGTGTATTGTGCTTTGGTTGTTACAGTATATTTTTACTATTTTTTGTTTGAATCCAAAGTCTTGCAGGAGTCCTTTTAGCCATGGAGCTTCTTTAACTGCCTTAGACAGAGCTATGAACTCAGCCTCAGTGGTTGAGAGAGCTATTACAGGTTGTAAGTTAGCTTTTCAGCTTAGTAAACATCTTCCATATAGGAAGATATAGCCTAAGAGAGACCTCCTTTTATCCAAATCCCCTGCATAATCTGAGTCCACAAACCTAAATAGTTATGGTTCAAAATTAGTGGTAGGTTGATACAATTTTTGCATCTTTAGTACTTTTTAAGTACCTTAAGATCTACCTAGTTGCTTCCAAATCTTTCTTCATGGATTAGCCATATATCAACTAACACGGTTTCTTGCATAAGAAAAATCTGGGCTTGTAGAAATTATCAAGTACATTAGGCTTCCTACAGGTTGGGTATAAGGCACTGTAGACATCATTCTTCTGTGCTCAATATCAGTGTCTTTGGGAGAGTTAACAGCTGAGATCTTGAAGTGTTGTGCCAAAGGTGTATTAACTAGTTTTGCTTCCTCCATATTGAACTTCTCTATCAACTTTCTTCAGTAATTAGGTTGACTTGTATATAGCTTTGACTTGTCTCTGTGTCTTTCATTTTCAATTCCAAGAATTCTTTTGGATTCCCCTAGGTCCTTCATGTCAAATTTTGCCTTTAAGAGTTTCTTAACATACTTTAGATCCTCTTTGGATTTTCCGGCTAGAAGCATGTTATCAACATATAAAAGTAAGTAGACACAGTCATGAAAAGACTTGGTATTTACATAGGCACAACTACCAAATGAGCTTCTCTAGAAACCAATCTTAGTAATATAATCATCAAACCTTTGATACCAAAACTTTGGTGATTGTTTTAAGCCAAAGACAGACTTTTTCAATAAGTAGTAGTGGTCTTCTTTTCCTTTAACTTCATATCTCTTAAGCTGAACCATGTAAATAGTTTCTATCAAATGTCCATGAAGGAAGGTTGTTTTAAAATCAAGTTGATACAGCTCTAGGCTTTGTTGTGCCACAAGTGATAATAACATTCTGATTGAGATATGCTTGACTACTGGAGAAAATATTTCATTATAGTTGATACCTTGTCTTTGTGTGAATCCCTTGGCAACTAATCTAGCCTTTAATCTTGGCTCTTGAACCTTAGCTATGCCCTCTTTGAATTTGTAAATCCATTTGGATGCAATAGGTTTACATCCTTTTGGAAGTGGTTCGAAAGTCCAAGTTTTATTTAGGTTTAGTGACTCGATCTTCTTATTCATAGCTTCAACCCATCTTCTAGCATTAGAGCTGCTCACAGCCTCTTCAAAAGATGATGCGTTCTGATTCATTCACACTATCTGAAATATTTAGGGCAAGATTAATGTAGTCTGCCTTATATCTGATTGGTGGCACAATGACCCTCCTTTGCGTATCTCTAGCTAAGAAGTAGTCTCTTAAATCTTATTGTTCAGCTTCAGTTTCTTCAATCACCCCTTCTTCTTCTTGATCAAGAGGTTCATTACCACTATTCTCCAACCATGACATGAAAGATTCTGGGTTTGCTCTGAGTATCTGTTCCACCTCAATTTTATCAATAGGTTCTTGAGGTGATTTAGCAATGATATATTTTGGGGTTGATGCCCTAAATCTCGTAGGATCTTGTAGTTTGTAAACACTTGTATGAACAAATATTTTGTGATTTATAATATATGATATTTTATTCACATTGTCTATGAAATATATGATATTTTAGTTGCATTAACCACAAACCAATAAACTAAGATCCATGTTTATCGTTATAACTTAAACATATATGTATTGACATACAATTTATCGTTATAACTTAAACATATATGTATTGACATACAAGTGGATCGTGTTTATGTGATAACCTAAATGGTCTGTAGTATATGGATAAGGTTGAGTACCTTATCTTGGTGACACTAGGTGTTACAAATGTTGTAAAGTGCTACAAATGATCTGATCCTGATCATTCATGAATTAGACATGCGAGCGGGGATATTCTATATAAAAGAGTTTGTATAAGAACGAACCACGAAATATTTAGTCTCGTTATATAATACCGTTCATAATTGAGACTTTCATTTCACTAGGATGACCATAGATAACATGACCTTAATCCTGAGTGAGTTGTGAACTCCTGCTTATGAGGGCGGTCCTTTGATTTGCATTGGTGAAAGTGGTCAGATCGCCGACTCAACAAGCCTGCCATTTTGGAGATTCATCTGATTGGGCTGGGAACTCAGGTACACAAGATGGAATTCATTCCTTTCCCAAAGTAAGGGTAAGTAGATAAATTATTCCCTTAAGGGCTGATTTCGGGTCTTGAACGATGTGACGCCACACCCTCCCTTGGCTCGATAGGGGTTTAGTCATAGTGGGACTATGATCTATTGTTCATTAGAGGGATCAGTGATACTTAAGGAAATATATGTAACTACAGGGGCAAAATGGTAATTTAGTTCAACTATACTTACGAGCGATTTGTGAAAGGTCATTGTACTGTTGATTGGTTATATCCAATGGACATGGAAATATATCTGTAGTGCGAAGAGTGCAGCTGTCGATCTTTAGTGGAGTGCCCGACAGTTAACGGATGGTGAATAATGTGATTAAAGGGTTTAATTAGTTATCACATACCGTTGAAGCTTCAAGCTACAGGTCCATAAGGTCCCCTAGGTAGCTCAATGAATTTTAGTTGAGAATTAGTTTTTGGGTTAATTTGAAATGTTCAAATTAATAAGAAGGAATTTGATTATATATGATATAATTAAATTAATTCAATTATATATGATATAATTGATATAATGTGTTTGATACATTATTATTTGATTGGAGGAACTAATATTAGAATATGATTCAAATATATTTCTATGAATAAGGTTCATAAATATTAAATTTAATATAAATATGGTTTATATTAAATGTCATAAAATAGAGAAAAAGAACTATGGTTTATATATTGTATATGATGCAATATTAAAACTATAGGTTATAAATATAATATGATAAGTTAGTTATCATATTTATTTATATTTATTAATTATTTGATAATTAAATTCTTTTTCTCCATAACCACCCTTGGTGGTAGTTATTTGGTTTTATGGGAAAAAGTGGGATAAAAGAAAATGGTTTTCTAATTATTCCTTGAGAGAAGAAATCAATCAAGTTAATAATCGAGTATCTACACGATTACTCGAGAGACTATATGATAGTCTTATCATCTACACGATCGAGTGACTTGTTTATGCGATAGACTTCGTCGTTTCCACGATAGTGTTGTTCGTCTACTCGATCGTCTTCCTCCTCCACACAAAACCTTCCCCTCTGACCAAAATTAGCCAGTGCCCACCACTCCTGGATTCTCACACCGAGAATACCAAGGTCACCAAGTGGTAGTATCCGTTTGGTTCGAAGATCGAGTTGCTGCTTGCTGCTTGTTCAAGGGAATTCGTGACTTGTTCGCTGTGTTCTTAAACTAGTACCATCAAGGGATTTACTTAAAGAATGGTTCTTCAAAGGTATATTCTCTTAATCCTACGTTTTTATTTCAAAGCATACTATAATTTAAGTTTTAGTGCATGCTTTGTTCTGTATGACTATAAAAGTATGCGTTCAAACACGATGGGATTTGGACGATCTGCTTCCGCTCAAAGATTCTCTGTAAATGGAGTTCCTTCTATTGTTGCAGAGCCAAGTTGTATTGAATTTTGTTTACAGTTTGGTGGGTTTTTAAGTTTCCGCAATCCATTTAAAGTGTTAAATCTTTATGGATGTTGTTGATGGATAATTTCGGGATAATTGTCTCTATTTAATGTTTTTGTTTACTTTTACAAAAGTTAATTTGTAAGGGCCCCTTCATTTTTGGGCATAAACACTTGCAATCGAGTTTGTATTCATTTTAAGTTTTTGAGTCGTTTGTGAAAAAGCTTCAGACGCAAAGAGTTACAGTTTGCTTCAATAGAGAAGACGAAATGGTGGTCGCATCTTGTAGCTTAAGATAGATGATCGTTTAGATTTGGCTATACGTTCATGTAGAACTGTTCTACTCGATCATGTACCATTTGCTAAACGATCACATAGCTAATACTACGCGATCGTGTAAAGAGTTTACACGATCGTGTTGTGTTGGCTGCATGATCGCATAAACAATCAAGGGTAAAAACGATTGCATATTATTTGATACTCGATGCAAGGCATGCACGCTAAACGATCGTGTAGGCCATCATGCTCATCGTGTAGTCAGTAGCTACAAGATCGTATGGTATATGATACTCGGTGCTTGCTACTCGATCGTGTAGGCTATCATGCTTATCGCATAGTCGTTAGCTACATGATCGCATGACATGCGTTACTCGAAGCACGCTGCACGATCGTGTGGACTTGCATGCTCATTGCATAGTCCTAAGCCACACGATCATTGCTACACGATCGTTTATACTCAACGTTCGTTACTTGATGATTAGAAGGATTTGCTACATGATCAAGTGACGGGACTTCAAGGGCGGTTCAAGACCCGGTTCACCTGTTCGAGCCGGTTGACTCCAACTTTGTAATAGTTTAACATTTCCTTTTCGATTTTGAGATATACTTTCTCGATCCATCAATTTTTCTTAAATGTGCAGTGATGTATGTGTATATTATATGCCATCATATATGTCATATAGTTTTAATACCCACCATAGGTTATGCATTTAATTCATGCATCATCTTTATATTTTAAGTGTTATAATATATTAGTATGCATGATTAAATTACTTAAAGCATGCTCGTGCATCATATAATATAAGAGTTATAATATATGCATGCATTAAAGCATATCCATGCATCATCTATATTATAAATGTTATAATATAAGGTTGTATGTTAGCATGAAATGTATTCTTAGTTCATTACTTGTTATATAAAAGTTATATATTAGTAATGAATGAACATTGTATGAAGCATGACACTTAGGTTTATTTATAAAAGTTATAAATACCTTATGTTTGTCTAGCTAGCAATGTGAATGATTTTAATTGTTTCATTCTTTATAAAAGTTATAAATAATGAAATTAGAATTAAAATCAAATAGAAAGAGTTGCATGTACATCTTAGTTTTAATCATGTTTTAAAAGTGTTTTAAAACTTGATTGAGTTGGACCTAAGATCACGTTTCTAATAAGATTAGAAACCTAAGTTTAATCTTTTAATTTAGTTTAATAGGATTAAATTGACTAATAAAAGATTAAATATGTAACAAATGTATCTATAAGGTACCTTCTGTCTAAGGCTGGTTCTGGCTAGGTTGGGGTACTTAAGTCGATAGAAACGTCGCACCCCTACTTGGGAACCTACCTGGAAAGATGAATTAGATAGATTTGTTACATGCATGGAAATTTGATGAAAGTCTGTTAAAGTGTTTAATAGGACTTGAATCAAACTTGTTTAATCATCAAAAGCAAGTATTGATTTTAACTAAATTAAACAAGTTAAAATTAGTAGCCGGATTTTCTAAGTTAATAAAACCCTAGTTATAACATTCAATGGGAGGTAATTGGGGTATGTGATACTTCATTTTACTTCTTCACATTTCTCCCTAAAAAGTTCACACCATGAGATCTATCCTCGGCCTCAAGGCACCACTAGAGTATCTGCCTACGGATGGAATTTGGGTAGGTCAATAACAAGGTGAATGGAGAAAATGTTCATAGTAAGTGGGAGCGGGATATGTGACAACATATCCCTCGGTCTCTCTCATTAGGTTGGATAAAGTTTTAGTGCATCGCCTTGTGGCACCCTGGGAGTGTCCCCCTAAAGGATAGTTGTTTTGCACAACTCTTTATTTGATCTCCAGAAATAGATAGGATTGCTTTAGTCTCTTGTCCTAATCGGCGTTTCCCTAAGGTTGGCTTAGGGCGGGACTCTAAGGCCTAAAATGAGGGGTTACACTTACACAAAATTGTTAAGAATGTCAACAAATTCTAGATCGAACAATGGTGACTATTAGATTCAGTTACAATGAGTTGTTTTAGTCTAATGGTTGAGATTGTCTCATTTAAGTGAAGGGGCACATGATCACCCTATGGTGACATTTTTCCTACCTCACTGAAGCATTATTGCAAAATAGATGTCACTTAGGGTACACTAGAACTATTTTGCTAAAACTTAAATTGGCATTAAAAGTGGTTTAATGCAAGTAGACTTATGAAGTTTGTTCATTGTTTAAACAAATTTTAAATTATGACAACCGCTACTTTATCACTACTTGTCGCTGATAAATTGACTGGCAAGAATTACGCTTGATGGAAAAACAAGATAAATACGGTTTTGATCATCATGACCTGAGGTTCGTTCTTATGGAGGAATGTTCTCCTATTCCACCTCCTGACGCTGCTCGAAACGCTCGAGACACGTATGAGCGATGGACACGGACGAATTAAAAGGCCCGAGCGTATATCTTGGCTAGCCTTAACGATGTTTTAGCCAAGAAGCATGAGCCCATGATCACTGCACGTGAGATCATGGAGTCCCTGAGGGGAATGTTCGGACAACCGTCCGCGTAGCTCAGGCACAACGCTCTGAAGTACATATTCAACTCACGGATGAATGAGGGAACATTTGTTCAGGAACATGTTCTCAATATGATGGTCCACTTCGATGTGGCAGAGATGAATGGGTCGAGCATCGATGAGGCCAGCTAGGTTAGCATTATTTTGGAGTCGTTACCAGAAAGCTTCCTTCACTTCGTTAGCAACACTATTTTGAATAGTGTGGATTACAACCTTACAACTCTACTCAATGAGTTACAGACTCTCCAATCTTTGCTAAAAAGTACGGAGAAGAAGGTTGGTGAGGTAAATGTTGCCTCATCTTCTAAAAAGTTCCATAAAGGTTCGATCTCTGGAACTAAGTCTGTACTTTCTACTTCTGGCACTAAAAAGTGGAAGAAGAAGAATGGTGGTAAGAGGAAGGCGCCTGCTAACCCACAACGTGTTGCTCCATGGGGTAAGCAAATAATGAGGGTTAACAAGGGAAAATGTTTCCATTGCAATCAGAACGGACACTGGAACCACAACTGCCCACGTTATTTGGCTGAAAAGAAGAAGGCCAAACAAGGTAAATGCGATTTACTAGTTTTGGAAACTTGTTTAGTGGAAAATAATGATTTTGCTTGGATTATTGACTCTGGGGCCACTAACCATGTTTGTTCTTCATTTTAGGGAATTAGTTCCTGGCGGTAGCTTGGTGCTGGTGAGATGACGATGCGAGTTGGAACTGGGTATGTCGTCTCGACTATGGTAGTAGGAGGTCTTTAGTTGACTTTACAAAATAGGTTTATCATTTTGAATGATGTGTATGTAGTTCCCGAGTTAAAGAGGAACTTAACTTCTGTAAAGTCTCTACTTGAATGTAAATATCAAATACATTTCTCTGTAAATAAAGTGTTTATTTTGAAAGATAGTATTGATGTATGTTCAGCTCAATTGGAAAATAATTTGTATATGCTAAGGCCGTTAGCAACAAATGCTATCCATAATATAGAGATGTTTAAAACTGTCGTAACTTAAAATAAACGACTTAAAATTTCTCCTCAAGAAAATGCCCAACTTTGGCACCTCGTTTAAGGCATATTAATCTCAATAGGATTGAGAGATTGGTGAATAATGGACTTCTAAGCGAGTTAGAAGAAAATTTCTTACCTGTGTGCGAGTCATGCCATAAAGATAAAATGACTAAAAGGCCTTTTTGAAGGAACTCTTAAAATAGAGATCCAATGAGCGGAAGCAGATCGTTCCAAACTCCATTGTGAAAGAACATGAAAATTTACAATCCAACAGATCAATTATGATTAAATCTAAATTATAACATGCTTCAAAAAGAAAATACAAGAGATTGAGTAAACTTACCCTTGAAGAACCTTTCTTCTTTTATTTCCTCGATTAATCAACCCAACGTTCAATAGCAAAAATGCAACACGAATCAATCCAGCAAACAGTGCGAACTGTCAGATCCTCGATCACAATCGAGTTAAACTCGATACTCGACCCTCAAATGAAAACTCGACACTACCAAGAGGCTACCTTGGTGTTCTCGGTGTGAGAATCCAAAAGGTGTGGGCTTTGTATGGATTTGGTACAGGGAAAGAGGAACTGAACGATCATGTAGATAATTGAGTAAGTGGGAGAATACAGAAGTTTATCATTTAGACTTGGGTACTCGATCGTTTAGCAGCGAGTAGCTATCGTATAGGAAAACTCGATACTTTGTCGTTTACTCTCTCAAGGTTATTGTATATCCTTTTTGTTTCTGTGCGTTCGATTATGAAAATATGAAAATGATTTTCATTTTTATCCATCAGTTATCAAAAATTGATTATAACGTCTCACTCATTTGGTTATTGGACAAAATCGAAATCAATTATCTTATAATTGATTTAATTATAAATACATATAATAACTAATTTATTATATTATATTTATAATCTATAGTTTTAATATTACATCATATGTAATATATAAACCATGGTTCTTTTCCTCCTTTATGTCATTTAATATAAATCATACATTAATTTCTCCAATTAATATATCTAATACATTAAATCAATTATATCACATATAATTGAATCAATTTAATTATATCATATATAATCAAAATCCCTCTCGTTAATTTGAACACTTCAAGCTAACCCAAAAACTAATTCTTAACATGAATCCATTGAGCTACCAAGGGGACCTGATAGACTTGTAGCTTGAAGCTCCAACGGTACGTGAATAACTCACTAAACTCTTTAATCACGATATCCACCATCCGTTAACTATCGGACACTTTGCGAAAGACACATAGTTTCACTCTTCGCACTACATATATATTTATGTGTCCATTGGATATAACAAATCAACAGTACAATGACCCTTCATAAATTGCTCATAAGTACAGCTGGACCAATTTACTGTTTTGCCCCTCTAGTTACATCTAACTCATTCAGTACCACTGATTCCTCTAATGAACAATACGTCATAGTTCTACTATGAAGAAACCCTTCTCTGGCAAAGAGAAGGTGTCGTGACACATTGCTCAAGCCCCAGAATCAACTCTTAAGTGAGCAATTTATCTACTTACCCCCTACTTCGGGGAATGAGTGAATTTCGTCTTATGTAGCTGAGTTCTCAGCTCCCCAATCAGACGAATCACCAAAGTGGTATTTGAGTCGGCAATCTGGCTACTTGCACCCATGGAAATCAAAGGACCACCCTCATAGGCAGGAGTTCACAACTCACTTAGGATTAAGGTCATGTTACCTATGGTCATCCTAGTGAAATGAAAGTCTCTGTCATGAACGGCGTTATATAACAAGACTAAACATTTTGTGGTCCGGTCTTATACAACCTCCTCTATATAGAGCATCCCCGCTCGCATGTCTAATACATGAATGGTCAGGATCCACTAGAAGAATTTCGGGCTTTAATATCGGTTGGAAAAACTGAAATCAAATGTATAATGTCGGTTTAAAAAAATGGATCTTTAATGTCGGTTTTAAACCGACATTGAAGATGGGATTTAATGTCGGTTTTAAACCGACATTAAAGGTGTAATTATTTTTTTTTCTTATTTTATTAAAAAATTAAACAACTATCGCGCTTGCCCCCTTTTTCATCTTTACCCTATCGCGTGCGCCAGCCTCTATTTCTCTCTTACCCAAACCCTAACCGATCTACTTCACTGTCCGTTCGTCCGTGGTTATCCGCCGATCGTCCGTCGATCTCCGTCAGTCTCTATCAAGTTTGTCGTTTGTTGTCCTTTAGTCTCCAACCGTCGATCTGAGAATTTCGGGCTTTAAGGCTTTGGAAGTTCGTCGGTCGTCCGTAGTCCGTCGGGCTTTAAATCAGAAACGATATCGCCGGCCGTCCATCAGTCCCTTCGATTCGAGTGACCATCACTTCCAGTGGAGTTGTGAGTTTTTTATTTTTTGTTTTTTTGTTTGCATTAGATTTTCAATCGAATTTTGTTGCTTTGGCAGTGTTCTTTATTGCAATCAATAAATCGTTGTTCCATCTCTATGCTGTAATTCTTTGTGTATCATTTGTGTTTGGTTCTTGAGAAACGTTTACAATGGAAAACTAACCGAATCACTGACCATTTGCAATGTAATTATTTCTATGTAATTAATATTCGTTCCTTGGTAGGTAGGTCGGAAGATTCAAGAATTTATTTCTGTTAGTCTTGTCATTTTCAAATCTATAGCCGTGGGATACAAATCTGTGAGTGGGTCGTTGATAACTTGTAGAAATACAAGTTATTTATGCCATCTTATCTAGATATTGCGGCCAAAAGTTAGTAATTATGCGCCAAATGTGTGAAAATTAACTTAGTATGACAATAATTATAAATGTTTGCAATAACACCCACTAACGCCAAAAAGATGGAGGACACGCCAAACTTTATTCTGTTTTGCAGGAAGACCAAGGCACCGCTTGCGCTCAAGGCTCATGAGAAACTAATCAACGCATCTCTATCACAATTGCGCCTGTCAATGAACCTTGAAGAGACAATCACCAAAGTAACAACGCAATGCGATAGTCGATCCAGAGCTATGTTTCGACCGCATGCGGTAATAAAAACAAACACCGCATGCGAATCTATGATCGAAAGATGCAACTGAGCAACGTGAGAGCGGGAGATTGAGACGCGTGTACAACTAACGGTTGTACAGAATTGGCGATCTGATTTCATAACAGAAGGAATAATATCCCTCCGTCTACGGAATTACCATGAGCATCAGGTGGGGACCACATGGCCGGAGTGAAGGGATTTACTCCTATAAATACCCCAGCGAATTCAGAGAAAAGCATGCTATTTGATACTGGGCTAAGTGCTGTAAGATTTTAGAGAGAAAAAGGTTGAGCTGCGTGCTGAAAAGAAGAATCCGGGAAGAGAAAGAGATAAGGCCAAAAGTAAATCTCCGTTCTAATCTGCTATATACCCGAGCGAAGCCCTGTGTAGAGACACCTGCTACTGGTGGAGTAAGCCTGAGAGGGAAGCTCTTCCTACCATCGACATTATCCTATCCGGCAAGCAGATTTCCATTGAATCTGTGCCAAGATATTGGCATATGATTGTATCTGTTCTAACTCTCTCCATTGTATTCCATGATTTCTTTATCTCTACATTTACACATTATGTATCAAACATTTAGTAGAAATATTAAATGTTTCGATAAATTTCGTCTACCATATTCTGTCTGTTTTCGTTCACCCATTAGTCATTTTCTCCATGATGTTTTCTTACTCTCTTGATAAGCACTATGAATCTCCAAGAACTTAATATGTATTAAAGTTATGAAATACGTTTAGCTAAAGCATGTTGGACGACATCTTCACCTGTGAGAGCAGAAGTGAAGATGTCATTCTGATCTATCGAGAGAAGATCAGAAGAGTGCGTTAACTAAAGTGAGTAGTACTTCCAGACATGGAAGCAACCTTGCATTCATTACGTTAGACTCTGTTTCACCACAGACATGTAGGGAACGTGGCCGATCACTAAAAGGTGTACACCAAGAGAAGAGTGGAATAGTATTTGTACCTTCAATTCTATTAAGAGCTTGCGTTGTTTGTACTACTTATCTTTCTTTTCTAATCTATTCACAAGACTTGTCGTCGCAACCCACGTCTTTGCACAGCCTTCACAGCCAGCTCTAATCCTAGTATCTTGCACATAAATCCTGTATCTTATACATCTAGCTTAGGTTTATTGTATTTTTACCGCATCTTTATAACTTTTCTATATTTTTCTGTAATTACTTACTGTACACACTTTTATACAATACTGAAAAACCTGGTCGCATACACCATGAACATACCTCAATAACCGGCACCATTTTCCCCACGTTCGACCTCAGATCATACTGAGAAACTTGCGGTGGAATTATACTTGGTTCCATCGTAAGGAAACTTGTGACAACGCAAGGCATACTACTTGAGTATATCTAATTAGCGCATAAATAGCAGTAGTATCCTATCATCATGAGCATTGAATTTCATCTATACACTTTAGCGTACAACAACAAGTTTATGGCGCCGTTGCCGGGGAAAACTGGTCAACGATTAATGTTTAGTATTTTCATGTTATGTGCAGGACATATCTCTTTGTACTGACTGTTTAACGCGAAGAGTAGTCTGATGGCTTATGAGCGCTAGAGTAATCTAATAATTCTAAGCGAACCTAGAGATCAAGTAAATTTTTCGCACAGAGTTCATTAGGGCTGAATTTATTGGTGGAAAAATATGACTGAAGAGAATGTGGCATCTGTTGGAAACCTGAGGGAAGATCTGCCTATAAAGATCCTGTCTTTCTTGCCAGTAATCAGAACATCCCTATGAGGGATTATGTAGCACCAGATTTTTACAATTTTTCACCAGGAATCTCACGACCAGTGGTTGAGGGAAATGTAAGCTTCGAAATAAAACCGATCATGCTGCAAATGATTCAGAATGTGGGATAATTTGGAGGATTATCGGGGGAGGACCCACACGCACATTTGACTAATTTCGCAGACATGTGTAGCGCATTCTACCCGCCTGGTGTAACTCAAGAAAATTTTAAACTGTATCTATTCCCGTACACATTGTGGGATGAAACAAAGAGGTGGGCTCAAGCATTAGTGTCGGGCGAAATTCATGGATGGAATCAGTTGGTTGACAGGTTTATGAACAGGTTCTTTCCTCCATCTGTCAACGCACAAAGAAGGAGGGAGATCTTGAATTTTGAACAAAAAAACTTTGAAACCTTAAGCACCGCTTGGGTGCGATTCTGACAGTTAGTAAAGAATTGTCCACATGTAGGGATTCCTGATAGTATTTTGATGGAAACCTTTTACAATGGCCTGGACCACTCTGATGAATGGGTTGATACTGGGCTTGATGAAAGAGGTCTGGAGCAAGAACATGTAAAAAGAGCTGATGTGCCGGTAGACACGATGAGTGCATTGGTCGAGCAAATGACCATGATGACCTCACTCCTCCAGATGGTAGCTGATCAATAGAGAATTCTTTCCCAGGGTACAACGCAAATTAATGCGGTGAGTCATACAACCGCAATGGATTGCATGCAATAGGGAGAAGAGCATCCGAGAGATGTCTGCCCATGGACTCAACAACCCGTATATGCTGTTTATGATGAATCGTGGGGCAACGACCACAACCAGGGTTGGGGGGATCATCCAATTTTCAGATTGGATGAGAATCTTGCTCATGAAGGCCATAGTTCCTATCAATTCATTTATCAAGAGAATCGAGGCAACCCTCCGGTCTTTACTACTCCGGACTGCAGCACAAGTGATTTTCAGGGTACACAGCAATGCAACCAACTGTTTGAATATAATACCTCTTGCAGTACCTCGTCTCTAGAAACGTCACTGAAGCATTACATTGAAAAGAGCGAGGCAATGAGACAAGCGCAAGCTGACTCGCTCAAAGAATTAGAAGACCAAATAGATCAGCTTGCAAGAGAGTTAAAGAAGCAAATGCCTGGTACATCGCAAAGAAGTTCGGGAATAATGGGGCAAAAAGGTAAAGAAGAATGTCATGTCATGACATTGTGGAGTGGCAAAATAACAGCACCTATTGTGCCAAAGGTACCAGATGCGGCATCAGTACCAGCTGAGTTAACTAATAAGAATGACCAAGTACAAAATAATGAAAGCAATCCCAGTTCAGAAGCAAGATTGTCTACGAAAGATGAAGCTTCTCAAAATTTAAATTCTCAATCAACGCAACCTCCGACCAATAATCTACAACAAGTGCAGGGCCTCAATAAGCAGCCAAGTGAGCATGAAATACGATAGGATCCTCCACCTTTCCCGTTTAGGCTGAAAAAGAAAGACGACAGTAAGCATATCCAGAGGTTTCTTGACGTTCTTCGATAAATTCATATCAATATCCCTTAATAAAAGCATTAGAGCAGATGCTAAGCTATATGAAATTCCTCAAGGACATTCTGACCAACAAAAGAAAAATCGGAGAAAATGAAATCGTTTCATTAACATACGAATATAGCGCTTTATTTCAAAATAATCTCCCAGCTAAGATGAAGGATCCTGGGACTTTTACATTACCCTGCACCATAGGAGGGAAGATGGTCGGGAATGCATTGTGTGATTTGGGGGCAAGCATAAATTTGATGCCCTTATCAATCTTTAAGAAGTTAGACATCAGCAAAGCCAGACCAACCACGATTACATTATAGCTAGCCGATTGATCAATAAAGCTTCCAGAGGGCAAGATAGAAGATGTTCTCGTATAGGTAGATAAGTTTATCTTCCCCGCAGATTTCGTTATATTGGATTATGAGGCAGATAGGGAAATTCCTATCATCCTGGGACGCCCATTTCTCGCTACAGGGCGAGCTTTGATCGATGTACAGAAGGGAGAATTGACCATCCGAGTTAATGATCAATAGGTAAAGTTCAACGTACTCAATGCATTGAAATATCCAGAAGATATGGAAAATTGCCAATGCATTGAAGATCTAGAGGGCGAACAGCTATACGAACCCCTGAAAGAGATGGAGGAGGAAGATTCTAAGGATGACACATTAGTGGAGGAAGATTGCGCCGCAATTCATGCGGAATCAAATTTTGAACCACTCAAGTTATCTGAGTGGACTACGCAGCGTATTAAGCCATCATTAGAAGATCCTCCTGTGTTGGAGTTGAAGCCGTTGCCAGTGCATTTAAAGTATGCTTACTTAGGAAGTAACGACACGTTACCTGTTATCATCTCTCACTATGTAAGGAGAAAGAAGATGCTCTCATATGAATCATGCGAAACAATGCAAAAGCCCTGGGATGGACCTTGGCAAATATTCGAGGAATCAGCCCCTTGTATTACATGCACAAGATTCATCTGGAGGAAGGAAAGAATGGATCGGTGGAAAGGCAGCGTCGCTTAAACCCTGCCATGAAGGAGGTGGTAAAGAAGAAAATAGTGAAGCGGCTGGATGTCGGTGTCATCTACCCAATCTCTGATAGCAGCTGGGTAAGCCCAGTGCAATGTGTCCTAAAGAAAGGGGGGATGACAGTCATTACTAACGACAAGAATGAACTAGTTCGCACAAAGACAACCACGGGGTGTAGAATCTGCATGGACTATCGCAAGTTAAATTTAGCCACTAAAAAGGACCATTTTCCACTACCGTTCATTGACCAGATGTTGGACAGGCTAGCGGGGAACTAGTTCTTTTGCTTTCTTGATGGATATTCAGGGTATAACCAAATAGCAATCGCGCCGGAGGACCAAGATAAAACTACATTCACGTGCCCATTTGGTACGTTCGCATTCCGACGCATGCCATTTAGACTCTGTAACGCACCAGGTACTTTCCAAAGATGCATGATAGTAGTCTTTTCAGATTACTTGGAGGAGTCAGTCAAGGTTTTTATGGATGATTTCTTAGTTTTCGGCAGTAATTATGACTCCTGTTTAACTAATCTTGAGAAAGTTTTGAAGAGATGTGTAGAAACAAATCTTGTTTTGAATTGGGAAAAATGTCACTTCATGGTGAAAGAAGGAATAGTTCTGGGTCACAAGATCTCTAAGGCAGGATTGGAAGTTGATCAAGAAAAAGTCGATGCAATTTCCAAGTTACCCTCACCAGTGAATGTAAAGACACTAAGGAGCTTTCTGGGTCATGCAGGATTTTACAGAAGAATTATTCGCAATTTCTCTCAGATCGCAAGACCCCTTAG
Organism: Benincasa hispida; assembly: GCF_027475165.1. NCBI lineage: Eukaryota > Viridiplantae > Streptophyta > Magnoliopsida > Cucurbitales > Cucurbitaceae > Benincasa > Benincasa hispida. Next base: position 57,243,133 of record NC_143485.1, read on the forward strand.
TGCACTCTTTGAGGTTGACCGCGAATATAATCTCGATGATGCCTGTACTAAAGCATTTCACATATTAAAAGAGGCATTTATCTCTGCTCCGATTTTGGTTGTGCCGGATTGGACGTAACCCTTTGTATTAATGTGTGACGCAAGCGGATATGTTGTAGGGGCAGTTTTGAGTCAACACAGGGAAAAGGTTTTGCATCCCATTTATTATGCAAGTAAAACGTTGAACGATGCACATGAGAACTATACGACCACAAAGAAATTAATGTTGGCAGTGTATGTGCACTAGAAAAGTTTCAACAGTACCTGATCGGAACAAATGTGGTGGTTTATACAGATCACTCTGCGATCAAGTATCTAATGACAAAGAAGGATGTGAAACCAAGATTGATACGGTGGGTGTTGCTCCTACAAGAGTTTGACTTGGAAATTAAAGATAGAAAAGGCACCGAGAACCAAGTCGCCGATCATTTGTCAAGACTGAAAAACAGTGAGGTTCAAGGGACAGAGAAAGATATTGAGGAAAGATTCCCCGATGAGATGCTGATGGCAGTACGTGTTAATGTCCCCTAGTATGTGGACATAGTAAACTTTATAGTTTGCGGTCAATTACCGAATGATTATACCTACCAACAGAAGAAGAGCTAAGACATGATGCAAAATTTTATTTCTGGGATGACCCATTCCTGTATCAACAAGGACCTGATCATATCATACGACGATGTGTCCCTAAGCACGAAGCCAAGAGCATTTTAGAACTCTGTCAAGAGTCCCCATACGGAGGACATTTTGGGGGGCAAAGAACTGCAGCAAAAATCCTACAATGCGGCTACTTTTGACCAACATTGTTCAAAGATGACCATGCCCATGTTATAAAATGCGATAGATGCCAAAGGACAGGGAATATGTCAAAAAGGAATGAAATGCCATTGACGTCAATCCTAGAAGTTGAACTATTTGATGTATAGGGAATTGAATTAATGGGCTCGTTTCCACCATCTGAAGGTCATCAATATATTCTGGTTGCAGTTGATTATGTTTCAAAATGGGTTGAGGCCATCGCATATGCCAAAAACGACGCAGCCACTATGGCAAATTTTTTGAAGAAGAATATTTTTGCATGCTATGGAATACCACATGCCTTGATCAGTGATGAGGGCTCTCATTTCATCAACCGCATAATTGCTAACGTGTTAACTAAATTCAACGTTAGCCATCAAGTGGCAACCACATACCACCCACAGACTAATGGGCAGGCAGAAATTTCTAATAGAGAGATCAAAACCACCTTGGAGAAGGTAGTTAATACTACCAGGAGGGATTGGTCATCCAAGCTTGACGAAGCACTATGGGCATATAGGACTGCCTACAAAACACCAATTGGCATGTCCCCGTATGCCCTGGTCTTCAGAAAAGCTTGTCATCTGCCGCTTGAGTTAGAACACAAAGCAATGTGGGCATGCAAGAAGCTGAAGTTCGATTTAGCTAGTGCGGGGAAAATCCGGAAGTTACAATGAATCAGTTGATCGAATGGCGAAGGGATGCCTATGAAAATGCCAAGATATATAAGAAGAAAACAAAGCAATGGCATGATGAGCACATCAATGACCGGACATTCACCAAAGGTCAGCAGGTACTACTATTCAACGCACGTCTACGACTGTTCCTTGGGAAGCTGAAATCTCGTTGGTTCAAACCATTCCGGATCAAGACCATCTTTCCCCACGGTGTAGTGGAGTTAACAACTTTGGATGGGAGCAGCACATTCAAAGTTAATGGTCAGTGGATCAAACCGTATTATGGGGGTGACTTCGGTCGGCATATGGTCACCATTGATTTGGGCAAGTAGGATTAAAATGCCCACAGGGAAAGCGATTGCGGTAACTATGAGAAATTATTTGATGTCGGCTTTCCCATTTATGTTTACTTGCTTTCCTTACAGCTTTCTGTTATCACTTGTTTTATGTTGTAATTGTTATTTAGTAGAAGTAGTCAGTAATGCTTTAAAAGTTTCATGTTGCATATGTTTCGTTACATAGTGCTAGGTACATGTCTTTGCGAATGATGGATAAAGTAATCTTGTCAACTTGAGTTAGGAAGAGAGAAAACTAAATTGGTACATAACGAAAGGATGGGTGTAGTAAGGAGAAAGAAAAAAAAAAGAAGATATGCATATAATACACTCAAATACATTGCGATGAGGGGTGTATTACGCACATATGAGTTCTTTGCCCTACCTTAATTAAATGCACTATGTTGAGGTATCCTCCATATTTATTTAAATAAGGGGTGTGTTGCGGGGATGCATGCGTGTTGCCCGTCCTCAGCAAAAATGTACATGCGTCTATTGGAAGCATACTGAGAACTGCATTTCATGCACCCGTTCGAATCAAATCGTGTAACTTAACAAAAATTTTTTGACTCATGTACAGGCATAGAAAAAAATTCTTTTGTGATCATTTGTAATTATTATCATACTTTGTTAATATTCAATACAATCAAAGTACATAATTCTCTCTACTTTTTGCCTGTGTCTCTCTCTTTATCTTCCTTTGTTAATTTGTGCTTTATTTTTACTCTTGTATTTTTATGATCTTTATTGCATTGCTATGATGTGTTATATGTGAAACTTAGAAACATTTCCCATACTTAATAAATTCTGACTAACACTTAGTTAACTCTTAGTTTAGCAGTACTTTACCTTTTATTTTTCAAAGTCCTGCTCAAACCTTCTTTTTGAAATTTTCTTCTAAGTGTTTGTCTAGTCTATCCAAACAACGCAATGAGAACCTTGCTCATCCTTAAATTTGGGGGTGGGGAAGGTCTGAGCAGATGAACTCAGAAGTATGCAGTATTCAAGAAAATGCGTCTTTGTGTATAGCATTTATAAAAAGAAAAAAAAATGCAAAACTCCAATGTCAGCGCAAGGGAAATTTCAAAAAATGTTCCCAACCTGATAAGAGTTTAGTTGTGAAAGGAGCCCGCTCGTAGTTGGATGTTTGTATGACACCCGTAGGAACAAACCAAAACGAAGGTGGGTTACCAGAATAATGTAGTATAAACTAAAAAGAGAAAAAGAATGAAAGGGACAACTCCTCTGAATATCATGAGTTAAAGTTGTAACTGGCACATCACCGTAGTTGGATATTTGCATGAAACCCGTGGGGATAAGTCAAAACGAAGAGTGTAGCCATGACCAACTATCCCTAGGTGAATAAATGACGGAAAGTTTTGCTCACAGGATATAGATGCATCAAGTCGTTTTGACAAAGAAGAGATAAACATTCTATCTTGAAAACTAGAAAAGTTTCTTTGAGTAGGATTTTGTTACATAGAAGAATAAAGTAAGGCTTGCTAACAATTAGCAAGGATGGAAGGGAAATGCGATGTTGGGGAATGTGCCTAAGTGTAACATTCGGAGCAACCAAATTTTTTGCAAGAATATAGGATAGGATTGGAGCATGATTTCCTTAGCAGAAGATATGTTTGAGGACAAACATATATCTAAATTTCGGGGTGTGATAACTTGTAGAAATACAAGTTATTTATGCCATCTTATCTAGATATTGCGGCCAAAAGTTAGTAATTATGCGCCAAATGTGTGAAAATTAACTTAGTATGACAATAATTATAAATGTTTGCAATAACACCCACTAATGCCAAAAAGATGGAGGACACGCCAAACTTTATTCTGTTTTGCAGAAAGACCAAGGCACCGCTTGCGCTCAAGGCTCATGAGAAACTAATCAACGCATCTCTATCACAATTGCGCCTATCAATGAACCTTGAAGAGACAATCACCAAAGTAACAACGCAATGCGATAGTCGATCCAGAGCTATGTTTCGACCGCATGCGGTAATAAAAACAAACACCGCATGCGAATCTATGATCGAAAGATGCAACTGAGCAACGTGAGAGCGGGAGATTGAGACGCGTGTACAACTAACGGTTGTGCAGAATTGGCGATCTGATTTCATAATCTATGATCGAAAGATGCAACTGAAATGAATTGATGCTTATCTTATATATTGTTTGTATGCCAGTGAGTCGTCCGTTAGTATGATATTTTCTTATATCCATTTTTTTACTACTTGTCTCTGCTAGTGAGTCTGTTAGTATGAGAATCGGTTACCTCATTGTATTGTTTGATTGAAATGAATTGATACCTAATTGAGTTCATTGTTGTTTATTTTACTGCTTCTACTGAACAAATTGGGGTTCAATTTGAAAAATGGAGTGACCCATTCCAGTACTCTTGTTGTTGTAGTTTTACTTGTACATGGTGGAAACAATGTTATATAGTTAAAATTTAGTATCTATGGTTTGTAATTAGAACTTAATCCCAATAATTTAGATGCTTGAATTTCTACAATTGATGCAGCGCTCGAGTTTCTTCACATAATTTATGTAAATAACTCGGAAGGTAGAGATGTAGCCAATTTTGCTATTAAATTTTCGTGAATAATGCTTGAACCTTTTGCTAAATTTTTGTGGATTCACCTAACCAAGAAAACAGGATTTCACAATTTTGTCAATAAGCTTTTGGAACGTTTACTGCAATTATTGTGTGATATAAGCCTTAAAGCTGATGCATGTAAGCATTGTTGGACAAGAACATTGATGAAGTTACTTGAAGAAGTTCTATCTCATGCTTTTTTTCATACTGTGCATATCCCATGCAGTAAACTTTCAGAACCTAAAACTCAAATGTTGTATGATTTAAGATTGTACTCATACTTTTGTTATTGTGTTGTTGTTTTCAAAGAACAAAGAGGCAAAATTTAATTTCTATTAGAGAAATCTCTTTTTCCAAATACTATAGGTCTTGAAGAACATCGCTCGGAGAAGAACAAATGCTTAGGTGTGTAAATCCTAAATTTTATTGTGTAAATCTTGATCTATTGATTGATTGTTAGATGTGTAAATCAAAGAATCTATTGATTGATTGTTGATTGTTATTGAGAAGAAAGACCTAAATTTTGTTATATGTAAATCCTAAATTTTGGTATGTTGAACTCTCTCTCTAACCCACGAAAAAGTTGATCCACCGCCTGAAGTTCCGATCTTTCTTTCTCTTTCTCTCACTCTCACCAATCTACAAGCCATACGCCAGATCTAGCCGTTGTGCAGCTCATGTTCATAAATTGAGTTTGTCCATGCCTGAAGTTCATGTTCATTAACAAATCTTGTTTTAACGGAAAAATCAGAGAGTAAATTTTTTCTGGAGGAAGAAAGAAGAGAGATCGAAATGGTGTCCTTTTTGCAGTCCTTCATTGACCCAAAGAAGAAGATTGGGGATTCATCGCCAGATCGACCCAATGCCTCCATAATTATGGTAATTGAAACCCTAATCGTTTCTCTTTCTATGGAGTTGATTTCGAATTTTGTTCCGTGGAGATGGATTTTGGGCTGTGTCACTAGGTTAGGTCTTCGATTTAATCTGTATGATCCATATTATGATATTGATGTGAAGAAGGCTTTGAATCGACTCCTCAGGGAGGTTGTTGATACGAGCAATCAGCATTTGAAGCGGGCCATGGACCTTTCCATGAAGCATCAGTACCTTCTTGATGATCTTCAAGTTTTTTCCAACTATAGATGTTTATCTCTTCCTTAGATCTCTTCCTTAGATCGCCCTATGACTAATACCTTAGTTCGGTAGTTTTATGCTTTAACTTTAGGGAGCTTCAATTTCAACTCTCTGCTGGTTTTTTTTTTCCCCAGTGCTGTTGCTTGGTGTGTCAAGCTGAATGCTATTGCCTGTGCATCCGAGACATGTGCGAGAATTCCAAGGTTAACAATCGTTTATTTTTTTTATCATCTTTTGGATTAGTCATGTGGGTTTGTGGTTTCATTTCGAAGGAAGTTACGATGAAATAAATCATATACCATCTTGAACTATTTGAATTTTTAGAAACTTTTTGCTCTGTATATGCCAAGAATTGAAGGAATTTAGTTGTACAATTAAAGCTCATCTTACGGCTACGCTTATTTATGTTAGAATCCCTACGAATCCATGCCAAATGATTTTCCCCTTCTCTAGGCACGGTGTCTAATATATGCTCCAATTAGAGAGCTTTCTAATGTTGTTACCCTCTGATGAAACCTTCTTTATGATATTTGCTTTGTAACATTTGTCTGCTAAATGTTCATCATCGTTTTTATCTTTTTCTAGTTCCAATGCAAACCCACCATTTTGGATCCCCATTCACATTGTGATTCCAGAGCGACCGACAGAGTGTGTCGTGTTTAACGTCATTGTAGGTATGCTCTGTTATATACCTCAGCGTTCTATTACTCTTTAACTTTATGGTGATATTTTACTGGTGGATTCAAGCATGGAGATTTTAGTATGTCATTTTGTAAAGCTGGGGAACCTATAAGCCTAGAATTTTGGGTGTAACCACTGTTGAGTCGTTTTTGTTTTATTAGTATTCTTTTTCTTTGTTATCTTGCAGGTGTTAGTTTTATTTTTGTTTCAGATCTTGGATTCTTTAATTTATTTTTGCTACTTATTTGGGTAGGTAGGCAGTTAGTTTGGGCCTTTCTCTATTCATAAGATTTTTATTTTTGCTACTTATTTGCTTTTAGTTACATACAATTTGAGTCTAATTCGTCTTTGGAATCTTGTTTAGATAATCTAAGATTGACCCTCGATAGCATCTTTTAGTTGGAGATGTTTTTTGTGGTTTCATTTGATTGAAGTCTTGTATCCATTGGTGTGCTTTTTAGATGCTTGAAGTTTTGGTGTTGCTTTAAGGGGCTTTTTACTTTTTAGTTATATGGATAATGTAAAACTTTTTAGTTGAATATGCTAGCCTCGTACGTAAATTATTTATTTTTTATATAGTACTAGCTTTAATTTAATAAATGGACGTAAACTTATGTTGAATTTATCTTCTTTTTTTTTATTTCCTTTTTTTTTTGTTCAATACAAAAGATGTATATACGCAAGGAGAGATCGACGTAATTCGGACCCAATGGGCAAGTTTTGTTGGCCGATTTGTGTAAGGATATAATTCTTGTTTTTTGTCTCAATAAAATGTAAATGCTAGCTTAGAATGAATGTAAATGTAATGGATTGGAAGGAAAATATTGATGGGCTTGCCATGCAAATATTCTTGTTCTGGTATTGTTTTGCAAATTTTGGTGGATAAATTCATAGGTGGAAGACAAATATTGATGGTCTCGCCATGCAAAATTTTCTATACTTTTTAATATAAAACACAGACATTTCCTGACCCAACATGAGACATATAATGTTGTTTTTAACTTATTTGACCAAAAAAATGGATTTGGCAATGGAATTTTTTTAAAAAAAAGGACAGATTCGGGCTTCAATGTCAGTTAAGAATTTAAAAAAAAAAACAGGCTTAAAAACCTTTAATCACTAAAGACCTTTAATGTCGGTTGCAACCAACATTAAAGACCTTCAATGACGGTTGCAACCGACATTGAAGGCTGTGTTATTGGTGTTATTGAAGCCATTTAATGTCGGTTTTAAACCGACATTAAAGGCAACCGACATTAAAGGGATTTAATAACACTATCTTTAATGTTGTTTTAAAACCGACATTGAAGCCCAAATTTCTTCTAGTGATCAGACCATTTGTTGCCCTTTACAATGCTTGTAACACCTACAAAGCAGACCACACTCGTAGCGTCACTAGGATAAGGTTTCCCTCCTTTATCCATATACTACAGACCATTTAGGTTATCACATAAAGCCTGATCCACTTGTATGTCTTAACATACATGCTTAAGTTACAACGATAACCAGGGATCTTAGTGTATTGTATGAGCATGCTTTATTTATAGCCAACATTAATGAATTAGAATGCTTATTGATCCTTGTTGCTTTCATTGCATGCTGATATACTCCTTCAGTTGGTATCAGAGCATCATTTAAGTATTCAATTTGCTTTAGTTTTGGTGTGGTGGATGTTTTTCATGAGTTATATGAAAATGATGAATTGATATGGTTTTCTTAGTTTTGGCATTTAATTTCTCTTTAATTCTTTGTTTAAATTTGTAATTGGCTCTTTTTTTTTTATGAGCTTATATGTGTGATTAAGAGTCTGTAATTTATTTGGAGTCATTGGAGTTGAAATTAAGTTGTAATCAAAGAAAGAAGTGAAGAATGTCGAGCAGCAAGAACCAGTTCCTCAGCATCTGTTCAAATCTCATTGTTCAAAGCTAGTGAGATTGCCCTTGAGTGAGAGCGAGATTTCCATTTGAAGTTCAAGTGAAAGTGAGATTTTCACAATTCCAGCGAGATTCCATGTCAAAGCTAGCAAGATTTCCCTTGAGCGAGAGCGGGATTTTCACAATTCCAGCGAGATTCCATTTACAAGCAGCGATATTTCAAGTTTCAAGTGAGATTCTGATGGAATTTTCGAGTGAGATTTTGAATCAAGTTTGAGCGAGATTTCTAGTTCGAGCGAGAGATTAAGTTCGAGTGAGATTTTGAATCGAGTTCGAGCGAGATTTTGAGCAATGAGCGAGCGATCGAGTTTGAGCGAGATTTTTTAACCGGTTTGACGAGTTTGACCCATTAACTGAACAAGGACCATTGAGGATTAACCAGTTTGACCGATTTTCTTCAAATTTGACCCGGTTCACCTTCAAAAGTGTTTTGATTGGTCCGGTTCTGGTGGTTCACATTCGGTTCAAGCTGTTTAGGTCTAGTTTAGAGCAGTTCGAGCGGTCCAGAAGCGGTATGGAGCCATTTCTTGCAGTTTTGTATTTGTTAGGCCTTTGTTTGCTTGTTTATGCCGAAACTAAAACCTTATTAGAATGTGTTTAATTATTTATGCATGTGATGTATGTTATAATTAAATCAATCTGTATGTGCATACAGTATGCCATGTAGATTTAAAATCCCACTATAGGAAGCATATTACATGTATTATGTTTATGTTATAATATATAGAATGCATATTTAGGGTTTCTGTTATTTAATATAACTGTTATATTAAATTTGAATATCTTTGATGCATGTTGTGGATGTAAAAACATGTCTAATTTTTATAAGTTGTTATAAAATTGAGTTTAGACATTAAAATTCATAACGAAATAAGTTGCATGCTCACGTAAGTTAATCACCAATTTTAATAAGTTAAAATAGGTCGACATCTTGTAAAACCTGGTTATAAACTCAACCGGTAGATAATCATGTCTAAGAATGGAAGTGCTTAAGTTGACGGTCTATGGAACACCTCCTACTTGGGGATTATGGCCGAATAATTGAGTGTTGTTAACCGATTTTTATAAGCGTACATGAGCGGTGTGAGGTAATAAAACGGTTTATCACCTAGACATTGTAGGTTAAAATCTAATTATAAGCATTATACTTGAATAAACCACTTAGACTTAGGGTTGTTTTAACTAGCCAAAAAGAACCTAAGTATATTTTTACGCATATTAATAGAACACTTCAATGAGAGTTTAATAACTTATATATGATAAAGTTATTAGATCACTTCAATGGGAGATTAATAACATATACGATGCGTTATTTTTAGCTCTCACGTCCCTAAGAATTCACAATCAAGATTTAAGCGGTACTTCATGTCACCCTGGAAGTGACCTCCATTCGGAAAGTATTTTCAGAAATCAAGATTCTGGTGAATAAGGGGAAGTCATTCAAACACAAATCAAATATATGATACATAGATTTTAACTTCCACATCTCCACATAGTTCACACCGTGAGATTCATATGACGCTTCGTGACACCCTGGAAGTGACCTCCATTCGGAAAGTGTTTGTATGAGTCAAGAACAAGGTGAACAGGGGAAGTAGTTCATAGTAAGTGGGTGAAAGATTTGTGTCAACATGTCCTGCTGTCTCTTTCGTTAGTTTGGAGCGTGAGATTCCTATGTTGCACCTACTGTTTTGCTTTAGGCGGCCCTTGCTAGTCGTTTAACGATGGTTATCTCCACAGAGGGTTGTAACATAGGATTCAGAACAACTCAAACTCCAAAAATGGATAGGATTTCTTAGGTCGATTCCCAACCTTGACTCTCCATTTCGATAGCATAGTTGGGGCTGACCTCTGACGTCTGAAAATGGAGGGTTACACTTACAGAATTACTAAAATGTTAGTAATTTCTGACCGAATAAATAATGGTTATGGGTACATTATTACTTGTTTAGCTAAAACTTAATTATGGATTTAGTTGCAATTTTCTAATTAGAATTTGTTTAAAATTTTTCAGCATGTCGAATTCTTCTAGAATACTCACTTCTGAATTAGTTAACGGTAAAATCAAATCAACAAACAAATTACTAGCAGTTGATAACACCAAAAGAGTTTTAACAGAGGATTGTCCTCTATATCCCAACTCATCTAAAATTTTGAATAATATAGAAGAATGCAAAATTCAAACAACAAGATAAATATGATTTACTTGTTATCGAAGCATGTTTAGTGGAAAACGATAAAACCTAGATAATTGATTCAGGTGCTGCTAATCACGTCTGTACTTTCTCACAGGAGACAAGTTTCAGGAGACAGTTGACAGAAGGCGAAACAATCTTTAATGTAAGGACCGGGGAGGTTGTTTCAGCTAAAGTAGTGGAAGATATGAAGTTATTTATAGAAGATAAGTACATTTATCTGAAAAATGCTTATTACATTTCTTCCATGAAAAGGAATCTAATATCTATCTCTTGTTTGCTAGAAAAAAATTATAAAGTTTTTTTTTTTTAAATGAAGTGTTCATCAATACAAGAAATAAACAAATTTGTTCTGTAAAATTAGAAAATAACTTATATTTGTTAAAACCGACTGAGGTTAAAGCCGTTTTGAACAATGAGATGTTTAAAACCGCTGGGACTCATAAGAAAAGAAAAGTTTCTCCAAATGTCTATCTTTAGCACTTGAGACTGGGTCACATAAATCTCAATAGGATTGAGTGACTGGTTAAGAACAGTAATCTAAATAAGTTAGAAGACAGTTCATTACCACATTGTGAATCCTATCTTGAGGGTAAAATGACTAAAAAATCTTTTTCTGAAAAAGGTCTTAGACCCAAAGAACCATTGGAGCTGGTACATTCAGACCTTTGTGGTCTTATGAATGTTAGAGTTAGAGGAGAGTATGAATATTTTGAACATGGTTCCCTCGAAAAGTAATTTTGAAATACCTTAGAGCTCTGGAGAGGACGTAAAGGAAATTTACGTCACTTCAGAATTTGGGCTTGCCCAGCACATGTATGAGTGCAAAATCCTAAAAAGTTGGAACGTTGTTCAAAAGTATGCTTATTTGTAGGCTACCTAAAAGAAACGAAAGGTGGTTTCTTTTACGATTCTCAGGAAGACAAGGTATTTGTATCGATAAATGCAACCTTCCTAGAAGAAAACCACATGAAGAATCATCAACCTCGCAGTAAGTTAGTAATAGAGGAAATGTCTAGAGAAACAAAAAATACATCAACAAGAGTTGTTGACAGAGCACATCCATCGACAAAAATTATTGATGAAACTAGTATTTCACATCATTCTCAAGAGTTGAGAATGCCTCGTCGCAGTGGGAGGGTTGTACAATAGCCTGACTGGTACATGGGTTTAACTGAAACTCAAGTCATCATACCAGATGATGGCTTAGAGGATCCATTGTCTTTCAAACAAGCAATGAATGATGTGGATAAAGACAAATGGATTAAAGCTATGGACCTTGAAATGGAATCTATGTATTTCAATTCTGCCTGGGATCTTGTAGATCAACCTGAAGGGGTAAAACCCATCGATTGCAAATGGATTTACAAGAGGAAACGAGACCAAGCTGGTAAGGTACAAACCTACAAAGAAGGACTTGTGGCAAAAGGGTTTACCCAAAGAGATGGGGTAGACTATGAAAAAACCTTCTCTCCGGTTGCCATGATAAATTCAATTAGAATACTCTTGTCCATAGCTACATTTTATGATTATGAATTATGGCAAATGGATGTCAAGAAAACTTTTGTGTATGACTATCTTAAAGACAGTATCTAAATGTCTCAACCAAAAGGGTTTATTGAACAGAGTCAAGAGTAAAAGATTTGCAAACTTACACTACAAGAATTTTGGGCTTTAATTTTGATTGAAAAAAGTGAAATTGGATGTATAATGTCGGTTTTTTTTTTTTTTTTTAACAAAAGCGGATCTTTAATGTCAGTTTTAAACCGATATTGTAGGTATACCTTTAATGTCGGTTTAAAACCGACATTAAAGATCCACTTTTTTTTTTAAAAAAAAAAAAACAGAACCCATTCCACCCCCAAATTTTTTTCATTCCTTTTCTAAACCCTATTTTCCCCATCATCCATCTCCTCGCTCCCTGGACCTCGCCGCTCACCATAGCTCGACACCATCTCGCCACCTCCTCGCCACACCTTAGATCTAGTCGTGGAAGATTTGTCGTTCTTCACGTGTAGCCATAGTAGAACTAGTTGTCTTCTTCTAGGAGATCCACCATCCATTCCGTGGAAGCCCAACCGTTCGTTCCGTTGTTGAAGGTACAAGCCCAGCCCTCCATTCAGTTGAAGTCGAGCCATCAAAGGTACAAGTCGATCGTTGTAGCTCAGATCCCTTTCGTCGTAGCCCAGTCGGTCATTGTGGCTCAGATCCTTGTTCTTCCAACTCATAACTATTTCAATCTTCGATCTCTGGGTTAGATCCGTTCAAAGGTGAAATTTTCTTTGTCCCCACTCCATATTTCAATCTGAGTACTAGCATTCCAAATGTTTAACGCATATTATTATCTGTTTTTTTGTTGCTTAAATTTATATGTTTGAAGGGCACTGGTTAATGGTTTTTATTTGTATGTTATGCGAATGTTTAGGAGTGAAGCTTGAGGGTTTTTTTTTCTGTTGGGTTTCCACTATTGCGGAAACAAATATTTGACAGAGAAGTTGGGGAATTTTAATGGTGAACAATGTATTTTCACACAAATTACAAGTTATGGACAAGCACTTGAGCATTTTGGCAAAGCAACATATTGAGACACGTTTTGTAAAAATTAATGTTGAGAAAAGTCCTGGCTGAGAAGTTGAAGATCATTGTTCTTCCAACCCTTGCTCTGATCAAGAATGCAAAAGTAGATGACTATGTGGTATGTCTTTTATGATAATACACCATTGATTACTGAATTATGGTTGTTTTTATTAACATTACCTTTCTCTAATGTGAATCTATCAGGTAGGATTTGATGAGCTTGGTGGAACTGACGAATTCAGCACAGAGGAATTGGAAGATAGATTGGCAAAATGTCAAGTCATCTTCCATGAAGGTGAATCATCCATAAATGCTTCAAAATCTAGTGCACAGACCAGGAGAAGTGTACGACAAAGTACGAGATCAGACTCATTAGATTCAGAATAAGTTAACATTTCAGGTGTCTCGCTTACTGGTATCTCGCTCTCGCTCTCGCACTCGCACATACCCCCGCTCTCGCTCTTGCACATAAAGTTCCCTCTCTTGCTCTCGCTCTCGCACATACCCCCGCTCTCGCTTTCGCACATAAAGTCCCCTCTCGCTCTCGCTCTCCACTCGCTCTTTTGTGGCTTGTGTTTTTTGTATGCTATTCTTTGGTTCTTTCTCAATAAAAGTTGTTGTTTCTATTAAAAAGAAAAAGAAAAAATTCCTCTACCCGTTGTAGGACTCAAAAGCCATATACAAGGCATTTCAGTGTAATTCTTTTTTGATATGTGCTTTGGAAACTGAAGTTTGTGCTCAAAAGCTAGGATTCTCCAGACAGTATCTGTTGTTAGCTGGAAAAAGCAATTACTTAACTAGTTCTTTATTGTAGTGTTTCAAGGAGATGGGAAATGCTTAAGCAGGGGCTCTGGAATATGGTTAATTTGTGTCAAACTGTGAATAATGTGACAAAATGCCTACTTGTTCATTGAGTTTTTTCCTTACATTTTGTCAGTTATTGCGGGAGCTTAAAAAGGGTCGTGCATTTGATGGATGGACTGGGGGAAATTTAACTTTTGCTCCGACCTATAAATACAAGAACAATTCAGAGAAGTATTACGGCGAAGATCCAAAAGTTGGAAGGCGTACTCCAGAATGGTAAGCTTTTATTATTGCAGTACATGTTGATTTCGACATCTGATTTTATTTAGATGTAGATGGTCATTTTTATACAATCTAAAATTGCATTGATATCCATTTTTTGTGTAACTTTTATTCTCTGGATATCCTCAGTTAAAATACATGTATTTGTTGAAAGGGCAAGGATTAGACTGTATCAAATCCCATTCTGCCCCTTTTCATTATTAAAAAGAATAAACATAACTTTTATTAAAAAATAATCTGCCCAATTTGGGCTGCACAAAGATGAGTGCAGCTCAAAGCGCACTCAAGTTTTTTTTCTTGTCGAAATATGTTGTACTGATTTAAAATATACAAATTTAACCTTTGAATTTTCACAAACTAGGAAGATAGATCTATGCACCCCCAGGAAAGTTTTAAATGCTGCTTGTATGCTTGCTGCATTTTCAGGTGCGACTGTATACTTTCATACGAAAAGGGATTGAAATTTTCAAGTGTGAATGTTCATGCTGCATCATCCATCTTTATAAAAAAAAAAAAAAAAAAAAAATTTAAAAAAATTGGTGGACGCATTTAGAACTCCACCTTGCAAGTTCCTTCAAACAACCTTAATGTTTGCATATATTTTCATTGTTTTATTTGGTCTGATTTAAAACGGAAGAATTGATGATTTAATTGTGAAAATGTCAGTCGGAAGATGACGGTCATGGAGGGAGGAGGAGGAAGGGGCTGAAGGAGCCCCAGGCAGTGTCAACCACAATGCCAGGCGGTTATTCGTCGGCCCAGTACGGTGGGCAGCATGAGAAGAAGGGAATAATAGAGAAGATCAAGGAGAAGCTGCAGGGACATCACTGAGGACTTGCACTCCTCATGTTTGTGTATACTAATAAAGTAGAGTTACTACTGTGAATTTTAGAAAGGAATGGACTAAATAATTTGGTGGTTATGGTTATGTGTGTTCGTGTTATGTAATTTCTGGGTTGTGAGGTATAAAGTATTTTTATTATTACTGTCTTCATCTGTGTGTGTACATTTATTTTGTTTATTTGGTTACTTTTATTTTTAGGGGGAAAAAGAAGAACCTGGTGATGTGTCAGTTTTATTTACTGCACCCTTGACATCTCTTTTTCTTTTGCTATTAATGACATTATGCTTTTAATGTCGGTTGCAACCAACAGGCTTTAATTACTAAAGACTTTTAATGTTGGTTACAATCGACATTAAAGGTTGTGTTATTGAAGCCCTTTAATGTCGGTTTAAAACCGACATTAAAGCCCAAATTTCTTCTAGTGTTAATCAATCCATTTACAAGTTGAAACAAGCATCTAGATCCTGGAATATGAGATTTGACACTACTATCAAATCTTATGGCTTTGAAGAAAACGTTGATGAACCTTGGTATACAAGAAATCGTTAACAAAACTATCGCTTTTCTGGTGTTATATGTTGACGATATTCTACTCATTGGAAATGAAGTATAATTTCTAGCTGACATTAAGAGATGGCTAGCTACGTAATTCCAAATGAAAGATTTGAGAGAAGCACAGTATGTTCTTGGGATCCAAATAGTTCAGAATTTTAAGAATAGAACATTCGCATTGTCTCAAGCATCTTATATAGACAAGATATTATCTAGGTATAAAATGCAAAATTTCAAGAAAGGAACGTTGCCTTTCAGACATGGAATTCATCTGTCTAAGGAACAAAGTCCTAAGACACTTCAAGAGGTTGAGGATATGAAATAAATTCCATATGCATCATCAGTAGGGAGTTTAATGTATGTAATGTTATGTACTCGTTTCGATATATACTATGTCATTGGAATAGTCAGCAGATTTCAGTCCAATCCTGGACTGCCGTTATGTAATGTATGTAATGTTACATATACTATGTAATGTATGTAATGTATGTAATGTATGTAATGTTATGTACTCTTCTCGATATATACTTTGTCATTGGAATAGTCAGCAGATCATTGGACTGCCGTTAAGAACATTCTCGAGTATTTCCGAAGAACGAGAGATTATATGCTCATGTATAGTGCTGAGGATCTGATCCTTACTGAATACACTGATTCTGACTTCCATTTGATATTAATTCTAGGAAATCAACTTCCGGGTTAGTATTCACTCTGAATGGAGGATTTGTTATGTAGAGAAGCATTAAGCAGAGTCGTATTACTGACTCCATAATGGAAGCTGAGTATGTAGCTACAAGTGAAGCAGCAAAAGAAGCAGTATGACTCAGAAAGTTCCTGACTGACTTGGAAGTAGTTCCTAATACGCACCTGCCTGTCACCCTCTATTGTGACAATAGTGGAGCAGTTGCAAATTCAAAGGAACCTCGAAGCGACAAAAGAGGAAAACATATCGAGTGGAAGTACCATCTCATCATAGAGATTGTACACAGAGGAGATGTGATCGTCAAGTACATAGCCTCACAAGACAACTTAGCTGATCTATTTACAAAGGCCTTTTCAGCTAAAGTGTTCGAGAGTCATCTAGTAGGACTAGTTCTACGAGATATTTATCACTAGGGCAAGTGGGAGAATTTATGGGTATCTAATGCCCTAGTTTATTGTATCTATACTTTTATTCTCTTAGTGTAACTCAACATTGTATATATTTGTATATATTGATCCACTGGAGTTTTAGTCCAAGTGAGTATTGTTGGATTTTATGTCCTAAAACTCACAATTTGTAAAAGATAAACATATTCTATAGTCAATAAACTTATTATTGATTCTATAAATTGCATATCTAAAAGTCTAAATCCAATAAATTAAGATTCATTGCTATTATATGAATACTTGAACTTTATGTAGAGACATAGAGATGGATCAAGTTTGAGTAAATAGCCAAAACGGTGTATAGTACATGATTAAGGTTGGGTACCTTATTCTGATAACATTATTGGATGCAGCCTACTCTGTAGCTGTTACAAGTTGTTGTAAAGTTACTACAAACGAAGTGATCCAGATTCATTCATGCATTAACATGAGGAGTAGGGGCATTCTATGCAACGAGTTTGCATAAGATCGGACCAAGAAATAAGTCACTCTTACTTTATAATGTTGTTTACTGTATAAGACTGACTATTTCACTTAGATGGCCTAGGTAACTCGATCTTAATCCTAAGCTAACTACGAACTCCTTTTTATTCGAGATTATCCTTAGATTTTCATAGGTGAGGGTTGGCTCAACAGCGCCGACTCAATAAGCCTCCCATTTCAGGGGTAAGATCGGGTAAATAGCTGGGACATAGGGTACAAGACAGAATTCATGTCTACCCGATTTAGGGATAGGAGAAAGATTGTTCTCTTCTGAATCCAGGTCTTGAACAAGGGGTACAACCCTCTCACTGAGCTGAGATGAATCTGGTTTAGTGATTGGATCACAAACCAATTGTTCGTTAGAGGATCAATAGGAACTTAAGTAACAAGACGTAATCTCAGGGGTAAAATAAACATTTGATCCAACCATTATTACGATCAACCTGTGAAGTGCCATCTTACTAATTATGGTTATATCGAGTGGACATAATTATGGGCTTTAGTGGAGTAACCCATTAGTTAACGAATATGGATTAATTTGGTGTAAAGAGTTTAGACAATTAATCTCGGATCATTGGAGCCCATGATCTGTAGGTCCACGAGGTCCCCCTACTAGCTTGTAAATGGATTAGCCTTAGAGTAGCGTGATAAGTTAATTTGAAACGTTCAAATTAGAATTAAGGGAATTAATAAATATATGAGATATAATTATGCGTTTAATTTTGGAATTAAACGGAATTGAAGAATTAATTAATATTTAAATATGATTTAAATATTAAATACATGAAGGTGGAATTTGTGTAAAAATTAATTTAATATTTGATATTAAATTAATTAGAATTAATTAAATTGTTTAATTAATTAATTATTATTAATTTTATTAGAAAATTAATTTTTGAAATTAATTTTGTAAAATTAACTATAATTTCAATTTTTGAAATTAAAATTTATTTTGGAAATCAATTTGAAAATTGGAAAAGTTTGGAAAAACATAAAGTGGAAAATTGGATTTTTCCATTGACACCTTCAAGTAGCTCACTCATTTGTCCACTTTAATCTTGATTCAATCTTCAAGCATGAGCTGCACCTCATGCAACTTTCTTCTTTGAATGAATGTCCCGCAATAAATAGAGAAGATGGAAGTGGAAATCGGGCATGCAATAGTTGATGAACTTGTTGAAGTTTTGTTGAAAACTTGTAAGGTTGAAGAAGTGTTCTTTAAGTTGCATTAGTGAGCTTTTTCTCAAAATTCCCTTCATTCAAGCTTATTTTGTGTCTCATAACTCAATCTAATGTTCCAAGAGAATAGTATAGAAGACTTGAGGTGGTTCACAAGAAGTTGGAGAAGATTTGCAGCTGAATTCGAGTTTCAAGAGGTTCTACAAAGGTATGACATGAAATCCTCTTATTATTGTATGAATATGCTTTATTTACAACCAAAATTACTGAATTAGAATGCTTATTGATTCTTGTTGCTTCTACTGCAGGCTGATATACTCCTTCAAATACCATCTCATCCGAGTGATTATGCATCGAGGGGGCGTGATTGTTACAAAGATAGCTTCGGAGCACAACATTGCTGATCCGTTTACGAAAGCCCTCACAGTTATAGTGTTTGAGGGTCACCTGCAAAGTAAGGGTTTATGCAACAGACCATGGCTGGATTAAGGCAAGTGGGAGATCTTGTACTGGGCTGGTTATGCCTTAGTTTATTGTTTTGTGTACTTATAATTTGATTATCTTATACACCCCATTAGCTTTAGGACAAGTAGAAGATTGTTGGGGTTGATACCCTAAATCTCGTAGGGTTCTGTAGTTTGTAAACACTTGTATGAACAAACATTCTATGATTTATAATATATGATATTTTATTTACATTGTCTACAAAATATATGATATTTTAGTTGCATTAACCATAAACAAGTAAACTAAGATCCATGGTTATCGTTGTAACTTAAACATATATGTAGAGACATACAAGTGGTTCGTGTTTCAGTGAGAACCTAAATGGTCTGTAGTATATGAACAAGGTTGGGTACCATATCCTGGTGACACTACGAATATGACCTGCTTTGTATGTGTTAGAAATGTTGTAAAGTGCTACAAATGACCTGATCTTTATCATTCATGTATTAGACATGCGAGCGAAGATATTCTATACAAAGGAGTTTCTATAAGACCAGTCCATGAAATGTTTTATCTCGTTATATAACACCGTTCATAATTAAGACATTCACTTCACTAGGATGACCATATGTAACATGACCTTAATTCTGAGTGAGTTGTGAGCTCCTGCCTATGAAGGCGTGATGGAATACGAGAAATACGCAGCGGGTGAAACTAAGATCTTGAAATTTTCCGTCGAGTAAGAAGCTCTCTCCATTGAGTTTTCCTAGCGAGGATCGAATTGCTCGAAACGCCCAGTTTTAAATACTCAGTTTTAATCTTCTCTTTTAGATGTCTGGACAGATGGCTTAATCTCAGCCCTTGATCTCCACTAGTGGGTGAGGTGTCTTAAGGAGATTTCAGGTAAAGGGCTGGACAGTAGTATAAAAAGGAAGAGAATTTCAAAGTCTTGTTTTGGACATTTTACTCAAGCAAACTAGACGAAGTTGGTACCATTGGAAATCTCTTCGAGTCTAGTTTTTGAAATCGAGCCTTTGAAAGGGAGTTCTCATCGGAAATAAAGCCGGAGAAGGAAGGAGGATTCAAAGGTTCATTTTTGGGCGTTTCCGAGCACTCAACGAAGAAACGTAGATCTTGACTGAACCACTTAGATTTTTAAGCCGAGGCTTTAAGAATTCTCGTAGACACCATTTCAAATAAGTTTGTAGAAAGACCCTTGACAAGAATAAGTCTATGGTTCGAGTTATACATTTTGGGAAGTTAACCCTAAAATTTTTACTCAAGTAGAGAGTTTCGGTTAGGGCTGCCGAGAAAGATCTGAGGACCCAGGTTAAACCACAAGGAGTTTCATGCTAAAACTTTGAGGTAACATTGATAACGAAATTCTAAACATGTTTGGAGAAGAAACTTTCTTAAAATAGGTTTTTTTTTCAAGTTATTTACGTTAGAAGTTGAACCTAGAAAATGTTGGACGATTAGGCCACCCCTTGCCAAGTATGAGTTTAATTAAAAGAGTAATCTCAAAAGGGAGGCCAAGTAGCAACTAAACTCTTATCGTTTTATGTGTAGGAGCTACACCCATTGGGGAGGCATACAAAGCTTAGGAAGAACTAAGTCCAAGGATTTGTGAGTGATTAAATGTTTTCAAATATGTTCACAAAAGGAACATGCGTTTCAAATGAATTTCATGCTAACGGTCATGGGTTTTCCAAGCAACTAATTGTGTTTAAATGAGTTTTGTTAATCCTAAAGTAGGTTAATAATGTATGAAAAGTAATGCAACTACATGTTATTAATTGTGAAGTATGCATGTTGACTGATAATGATACTCGAATCTTCCATGGATATTATGTTTCTAATATACTGGGTACCGAAGGTATAGAAGGTATCCGAGGAAGTACCTAAGGTATTGACGGTACTTAGTATACTCCACGTGCACGTAGGCAGTTCTTTATGAAAGGTCGAAGTATGGGTCTCCTGGCTACACTATTTATTATGGGATCGAAGTATGGGTCTCACGGCCGTAAATGGATTTTGGGAGCTTAATCTATGAATGCTCGTTCTCAACTAAGGTTTGGTAGCATGATGATTAGAATGCTATGATTAATGTACGATATTATGCAAGTTGCTTGAGATTATTTTCCAGCATGTTATTTATTTTACATTAAAGCATATGAAAGGTTTGAGAAGAAATGTATTTCTATGTGTCACTCACTGGGCAACCAGCTCACAGTTTTCAAATGTTTTCCTTTTTTCCATGTAGCGGTCAGTTCCCCCGCGGTTGAATCCTCTGCAACTTGCCACCCAAAGTTTGGTGACCTTAGGAAGAAGCTTAGGTTAAACTTGTTTTGATGTACACTCATTTGGAAAGGAGTCGGGGACTTATGAAACTTATTTTTCTTTCGGGACACATGTTTATTTTGATCATCTTATTTCATTGGACATATGTTTGTTTTGGAAATGTAATTAAGACTTGCACTGTTTAATTTCATGGATGTGTTTTGTGCCAAGTTGTTGCATATTCAGGTTTAAGTAGGTTCACTTAAGTTAGATAGTAAGTGCTGGCACCTAGGTCGGTAACTACTGCCGTCACATCCTCTTTTTGTTTTAGAGGTAAATCGGGAGGGGTGTGATAAGAGACTACTAACGCGACCAACACTTTAATTACTTCTCTACCATCAACACTAGAACCATATCCAAAGAAAGAATCAACGCATATGAAATCTACTTCCCAGATCGTCAGTCCAGTGCGTGCTTCGCAAGAAACCAAGAACCCTGAAGGGCAGGAATCTACTCAAGTTGGAGAATCTGCAGAAATTTGAGAATTTTCTCATTTCTTATTTTCTTATTTTGTTTCATTTTATTTATTTATATATTGTGTTTTATTTATTTTAATATTATATTATATTTTATTACCATCCGTATTTTCGTTGTGCTCCTCAAATTCACAATATACATATAATTATTTAAATACGTCTAACATATTAGATAAAATTTACTAGGAAATTGCATGTCATCGTCGAGGAAAATCATCCATTCAATCTTACTTCACAAATCTCATGGCAGCGTGGGATAAAATTGCAACCTACAGTGAGTTGCCTCAATCTTCATCCGATGCAATAATTCCGAAGATGAGAGACCATATGGAGAAAGAAAAAGTAATGCAATTTCTTTTGGGACTAAATGATTCTTATTCATCAAATTTACCCTGGGCATAGCTTATTTTGTAATAATTCGAGAAGAAAAACAGAGGAAATCGGTTTTGTGACATGATTTATTAAAAATGCATGAACTTAATTGACAATGAAAAGTATAGGAATTAAAATTAAACACTACTACAAAAACAGTATTTCTTACGTTTTTTTAAATGTCAAGTGTCACATTTCTGAACGTTTTAAAAAACATCAAGGAATTCAGTGTAAAAAATGTGGATGTTCACCACCAAGAAAAAAACATCAAGAACAGTGACACTTGACATATTTGAAATGTCAAGAATATGAACATTCTTGACAAAGAAAAAATATCAAGATATTTTTTACTTGATATGTTAAAAATGTCAAGATATACTTGACTTTATATGCGAAAAATTTAAAGAATGAGTGTTTTTAACAAGAATAAAGTGTCAAGTGCAAAACTTCTTGACACATTTAACTTGTCAAGTCTGTTTGTGATTTTTAAATTTTTTTTAATATAGATGTTTACCTATAAATTGTTTCTGTATTTTGGCCCAGGAAATGATATATATATACACACATAGGACAAACATTCATCAAACCAAAACTTCACTTCTTCAATATTATCAATATATAACTTACAACATCATGAGTTTAACAACAAATAAAACTAAATTTCCACCAATTTAATAACAAAGAAAATCAAGTTCTTCTCCACCCTATGAAATTTGATGAATGATGATTACAAAGAGTAATATTCAAATACTACCATAATCCAAATCCAGAAAAAAAAATATTAAATCTAGTATCGAAGGTTTGATGGTCTTTGATTACCCTGTCAAGTTGGTCATGAATTTGCAAAAGTGAATCACCAATCTAATAGCATCCAACGCCTTTGAACCATTCGTCCAAATGACAAGGCAAATCCAATGATCCTCAAATCATCCGACAATTCTAAATTCAAGTTTCAAATACCCAATCTGCACGATTTGAAGTGAAATCATAAGCATTAAGAAGAAGACTTGATACACTACTTTAAATTACTCAAAATGCATCAGAAACTCCAAATGAATAAAAGTTTAGAAGTATATTTTAATCACACTAGACTCCAAATCAAACTTCAATCACACAAATAAGTTTCATACATATTTTGAACCCAAAAGAAATGCTTAAAAAGCATACTTTAATCACACAACAAGCACCAAATAAAACTTTATCTTTTTGGGTAGGGGGTTTCACATTCAAGCCAACTACGTCAAGTCCATGGAGAATATGGATTAAACCCCTATTCCAAACAGAAAAATATCAAGAAGAATATATAACTTATATTCAAACAACCTCTCACTTTGAGTCAAGTTTCCAAATATCTAAAAGAAAAGATGAACCAGCAAAATTTGGATTAAACCATATAAAATAAACAGTTTCATACCCGAACAAGAAGCAGATCAATTATCCAGAGCTTCCAAATCATCAGCACCAAAATACAGTGCCAAAAGGTGGAGGCATTACCTAAAAGGGCAACTAACTTTGTCCCCCACAAGTTAATGAAAGGTTAATAAGGTGGGAGACTGGGTACTGGCACGACGCACAATTGAGATCAATGAGTGGAAGAAGTCTCGACCTTCTTACTATTAGTCCAATCGAGCATTTCAGTTCACATTCTCCACTGAATTTAACCAAAAACAAGCTAAGGCCCCCCATTTCAACAAAATAAAACCAAAACAATTGGCTCAAATTGTCCACCAAACTTCAATCAACCAATATATTCATGAAACAGAGTACATATCAATCAGGGAACCTCCACATAGAAAAAGAAACAACTGTCTTAAGGCATTTCAATTCACATTCTACATTGAATTTAACCAAAAACAAGCCAAATCCCCCAAATTCAAAAAAAAAAAAACAAACAAAACAAACAAAACAAAACAAAATAAAACCAAACCAAACCAAACCAGAAACAATTGGCTCAAATTAAAAGCAAACAAGAGACTAGTAGACACATTTGACCTTGAAGATAAGTTGAGGTGGGTGTTGAAGGAAGACTAGTTCAGTCTTCCACTATCGAGCATAAAAGTAAATATCTCGTGGGATAGATTATGAAGTTATTATATACAATAATTATCGGACCCATTTAGGTTGACTTAAGAAAAAAAGTGTTTTTCAAAAAACTCAATTTTATCTGTACATTTTGGTTTACAACGAATTAAAATACATTTGAAAAACTATTTTTAATAGTTGCCAACTACTACAATTTCTTCCAAAATAACTTACTTTTTAAATTAAACACTTGAAAATGTATTTCACACATTTGAAAACTCGTAGTTTTTCCAAACACACCCAAAAACTCGTAGTTATAGATCACTCTTGAAAATGTTAAATAACTTAAACAAAAATTCTGAGTTTAATTGGGTGAAAAGAGAATATGAACATGTTCTAGTTTTGGTTTGTTTTCATCTATTGTGAAGAGTAAAACAAGGTTACAATGTGCATAATGGTTTAGAACAAGTTTCTTTTGCTCAACATATCTCTAATCCTAGTAGTTTTCTTTGTTAGTATGTTGTGTAAGTTTTTAGTTTGATTTCGCTGTTAGTTTTTTCTCCCCAAAAAAATTATACACTGTTTGTATGTTTTTTTTTTCTAGGTTAATGATCTGAATTTTGTTCAAAAGGTTCCACAGGAAGGGGAAAAAAAACAAAATATCATTCACTTCGAAGTCTTCTTGTGATACTAATTAATTTATGGATATTGCTGTTTCTTCTCGAGATTCGTTAAAGCTTGTTTTTATGTTGGATTATTTTGATCTTTTACTAGGTTATTCACGATAGAATTTTTTGGTTACATCATAGCATTTAAAAAAAAGTCTCGTAAAAATTGAAACTAATGTTAGAAATGCAACCAAGCTGTCTCGATGGAGAGATAATTATGAATCTATAAGTGAAGATAATTATCTTTTTTGGTATGAGATTTTTGGGAGTAAAAATAAAAAATAAATACATGATAACTATGTCCAAAGTGGATAGTATCATATTATTATTGATATAATTAAAGGAACTCTTACAGAGAAGAAAATCTTGCGCGGAAGCAAATTGACCAAATTTTATTTTCATTGAAATAAAGTTTACAGGAAACAACTACACATGATATGTTTCTAAATTACAACATACTCTAGAAAGAATTAAAGGATTTCAAGAAATCTCACCTTTGAAGACATTTCTTCGCGTTTTTCCCTCGAACGGATCACGAACTCTTTGAACTCTTTGAAAACATATAACCTATAGTTTTAATATCGTATCACTTACAATATAAACTATCGTTTGTTTTCTCTTTTATATTGATGGAACACGAGACATACGCAGCGGAATTAGGATCTAATTACACTCTAATTGCTTTTAACTTAAAGGAAAAACATGCAATTTGAAGGGAAAAAAAACAGTAATTAACTTACCTTTGAAGCTCCCGACCTACTATCCTCTGGAATCGGAACCTGATTGTGGGACCCGGTGGATGAAGAAAACGAGAGAGAGAAAAGAGATGGAAAATAAGATAGATCTTTGGATTGGGTTATGAATTTTCCTCAAAGAAAATAGTTTTTTTCAGCCCAAATTTGAAAAACAATTTTGGCAAAAAATGGGCAAAAAAAATTTTCATTCAAAATGAAAGCCCATTTTAAAGAAAAAAACCATGCAACAATTGCATGAACCAAATCCATAAAAACCCAACACCTATAATCTACTATCTTAGTGGGCTTAATGTCTCCACTATAAGCCAACACCTAGCTCACTATTTTGTTATTGGAATTATCCAACAAAAGTTTGGATTTTTCCACTAACTATAGTCAAAGGGCAAAATAGTCATTTGGTCAAAGTCAAACTTTGACCAAAAAGTCAATATTTTGACTTTTTAAGATTTTTTTCTTGTTGACTAATTTTGACCTCCCGAGCATGAATCCGCATTCATTTTCTCGAAATTCAAATCACATTTGAATATAAGGTCGGTCAAAGTTTGACTTTTCAAAGTCAAAAAGTCAACTCTTTGACTTTTTATATCTTTGACCATTTCCATTATTTTCGAGCTTCGAATATGAACGTAATCATATTCTTGATATTTAAATCACATTTAAATATTAAAGATGTATCTCTAAACTTAAAATCCGACCACTATATCACATATACTTGTCGGTTTCTCTCTCTTCACCTAATTCAAACAATTCGAACCATTCTATCATACTGTTCTAAGTTTATTCCATATGAGCTAATAGGGGAACCTAATGGACCTATAGATCATGGGCTCCAACGATCTGAGATTAGCTACCTAAACTCTTTAAATAAAGCTAATCAACATTCGTTAACTAATGGGTCATTCCACTATAGTACCGTAGTTGCACTCTCCTCACTATAGATATATTTGTATCCATTTGATATAACCATGATTAGTAAGCTAATCCTTCACAGGTTGTTCGTAATCACGGCTGGATCATAAAAACCGTTTTATCCCCAAGATTACATCTTATTCCTTAAGTTCCATTGATTCTCTAATGAACAATTGGTTTAAGATCCAACCTATAAACCGAATCCCTCTCGAGCCAAGGAGAGGGTGAGGCCCCTTGTTCAAAACCTAGATTCAGTACTAAAGGGAACAACCTATCTACTATCCCTATGACGAGTAGGAGTGAATTTCGTCTTGCACCCTATGTTCCTAGCTATCCACCCGATCTTACCCCAAAAATGGGAGGCTTATTGGGCCAATGATATTGAGCTGCCCTCACCTATGCAGATCTAAGGATAATTCCGAGTGAATAGGAGTTCATAGTTAGCTCACGATTAAGATTAAGTTACCTAGGTCATCAATTAACGAAATAGTCAGTTTTATACATAAAATGGCATTTAGAACGTAAAAAGTAACTATTTCATGGTTCAATCTTATGTAAACTCTTTACATAGGATGCCCCCACTCACATATCTCTATATGAACGATTCAGGATCACATCGTTTGTACTAACTACAAAGTGGGCCGCATCCATAGTGTCCCTAGAATAAGGCGCCCAACCTTATTCATATACTATAGACCATTTTGGCTATATATTTGAACTTGATCCACCTTTATGTCACTACATAAAGTTCAAACTACATTAAATAGCCTCAGGACCTTAGTTTATTGGATTCAAGATTACAATTTCAATAGCAACTTTATCGAAAAACAAAACAGAATATGTTTATTAATTTACAAACTACGAGTTTTAGGACATAAAATCCAACAGGGCGGTCCTTTGATTTACTTGGATGAGAGTGGCCAGATCGCCGACTCAACAAGCCTACCATTTTGGGGATTCATCTGATTGCACCCTTAAGGGCTGATTTCGGGTCTTGAACAATGTGGCGCCACACCCTCTCTTGGCCCGATGGGTTAAGTCATAGTGGGACTATGATCTATTGATCATTAGAGGGATCAGTGGTACTTAAGGAGTTAGATGTAATTATAGGGGCAAAACGGTAATTTGGCCCACCTGTACTTATGAGCGATTTGTGAAGGGTAATTGTACTGTTGATTGGTTATATCCAATGGACACAGAAATATATCTGTAGTGAGAAGAGTGCAGCTGTCGGTCTTTAGTGGAGTGCTCGGTAGTTAACGGATGGTGAATAATGTGATTAAAGAGTTAATCAGTTATTCACGTAACATTGGAGCTTCAAGTTATAGGTTCATAAGGTCCCCTTAGTAGCTCAATGGATTTAATTTGAGAATCAGTTTTTAGATTAGTTTGAAATGTTCAAATTAATAAAAGCGAATTTGATTATATATGATATAATTAAATTAGTTCAATTATACATGATATAATTGATATAATGTATTTGATACATTATTGTTTGATTGGATGAACTAATATTTGAATATGATTAAAATATATTTTGTATGAATAAGATTTATAGTTATTAAATTTAATATAAATATGATTTATATTAAATGCCATAGAATAGAGAAAAATAACTATAGTTTATATATTGTATAAGATGCGATATTAAAACTATAGGTTATAAATATAATATGATAAGTTAGTTATCATATTTATTAATTATTTGATAATAAAAAAAAATTTCTCCATAACCACCCTTAGTTGGTAGTTATTTGGTTTTATGGAAAAAGTGGGATAAAAGAAAATGGTTTTCTAATTATTCTGTGAGACAAGAAATACAATCGAGTTAATAATCGAGTATCTACATGATTGCTTGAGAGACTATACGATAGCCTTATCATCTACAGGATTGAGTGGCTTGTCTATGCGATAGACTTCATCGTTTACACGATAGTATTGTTCGTCTACTCAATCGTCTTCCCCCTCCAAACAAAAACTTACCCTCTAACCAAAATTAGCCAGATTCCACCACTACTAGATTCTCACATCGAGAATACCAAGGTCACCAAGTGGTAGTGTCCTTTTGGTTCGAGGATCGAGTTGCTACTTACTGCTCGTTCGAGGGAGTTCGTGACTTGTTCGCTGCGTTCATGAATGAGTACTATTGAGGGCTTTACTTGAAGAACGGTTCTTCAAAGGTATAATCTCTTAATCCTTTATTTTTATTTCAAAGCATGTTGTTGTTAGGGTTGACACCCTAAATCTCGTAGGGTTCTGCAGTTTGTAAACACATGTATGAACAAACATTTGTGATTTATAATATGAGATATTTTATTCACATCAGTCTATAAAATATGAGATATTTTAGTTGCATTAACCACAAACCAATAAACAAAGATCCATGGTTATCATTGTAACTTAAGCATGTATGTGAAGACATACAAGTGGATCGTGCCTTAAGTGATAACCTAAATGGTCTGTAGTATATGGATAAATGAGGGAAATTTGATCCTGGTGACACTACGGATACGACTCGTTTTGTAGATGTTACAAGTGTTGTAAAGTGCTACAAATGATTTGATCCTAGTCATTCATGTGGAGACATGCGAGCGGAGGTATCGTATACAAAGGAGTTTGTATAAGACCGGACCACAAAATGTTTAGTCTCGTTATAAAACGTCGTTCAGGACAGAGACTTTCATTTCACTAGGATGACCATAGGTATATGACCTTAATCCTAAATGAGTTGTGAACTCCTGACTATGAGGGCGGTCCTTTGATTTGCATGGGTGCGAGTGGCCAAATTTTTTACTCACACTTACCACTTTGGGCATTCGTCTGATTGGGAAGCTGGGAACTCAGCTACACAAGACGGAATTCACTTCTTCTCTGAAGCAAGGGCAAGTAGATAAATTACTCCCTTAAGAACTGATTCTGGGGCTTTAACAATATGATGCCACACCTTCTCATGGCCCGAGAAATGTTCACTCATAGTGGGACTATGATGTATTGTTCATTAGAGGAATCAGTGGTACTTAAGGAGTTAGATGTAACTACAGGGGCAAAACGGTAAATTGGCCCAACTATACTTCGAGTGATTTATGAAGGGTCATCGTACTGTTGATTGATTATATCCAATGGACACAGAAATATATCTGTAGTGCGAATAGTGCAGTTATTGATCTTTAGTGGAGTGTCCGGCAGTTAACAGATGGTGGATATCGTGATTAAAGAGTTTAGTCAATTATTCATGTACTGTTGGAGCTTGAAGCTACATGTCCATAAGGTCCCCTTGGTAGCTCAAAGAATTCATGTTGAGAATCAGTTTTTGGGTTAGTTTGAAGTGTTCAAATTAACAAGAGGGAATTTGATTATATATGATATAATTAAATTAATTCAATTATATATGATATAATTGATTTGATGTATTAGATACATTAATTGGAGGAATTAATATAAATACGATTTATATTAAATGCAATAAAAAAGAAAAAGAACTATGTTTTAAATATTACATATGTTGTGAAATTAAAACTATATGTTATAAATATAATATGATAAATTAGTTATTATATTTATTTATAATAAAGCAATTATGAGATAATTGTTTGGTATTTATTATTTTCTCCTTTAATCGTTGCAAGTAGGAAGTTTTTATCATTTTTTTAATGACTGAAGGATAAAAATGAAAATGGTTTTCATTTTTTAGAATCGATATTCACATCGATTGGGTAAAAAGAAAAGCTATACGATAGCCATTGAGAGAGTGAACGATCAAGCATCAAGCATCAAATTTGCTAGACGATCGAGTACCTAGTCTATAGATAGACTTAGTTATTCTCCCATTTACTCGATCGTTCAATTTCTCCTTCCCTCTACCAAATACATACAGAGCTCACACCTCCTGGATTCTCACACCGGGAATACCAAGGTAACTGAGTGGTAGTGTTGAGTTTGCTATTCGAGGGTCGAGGGTCGAGTTTTAATCGATTGTGTTCGAGGATCAAATAGTTCGAGTGATTCACTGGTTGTTCGTTGTGTTCATGCACTTGATCGAGTTTGCTTGGACTCTTGACTGGTGTTGATCGAGGGAATACTCGAAAAAGAAATCTTCAAAGGCATGTCACTCAACTCCCTGTGTATTTAACTTAAAAGCATGTTGTAATTTACTCAATGATGCATAACTATTCTTGTGTGATTGTAAATGTGTTGTTCTGTCACAATGGGTTTGGAACGATCTAGCTTCCGCTCAATGATACTCTTGTTTAAGAGTTCCTTCAGTTGTAATTTAAGTTTTAATGCATAATCTGTTTTGTATGACTGTAAATGTATGTGTTCAAACACAATGGGATTTGGACGATTCGTTTTCGCACATAGGTTCTCTGTAAATGGAGTTCCTTCAATATGTTGCATAAACATCTCATCTTCATGAAAAATCGCATCCCTACTGTTTACACATCTTTTTCAGTTGGGTGCCAGAGTCTGAAACCCTTTATACCCTCTGTGAAACCTACAAACATGCACTTGACTACTCTTGCTGTTAACTTCCCTTTATTCTAATGGACATACCCAACACACCCAAAAAAATTTAGGTTACTTAGGTGGGTGCTTGGACCACTTTTATTCAGTGGTGAGAAATTCTAGGGAGACATGTGGGCATCTGTTCAGTGTTAGACAAAATAGCAGGCTGTTTCAGCCCAAAATTTCTCAAGTAGAATAGCATCAGACAGTAGGCTTCTTAGTCTTTCAAGAATTGTTCTATTCAGCCTCTCTGAAAACCCATTTTGTTGAGGTGTATACCTCACTGTTCTGTGTTTAACAATCCCATTCTCCCTGCAAAATTGGTTAAAGTTTTCTCCACAAAACTCAAGACCATTGTTGGTCCTCAAACATTTAATTTGTCTGCTGGTTTCTTTTTCAGTCATCATTTTTCATTTTTTAAGTTTCTCAAAAAAAGAATCTTTAGTTTTAAGAAAGAAGATCCAACTCTTCCTAAAGTTGTCATCAATAAAGGTTAGGAAGTACCTGGATCCACTAAATGATTGTGATGGAGAGGGACCTCATAGGTTTGAGTGTATGTAGTCTAAAATGCCTTTAGTTTTGTGTTGAGCTTTGGTGAAGCTCTGTCTAATGGCCTTTCCAACTATACAATGTTCACAGAAAGCCACATCTTCATCAGCTCCCTTTGGAAGAATTCCTTGCTTAGAAAGTACTTGTAGACCCTTGACACTAATATGGGCTAATCTTTTGTGCCATAGGCCTCCTTGTGAAAGTGATTTATGAGAAACTATTAGGGCATTCATCACTTTCTACATATTTTGGATAACATACACACCATTCACTTTTTCTCCTTTTATGACCAGTTAGGAATCTTTCCAAATCTCCCAATGACTTTCTCTACCTCTGTATTCATACCCAACTAAGTCAAGCATTCCTCAAGAGATTAGATTCCTCTTTAGTTTAGGTACATGTCTGACATTTCATAGCAACTTTACTGATCCATCTTTATGTTTTAGGGGGACAGATTCAATGCCAATGACAGGATAGACATTGTTGTTGCCCATATAGACTGATTCTCCATCTACTGCCTTATAGGTATTAAACCACTCCATGTTGGGTGTCATATGGAAAGAGCAACCTAAATCGAACATCCAATCACGATCTTTCGCTGGATTCTCAAGGACAACAACTTTGATGGAGGTTGAAAGAGCATCAAAGTAAAACAGTGAGTCTTCTCCAACTAATGCTTTAGGAGCAGGAGTTTCTAACATCTAATTTTTCTTCTTTTGAGTCTTTTGTTCATTTTTCTACTTGAGAGTTTGACAATCTTTGATTAGATGTCCTTCTTTTTACAGTATTTGCACTAATATTGGATTTTTCTTTATTTTCTTCTGATGATTGTTGTTTTCCTTTATTCTTCCACTATTTCTTATTTTTGCCTTTGACAAAGAGGCCTTTTGCATTCTGTGATTCTTGTTTACAATTCTGTAGTTCTATTTTATGGGTTTAAGAGCAGAAATGATAACATCTACTGATATGGATTCTTTATCATATTTTAATGCATTTTTCACATCTTTATATGTCTCTGGAAGAGAATTTAATAGAATAAATGCTTCATTATTAGCACTAATTGATTCACCATGATTATTAAATTCAGTGGTAATCTTTCTGAAGTCATCAAGATTTTCATTTAATGTTTTTGAAGGATTCATCTTGAATGTAAAAATCCTTTCCCATTAGAACATCTTGTTAGAAAGATCTACTTTTGTTTATTTCATTCAACTTATTCCACAGTTTAAATGCAGTATCTTGATCCACCACTTGTCTTAGAACGTTGTCACTTAGATTAAGGACAATAGTGTCATAAGCTGTTAGCTCGATGGTTTCTAATTCATCTTCTGTAAGTTCTTTTGGTAGCTTTGAAGAATCTTGAATTGCTTTATATGCCTTTTGCTGTCCAAGAATCACTTTTACCTTTGTTTTCCACAAGTTAAAATCTCATTTGCCATCAAAATTTTCAACTTCATACCTTGTGAATGCCATTGACTGATGTTAATTCTTCGAGATTTTCTTTCTTTGAAGTTCTTGCCTACTTCTTGCAGGCTCTGATACCAATCTGTTGGGTTTGAAGGGCCCAAACTAGGCCCATGATTGTGATTAATGCAAGGGAATGAGGTATGACTTGGAAGAAGTGGTTGTAAAGAAGCCACTAGCTGATGACAAGACAGAGGAAGCTTCGTCCTTCTTTTCATCTTTTATCTTTGTAAGTTGAATTGTATTCTGATTAGAAAGATAAAGTGGAAAAACTTCTCAAACTCTCTCTCGATTACTTCCTAAAACTTCTCTAACTTGTAATTCATATGACTGTGCAAATTGATTGAGAGAATTGTGCATGGATGAACGAAGAAGTAGAAGAGGATGGAGATAAGAGAATATTGCAAGCAGATGTACATGGTTCGACAAGATGCCTACATCC
Organism: Benincasa hispida; assembly: GCF_027475165.1. Classification (NCBI taxonomy): domain Eukaryota; kingdom Viridiplantae; phylum Streptophyta; class Magnoliopsida; order Cucurbitales; family Cucurbitaceae; genus Benincasa; species Benincasa hispida. The sequence continues at coordinate 57,276,348 of NC_143485.1, forward strand.
AAGGGAGAAGAAGAATTTTTTGATTCTTGGAGGAATTTTACAAAGATAAGTCTCTAACTCTCACACTCTAATTTTCTTACTGACAAGCATCCTTTATAAAGAGAAAGATGGTACATGATTAGTGAGTCTAGAAGGGTATGTAAATATTGTTTTCACTCTAGATGTTACAGATTTTACAATCTTAAATTCCCCTGGTGTTTGCCTCAGTTGTCTAACTCTTTTATTTATTCATATTTTCTTGATGGTCATGTATCATGGGAAATTATTGTTCACAAAACACAGTTGTACAAAATGTAAGAATCTAATATCGGATGGGCCAAATATTAGGCCCAAGATTGTGATTTAGTAGGGAAATGGAGGCTGGCTTGAGGAAGTGGCTGTGAAGACGCCACGTTGCTGCAGGGATGATCAGAGGAAGCTTCCTCCCCTTTCTTTCTGGTTAGTGGAGGCATGCATGAGTAGAGGAGAGCTTCAGACCTTTCTCTTCCTCTCAGTTTCTTCACGATTTTCCCAAAAGCTCGCTCTCACTGTTATTCGAATGGCTATGGATTTTGATTGAGATAATGAAGCACCGAAGAACATGAAGTAGAAAAAGATAGAAGCAAAAGAGAAGTAAGTAGATATACGTGGTTCAACTTACTAATTATCATCTCTTCATTTCTTACTAATTATCATCCTTTATATAGAGTAGGATGTTACAAATAGAGTGAGTTTTAAAGTATAAATGTTGTTTTCACATTAGTTCTGTCACAGACTTTACATTAGTCCTTATAGTTTGCATGCTCGTCCCAAATGAGATGGACCTCGTGATATTTTTCAAATTGAGACCCTAAAATATGTGATACCAAAGAATAAATTGTACAATATCAAAATTTTATCATATTATACAATTGCTTCTTACAAAAAAAAATAAATAAAAATAAATAACAAAATATATGAAACTAAGAATATGTCATCAAACAACTATATAACAATGATATATTTTTTTTTTTTTAGAAAAAGCGTAATCCTCCAAACTTTTTTTTGAAGCAAAATTATCAGTAAACTGTTTATAGTCAACTCTCTCCAAAATATCATTTTGAGTCACTATCATTGCTAACTCACATAAGCCTTTCCTGTGATATTGTATAGTGCATAAAAATCTTCAACAACTTCAATTTGGAAAAGTTTCTTTATACGAATACAACTGTCATAGGAATAATAAACAAAATTCTATATGTAATAATAACATTAGGAAAAAAATCTAAAAGAAACCAAGTGAGAGAATAAGAATCAAAAGGATATATAGTTTTCTAATTCCAAGACTACTGATCGAATTCTTAAAAAATAAATCAAGCGAGAGAATTAAAAATAGAAGGATAACAAGAAAATAGAAAATAATTATCTGAAACATTAGTCATCAATTAATAAAGATTCAAAAACTTGAAGAGCGTTGGCCATTCACCTTATCTCCCAATTATAAATTTAACCTTCAATGAAAAACCATAAAACAAACAAAAATATGAGTACATTGATAAATTTTAATAAAAAAAAAAAAAAAAAATTCGTAAATCTACCCAAAAATTGTATTTAAATTTTTTTTTTAAAAAAATTATATATCTTCAATAATATCGAATTGAACACAAAACAATTTTCAAATTCTCATAATTTCCAAATTCAAATTTCAATACAATAAATAGAAGTAAACAGTCACTGGATAGGAACTAAGGGTGTTAAAAAAATCGAAGATCCGAAAAAATCGAGCAATCCAATCCAATCAGCTGATTTGGGTTGGTTAAAAAAAATGGTTTGGTTTGGGTTTTTTTTAATGAACCCAAATAGGTTGGTTCGGTTTGCGGGTTCGTAGAAAAAAAGTTCGGTTCAAACCAAACCGACCTAGGAAGTATAGAGAATTAATTGTAATTTGTATGTAGACCCAGTGCCCAGTTCAACTCAGCCCATTCCCTTCGGCCTTCAGTTCATCTCAGCCCAAGAACCATAAGGCCCAAATCAACTTCCCACTTCTCGGTAGAAGCCTGAAGGCTAAAGCCATTCTCTTGTTGACACGTGGCCCTTAGAGATTGGAGGTCATTTTGATTTCCTTCTTCTCCACATTTCAACTTCCCAGTAGTCAATAGACGCTCACGTCAGACAGAGACAGACCAGACGGTAGGTCAGCGGCGCCATTCGTCCCTTTTTTTTGTCACGTCATTCTTCACTCGTCTGTTCCATCGACTCGTCGACTCCGTCCGAGTCCGTCACTCCTCAATCGTCCGTCTGCCATTCCCTTTTCCGCTTTTCGTCACTCATCACGCCAAGCCTCTCCGTCCGTCACTCCTCTCTGTCAATGTCATCTTTCGAGTCACTCCTTTTCATCACTTGTCCGAGTTCTGACTCTTCCTCTTCGTGAGTGTCATCTTCACGTTAGCCATTAAACGATTTTATATATATATATATATATTTTTTATTATTTTATTTATTCCTCATGGTTCACCTATGCTCACAATTTTTTTTAGTTTTTCTTTATTTGTTAATATTGTAGATGCAAAATAGTGAGTTGATCGACATCGACAATGAATCACCACCTATAAATATTTTCGTCCCCGATGCATGTTCTAAACCATCGGAAGTCATTGGCAAGAGAAAACCAACTAGGCCATCATCTTCAATGTGGGATCACTTTACAAAGATGGAAAGATTTAACACTGAAGGTATAAGATGCAAATATAATTATTGTGATAAAGATTACGCTTATGACACTTCATGTGGAACTAGTACCTTATGGAAGCATTTACGAAAATAATGCAAAAATTATCCATTTAAAGAGCAACCTAAAGGACAAACCATACTAAAATTTCAACCGAATGAAATTGATGCAAAAGGTGCTATCAATATGAAGTTTTTGTCTACTGCCTTTAGTCAACAAAGAGTTAGAAATGCATGTGCTAAGATGCTAGTATTGTCTGAGGTACCATTTAGATTTGTAGAGACAGAGGGGTTTAAAGAATTTTGTAATATTGCATGTCTTAAGTTTGACATTCCTTCCAGAATCACAATTGCTATGGATATTTATCAGTTGTATGTGGATGAAAAAAAATTGTTGAAATCAACTTCAATCAAAAGTAGTCAAAGAGTGAGCCTAACAACAGATACTTGGACTTCCTTATAGAACATCAAATATATTGTTCTTACAACACATTTTGCTGATTCTGAATGGAATTTATAGAAAAGAATAATGAATTTTTGTCAAGTGTCTAATCATAAGGGAGAGACAATTGGTAAAGTAATTGAATATTGTTTATTAGATTGGGGTATTGATAAAGTATTTTCAACTATTGTTGATAATGCAACTTCAAATGATTCAGCAATTTCATATATGAAGGGAAAACTAAAGATTTGGAAGTATCTTATTTTGGATGGTAAATTATGCTCATATTATGAACTTGATTGTCGATGATGGATTGAAAGAATTGCATGATTCGATAGCTAGTGTACGAAATGTTGTAAGATATATTAGATCTTCTCCTAAGCGATTGAAAAAAAAAATTAGATTGTGTTGGACATGAAAAGAATGAATCTAAAGCCCTTGTTTGTCTGGATGTGTCTACAAGATGGAATTCAACCTATTTGATGCTTGATCATGCTTTAAAATTTGAAAAGACTTTTCAGTGCTTAAAAGAAGACGATGAAGATTTTATACATCCCTTTACTGAAGATGAGAATGGAAAGAAAAGAAAGGGATCACTGACCTTAGCCGATTGGAACAACGTTCAAACATTTGTCAAATTTTTCAAGATGTTTTATGATCTGACATTGAAAGTTAATGGCTCAACTTATGTCACTTCTAATACATTTTTTCAGGAACTTCGTAGGATTCAACGACTTTTAACAGGTTGGAGCGAAAATGTAAATAGTGTGATATACTATGGCTTCCAATATGAGAATGAAATTTGATAAGTATTAGGGATCTCTTGACATGATGAACTAAATGTTGTTTCTAGCTATTGTGCTTAATCCACGAAATAAGTTGGATTATGTGACTTTTTCTTCATAAGTATCTATGGGGATGGAGTTGCTAGAACAATGACTGATGAGGTGAAAGTTAGTTTGATGCAATTGTATGAGTTTTATAAGATAAGTGATTCAAGTGGTCATGCTTTTGAATAACCATGTCACATAGTTGAAATAATTGAGGATTGTGATGACATGGAAATAGATCTACAGTTGGAATACAAACGAAGAAGAAAAGAGAAAAATTTGAATGAAACAATAAATGATGTGGAGAGATATTTGTCAGAACCTAATGAAGATCTGATGGAAAATTTTGATATTTTGAATAGGTGGAAATTAAATGCTCCTAAATACAAAATTTTATCACAAGTTGCTCGAGATGTTTTACCCGTACCAGTGTCAACAATTGCTTCTAAATCAACATTTAGTATAAGAGGTAGAATACTTGACTGTTTTAGAAGTTCTTTACGTCCTAAGATGGTGGAGGCTTTAATATGTACACAAAATTGGCTATGTGTTAAGCCAACATTATTAGATCTTACTCCACAAACTGGAGAATTGGAAACTTGTGATCAAGTTTTATGAGGTAGTGTTATCTTTTATATATTTACTCTATAATCTATATTAATATATTGAAATTATGATAGTATTCTTATATAATTTATTGTTTAAATCTTGTTTAGAGTTCTTCAAGGATCAAGTTTTGTCAAGATCATGAATGAGTCGTTGAAATCTAAAAACTTTTGTAGACATTACATTATAGTCTTACTTATGGATTTTGTAGACATTTGAAAACATTGTTGCCTATATTTTGAATTGTGTAGACATTATGGTCTTTCTTGTGAATTTTGGAGTCTTGTTTTGTTATAATAGATTTTAGATATTGTTCTCGTGGATTGTGGAATCTTATGTGTTTTTATTGGTGATTCCAAGCTTTTTGGTTCGGGTTCATAATTTAGCAAGGGTTAGTTTTGGTTAGAAAAATACACAAACCAACACATAGGGTTGGGTCTAAAATATCCCTAAATCCAACTCAACCCACGAACACCCTTAGAAGAAACCTTTTTTGTTGGCTTTTAGATATTTTAGTATAGATTATTAGTTGAGTAAAGTATAATCGAAGAAAGATTGAACAAGAATGGAGATAAATAAACTTTTAGTTTACACGTTAAACCCTATAAATTTGATATTTTTTAGCCATAATTAATTACAATTGAATTTCTAAGATGGTAAGAGAGAAAATTCAAAGGTTTGATGTTTAAATTCGCCATGAAAATTGACAAAAGATGAATTGGAAGTGTTTTGTTGGTTGAAGAACGAGAAAAATGAAGATGTGAGGAATTAATGAAGACAGAAAAATACGATCAACTTCTGTTTGTTCCCACGCACGCCATCCACCAAAGAACTTTTTTCTTTTTTCCTTTTTCTTTTTTTGGGTTAAGCAACCTTTTCAATTTGAGGCCCCTAAATTTTGATAAGAACACTCATAAAGAATCTAGTTCCTAGACTTATAGGTTAGTATCGAATATAGATTCTTAAACTTTCAATTTTTGTGTCTAATAGGTTTTAGAGTACCTTTATAAGGTATTTATAAGTCATTAAACTTTCATTATTATGTCTAATAAGTCCCAAGCTTTCAATTTTGTATCAAATAGGTTATTGACATATTCACTATATCTAAAAATTCAAAAATCTATGGTGTACAAAATTGAAAGTTTAACATTTATATTATACACAAATTTTTATTCTTCAAAGATATTTAACATAAAATTGAAAGTAGTCATGGATTTATTAGTACAAAATTGCAAGTTTAGAGACATTTTAGATGATATATTAATGATATATTTTAAATTAGTTTTTTATGAGCATTCAAACAATGTTGACAAAAGAATTTATACTTTAAATGAATTTTAAATAAGTGTCTATCTATAACTACTAATGTATTAATAATATAATACTTGAAATTGAATTTTGAATGAGTGTTGATATACTAATAATATACCAATACAACACTTAAAATGGATTTATTTCATAAGTGATACTATTGATTGATACACTAAAAATGTACATGACATGAATTCTTAATAACTACTGATATACTATTGATACGTCTATATTACAATTTAAATAAAATTTGAATGAGTGTTGATAAATTATTGATACAACAAATATATAATATTACATTTAATTTTCAACTCATTATGATATAACATTGATACACGAATGGGCTACTTATGATTCATTTGAATTAGTACTAATATATAATTGAAATGTTAATGTTAAAACTTTATGTATTATTGGAAACGATATATTTCATATTTGGTATATCAACAATATCATTGATATGGTTTTTTTCCCTTTCTAAATCAGATATATCAACCAATTAATATACAAAATATGAAACGTTTGTTATACAATTGATATACCAAATTAAATATAACTTATATATCATTAAAATCATATAAAAATTTGAAAATAAAACAGATTAACTAATATAATTTATATTTGGTATATTACTTACAATATTAATGCATTTAACATATACCATGACATCAAAATTGAACTAACTGAATGAAAATAACTTTATAAATACAAATACAAATAATATTTATCATAATCAAGTAAACAATATCGACCATATAACACAATTAAAATCATGATCTATTAATTGTATAAATGATATTATTTAAATAAAGCATATCATTTGATTGATATACTAAATATAATGTCTATCAGTTGACTGAGATACAAAAATATAAGGTATATATGATATACTTGTTGATACACAAGCAAGGGTAAAATTATAAAGATAAAAAAAAATCGAGAAGCAAGTTTAAATTTTTTGTTATATTTGCATTTTTGGAAAATCATTACTATATTTGCCAATACCCTTATGGCTATGGCTATCCATTGCAATTTTTCTAAAAATATTTGGTATGCATGACATAGAAAAATTAATGGAAATAATTTCACTTGTATAACTAGTGTTGTTGATGCAAAATTTGGAATAGGGGAAATGTACATAACCCTTATGTGACACCAGAATTTGGAGAAGTGAAGACCTATAAAACAAAAGGAAAAAAATGCTCAAATATGTAAGTCGGTAAGAGAATTGTTGAATAAGATAATAAGTCCGAAGGTTTTATTACCTCATATGGAGCCATAAAAAGTGTATTTATAGGGGATTTGTGCTAGGATTTATCTTAATCCTACTAGGATTACAATATGAATTTCCTAATCCCTAACAAACTAGGATAAAATCTCATATTATCTTTTATTATTTTATTTTGATTTTTAGCTTTATTCTTGTCCAACCCCCTCCCTAGCCTTAACCCCCAAGACTGGGAAGGGAGTGTGAGGGTAAACTAGTAGTATTCCAAGACAACATTTACATTTAACATTCCCCCTATATCTATTAAAGACTTCAGTATGTTTACAACACTCTATCTATCTTTCATACATATAGTTTAATTTTCTATATTCTTTGTTGCATGATCCGAGCCGTACCCTGAGAATTTACCAAGTCCTGGTGTGATGGTGGGTAGTAGACTCCTCCTTGAACGCTCCGCTTTGCTCCCTGGGGAGATATAAGAAAACATTTGGAAGAATGTGAGCTACTAAGCCCAGTGAATGGTTCTTTTAGAATAATAATCAATTTGCAAATCATATTTTTGGGAAATCAATCACATAATCATAATTCCAGTATAATCTATGCATGATCATGTATATGTTCATTAAATCAACATCCTCTAGTTCCATGCTATAAAGAATAATCTATGCATGATCATGTATATGTTCATGGATACATTATCAATCATCACAACTTTCTATGGAAACTTCCTATAACCCGCTTCCCCGCCAATGTGCACACCGACAATTCTTTATCCCACTAGTCATGCTTAGGTACTTGACTATATTTTCCGCCGGTCGTCACCGACTATTATCTCCCACATACCGAGGCCGACTATATTTTCTTACCAAACACCTTGTGTTAAGCATGCTAACTATGTAATCAGGGTATAATCTTAGTTTCCATAGCAATTCCACAAACAATATCATGACAATCATCATATCATCATAAGCATGTATTTTGCACTTACATATGCATTTATTCACATATCAAAGCATAAAGCTAAGTAAACACTTACCGTCAGCACGCTTTCCATTAAAATCACCTTTGGACTACTCTCCCATGAATTTCTCCATATCAATGAAAATTTCTTAATTAATATTTGTTATATAAATAAATATGTCAAACTTAGCCAAAATATCATTATTTATTGAAAACACCAGCTTACCCTACTCAAAATCTGCCAAAATATCAAAGTTAGCCACTTTAGAGATTATTTGGTCCAAAATAGGCAGTTGGGTGTTGGGCAGTAGGCAGGGTGGGTGTGGGATGCTATACAGGCTGGTGCGTTTGGGTGTGCGCTGCACGCTAGGCGTGATGCGTGCTGGGCATGCTAGACGTGTTGCGCGCTAAGCGTGGGTTAGACGCTGGGCGTTGGGCGTTGCGCTTGGGCGCTGCACGGGGAAGGCAGACGCGTTGGGCTGGCGCACGGGATGACCAATGCGCGTGTGTGGATGGACGGATGGCTGGACGCAATGCTACGTGCACGCAAGGCGTGGGCTAGCTGTGCGTTCGGCTGCCTTGGGCTGGCTATGCGTCCGGCTGCCTTACTATCTCACCAACGCAACCTTATTTCTTTTGATCTCAAATCAGCCTAATAACTCAACGTCACTCTCTAAAAATGCTCTCAACACACGATTTAGGTGCTAGTATGAATGAATTTCCCTTGCCCAACTCCCCTATTTATAGCCATTTTAAACTCACCCCATGTTGACAACACAACTCCCATTTGTCTTACTTTGAAGCTGCCAGCATGAAGTCTACCCAGCTTATCCCTAGACTAGTCTTGAGTTGTTCCTCTTCCACCTTGCCAGCCAAAATCCCTTTTGTTCCATGAAATCTCCTTCACCCACCTCATGCTTGGATGAACTGCATGAAATCTCCTTTAGCCACCTCCTACTTGAGTTTTATGTGGATCCTCCTTTTGCCACCTAAATCCCTTAAATACCTCACATATTTTCCTACTCAAAATGTTTGTGTCTTTTATTCGAATACCCTTGGCATTCTCTCTTGAAGTTTTCCATCAATTAGCCTCACCTTTGATCCTTAACGCATAGCAACTCACCTTTCCTTCATCAAAATCCAACTTAGCCAACGCATGAGTTGGTCTTCACCAACGCATAGGGTGGCCGCTCACCCTCGACGCTTGGGCTTGCTAGGTGTGCTTGCTCGGCCTACCAGGCATGAACGCATGGTACTGACCATCGACGCATGGTGTGCTGCCTAGGCGCTTGCACGGTTGGCCGCATAGGCACTCTCGACTGCATGGGCGTGCGCTTGGTTTGGTGCATCGACGCATGGTTGCTCGGCAGCGCATAGGATGGCTCGCTCGCTCGTTCGTTCGACGTATAGGCAGATGCTCATCGACGCATGGGCTGCGCACTCGGCATACCCATCGACGCATGGGCAGTGCGTTCTCCATCGACGCATGGGCGTGACTTGACACATGGCCTGCGCTTGTCCTTGCCGCATAGCCTGCGCACATGGCGCATGGCCTGTGCGTTGGGCCTCAATGCATGGCCTGTGCACTTGGCGCACGGTGTCACGATCATGCTTGTCCAAGGCCTGTTGCCCATGGTCGCATGCCCGATCCAACCCCCTTCTAGCATACTTTCATATCATGTATTGTATTAACTTAGTTAGCTTGCTTTCTTTACATTTTCATTGTAAGTGACCATTCGCCCTTTTGCATATGCAAGGGTGCCAGTTAGCTTTTTGTTCAGAATGCACTATATGGGGATAAGACTAATCATCACTTCCCCATACCCGGAGTAGTACTCTATAAAGTTGTTGTTGTTGCTTATTGCTTTCTAGCCTACTACAATCTTTCTTTCTTTATTCACACTCACAAAAACTGCTTACGAAAACTTTTTCTCCAAAACCGTTTTCTAAAACCGTTTTTCCTAAAACGGGGGTGGAGATTGCGAGAGACTCTCGGTGTGCCACCGGTAGTCCATATTCGAGTTGGCTGACTTGTTCGTGAGCGGGAACAAGTGCCGCACAATCGCTAAGAGAAGCTTCTGAAAGAGCGATTGTGACAGTTGGTATCAGAGACAGGTTGGCTCACAGAGGGAAAGATCAGTGATCATGTCGGCGACGAAGAACCTGAACAAGTCCCATGTGGATAGGTTGGTAGAGATGGAAGAGCAAATTCTCTACCTGAGAGAGGTCCCGGATAATATCCGTTTCCTAGAGACTCGGCTACAAGAAGATACTGAGAAAGCCGATGGAATTGATGCGGTAGTGGGCCGCCTAGACGGATTACCCGTCAGAGAATTGATGATGAGGGTAGAGACCCTCGAGACCAAAACAGCACGGTCTAGCAGCTTTAAACGTGGCGATAGCTCATCGAGCTCTGTTGCTCACATAGAGGAGCGCGTCGAAGAGTTGGACGGCTCCCAAAAAGCAATACTTCAGATTGTAACCGATTTGTCTGAAAACTTTTGGTCGGCCCTTGACGTCATCAGAGCCGAGATAGCGGATGTGAGCTCAAGGGTGAATCTCACCATCCGAGCGGTAAGGAACCAAGCCCCATCTGGGGGAGCAATGGCAGTAAGCAGAATAAAAATCCCAGAACCGAAACCCTTCTGTAGGGTGCGGGAAGCAAAAACCCTGGAAAACTTTATCTTCGACCTTGAGCAATACTTCAAGGCGACGAACACAGTGACTGAAGAGTCGAAAGTCACACTAGCAACGATGCATCTGGCTGAAGGTGCAAAGCTATGGTGGAGATCACGATTTACAGACATACAGGAAGGACGATGCACTATTGATACTTGGGATAGATTGAAACAAGAACTTCGCTCGCAGTTCTTCCCTGAAAATGTTGAGATCTTGGCTCGACGAAAACTCCGAGAGTTGAAGCAAACAGGTAACATCTGGAACTACGTAAAACAGTTTACATGACTCATGTTGGACATACGAGATATGTCTGAGAAAGACAAGGTCTTTTGCTTTGTCGAAGGGCTGAAACCATGGGCGAAATCAAAATTATATGAATAGAGAGTACAGGACCTCCCCTCTGCCTATGCAGCAGCTGAACGGCTATACGACCTTAGCACTGACTCGCAAGACGTGAGGAAGCAGTCAACTTCCTCAAATGGGGGAAACAGAAATAGTCGTTCCAGTCCTCTCAGACCTGGGGGAGGCGACAAGAACACAGGGGGAGACCGTAAACCATCCCAATCGAGATCAAGAAACAACTGGCGGGGGTCGCCGCAACAGTATAACAATTACAATCGCCCCCTGTCTTGTTTCATATGTAGAGGGCCACATAGGGCGGGCAAATGTCCAAATCGGACCGCATTCAATGCTTTTCAAGCCACATTAACCTCTAGCTTCGAAGACAAGGTTGAACTGGAGGAGACAGTAATCGAGCCAGCTGCAAAAATTAAGAATCCCAGGATGGGGGCATTGAAATTCTTATCTGCGCTCCAGAAGAAAATGGGAAAGGCGACGGAGCCACTAGAGAGAGGACTCATGTATGTGGACGCTTGGGTCAACCAAAGATCGGCCAAGAGCACTATGGTCGACTCTGGGGCCATCCATAACTTCATGACTGAAACGGAAGCCCGCCGCCTGAACTTGACCTGGGAAAGAGATGCAGAGAAGATGAAAGTTGTGAATTCTGCAGCCCTACCGATTACGGGGATAGCGAAGAGAACTCTGGCGAAGTTAGGAGACTGGAAGGGCCTTGTTGACTTCATGATTGTCAAGATGGATGATTTCGACGTGGTATTGGGGATGGAGTTCGTACTTGAACATAAAGTTATACCAATGCCCCTTGCCAAATGTCTAGTCATTACCAGATCTACCCTCACCATAGTTCAAGCCAGTATCAAGCAGCCACGACGAACCCACGTTCATGGCCGTCCCGATAGAATCAGTTGAAACCACCGAAGAGGAAGTCCCCCAAGACGTTCTATTTGTCTTGGAAGAGTATCGAGATGTCATGCCTAAAAGCTTGCCCAAGTCCTTACCCCCACGAGGGGGGATTCACCATGAGATTGAGTTGTTACCAGGGGCAAAGCCGCCCGCCAAGAATGCATATCGGATAGCCCCGCCAGAATTGGCCGAACTCCGAAAATAGTTAGACGAATTGTTAGATGTAGGATTTATCAGACCGACAAAGGCCCCTTACGGAGCCCCAGTACTATTTCAGAAGAAGAAGGATGGGAGCCCCCGGTTGTGCATCGACTATCGGGCCTTGAACAAGCTCACAGTCCGCAACAAATATCCCCTTCCTATCATTACTGACTTATTTGATCGGCTTCACGGTGCCAAGTATTTCTCGAAGCTGGACCTGTGGTCGGGATATTATTAGGTCCGAATTGCTGAAGGAACCGAACCTAAGACGACCTGTGTCACGAGATATGGAGCCTTCGAATTCCTCGTGATGCCTTTTGGCCTCACCAATGCTCCAACAACTTTTTGTACCTTAATGAACCAAGTGTTTCACGAATACCTCGACAAATTCGTCGTAGTGTATCTCGATGACATTGTGGTCTATAGTGCCTCGCTGGAGGACCATCGACATCACCTCCAACTAGTCTTCGAAAAGCTGAGGAAAAATCAGTTGTATGTAAAGAGAGAGAAGTGCTCCTTTGCCCAAAAGCGCATAAATTTCTTCGGCCACGTGATTGAGTGTGGTCGGATTGGTATGGAAGAGGGCAAGGTGGCCGCAATCAGAGACTGGAGGGTACCATCATCCGTGACCAAACTACGATCCTACTTCGGACTAGCCAACTACTATAGGCGGTTCGTAGAAGGATTCTCAAGAACAATAGGGCCATTAACCGAACTGCTGAAGAAAGATAGCCAATGGAGCTGAAATCCTGAATGTCAAGCCACCTTTGAGGGCTTGAAGAAAGTGATGATTGAGGGGCCGGTCCTCGGAATTGCCGACGTGACCAAGCCATTTGAAGTAGAGACTAATGCTTCTGACTTCGCGTTGGGCGGTGTCCTCTTCCAAGACGGACACCCCATCGCGTATGAGAGTAGGAAACTAAATGATGCCAAACGGAGGTATGTCGCCTCCGAGAAAGAGATGTTAGCAGTAGTTCACTGCTTGAAGGCCTGGAGACAGTATCTCTTGGGGGCCAAGTTCGTGGTCAAGACTGACAACAACTCCATTTGCCACTTCTTCAACTAACCGAAGTTGTCGTTGAAACAGGCACGGTGGTAGGAGTGTCTAACGGAGTTCGACTTCCAATTCGAACATAGACCGGGGAAAAGTAACCAAGCAGTCGATGCTCTTAGCCGAAAGAGCGAACATGCGGCCTTATGCATGTTCGCCTGCCTACAAGCAAGTACGTTGAGTGCAACAGTACGAGAAACTGTCAAAACTCACTTGACAAACGACACAGCGGCGCAGGCCATCATACAGTTGGCCAAAGAGGGGAAGACACGCCAGTTTTAGGTGGAAGACGATCTACTATACACCAAGGGCAATCGCCTCTACATCCCCAGATCCGGGGAGTTACGAAGGTCGTTGATGAAGGAGTGTCACGAAACACCGTGGACAGGACATAATGGTTGGCAGAGAACTTATGCCCTCCTGAAACAAGGCTACTACTGGCCAAGCCTTCGAGACGATGTCATGCAATTTACCAAGACTTGCCTTGTCTGCCAACAAGACAAGGTCGAAAGGGCGAAATTAGCGGGTCTGCTGAAACCCCTACCTGTGCCCTCTAGACCATGGAAGAGCATGTCTCTCGACTTCATCATCCATTTGCCCAAGGTGGGAGAGTTCGAATCGATCCTTGTTATCATCGACCGGTTCTCAAAATATGCCACTTTCATCCCGACGCCGAAAATTTGCACAGCCGTGATGACTACCCAGCTGTTCTTCAAACACATCGTGAAATTATGGGGCGTCCCCGCGAGCATTGTTAGCGATCGAGACAGAAGATTCACTAGGACATTTTGGACAGAATTGTTCAAAATATTGGGGTCAACACTGAATATCTTCTCTAACTATCATCCCCAAACTGACGGCCAGACGGAACGCTTCAACAGTATGCTCGAGGAATATCTGCGTCACTTTATCGATGCTAGGCAGAAGAACTGGGTTCAGTTGTTAGATGTTGCTCAGTTCAACTTCAATAGCCAGTAGAGTTCCGCGATCAAAAAAACGCCCTTCGAAGTGGTGTGCGGTAGACAGCCACTCATGCCACACTTGGTGGACCACCCTTATGCAGGCAAAAGTCCTCAGGCACATAACTTCACTAAAGAGTGGAGCAAAACCTCTGAGATAGCTCACGCCTACCTAGAAAGAGCATCAAGAAGGATGAAGAAGTGGGCTGATAAGAAGCGGAGGGCCCTCGAGTTTCAAGCTGGGGACAAGGTTCTGATCAAGCTATGACCGGAACAGTTTCGTTTCCGAGGACAGAGAGACCAACGGCTAGTAAGAAAATATAAAGGTCTAGTGGAGGTAATTGAGAAGGTCGGAAGAACCTCATATAAGGTTCAGTTACCCTCATGGATGAAGATTCATCCTGCCATCCATGTGAGTATCCTGAAGCCCTATCATCCCGATCCCGAGGATGAACAACGAAACATGCTAAGGCACCCACCGGTCACGATGAAGAATTCCGCTGAGAAAGAAGTTGCACAAATCCTGAATAAACGTACGCGCCGTATTGGAAGACCCAGACGAGAACTGACAGAGTTCTTAGTGAAATGGAAGGATCTCCTCGACGAAGAGATCAGTTGGGAGGGGGCCGAAGATTTGAAGAATGCAGCTCTAGCCATCGTAAATTTTAAACAAAGTCGGTTGACGGGGACGTCAACCAATTAAGTGGGGGAGAATGTCACGGTCATGCTTGTCCAGGGCCTGTTTCCCATGGCCGCATGCCCGATCCAACCCCCTTCTAGCATACTTTCATATCATGTATTGTATTAGCTTAGTTAGCTTGCTTTCTTTACATTTTCATTGTAAGTGACCACTCGCCCTTTTGCATATGCAAGGGTGCCAGTTGGATTTTTGTTTAGAATGCACTATATGGGGATAACACTAATCATCACTTCCCCATACCCGGAGTAGTACTCTATAAAGCTATTGTTGTTGCTTATTGCTTTCTAGCCTACTACAATCTTTCTTTCTTTATTCGCACTCACAAAAACTTCTTACGAAAACCTTTTCTCCAAACCCGTTTTCTAAAACCGTTTTCCCTAAAATAGGGGTGGAGATTGCGAGAGGCACTCGGTGTGCCACCGGCAGTCCGTATTCGAGTTGGCTGACTTGTTCGTGAGCGGGAACAAGTGCCGCACAATCGCTAAGAGAAGCTTCCGAAAGAGCGATTGTGACACACGGCCTACGCTCCTGGCCTCAACGCATGGCTAGCGCACCTAGCATGCTCCTTCGACGCATGCTTGCTGCCCTGTCTACATGGCTCTTACATGCGTTTTCTTGGTTGTATTCAACCCTTAGCCATTTTTTCCAAGTTTTGTTGTTTCCATTATTCATTCCTTCTTGCGTCCAACATATCTTAAGTCATTCCTAGGCGTTTGGACCCTTGGTCACCATTTTGGAAAAATTTTGATGTTTTCTTCCTACTTAATATTTTCTTCTCTATTAACTTTAATTTTGGTGTTAGGGTCTTAGAATTCTGGTGGGCCAAAATCCACTTCTCAACAGCTACAAACATAATTGTAATTACACAAATTTTTGTAGTTCTACAACGTAATGTGTGGGAATGGCGATTTGTTTGTTTGTTTATTTTCAAATAGAGGATCCTTACTCATTCAGGTATGTGAGTAGCAAGCATTACATGCCAGGGTTTTAAACTAGTTAAACTATGCAACTTTGTTTAATACGTGAGTGTTTTAGAGACTATTTTTGACATTGAGTTTGTTATTATATAGTCAGAGATTATTATAGTTTGTGGGTTACAATAGTATGTTGATTAAAAAACTCATGTCATATGGATTTTAAAGTTTCCTAGATAATAATATTCTGAGTTTTAAAATGTGAAATCCTGTAAAACAAACATAGATATTAAATGTCTATTTGAAATTCCATGATAATATTTGTGAAACAAACGGGTCCTTATAAAAATACAATATGTTATTATCATCCTATGAAAAACGCCCTTCAAGAAAAAGAAAAAGGAAAACAGCCTTCAATTTGGAAAACTTCCAAATTTCCTTTTCACAAGTATGACTAAAAGTCTTTTAAAAGTGAAAAGAATAAAACTCAAAGTAGTTTAAAGCAATCGGTATTTGAAAGAGGGAAAATCCCATGAAATTACTCTATGAACGAAATTGAATGTTTCTGCTCAACAACCTCTGTGGATTGGTCCAATGATTCTGATCATATCATAGAAAAGAATGAAAGTAATTGAAGGAAACTGTTGTGCAATTTGATGTGAACTGTATGCTCCTTTCTCTTCCTCTCTCTAATCAATTGATCCCATGAAAATGTCCCAAATAAGTTAGATATCCAATTTGACAATATTAAATCATAAGACCATTTGATCAATTGAAAGAAAATTTGATTACCCAAAAAGAACATGATCAACTCAACGTCAGCTAGGATTGCATCATCTGTTCATCTAACATTGGTTTGATTGTATCAAACTAACCTTATAAATCTAATATTAATTTAAAAATGATTGCTTTTACTTGAATTCAATTTTTATATGCGTATATTTTTATTTTTCTTTTTATTTGATTTGATAGTTTTTTATCATTGAAAGTTAATAATGTGGTCATCCCAAATATTTGCATAGTTTGAGATTGAGTATGTGGTTTTTCATTTTTATTTTTATTTTTGACATTGTGGGTGTGGAGAATTGAATACAAGGCATGTTTACCAATTTATAATGAAAATTGGCATACTCGGAATGAGATTTCATTGATGGATGAATCGTAATAGACCTAAATTACAAACATAATTAGATTGTTTTTTATTGCATTTACTTAGAATTATGAATCTGACATATTTTACTGTTACCATTATCATTACTGTTATTACTTGACTCTTACAACAAAAGTAACGGTAAAGGTAAAGGTAGTAATAAATGTGGCAAATTCATAATTTTCATATTGTTACAATAACGATAACGGTAACGGTAAATGTAGTGGGTTCCATATAATTTTCAATCACAATCAAATTGAGCGTCTTCCATTACTCAATTATATTATGTGTTTTGACTGCAAATTTAGAGGCAAACCCCACAGTTCATTGCAATTATGAAAAACAGGTAAACAATATCAAACGTAATCAATTGGGATCCACTTTTTCTTTACAAATTGATAAATTAGGTTTCAGTTGAGGTAAACGTGGCCTTGATGTCAATTAAGTTGTGCTCATTTTGGTGGTTTGAATGTGTGGTTTTTTTAGTACAATGAGGTGGAGGAATTCGAATCACATACCTCTTGAGTCAATGTGTGGTTAATTATTTAAAAAGAAATTCTCTTTATTCATTAGATTTTCACTTAGAACACTAATATGAGCATAGTTCAATAGGAATTGACATGTACTTTTTGTTATCAAAGTCGGATGCTCAAACCCCCGTATCCCTGTTTGTTGTACTAAAAATAGATTTTCACCAAAACAATTACATTGGATGTATTAGATAATACGGGTTACATCGGACCAAAAGCAATTAGCAAGGAAAAGAAGAAGTCTATCTATCTTACAAAAAGTGTGAGGTTCCTTGAATTTTTCAAGGTTGGATGTCGAACACGATTTTGAACTTATCTTTAACTTGAGCCCTTCTAAATTTGATTATAAAACAAAAAAATCAAAGTAAATTAGAAGATGAGAGATCGTGGTATGATCCTTCGCATGCAACTTCGAGGAAGTTAGTTAAAGAAACGGTCATGTTTCAACATTTCTTAACAAAACATCAAAGTGCTTCTTCATCAATCTTTACAAATAAAATATTAAAAAAAAAAAAAAAATACACAAAACCCAATTTCCTCTCACTCTCTCATATTGATCTGTACATTGGTTGTCTTCCATAAGGCAAACTTCCCCCAATTTCCACTGTTCCATTCCCTTAATAAATACCCTCCAAATACACACACTTTCTCATCATCCATTCTTCCAATAATCCTCAAATCTATTCCCACAATATGGGATCAGGAAACGGTGTCGTTTTCTTCAAAGATTTCTTCCCTGAAATGGTGGAGAAACTGGGAATTAAAGGGTTCATGAAGGAATTGAGATCTGGGTTTTATTTGATGATGGATAAAGAAAAAGGTCTGATAACTCCAGAAAGCTTGAGAAAAAACATGGGATTTTTGGGATTAATATTGGAAGATGAAGAAGTGATGTTGATGGTGAGAGAAGGCGATTTAGATGGAGATGGAGCTTTGAATGAAGCTGAATTTTGCATTCTTATGATCAGACTTAGCCCAACTTTGTTTCACCAATCTCATTTGGATAAAAACTTTGGGAGGAAATAGACGTATTCATATTGTTTAATTTTATTTTACTCTTTTTTTTTCTCTCCCTTTTGTTACATTGTATATATTATATTAGCTAAATAATGTAAACTTTGTTTGAATATTTGAGCATTATATAATCTATCTGAGTTGTACTTGTTTTTATATTAAATGTTTGATCATATTTTTGTAACAGTGTGTATTACACGTTTTATGTCTCTAGGCATGGAGAGGGCAAAAACTAAAATATTGTTTAAGATATCAAAATATGAAAATATAACCAAAAAAACGGAACATACGTTGCTACCAATACCATTTACTCAACTTGATAGATTTATTAGACGTCATTTACAATACATCATTCATATACTTAAATTTGCACATTAGTGACTGGTGTAGAATTTTTTGTTTAAGGAGACTTAACACATATTAAAATGAGAAAAAAAATTAAAATTATAAATTTAGTTTATGATTTTCAATATTGTATCATATAGATGATTGAATTTTAAAAATGTTTAATAAATCTCGAAACTTTCATGTTCATGTTGAATACATTCTTGACATATATACAATTTTTAAAAAAAATGATTTATAAGATATAAAATCGAATATATGTCTAATCAAATTTAAACTTTAATTATGAATTTTAATACTTATTACTATATTAAATATAAAATTTAGAAATTCAAAAATGTATTGGACAAAAAATTGAAAATTTAAGACTTAGTAGACATAAATAAAAAAAAAATAAAAAAAAGTTTAAGTTTGTCCTTTTTAGATTTCATGGATCAAATAAAAATAAGTTTTAAAATTTAAAGATTAAATTTATAATTTAATATTAAAAATAACTTTTTGTTCACCATATTTTAATTTATTGCATATTTAAATGAATTGTCATGGTCAAAATAATAGTAAGACAACACAAGAAAATAATTTAAAGAAATTGCATGCAAAAGGAATTAAATGAAAGTTGATTGAGGTGAGATTAGAGCATCCCCACCTCTATTTCAAATAGTCATTTTAATAACTACAATGACCTTTTTTATACGAATATAAAGATGCATTAAAGTTGAACCAGGGGCTACGCTAAAGTCGCCTCTGCCTCAACTATGTCATCAAATTTATTTTTCTTCTTCTTTACTAGTTTTTTTTTTTTTTTTTTTTCTTATCGATCTCAAAGTTTCAGAATTAAATTGATAATTTTAAAAAATTCAAATGTATAATTATTTTTAAAGCTACTTTAAAGTTTTGGGTGTTGAATTTAATTTGACAGTATTTTCATTTGTCGCAATTTCTTGATTCTTTGACTTTTTCTTAATATTTTTAGTTGAACAAATTTGGTAGATAATTCCATCTCCAAAATTGAAATAGAAATTATTAACCAATAGTGTCGGTGAAAATTGAGTTTTAAAAAGAAAAATGGTTTTTGAGAATTCCACATTGGTTAAGTTGGGAAGTGAATTCTCCATCATATACTCTCACCTTGGACCTTGGTTGAGGGAGTGAGGAGATAGACTAATTTTGGTACGGTGGAAATCCCGCACGCACACCACCATTGGCATCCTTCTCAACATGGTGAATTATTATTAATTATTTGTAGGCTTCATATTTCTAATGAATACCATTTTCCGAATATGGAAATTTATTAAATTCATTCCACTGATAAAAAAAAATTAGACCAGTATAAATTCATTCCCTCAAAAGATTTTACATAATTTGGTGGCCTTATATATGGCCATTTTACAACTTACTTAAAAACAATTACATTCATATCTAAGACCACATGTCACAGGTCATTTGTACTTGTCACAAAAAATCAACAAATATATGATATCTTTGCAATAAGGGACTAGGGGAAGTTACAAAAAATAATAACAAAGTAACTTGCGACACTGAGAACGTAATTAGTTAGTCTTGCAAAACAAACACACGCAATACCTTCTCCTTAATGGTGGTGGAATGGCTAGAAAATCATTTGTTTGTTGAATATCATTCACCAACATATCTTCTAAATTCTCAACTTGGTAGATCTGTTCGATGACCTCCTAGTGCCTCTTAAGCTCCAATTCATATTTCTCTTTCTGTCATTGGACAAGTTTCTCCATTTTACTTTCCTGCACATCTATTGTTGTGTATACAATGTCAAGCATTTCAGATTGGAAGGGAGTCCTCTTACGTTTCGTTCCTCTCGTATAGTTACTTTATCCAGTATGTCTGCTGATGGGTGTATCTAAGAAAATCTCATCCATATTATCAACTGTCCGTATGCCCATGTCAGGTATACTTTCTTGTTGCTCATTAACCTGTGATCCCAACCAAATATCCTCCAAATATTGATCTGTTGCAGATGCTTGATCATACGAGGTTTCACTGCCTTCACCAATGACCATATCTTTCTCAAAGATGATTGAAAGCCCATCATAGTGGTATGGTTTGTGTCTCAAATTCTTTGTGTTTGGGATGGGACTACAAACAAGAACATATATTATGTTAGAACATAATATTATATTAGAAAGAGTTCACCATTATAAGATAATAATACTTTAATGTGTTTTCTTACTCGAATTCATACATCGAAAACCTCTTTCTCTACTTCCACACATTTGAACTCGTCATTCCAACCAAATCTGCTGCATGCATTACTCAACATCTCAGCGATTGCACAATGTTATCATTTTAAAAATCTAACCGTGCACTCTATTATTGACAACCCAATGGAATAACTAGGAATATTTTCGTTAAGTAGACGTTGTTGCTATTGTAGATAGCCAGGCTTGAAGGTTCCATTATCAGCTTGCCAACCTATTTTCACCAAGTGCAATAGTGACTCCACTATCCGTGCATCTTTAACCTTCGTCCAAATTTGTTTTGTCATTTTCTCATGTCCTATCATTTAACTACATACATACATATGTATAACTTAATAAAATAAATTGGGCTCAGATAGATAAACAAAATTTTGAGTACGAATAGTGTAGAACATGTTCCATCATTCACATGAACAAATTAACACAACATAAATTAAGATAATTAAATACAATAGATTATTTGAACCGAAAGATGACATAATCTAAAAGTAGAAGGAAGTTATTCATAGTAAAGCAAATTGAACAAGAAACTTTGTGCTCATGATGCTTGTTACCATTCATCGAACATTCGAGTCGCCAACTCATCCCTGAAATTGGTCCATTCATTGGACGTTTCAATAAATTGTATATTTTCATCGTTGAGCTCGTTAGATGCAGAATCTTCATCATTTGTAGTTTCGAACATTGTAGTTTGGCCCATTTCCCTCGTTATCAGGTTGTGCAGCAGGCAACATGCCATTATTGTTCTATATTGGATCTTAACTGGGTAGTAGGACTTTCAACGTAGTATCGCACAACGACCTTTGGGTATGCCAAATGCTCTTTCTATGTAGTTTCTAGTGGATGAATGTTTCATGTTGAAAAATTCTTATGGATTCGTCGGTGCATTTCCAGCACCAGACCATTATGAAAAATGGTATCGCTCTCTCCTATATGGTGCCAAGAATCCCTCGACATTGGGATATCCAACATCACATAGGTAATAATAACCTAGGCATGGTATACACAAAATTAGTTGGCAAACTATTTGCTCTTGAATCCAGACAGTGCAATCACAAAAGTCTATACCCGTGTAATCAACTGGAATATTTTTCTGTTCGTTATGGATCATGGAGAGAGGCACCAATAGAAACACGAGAGCTTGTTAAGGGTCAATTATTGGTAAGATGGTCAATTTATATTTTACAAATTATCTATGCATCAACTTCCATATTAATTAGTTTTTCTTTTTTGTCTTAATTCATAATCATTTTATGTTAGACTTAACCAACAAACTGGTCAATGATTTCATCAATGAACAGATGAAAAATTCATTTAAAGAGTATAAGGGGACTATCCAAACACTATAAGAAATATGCACATCCTGAAGAGGAACGAACACACCCACCTGATCGCCTTAAGGACAACATAGAGGATTGGCACTTTCTATGCAACAAGTTTGAATGTAATAATTTTTGTGTTTTTTTTTTTTTTTTTTGTTTACTTACTTTTCAATTACTCTAACGAAGTTTATTTCTCATTTTCTTAGAAAGTGGCAGAGATGAATCAGAGGAATAAGTCAGCCTTAGAGTACACTCATACAGTTGGTTCTAAAACTTTTATACGCACAAGAGAATCCACGGTAAGTTGGATAAAGTATACACATACAACTGGTTAAAGTACACTCATCTTAATATCTCATTTTCTTGTGAATTGTTTTATAGAAAGGACCCGACGGTGAACCAATGGACCTAGTGAATTTATTTAGGTAAACATACTGTAGGATCGATAACTCTTTTGTTAATCAGGTTGCGAATGATGCATATGTAAGTTTTTATTCCTCAATGTAACTTTATTCATATACAATTGTCATACAATAATTAGTTTTAATTATTGATGTAGAGACAAATGGTTGTGCTGAGTGAATCCTCCCCCTAATAAGGGTCTCAACGAATATCAGATGAGGAAATATGCGAGCAGGTGTTGGGCCTAGGAGTGGGCCTTGGTAGGACACCAAAGGGTAAAAAAGTGAAGAAAATCTAAGGGATCATCGTCCAGTGCATCTTCATCAAGAATTATAGAGGAGCAATAACAAGAGATAAACTCCTTAAAGGCT
Organism: Benincasa hispida; assembly: GCF_027475165.1. NCBI lineage: Eukaryota > Viridiplantae > Streptophyta > Magnoliopsida > Cucurbitales > Cucurbitaceae > Benincasa > Benincasa hispida. Next base: position 57,299,545 of record NC_143485.1, read on the forward strand.
AGATTGGTTATATTGGACAAACAGGACGCCAAAAGACAAGTTGAGATGGAGGATATGAAAGTTATGCTCTTACAACTCATGAAAGATAGATCGAACTAGGTATGAGTTCTTCGACTTTCGTAGTAAACTTAATTATAAGATTGTGTATGTTGTTATCCTGCAGTTATGCAGTTATGGTAACAACATAAACGTATAGTTATGTAAAGTATAATTAATGTTGTTATCCTGAAGTTGAGTTTGAATTTTATTTTATACGAAATTAGATGATTTTGTAGTGTTGTTATCTTGCAATTATGGTAAAAACATAAATGTATAGATGTTTCAGATGGTTTGTATATTACAATTGAGAATAAGTTTGGGGGGTGGGGGGAGGGGGAGGGGAAGGGGAGGGGGTGTTTCAGTTGATTGTGTAAGTTAGTTTGATTGTGTTAGTTAGTTTGTTTTAGTTTGTTTGTTTGATTGTATAAGTTAGTTTGTTTCAGTTGATTGTGTAAATTAGTTTGTTTATTACCATTGAGAATAATTTTGGGGGTGGAGGTGTTTCAGTTGATTATGTAAGTTAGTTTGACTCTGTAAGTTAGTTTGTTTTAGTTGATTGCACATCTATATTTAAGTACAAGTATGTTAAGTTTAAGTTATGATTGAGTTGGTTTGTTGATTTGTTTATGATTGAGTTCTTGGTTTGTTTACTTGAGATTGGTATATTATTGAGCATTAAACTTATTTAAATTTTTATTTTGTAGGTATCTAGAGATTTTTGTTGAAGATACATCTCTAGGCAAGAAGCATATTTAGGTTGTACATTGTTATCGTTTAATTATGGATGTTATAGAACTCGTGGATTAAGGTTGTACATTCAAACGTGTTTTCAATATATTATTAATCTATTATCGATATTTACTTCATTTTGAAAATCTTAATTTAGTTGAGTGATATTTATAAGATTCAAAGAGGTATGACATTTGGAAAAAATAGATCTAAAAAAAATAAAATAAACAAATTTAAAGAGATATTTAAATCTATTTATTTATTTCAAGAAATCCCGACGGTAAGGAGTCGCTTCGACCTGTAATCTTTGCCTAAGAATTGGAATTTCTCCTGTGACGAAGGGCAAAGAACTCCCGAAAGTGACTACATACCATCTGGATTTAAAGATATCCCGGTGGTCTCTATGCACCGTCAGGATAAAGACATCGCCCGACGGTCACTAACCGTCGAGCGTTAAAGATATCCCGACGATCTACATCACCGTCGGTCGAAATTAACAAGCCCGACGACGACAAAAGCCGTCAAGATAAAAAACTAATCCCAATGGTTCAGAAGACCATCAGACTTATCTATAAATGTCAATGCTCTACCATCGAGCGAAAGAATAAATCATGACGGTTGGGAGTCGAGTTAACGTATAAAATCTGATGACAGACCGTCAGGCATTATCCCTTTTTACTGACAACTTCCTTTAGGGTTGGGAAAACGCCCCATTCTTATCTGTTGAGATAATTCTTTTCCCCTACGGCAGGGCTTCCCAACCATTGGGAAAGGTTTCCCCGATGACGGTACCCCGACGGTGTTGTCGACGACTTCTTTGTCGTCGGGAAAGGTTGTCCCGACGGTATTTTTAACTTATCCTGACGCTCACGACTGTCGAGATACAACCAAATTCTTGTAGTGTGACATTCCATCATGGTAGAATAAAAAATATAGAGCAACAACGAAGATGATGATAATGAAATTCATGGAGAAGAATTAGGAACAAAAAATTTTGATTTCCCTTTGGTTTCCTATTTTATTTAATCATATTCAAGCAAAAACAATATAGGTGGTTAATTATTGTTCATTACAAAAAAAAAAAAAAAAAGTAAGAAACAAAGAAAGAAAAACTTTAAAAAATAAAAGAAAAATTTGTAATCCATATTTTATTCAAATAAAGACGGTATGATTATTGAATAAAAAAGTTTAAAAACAAAATAATAACCACAAAAACAAATTATGAAAGAGTTAAAAAATTGCACCAAATACCCTGACATATGAACTGAACATCACACCCTAAACACAAACATATGAACTTAAACCAAACAACTCTATACCTCAAATATAAACATATAAACTCTAGACATCATATCTCAACTCAGCATCTCAAATAAACATGGAAGATCTTTCAAAAGTTTTTTGATTGGTTGGAAAACATTTCAATTTTTCAAAATGACTTATTTTCAAAATTAAATACTTAAAAAGTTAAACGAAACACACCAGAAAACAAAAATGTAATATACTTTTGATGAATAAAGAATCCAAACAATGATATATATAATTTTAGATTATATATATATATTCTACATGTGAAATAAATGTTGATCTAACTGATGTATTATTGCCTAAAAAAACAAATTTATTATATTACCGAAGGAATCAATAGCACGAATATATTTTCTTATGACTGCTGATATATCAAGGATAATATTTGATTACATGATATGAATGCTGCTAGAGCTAAAATATCATTGTTATGTCTAAAAATCATAAGGGGTAAAATTAGAGTAACAAAAAAAAAAAATTAAAATTAAATTTCATATATCCTGCCATATTTGCTAAGCGTAAAAGTAGTTATATTTGCAAATATGGCAAATATTTCAGCTAAACATTTTTAAGAAAAAACAATCAATAAATAAACATTTCCATGGAACAATTTTTTAAACAATTTTTTTTTTAGAGACAAACGTCTGCCTTTATTTGGTAGAATTTGGTAGGGAAAGAAAAAAAGGAGAATAATAAGATGAGATCACACAAAATTGAAATACATGATGGGTGTTGTACTAAAAAGCTAATCACTAATAAATCTTACAAAAAAAGGCAAATACATTTTCAAACTAAAAAATTTGCAAAATAAGACCCATATTCTATTGTCATTTCATATCTCCTACCTCAGATACATTGGCAAAACAGAGGTTTCTCGAGAAAACAATTCTACATATAATGGGCCCAAGTTTCTCCTCTTATCTCGAATCAAAAACACAAAAAAATGAAATCAAAATCATGTAGTTCTTTAATTTAACAACTTGCACACAAACCAAACCAAAGCATCCCCTCCCCCACCATATATGTCTATGTTTTTGAAAAACCAAAACCCCAAAGGGATCTGATGCCCTCTTCACAAGAATCCGATTCCAATCCACGAGATTTGGAGTTCAAAATTATGAAGAAGATCAAGTGCGAACTTTGCGATTGTAGAGCCAATGCTTATTGTGAATCGGACCAAGCCAGTTTATGTTGGAGCTGCGACGCCAATGTTCATTCAGCCAATTTCATTGTGGAAAAACATTCAAGGATTTTGCTATGCCAAATTTGCCAATCCCCAACTCCTTGGACTGCCACCGGCCCCAAGCTTGGGCCTACCATTTCCCTTTGTCCGTTTTGTGTTATTCCCCAAAATGTTGGTTCTCTACAAATTCATCATCAGAACCATCGCCATTCTGCTTCCTCCAGCAGCAGAGATTTTCATCATCATCATCATGCTGCCGATGATGAACAGAATCAAGTGGTTCCCATGTCCCCGCCGCCGACTTCCAGCTAGCTGTTTCCTCCGTCCATCGTTTCTTCTTCTCTGTTTAGATCTTGTAAGTAATAAGATTGTCCCAGATTATCAAGAAGCTCAATCAAATAGATATGTTTTTTTTTTTTTTTTTTTTTTTTTGGAGTATGAAAAAAATTGTCCTTGTTGCAAGTGAAATGTGAATAAACACTTCCCAATAATATGCCTGATTTTGTGTTTCCTTTTTAGTGAGGATCCCATGATGTGTATACATTGTTATTTATGGTTAGATATGATTATTTGTATTCATAATCTTATCTTCTTTTATTCTCTTTTTAGTATTACAATTCAATAGAATAGAGAGAGATTTCAATTTTTAATACTATATTAGATAAGCACGAGAACTCATCCCAAAACTGAATCACAATGTAAATAATTTCATGTATCTTCTAAGAATTATAAAGTTGTTATTTGACGCTCTAAAGGATCAAGCACGAGTCTCGCCATGTATAAACCTTCTAATCTTAGAAGTGTTTCTACAATATGTATCTTTTGAAGTTTCTTATACATTATTAGGGAACCACATACATTTATATGTCAATCTTTATAATTTATATTTTCTTGTATTTCTTATTTATCGAATTCATAACAATTTCAGCACGAGGTCTTTAATATATGGCCCAATCAACTTACTTTGATAATAAACTTTTCAGAGAATCAAATGAATTTTTATAAAGATTGATATAAGACAAGACCTGAGTTTTCATACATCATAATAATGCCATCTATCATAGTATTAATTTAGCTTTTGAAATTAAGCATCTCGAGCCAAAAAACTTGGGATTATCAATTACATCATCCTATACTAAAAAGAAAAAAAAACAATCATAACTTATTAAAATAAATGGAAATAGTTTAAATTAAAATTTCGACATCTCCATGTGATTGATGTCTTACCATTAACATACTTAACATATTTAAGTGATATAATTAAAATAGCAAGTGGGTTGGAATTTTTTTATAAAATAATTAAGTAAAAAATTGATATATAATAAAGAAGAAACATATCTTGAATATTAATATAATTGTATATAATTATCAACGATTATCACTATACAACTCAGATATAATTGGCAAATACTAACTTTCTTAAAATTAAAGGTTCGACACACGAATGGCAAGCTTCATGTATTTGATCTCTTCAATTTGACCTGAACTTCAATTCATGGCAAAAAAAAAAAAAAAAAAAGTACATTTTTATTTCAACCATCGATAATAATCAACATTGCATATCATAACTTTGGGAATAAATTTCAAAATCGTTGAAGTATCTTCATTGGAAAATAAACAATTGGAATAAAGATAACCAATGGTGCAAGTTGGGAGTTAAACGTCAATTTGGGTTCAATTTCAAAAGTAAACAAACAATTGGAAAAAATAATGATAATAACCAACAATGTAGAGTAAGATTTATTTGGGCATTTTAGGTCTTTTTAACATGGGAAGAATTGATTTTATGTCATATTAGCTAAATATTTTACTTTGAATTATAATCGTCATTGTTTTGAGTCTGATTGCCATTTATGCAACCCCTCTCCTATAATTAACCTAACACACGTCGGATGCTGTAAATTATTTTCCAATATATCAATCTTAATCAAATTAGTAAAACTTCCATAGCTAGAAGTATAGAATGTCATATCATATGATGGTAGGTAAATTATATGAATGATATAATTATCAAGAGAAAAAAATTTGGGGATGATGAAAAGGGTTGGTAGAGAGTAGTTATACTTGAGCCTGGGATTAAGTAAAAATAGAGTGGTTTTAAAAACTATTTGCAAAAATCTGATCTTGAAACTATTTGCAAAAATATTGTCTTTTTTTGGTCTTTATTAAATTCAGTCTTTTGAGAGGATTGAAATCGTAAAAATTCGTCTTTTCTAAAAACTGAAATGCACAATTCAATAGACCCATGGAACTAAATTATTATTATTATTATTATTTTTAATTTTGTCCTTTTTTTTTTAATTAGTGGATTTTTTTTTTTCTCTAACTCACATTTTAAACTCACCTACGATAACGTTTTGATTCATGTTAGGAATTTCTCTTCTTTCTCCCATGCTTTCTCATCTCCAATTTTCTTAATAAATTGATCCATTATGATTTTGTTTTGTTTTATTAATATAAGTTTGCTGGTTAATTAGATGTTTTATTTGATTTCTCAGCTTTTTTTTCTTCTTTCTAATAATTTCTTTTTCAACTGTATGTTTTCGATTGATTTCAATTTCTAACCTCTCATTGACAAATTAGTGAGTTATACACACAGTTGGTTTTTAAATTAACTTCTAGTTCTAGTTTATTTATTATATGTAAAACGTTCGGCAATAGTTAGAATTTGTTGCTACTCGATATGAAACAAATTAAGAATATATCTTTTTAAGTATTTATAAAGCTATTCCAAACAAAAATTTATGTTGTCAAATCATTGACGTATCACAATTTTTAATGATAAAATATTGAGATTTTGTTTGTTAATCATTTCATCTTTTGTTTATGTTTTTGAAAATTAAGCCTATCTCATCCACATTTTTTACAATGATTTTCATATTTCTTAAGTAAAATGATTGAATTATTAGCCAAATTCCAAAAGGAAAAACAATTTTTTAAAGTTACCTTTGGAAGTCCATAGGATTAATTTTTAAAAACAAAAATAAAAAATAAAATTGTTACCAAACAGAACGTGAATAATAGATGTTTCGTCCCAAATATTACAAAATAGGTTTTTATATCTAAATATTAAGAATAGTTAACATTTCCAAACAATCAAAATTGAATTTGATTTCTTATTTAATTTTTCATTATATGAAACTCTATAAAAGTTTTTTAGGAATTTTCATGAATAGCATAATGTAAATATTCTTAAATATAACAAGATTTTTTTTTAGGCAAACTAGCGTACACAAGAAATTACCAACTAATGATTTGCCAATTACCGTGACTTTCCTCCATAGCACAGGTTGAATTTTTTCAATAATAACAAGTTTGAAATTTTACAAGAACAATAAATGAGATTAAAACCTTACTCTCAAATGTATGAAATTTTCAAACTACAAAATTACTTTTGCTTTTGGGAAGTTTTCACAAATAGAAAAAATATATCAAACTATTTACAAAAATAACAACAAATATTGATAAACACTAATAGACTTCTATCAATATCTATCACATAAGATCAATGATAGATTTCTATCAATTTTGATCGTTGATAAACATTGATTGATTTTTATCAGCCTCTATCGATCTCTATCAAAGAAAATTAAATTTTGTTATTTTGTGTAAATAGTTTATCTTATTTTTCTATTTTTAAAAATCTCCTTTTGCTTTTTCTTATTATTATTAATACAACAAATGTGGGCATGTGAATATGAACTTCCAATTTTAAAGAAAAATACAGGTCAATTACCGATAAACATATGTTCATTAGAGCACAAATGGTATACTAAGCTCGGATGAAATTTATGGTTAAGATTTACTATATATATTTTTGGCAATTCTGAAAAGAGAAAACAAAAAAAAAGTCCTTTTCCCAATACATTTTCACAGAAGAAAATATAAGTCTTGTCATGTTACATGCATATACCTAGTTGTATTGTAAGGTTACTCTAACAAACACAATGTTTCTTGTGGCCCTAAGCAGGTGTGGGCATATCTTCGGTAAGAAATGTGCTCATAAGTTTATGGTTGTGGATAAAATGAGATTTATACCTTGTAAAATGGCAATATCAATTTTAAATTTTTTGTATGACGGTTCTTCACATAGAAGTTCGAATTGATTGTTTTTAAAATGAAATTGTATCAACCAGAATATTAAAAAAAAATGATAATCATATATCTAAAATTTGGAAGTTTATTTCTTATTTTCAAATAGTTCGTATTTGTTATTGATGGATCTTAATATTTCATAATACGAATATTAAAAGTCTTTTAGGGAATGGATATATAGATTCATCAATTAATGCATGGGATTTAAACATTTTGGGACGAAAAATAATGCTTGTTAGATGGTTATTGAAGTTGAATATTAGACAATTAGATTTGTATGGTTTTCATCATTTAATATATACCATAGATTATGAGATTCAAACGTCTAGCTCATAGAGGATATTAATGTAACGACCCGACCCTCTAGGACTTAGGTTAGGTCGTTACTAAAATAAATGCATGCATAGGATTTAAAACGACGCCCAGTTAGGTTGAAATAAATGCTAATTAAACAAGAGAAGTTCAAAAGACATTTATTAAATACAATTGCTAAAACAATAATAGGGTACCCATAATTCGTAAATACTATTAAAAGTATATAAAAGAAATAATCCTTAACAATAAGTTTAAAACAATATAACTAAACATTAAGGGAAAAATAAGGACTCTAAATGTCATGATGCGGAAGCGTAAAAACTAGTCCCAGTGGCACGATCGCGAATTCCGCTAAGCCATTGCCGGTGCATCTCTACCCTTACCTGAAACATCAATATAGGAAAGAATGAGCATGAAATACTTAGTAAGTAACCCCACCACTGGGGTCAGGCTAGGCATCTATGTCCTCTAGATACCCACTTATGGCACATAAATACATGTAACAGACAAGAGACTGAGTCCTATCCTATTGTAGTTAAGTATGACTACAAAACTAGTGAATCTCGGAGGAAACACAAAACTGGTGAATCTCGAAGGAAACACAAAACTGGTGAATCCCGAAGGAAACTGGTGAGTATCTAACTAATCAATGAGGATATTCACACAGTCTTAACGTGCTAAGATTCAACATTGTACAGTTCTAAAACATACATAAAAATTCATGATACCATGGCTTCATTACATACACATAATTCTTAATAATATATTATACATCATCCATGTATAACTTACATCATAAATCCACAACATGCAAGTATGCCTCAACACTAGCAGATACGATCAAGTACTTAGGTGTGTATGTAAAAAAACCCAGCAAAGGCGATTCATAACACTGAAACATAATATTAATGGTCAAGAGAACGAAAAAAACTGACACAAATCTTACCCCAACAAAACTGACTAAGACCACGACAGACCCGACGCGGTAGGGTGACGATAACTGGTGGCGAAAAACCTGGGGTGGCGGACGCGGCTTGAAGCGGTGCTCGCATACGATCGGTGCTAGGCGAACGACAGAGGAGATTGACCGGACAAGTGACGTGCAAAGGAGCTCGGTTGGACGAGCTAGAGAAATTGGGCGAGCGGCTCTCGACGGAACGCAGTGGACGAGGCGTCTGCTCTGACCGGCCGGTGCGCTGGGGGGGCTTCGAATTGTCAACTGCTCGTCGGCATCGGGTTCGACGAAAAATGGAGCTGTCGTCGACGGCTAGGTTTTCTCAAGGGGGCGCGTGCGGTGAGGTTGAAGAAGAAGATTTTAAGTTTTGTTTATATAAACAGAAAAAAAATAATAAAACTAAAACTAAAAAGGAAATAAAATAAACTTTATTTTATTCCTTTCCTTATTCCACTTTATACTATTAAATTCGTTTCCTTCCCAAAATGAAATTAATTCCTATCATTAATTTCTAAATTGAATAAATTCAACGCCAAAAATTAAATTCCGTAATTACACTTGACTTCCAAAATTCTAAAAATGCCCTCAATAATAAAAGAAAATACTGAAATTACAAAAAAAAAATAATAATAATAAAAAATATATTTGGGGTGTTACAATTAATACCTTACTACTTGAGGGAATTATTAGGTCTATCTATATGATTGTTTAGAATATGTTTATAAGAATTTTAAATATATTAATGACTTTTTTCTTTTAAAAAGTTTGAAACCATTATAAGGTCTAAAAAATGCTATGACTATCATTATCATTCCCTTTATACCAAAAAAAAAAAAAAAAAAAAAAAAATAGCATGATCATTCCCTACCCAATAAAGCCTATGGAGTAAAATTTAATCTTTTATATTCATTGAACTTAATTTGTTAATGTTTACTGAAGTAATTAAAGAATAGCATCTGAAATCATAAATTTCTTTTTTAAAATTATTTTACAAGGGATATGAAATGCATTATTAGATGGTAATAGAAAAATTTGAGACAATTTTTAGTTTTCATTTTCATTGGAAAGTTTTAATCTTTGTAAATGGACACCATTGATAATATAATCAAAATAGAGGAAATCGTTTTCAAATCATTTTTACTAAATTTAAATTTCAATATTCAGGTGAAAATTTGTCCCAATCCATAGTGATATATTTTATTTTGATCATAAACCAATGGTTTTAAATCTTTGTAACGTAGATGAAGTGAATTATGAAAATGAAATGTCTACCTTTGTAGTAAAAAAAAAAAAAGATGAAATGTCATTTTCTTCCCTGTGCTTCGCTATTGGTTAAGAAACACAGACATAGATATTGATACATGATACGGATACGATACGATACGGCGATACGTTAATTTCTAAAAAACTAAGATACGGATACGTTGAAGATACATTATATATATATATATATATATATATATATATATAATGTCTAATTAATTGCTATAATACTTATTTTAAGTTAGATTAAAATAGATTCAAGAAGAGAGTGAAAACTTGAAAAAAAAATCCAGTAACGTCGAGTGATGATGGTAAGAAATAAGTAGAAGATGAAGATTGAAGAATGAAGTTGAGGATGAAGGGGGTGTGAATCATGATTTAAATAGAAGAGAGAATGGAAGAATGAAGATTTAGTTACGTTTTAGATTTTTTAAAATTTTTTTTTTATGTTTTATAATTTTTAATTTATTTTTTTTGGATTGCTCAATTTAAATAGACTTTTATGTTTAGAAGTGATTTTAAAATGGTTGAAATTACTTTTTCTATTTTCAAATCACCATGAAACATATTTAATTTTTCAAAACTAATTTTGATGATATGAAAATTGCATTTAAAAGATAAAATTGAAAATTAAATTAATTTTGAGTAATTAAAGTGTGTTTTCGAGTGATTTTAAAAATGAAAAAAAAAAGTGATTTTTGATAATTTTAAAATTGCTCACGTATGATCAGAAGCATATGTGCTTCCTAGACTACTGGACAAAGAACTATGTTAAAATAAAAGTGAATCCAATTGCTATCAAGAAGAGTCGAACTTTAGACCTTCTGCTCTAACCAAGTGAGCTATGAAAACTTGGTTGAGAAGAAAGCCGACTTCAAATTAACTAAGGACGTTTAATAAATCTCTCCATCTCTTTTCTTTCCCTTTTTTATGGGAGTAGCCAAAACATCCTCTTATTGAATGAACAAAACAACATGAAATTGTGAAACAAAACACCCAATTCTGAAGTATCCAAGAATGGATACCATACTAAAATGTACGAGATTCCGTGTAATTAGTTTGCATTAAATAGTATATTCCTTTCCCTCCTATGAATTATTGCATACATAGTCCTAGATTTCAGCTTGCAAAATTGGCTTTTTAGATTGTACAAAATCAAATATAGTTAGTTACAGTCAGTTTCCCCTCTCATATGGATTAAATCCGTTATTCTTACCGTTATTCTTTCATGGTCCAACCAAATTCAAACGTGAGACAAAAATTCAGATCCTTTTAAGTACAATTATCCAAGAACACAATTCAATTTCAAAATCCATGCAGAAAACTGCAACCAAACCAAACTTAGCACCTAATTCTCTCCTTCAAAACACCCAATTCTTGAGAAAATACTTCTTTTTTTTCGTTCCAATTTAGAACAAATAGAAGAATCATTCCTTGCTTTTCCTCCACCCTATCCCAATACAAACTTAATCAAGTGAAGCAATCACAAAATTCTGTACATTATTCTGAAGAATTTCCCCCACAACTTGAATTTTCCATTTTCCCAATCATTCCCTCTAAAATGTTTACACTAAAAACCATTCTAAAATGTTCCAATTACCAAATTATCCGATCATCATTAGCAAGGCAATGGCACAAACAACCGATTCCAGTGGCATGGACGAGGCCCGAAATTGGATGGACAAAGCTGAATTTCGATGGGTCTTCAAAAGGGAAAAAAACACCCGGACGGGCCAGCATTGGGGGCGTTTTAAGAGACCACGACGCCCAGTTTTTGCTAGGATATGCGGAGCCCATAGGCCGAGCCAATAGCACCATGGCTGAACTCACAGCACTGACCAAAGGCCTAGAATTGGTGCTTGAAAATGGTTGGAAAGACGTTTGGGTTGAAGGAGATGCCAAGGGATTGGTGGAAATTATAGTTGAAAATAAAGAGGTTAAATGTGTGGAAGCTCGAAGTCATTTTAGGTACGTAAAATCTTTGATACTTGATTTTAATAATTGTAAGGTTAGTCATATTTATAGGGAAGGTAATAGAGTTGCTAATAGATTTGCTTCCATTGGCCATCGTTATAAGAAGCTTGAAATTTGGAGGGAAATTCCACCATTGGAGATTTTGGATATGATGCGTCAAGATGCTGAGGGAAAGATTACATTTAGGAGAATAAATACAAGGTAGTTTTAGTTTTGTTTATTTTGTTTCTATGTTATTATGCTTTCATTATGCCCAAATTATTTTAGGCATAATTTCTCTCGTTTTCCGACTTGTGTAAATATGGAACTTATCTATATATATGTGGAAGTTTGTTGTTAACTTACAAAGTGAAAATGACTTGTGTGTATATATTTAATATTCATGTTGTCTCTTGATCTGTTATTGTTTTTAGTTGTTGGGCAAGAATTTAATAAAAATGTAATTAAAATGACTATTATAAAATTTAAATGAATGAGAGATTAAGAGTTCCTTTTACCTATTTAGGTTTATTTATAAATTTCATCCTTAGAGTTCGTAAAAAGTCAGAATTTAAAATCTATGATTTTAAAAATTAGAACTTAGTCTTTATAATTTGATAAAACCTCATAAATAGTTACTATGATTTGATATAGTCTTCATACATAGTCTCTATTGCAGGGATTAAATTATAATCATATATCATAAGTAATAAATCATAACTTTCTTCAAAACATTAACAATTTAACCAACTATTTATTTATTGACGATTTAATCTAAAAAGAAAATAAATTCGAACTCAATATATGGTGTTTTTTTTAGGGAAAAATACCTTTTTGGTCCTAGGCTTTGGGTCTAGTTTCTATTTAGTCCTTAGGTTTTAAAATGTTACACATTTAATCCTTAAGTTTTGAGTTTGATTTTAATTTAACCCCTAGATTTCAAAATACTGCGATTTTACACTTCACTTGAACTTTGCTTCAATTTAGTCCCTATGTCTCAAGGTTTACACTTTTAACTTCAATTTTTCACTAAATACTCACTTTTCATCTTTTGAAATTAATTTATGTTAATAAATTAAAAATCGTTGAAAAAATTATAATTAACTAAGTTTCACTATTTTTATTATTTTTAAAATTAAATTTAAAATTTCACTTCTAATTATTTTTAATTAATTCATAGAAGTTGAGGCTAACGATGGAAAGTAAGTATTTAATGAAAATCTGAGGTTAAAAATGTAAAATCTTGAAATCCATGGACTAAAATGAAACAAAATTCAAATCTCAAGTATAAAATTATAACATTTTGAAACTTATGGATTAAAAAACAAAACTCAAAACTGAAAGACTAAATGTATATTTTAAATCCTAGAGATCAAATAAAAAGTAGAACAAAAAACTAAGGACCAAAAAGGTTTTTTTTTTTTTTTAATAATTATTCATAACTTTTTTAGTACAACCAACAAACATGGATATGAAAATTTAAATCTTCAATTTCATAAATGAGTACATGTCAATTATTATCGAGCTACACTTATATTGTTGGCATAAATACAAGTATTAGGACAAAATAAAACCTTGCATATCCTTTTATTTATCTAAGTTATATACTCAGTAGGAACAAAAACTTGAAAGGAAAATGTATTATTGCTGAAATAATACACCATAAAATTATTTAAGAAAATTAAGATCCTATTTGATAATGATTCTATTTTTAGTTTCATATATTTGAAATTTATGAGTGTTTTCTCATAAATTTCATATTATTGTTTTCACATTTATTTGAACAGACACTTGAATTTTTAAGAACAAAATCACTTTTTTTTTTTAGTTTTTAAAATTTGGCTCGTGTTCTTTAAATCAACAGTTGTCTTTCCTTTTGTTAGCTTGTTGGAGGATACCTCTGAGATTAAAAAATGGGAGGGTCATGAAAGGGATAGAGAAAGGCGAGGGCTAAACAATCGTTGTCAAAAATTAAACGATCATTGAGAAGTGAAGGCTAGACGATCGTTGTCAAATATCTAAACGATCGTTGACAAATATTTAAACGACAAGGCAAGTGTCTATACGATAGAAGTGAGAGTGTAGACGATAAGGTAGAAGACTGCACGATTGAGTTGAACGTGTAGGCGATGGAGAGTACACGATAGGATGTAGACGATTGGATTGAGAGTGTACACAATGGAGAGTACACGATAGGATCTAGACGATATAGACAATTAGCTATACGATAGATAAAGAGAATAAACGATAGAAGAAATGTAATAAGACGATCGACCTTCCACGATTGGTATGGCTCATTGTGTAGCACTATTTATTAACATATAAAATACCACATGGAGTAACATTAATGGTCCAACGTAACAACCATGAAAAAGAAAACACAAAATTAACAACCAAATAGTGGAACCTGAAAATTGAATAAGATAGGCAGAAAACGAATGGAAAATTTGTTAAATTCTTCAGCAGACGTGACAATCGTTTATCATCCCCCCGCAAGCGAACGAGAAGTTGCCAAACTATAAGCTTGGTCTTCAAATTGAGAAAGCGAGTACTTGGTAAGGCTTTTTTCATGATGTCGGCCAACTAATCTTCAGGGGGGAGGACTCTAATTGAAAGCTATTTGGAAACAACCTTTTCTCTGAGGAAGTTAAGATCAATCTCAAGATGTTTTGTCCGGTTGTGAAGCACAGGATTAGCGGCCATATATGTGGCACTGAGGTTGTCACAAAGCAGCAGAGGGGTAGAGATGCAATTGACACCAATTTCAGTGAGAACTGATTGTATCCAAAGTACCTCAGCGACAGCATTGGACAGACCACGATATTCTGATTCGGTACTAGATCGAGAGATGACCTTTTGCTTAGATGAGCTCCATGAAATAAGGCTGGAACCAAGAAAGACACAAAATCCACTCGTGCTTCGTCTGTCATCTGGGCAAGTGGCCCAATCAGCATCTGTGTAGCAAGTTAAGGCCAAAATAGGGGACTTGGTTAGAAGAATACCATGATTGGCTGTGCCTTTGAGGTACCGAAGGAGGCGTTTGACTGCTTGAAGGTGTGAATTTATTGGGGCGTGCATGAACTGACAGAGCTTATTGACACTAAAGCTGATGTCTGGTCTGGTCAGCGTACAATATTGGAGGGCACCAACGAGGCTTCTGTATTCATAAGGGGTTATCCAATGATTGTCCATCGATGAGGGACAACGAAGCGCCAATGGCCATTAGAGAGTGAATCGGCTTGTAGTCAGTGAGTTGTGCACGTTCAAGTAGACTATGAATGTACTTGGACTGAGACAAATGTAACTGATCTGATGAGCGAGCCACCTGAATGCCAAGAAAAAATGATAGATCACCGAGATCTTTAAGTGCAAAGTGAGTGTTTAGAAAAGTGATGAAGTGTTGAATGGTTTCAGGGTTATTTCCAGTTACAATAATGCATCAACATAAATAAGAAATATAATTAAAGTATGTGAATTACAGAAAATAAACATAGATGTAAGATTTTTCATTTGAGAAGCCCCATTGTATCAGACAGGTACTGAGCTTGGAGAACCATGTGCGAGGACTTTGCTTGAGGCCATACAGTGCCTTATGTAAAAGTAACACATGATCAGGGTGTTGATCACTTATGAAACCAGGTGGTTGCTTGATGTATACTTCCTCAAATAGGTCGCCACTGAGGAAGGCATTGTATACGTCAAGTTGCCGAATAATCCAGTTATGAGACAGAGCAATGGACAGAACAAGTCGAATGGTAGTAGGCTTGACAACTGAACTGAAGGTCTCAAAGTAATCGATGCCATAGTCTTGGTTGAAACCTTGAGCAACCAAACGAGCCTTGTAACGAGCAATCTCATAAGATGAAGTTTGTTTGAGTCTGAACACCCATTTGCTGCCAATTACCTTGCCATCCTAGGGCAGAGGTATGAGAGACCATGTATTATTTCTTATGAGGGCTTCATATTCCTCAAGCATTGCTTGCTTCCAGCTTGGATGAAGGAGGGCTTCCTTGTAGGATCGTGGTTCTATTGTATCCAAGTCAGTAACCTCAGACAACCAAGCCTTTGGTTTAAAAATGCCATCTTTGACCATGTAATCATGGGATGGTTATTGGTTGTGACGGGTAGGGATAGTGGGGGTTCTGATGTGATAAGGAAGTTGGGGTATAGGGAAGCAGGGGAAGTTGGGAGAGTAGAGGTAGGTGATGGTGAGGGAGAGGAAACAATGGGAGCTAGTGGATTGGTTGATGGTTCAGGTGATTGGGGAAGATGGGGAGTGGGTTGGTTGAGTGGAGTAGTGTCAGGCGTGGGTTGAAGGGATGGGGATGGTATAGAAGAAGGTGGGTGAGGGGGGTGATGGTGATGAACATAGTTTCCTTGGGAATTGGCAATGACTTGATGTAAGGGGGAAGGACTGATTGGAATGGGAATGGAAAAGACTGGAGAGGAAGAGTGTAAAAGAGAAGAGATTGATGGAGAGTTAGCAAGGAAAGGGAAGGCGGTTTCATTGAAAATGACATGTCGAGAGACATAGATAATAACTTGTAGAAATACAAGTTATTTATACTACTTTATTTAGATATTGCGGTCAAAAGAAAAGAAAGTTGCATCAATTTTATAGAAATTAGCTAAGAAATGCGAGAATTATAAATTGTCGTCAATACACCCACTGACACCATTGCGATGGTAGAAAAGAATATTTCAAGTTTGTTTTACAGGAAATCAAGTCACCGCATGCGTTCAAGGCTCAAGATAAAAAGAACAACGTGTCTACATCGCATTGCCCCCATCATGCAGGAATGAATAGGCGATCAACCTAATGACGGCGCAATGTAATCTCAACCACATGCGGTAATAAAAAACAACACCGCATGTGGGCAAACGATCGAAGATGTGAAGAGCAACGCAATTGCGGAGGATTCTGACACGTGTACAGCTGACCGTTGTGCATTTCGGACGGGATTGATTGCGTAACAGAAGGAATATTCACTCCACCATTCTAGGAATTTCCATAAGAATAAAGTGGGGATCACAAGTCAGAGAGTCAAAGCTTAGCCTATAAATAGCTCCAGCCATTCCACTGAGAAATTATGCTTAAATACAGAGAAAAGTGTATATACTGATCTAAGAGAGAGAGACTGGTTGAGCGACTAATCAGAGTAGATCCGGGAAGAATTAAGAGACAAGGTCGAGAGGTGAGTCTCCGGGCAAAGAATCTTTCCTATCCTCGTCGTTGAAGCTTTGTACGAATGTCACTTTTACCGAACGAGCAAGCCTGAGAGGGAAGCTCTTCTCTTCATCCATTCCACACGTCGACAAACGAAACCACCGTCCAGATCTGTGTCAAGACGTTGACACTCTTCTGTATTTGTTTCTATCTCTTTTCATCACTTGTACTCATCCTTTAATCTCTATCATTCACACCATGTATCAGACACTTAATCGTAGTATTAAATGTTATGATCATTTCCATCTCCATCTTTTTGCCTATTTCCATTCATCCATATTTCACTTTCTCCACGATGTTTTCTTAATCCCCTGGTGATTAGTAAGAATTAAGCAAGTAAATTAATCTGTGATAAGGAAATAATTATGTTTAGCTAAGGCATGCTAGACGACATCTTCACCTGTGAGAGCAGAAGTGAAGATGCCATTCCGCCTATCGAGAGAGGGTTGGGAGAATGCGTTAACTAAAGCAAGAAGTACTTCCAGAGATGGAAGCAACCTTGTGTTCATTACGTTCATCCCTGTTTCACCATAAAGATGTGGGAACACAACCGATGACTGAGAGGTATACGTCAAGGGAAAGGGAAACCTAGTTACATCTTTAACACAATTAATAAACTTGCAACATTTTTACTAGTTATCCTTTCCATTTCTGATTCATCCATAAAGACTTACCAACGTATACCACGATCATTTGTATAAACTTCACAGTCAGTCTCAAACTCAGCATCATGTATATCATGTATCTTGTATCTTGCATCACGTTAGCTTAGGTTTATTTTTATCTCAATTTATTTTATTAACGCAACTTTAGTTTATCTGTACAATTTTACTTTACCGCAATTTAATTTCCTGTACAAACACACAATCTTTATTAATTGTAAAAATTGGTTGCATATATCACGAATGTAACGCATTAATGACAACAATCTATGTGTTCGACCTTGGATCACTTCGAGAAACTTGCGTTGGAATTATACTTGGTTTCAGCACCAGGAAACTTATGACATCGCATAGCATACTACAAGCATTCCATTAATAACGCATACATCGAGAAGTAGTATCGCATAAAGTGTGCATGAGCAATAACACAACATAAGATTACATTTTGTGTTACAAGTTTATGGCAACATGAGTTTGTAGCACATCATCAAGCATGCACATTACACTCATCAATTCTCAAAGTCAACAAGTTTATGGCACCGTTGTCGGGGATTGGTAACGGTTATTGTTGAGTAAGTTTGTGATATTTTGTAGGACAGATCTCTTTGTACTGGTTGTTTATCGCGAAGAGTAGTCTGATGGTTTATGAGTACTAGAATTGATCCAGAAATTCTAAACTGGCCCAGAGATCAAGTGTATTTTTCGCACAGGAACACATCAGAAAAAAAATGTGCAATGCATTCTCCATACCTGGTGTGACTCCCGAAGGAACTAGATTATATCTCTTCCCGTACACACTGCAGGATGAGGCAAGGAGGTGAACAATGTCCTTGATGGCATTGTGCAGACCGCCTGCAAGGGATGCTATTGCAGTAACTATAAAAAACTTCTTTCAATCAGCATATCTATATCTATGTTTATTTGCTTTCTTTACAGCTTTCATTTACTGTTTTCTAAATTGCGTTATTTACTGCTTATTAGAATTAGCCTTTAATGCTTTCTGTATTTGCCTTCAATTTAATTCATTTGCGTATTTCCATGTCATGTTTAATATGCATTAGTAGCGCTGTTCTTAAAATTTCTGTGAATGAGTGAATAAAATGATGAACACCGTAACGTCTTCTTGACTTGCGTTATTGATGAATTAAACAGGAAGAATAAAAAATTTGGTATGCAACGCGATGATGGGTGCATTTCATGATAACAGATACACTTTGCATCCATTACACCCAAATACATTGCGTTGAGGGGTGTGTTGCACTCGTATGTGTTTTTGCCCGTCCTTAGCAAAAATGCACTATATTGAGGTAGTGTTGTGTTGGTAGAAATACTGTGCGCCCGTCCTCTAGAAATGCGTTGAGTTAAGGGGTGTGTTGCGGAAATACATACATTGTTGCCCGTCCTCAGCAAAAATGTATTTGCGTTAATAAAAGCGTGGTGTTAATTTTTAATCGTGCACCCGTCTGAATAAAAAACAAAAGATAATTTCATTTATTATTTTTATATGTATAGAAGCTTATGTCTTGATTCTTTGTACATGCAAAAATTTTGTATTGCGTTATTTGTAATCTCTTGTATACTTAGTTTATTTTCTAATACAACTAAGTAACAATTCTTTCAAGTACACAATAGCCTCTTCTTTATCATCCTTTGTCAACTTTGCGATATTCTTCATCTTTTACTTTGCGTTATTCATTGCGCTGCCATGATGTATAATATGCATACACTTAGAAACATTTCCCATAGTTTGTATTTTCTGACTAACACTTAGTTAATTCGTAGCTATAACAATGCTTTACCTTTTATCCTTCAAAATTCCGCTCAAACCTTCTTTTTGAAATTTTGTCTAAGTGTTTGTCTATTCTGTCCAAACAACGCAATGAGAACCTTACGCATCTCTAAATTTGGGGGTGGGGAAGGTCTGAGCAGATGAGATCAAATGATGCGGTCATTAAGAAAAATGCATTCATTATATCCATAAAAAAAATAAAATAAAAAAATAAAAAAATAAATTTTTATATAAACTCCAATGTCAGTGCAAGGGAAACTCCAAAAACAATCCCAACTTGATAAGAGTTAAGAGTGAAGAGTGAAAGAAGTCTGTTCGTAGTTGGATGTTCGCATGACACCTATAGAGGCAAGCCAAAACGAAGGTGGGTTTCCAAGAACAACGCAATATGAAAAAGAAAAGAAAAAAAATGAGAAGAAAAAAATAAAAGAAACAAGAGACAACTTCTCTGAAATTCAAGAGTTAAAGTTGAGATTGGCACACAACCGTAGTTGGATGTTCGCATGACACCCGTGGGAACAAGCCAAAACGAAGGATGCAACCATGATCAACAGTCTCTAATAAATGACGCAAAGTTTGACCACCGCATTCAGACGCATCAAGTTGTGTTGACAAGAAGAGGTAAACATTCTTTTTAAAACTAGAAAAGCATTTTTTAGCAGAAATTTGTAGTATAGAAGAATAAAGTAGGGCTTTGTTAGGAATTTTCAAGGATAGAAAGAAATTGCGTTGTTAAGTAATGGGCCTAGGTGGAGCATTCAAAGCAACCAATCGATGTAGAATTTAGGATAGGAATTGAGCAATATTGCTTTAGTAGAAGATATGCTTGAGGACAAGCATATGTCTAAATTTGAGGGTGTGATAACTTGTAGAAATACAAGTTATTTATACTGCTTTATTTAGATATTGCGGCAAAAAAAAAAAAGGAAAGTTACGTCAATTGTATAAAAATTAGCTAAGAAATGCGAGAATTATAAATTGTCGTCAATACACCCACTGACACCATTGCGATGGTAGAAAAGAATATTTCAAGTCTGTTTTGTAGGAAATCAAGTTACCGCATGCATTCAAGGCTCAAGATAAAAAGAACAACGCGTCTACGTCGCATTGCGTCTATCATTCAGGAATGAATAGATGATCAACACAATGACTGCGCATGCGGCAATCGATCAAGAGCTAAGCGATCAATGCAATCCCAACCGCATGTAGTAATAAAAAAAACAACACCGCATGTGGGCAAACGATCGAAGAAGTGAAGAGCAACACAATTGCGGAGGATTTTGACACGTGTAAAGCTGACCGTTGTGCATTTCGGACGGGATTGATTACGTAACAGAAGGAATATTCACTCCACCATTTCAGGAATTTCCATAACAATAAAGTAGGGACCATAAGTCAAAGAGTCAAAGCTTAGCCTATAAATAGCTCCGGCCATTCCACTAAGAAATTACGCTTGAATACAGAGAAAAGTGTATATACTGATCTAAGAGAGAGACTGGTTGAGCAACTAATCAGAGTAGATCCGGGAAGAATTAAGAGACAAGACCGAGAGGTGAGTCTCCGGGCAAGGAATCCTTCTTATCCCTGCCGTTGAAGCTCTGTACGAAGGTCACTTCTACCGAACGAGCAAGCCTGAGAGGGAAGCTCTTCTTTTCATCCATTCCACATGCCGGCAAGTGAAACCACCGTCC
Organism: Benincasa hispida; assembly: GCF_027475165.1. Taxonomy (NCBI): domain Eukaryota; kingdom Viridiplantae; phylum Streptophyta; class Magnoliopsida; order Cucurbitales; family Cucurbitaceae; genus Benincasa; species Benincasa hispida. The sequence goes on from NC_143485.1 coordinate 57,320,754, forward strand.
AGATCTGTGTCAAGACGTTGACACTCTTCTATATTTGTTTCTATCTCTTTTCATCATTTGTACTCATCTTCTTAATCTCTGTCATTCACACCATGTATCAGATGTTTAATCGTAGTATTAAATGTTATGATCATTTCCAGCTCCATCTCTTTGCCTATTTCCGTTCATCCATATTTCACTTTCTCCACGATGTTTTCTTAATCGCCTGGTGATTAGTAAGAATTAAGCAAGTAATATAATCTGTGATAAGGAAATAATTATGTTTAGCTAAGGGATGCTAGACAACATCTTCACCTGTGAGAGCAGAAGTGAAGATGTCATTCTGCCTATCGAGAGAGGGTTGGGAAAATGCATTAGCTAAAGCAAGAAGTACTTCCAAAGATGGAAGCAACCTTGCATTCATCATTCATTACGTTCATCCCTGTTTCACCATAAAGATGTGGGAACGCGACCGATCACCGAGAGGTATACGTCAAGGGAAAGCGGAACCTAGTTACATCTTTAATGCAATTAATAAACTTGCGATATTTTTACTAGTTATCCTTTCTATTTCTGATTCATCCATAAAGACTTGCCACCGCATACCACGATCCTTTGTATAAAATTCACAGTCAGTCTCGAACTCAGCATCATGTATATCATGTATCTTGTATCTTGCATCACGTTAGCTTAGGTTTATTTTTATCGCAATTTATTTTATTAACGCAACTTTAGTTTATCTACACAAGTTTACTTTACCGCAATTTAATTTCCTGTACAAACACACAATCTTTATTAATTGTAAAAATCGGTCGCATATATCACGAATGTAACGTATTAACGAAAACAATCCATGTGTTCGACATTGGATCACTCCGAGAAACTTGTGTTGGAATTATACTTGGTTTCAGCGCAAGGAAACTTGTGACAACATATAGCATACTACAAGCATTCCATTAATAACACATACATCGAGAAGTAGTATCGCATAAAGTGTGCATGAGCAACAACACAATATAAGATTACATTTTGTGTTATAAGTTTATGGCAACATGAGCTTGTAGCACATCATCAAGCATGCACATTACACTCATCAATTCTCAAGTCAACAATAGATGCGACCTGTTGTGCGATGGAGACAAAGATATCCTTTGTGCAAGGAAGAGTATCCTAAGAATACGTATGGATGAGACCTTTATTGGAGTTTATTGTCATTGAATGGTCAAAGGAATGGAAAACAAGTGCAGCTGAATACTTTAAGGAGTTAGTAATCAGGAAGTTTAGAGTATAAGGTTTCATGGGGGGGACTTATTGGCAAGGAGAGGTGTAGGTAGTCGGTTGATAAGGTAGATGGCATTGTGGAAGGCAAAAGGTCAGAAGTTATGTGGAACAGAGGAGTGGGTAAGCATGGCTAGACCGACTTCAACGACATGTGTGTTCTTTCGTTCGACAGTGCCGTTTTTGTTGAGGTGTGTAAGGACAAGATAAACGATGAATTATGCCAATTTTGTCTAGTATAGGTGAGAGAGCTTTGAACTCCCCTCCTCCATCAGTTTGGATTGATTTAATAGTGATGGAAAACCAGTTTGAAACCATTGCTTGAAACTTAAGAAAATAGGGGAGAACTTCAGACTTTGCTTTCATTGTATATATCCAAGTAAAACGAGAGAAAGCATCGATAAATAACAAGAAATATCTATCTCCATTTATTTAATTGATAGGGGAAGGACACTATACATCGGCATACACTATATCAAATGGAGAGGGTAGACGAGAATTAGAAGATTGAAAAGGTAAATGATGGCTCTTGGCCATTTGACAGTGTTCAAAAACTGATAAATCAGAATTATTTTTGTACTTCAGTTTGCATTTGGACAAAACAAATTGAACTACTGAAGGGGAGGGGTGTCCTAAATGATGGTGCCACAAGGAGAAGTCTGTCAGTGCTGAGATGAAGGCGGTTGGATGAGAGGAGGAATTGAATGATCGTGTAGCAGATAGATTGACAGAGAGCTTGTATAAGCCACGATCAAGTATGCCCCAGAGGAGTGGACTCTTGGTTTGAAGGTCCTTCACAATAAAGGAGTCATGGAAAAACTCAACATAAACATTATTATCATAACATAAACGATCGATGCTAATTAGATTTCGAGATATTGAAGGTGTGTGAAGAACAGAGTGAAGGTAAATCAGAGTATGAGATGTAGAGGAGAGAAAGGAAGATAAACCAGTGTGAGAGATGGGAAGGGACTTACCTTTCCTATGACAACTTGTTCACCACCATAATAAGGGATAGGCTGTTGGATGTTGGACAGGTCAGGGGTCATGTGATGAGTAGCTCCGAAATCCATATACCAGCCTTCATCGAAATGATTTGTTATTAGAGTAGGGGAAGTAGTAATATAGGATAACGACTGAGTCGAGGTTGGTGTTGCTTGAGCAAAATGGGCTTGGGGATGTTGGATTGTTGTGTGTTTTGGGTTATCAATATTGTAGCATGATAAAGCTGTATGGCTAAACTTATTATAGATTTGACATTGTGGCTGATTGGAGGAGTGGGATGGTTGATGGGTGGGTGGTCGTTGAGCTCGGTTGGGTGATCTATGAGCTTTATAATTAGAGCCATTCACAGCAGAGAAAGCAGGGTTAGGGAGAATACCTAGAAGAGATGTAGGAGGTTGAAAAGATGACCTGGTAGTTTGCGGCCAATGAGGACGTCGAGATTGTAGGGAGAGATGGGCGACATTGGTTTATATTTGTTGGAGTTGGTCCATAGCAGACTGGGATTCTAGTTGAGAGTCATATGCGATGGAAGTCACGAACGGATTATATTCATTACCGAGGCCTTCGAGAATGTATGCAAGATAGTCACAGTAAGACAGTGGTTCCCTAATAGCAACAAACTTATCGACAATGTCTTTGATCTTAGCAAGGTATTGAGAGACACTAATGCCATCCTTTCATATATTTTGAAGCTGAAAGCGCAAACCCATAATCCGGGCTGTTGAAGAGGATTCATAGACTGTTTTGAGTGCTTCCCAAATTTCCAATGTGGATTCGTATTCGACGATTTCTCCCATTTTATCTTTGTTGAGAGAGGAGTAAAACTAGCTCATAATAGTGCGATTACACTTCTGCCAATAAGAGAAATGAGAATTGAGTTGAGATTGCTGAGGGTTGAGGTATTTTGGTGGCTGGGGATAGGTACCATCAATGAAGCTTTCAAGGCCGTAGCCCATGATAAGGTTGAGAAGCTGATTCTTCTAGAGAAGGTAGTTCGAATCATTTAGCTTGACTGTGAGGGATTGGGACATATGAGGGAAGTTTGCGACGGGGGATTGTGGTGATGGGAGAGTAGGGAAGGGATTAATCGGTACCTGATTTTGAAAAGAAGGATGGTTGGGAAAGCCGACATAATGAGGGTGAAGGGGTTGTAGTGGAGGGCCATATTGCGGAGGGTAGAATGAATTTCGAGCAGGGGGAGGGGCATGCTAATTAGCAGGTGTGGTAAACGACGGAGAAGAAATAGATATGGTGGTCTGAGGTAGAACAGTTGAGTTGATACCTGGGTTAGATGTCACTGGTAAGGTGAAGTTTTCTTCAGATGTTCCTGAGCTCGACGCCATGAAGGAAGGCAGGATGCTTTAAAGCTGTGATACCATGAAAGGGATAGAGAAAGGTGAGGGCTAAACGATCATTGTTAAAGACTAGACGATCGTTGAGAAGTGAAGGCTAGACGATCGTTGTCAAGGGACTGAACGATCATTGTCAAATATCTAAACGATCGTCAACAAATATTTAAACGACAAGGCAAGTGTCTACACGATAGAAGTGAGAATGTAGACGATAGGGTAGGAGACTGCACGATTGGGTTGAGCGTGTAGGCGATGGAGAGTACACGATAGGATGTAGACGATTGGATTAAGAGTGTACACGATGAAGAGTACATGATAGGATTTAAACGATAGAGACAATTAGTTATTGATGCTTGGTTTTATGAAGAGGAAATATGGATGATATGCGTTGATGAAATTGCGTTGTGTACTCAAGTTTTCCCAGCGAAATCCAAGTGTAAATTCCTCTGAGTTTCCTGGTAAGTCCAGGGTCGAACACAGGGACTTGTGAAAATAGATTGCGTTGGTAATTTTTATGAAGAACTTTGTGGTAACCGGACAAATAAATAAATTGTTCGGTTTGTTGTTTGTGTTGATGAAAAATAAATAAATGCGATAGAGTTTGAAAAGAGTTGGTAAACGGAAGATGCGATGAGTATGCGGTGAACGGGTTGAGAAAAGTTTCGACTAACACTTCCTAGGATGCGTTCATGCTATGCGATCATGCAACATGCATACAACAGTAAACCACCTCTCGGTGCGATTGCCACGACTTCTAAGGTTAGAATGCATGTGATATATGCGCTAAGTCTATAGGATCTACACATAAGCCTCTATTCTTATTTATGCGATGACGAAATGACACACACACAAATAAGGCGTCCACATAATATCATTCTCATCTCTAGGATGCATGCGATGTAGGTTGACAAACAGAGCTTATCTCTAAGTCCCTATCTCTTGTTTATGCAGTTCCAATCTTGCTCTCTCGAGTCCAGATTTAACCTAGCTCTCTCAAGTCATTAGGTTCTTTCGTTAGACTCTCTCTCGAGTAGCTCTAAAGGGTATTTGGCACAACATAAATTAAGACAATCGCAAGCAATGAACTTCCTATGTCATGTTAGCTTAGTTTTCCTCAACCCATTCGACTAGTTTAGCTACTCATGCGTGCTAAGAGAATGAACAGATGTATAAATAGAACTTTCATTGTATAAATATGAAGATGAAGTACAAAATAACAATGCAAGTATAGAATAAAGGGCCTGGAAGCAATCTCTTGCTGCCCAGTCTTTTACACTGATTTCTACTCGTGCTCAAAAGATAATCTCGCTCTCACGAGAGTCGGCCTGCTCTCTGCTTCTTTGCCCCAAGGTTCTCTCATGAGTTGCCCTGAGCGATCTCCGACGTCACCACTCTTCTTTTGCTCCACCTTAAAATGAAAGAAAATGCGAACTTGTGGAACAAAGAATAGCTGAACTCGCGAACTGGTTAATTTGTTAACCCCTTTTCTGAAGGCTGCTCTTGGTATTTATAGAGCATCCATGGTGAAAGAAGGCTTCTCTCTCATGGTTGTATAGATAGGACGGATTTAGTTCCTGACTGATGCGCCAAATAATTGTCACCGAAAAGCTGAATTTACTTTGTGACCGTTATCGGCTGTCAACTTAATTCCAATTCGACTGTCATCAGCTTTCTGTCCCATCGCGCTTAATTAGCCTTTCAGCCAGATGCGCCCACCATGTTGCACTGACCAAGTTGCGGTGATCCTTCTCGAGCGAATGTTTGCGAACATAATCATCACAAAGCCTTGGGTGATGTTGCGCTCGACCAATGATTTCCTATGATCGCAAGTCTTTCATTGCGTTAATGCATATTCTACACAAAAATTAAAAAAATCAACTATTTTAATGCGTTGAACGCATACGACCACAATATTATGAAATCGATGCTTAATGGACGCAAATTAACATATTTCATCGATGCAATCTAACATTACTTAAGAACTTAGCACTATGATAACGTGCATTTCTGCCCGTTATCAGCTATACGACAGATAGAGAGAATAAACGATAGAAGAAATGTAATAAGATGATTGGCCTTCTACGACTGGTATGGCTCATCTGTAGCGCTATTTATTAACATATAAAAAACCACATGGTGTAACATCAATGGTCCAACATAACAACCATGAAAGAGAAAACACAAAATTAACAACCAAATAGTGGAACCTAAAAATTGAAGAAGATAGGTAGAAAACGAATGGAAAATTTGTTAAATTCTTCAGTAGACATGACACTCGTTTATCAGGTCACACTCACGAGATTAGGTAGTCAATGAATCCTCGGCTAAAACAATTGTAGCTAAAAACTATAGGAATAAGAGTTATTCTGGTATTAGTGGTTGACTGAGATTGTCTCAATTCAGGGAAGGAGTAGCTAATCACCCTTCGGTGACTGTTGCTCTAAACCTTTAAAGTATCGTTGCAAAAACTAAAACGTGGATATTTATACAATTTCATAATCAATGACTTTAAACGATGACATTAAAAGCATCTATACAATTTCAAGAAACTTTTTGATATAGTATCATAATCAATGGCTTTAAGCGATGACGATATTTTGTACATACAAGAAAATGAAACGTGGGTATTTATCTATTTGATATTGGTATTTGCTCATTACAAATGAAATAAAGATCAATAAACAAGTTTTGGACTGAGAAGCATTATATTGCTTGTGAAGCAATAATTTTCCTATGTTCAGTGTGTCTTGAGATATTTGAAAATTATTTCAGATATAACTTAATCTATTCATGTTATGCGATAGTATGATTCAAGGATTAGGTTTTGTAAGCACCTAGTGGAAGAAATAACATGGAATGTGGGTACATCTCGTTGGTGAACAGATGATTCTTATTGACATGATTGTTTGTATTATATAAAAGGATTCTCTAGGCTAAAGTGTGAGAGGATCTCCTAGACTATCTAGGACTACGAGACATGTCTCTAGTGTGCTAGGGCAAGTGGGAGAGCATGTAGGGTATAGTGTATGTCCTAGGATACATGTCTCACCGACTCATATTTTTTTGATATTAGTGCAAATGGGAGATTGTTGAGGTGTATGCCCTAAAGCCTCCTTTATGTTAGTTGAATCAATGGTTACTCTATTAAAGACCAACAACTGAACTCTTTGGACTATATATATATATTTCTATATCCATTGGATATAACCAATCAACAGTGTGTTTGAAGGGAAATCGATGAAGGTCCTTGTGTTGAAGCGAGGATCGTTCCCAATTTTCAATTCACAGAATTGTAAAATTATAGAACAGAACAATTATGCATCATCAATCTAAATTTTTCAAAATGTTATATAATGAAAATGAAAATGCATAAAACATGACATTACCTTAGAAATGTAATTATTATATTTTTATATATGTCATTAAATGCATGGCTTATGTTTTAATTGTTTCACTAAACTTTATAATAGTTATAAGATAAATAAAACTAGAATTAAAATTTATAATCAAGAGTTGCATGCAAACATAGGTCGAGATCGATTTTAAATGTTCTAAAATTAATTTCACCTAGACCTGTGTTAATATATTTCTAATATTATTAGAAATAGGATTAATTTTTTAATTCCTTTTTAATATGATTAATTTGGAGTAAATAAAAGATTAAAATTATAGCAAATGTATCTATAAGGTACCGGGTTTTATGTCCTAAAACTCTGGTTTGTAAACAATAAACTTATTTTGTTATTAATAAAGATGTTATTGAGATTTTATCTGATAAAGTTGTTACTGAATATTGAATATCTCATTTCGTTTTAGAAAGAATCTAAATCCAATAAACTAAGATCCATGGCTATTACATGAGTACTTGGACTTTATATAGCGACATAAAAGTGGATTAAGTTCAAGTAAATAGTCTAAATAGTCTATAGCATATGGATAAGGTTGGGTACCTTATCTTATGGACACTATCAGATGCGACCTACTTTGTATTTAGTATAAACGATGTGATCCTGAATTGTTCATGTGGAGACATGCGAATGAGAGCATTCTGTTCAAAGAGTTTGTATAAGACCAGATTAAGAAATAAGTCACTCTTACTTTATAATATTGTTTATTGGTTAAGACTGACTATTTCAAAGTGATGACTTAGGTAACTTGACCTTAATCCTGAGCTAATTATGAACTCTTGTTTATTCGGGATTATCCTTAGATTTGCATCGGTGAGGATTGCCTCAAGAACGCCGACTCAATAAGCCTCCCATTTCAGGGGTAAGACCAGATAGATAGTTGGGAACATAGGGTGCAAGATAAAATTCACTCCTACCCGTTGTTAGGGATAGTAGAGAGGTTGTTATTACAAATAACATGTGAAGGGTCGACTTACTGTTTATGGTTATATCGAGCAGATAGAAATATAGCTACAGTCAGAGGAGTGCAATTACTAGGCTCTAATGGAGTGACCCGGTAGCTAACAAATGTTGGTTAATTGGGTTAAAGAGTTTAGCCAGTTAATTTCGGATCGTTGGATCCCATGATTTGTAGGTCCATGAGATCCTCCTACTAGCTCATATCAGACTAAACTTTAGGACAGTGTGACAAACGAATTTGAAGTGTTTGAATTCAGTTTTTGGAGTAAAGTGTTAAATATATCTGATATATTCAACCTAATGTCTAACTATGAATTAAACATAAAGAGAGAGAGAACATGAGGTATTTAAATAAGATTTAAATATCAAGACTATGAAAAGAGATTCATATTGATTGGAATTAATGTTGGATTTAATATTAAATTAAATTAATTAAAATATTTAATTAATTATTTTATGTTAATTTTATTTTAAATTAATTATTAGAATTAATGGAATTACTCAAAAATTACAAAAAAAAAAAAAAAAAAGTCAAAATTGTTGACTATGTCAAAATTGCAACAAAAGTAAAGATGTTGACTTTAGACTTTGAGAATCAAAAAGTAAAACTATTGACTTTGGACTTTTAAAGTCAAGAATTGACCTTTGAGCAAGTTAGTGGAAAAATTCAACATTTTTTAGTGGGAAAATCCTAATTTTGGACTGCTAGGTGTCAATCCCACTTGAAGACACTAATCCTACTTTGAGATAGTGGAATTTGAGTATCAAATTCTTATTAAATTAAAATTGCATAATTTGCATGATTTGGCCTATAAATAGAATAGTTATGATGTTTAATCTTCTTGGCAAAATTGGAATTTTACGAGATTTTGAAAAATCTAAGCCTAATTCTCTCTCAAACTGATAACCGTTTTCTCTCCAAATTGATCACTCACTGGATCCCACCATCCCGTTTTAAGGCCAAAGAATGTTGGGAATGTCCTAAAGTCACAGTTCGTAAATAGTGTTAACATATTCTATTTATGAATAAAAGTATTATTGAGTATTTTATTCAATAAAAATTATTGATATCGCATTCTATTATGAAAATCAAATAAACAAATCCATGGCTATAGTATGAATACTTTAACTTTATGTGGTGACATAAAATAGGATCAAGTTATAGTATATAGCCAAAATTGTCTATAAGTATATGGATGAAATTGGGTATCTCATCTTGGTGAACACTGTTGGATGCAACCCATTTTGTATACTGATACAAATGATGTAATCCAAATATCATTTCATGTAGAGACATGTGAGGGGGGGCATCCTATGCAATGAGTTTGCATAAGACCAAACCTCGAAATAGTTGTTTTTCTTTATAACAAACGTTTACTGTTAAAACTGACTATTCAAACTTAATGACCTAGGGTAACTCGATCTTAATTCTGAGCTAACTATGAACTCCTGTTTATTCGAGATTGTCTTTTGATTTGCATAGGTGAAAGTAGTCCAACAGCACTGCTCCATAAGGCTCCAATTTTAGGGATAAGACTGGATACATAGTTGGGGACATAGCTATGCAAGATGAAATTCACTCCTACCCTACTTAGGGTTAGAAGATAGTTTGTTCCCTTAAGTGTTGATGCCTAGTCTTGAACAACGGGGCCCACCTTTTCTTGGTAGAGAGGGTCATGATTTATAAGTTGTACTATAAATCAATTGTTCAATAGAGGATTAGTGGGAGCTTAAGGAACAAGATGTATTTACACGGGTAAAGTAGTAATTTTCACCCTATTGTAAATATGAATGACCTATGAAGGATCGACTTACCGATTATGGTTAAAATGTACAGAAATACATCTATAGTGAGGAGAGTGCAACTATTGAACTATAGTGGTATGTCTTGATAGTTAACTAATAGTGATTAATTCGACTTAAAGAGTTTAACCAATTAATTACAAATCATTGGAGCTCATGATCTAGGTCCATAAGGTCCCTGTATTAGCTCGTAAATTGGATTAGTAAATTGAGTTTTATTTTTTATGAGATTTGAAATTAGGGTTAAGAATTTGAAATGTTCAAATTCAACCAGGGTTTCAATTGATGGTATTCGATACAATTGAAATGCTTAATTTTATCAAAATTAAAAAAAAATTGGAGAATTAATTAATATTTAAATTATAACTTAAATGTTAATAACATGAAACTGAATTCATTGTAGTGAAATTGGTATTTTATTAATTTAATATTAAGATATTAAATTAACAAAATTAATTAAAAGTTTTAATTAATTAGAATTTATTAATTTTATTTAAAATTGATTAATTGAATTAATTTTATAAAACTGATAAACAAATAAATTAGTTTATTTGTTAAATTAAATTGATCTTAGAAATTAAATTTTGTTAATTTAAATAAAGAAAGTGGAAAATGAAAATTTCCAAAATGTTGGAAAAACCTACTGTAGGTGCAAAGCACCTTACTCACCAAATTCTACTAATTCGCCATTAATTACATGAAGTAGGTGCTGGCCTCCATGCAAGCTTGCTGACTGCATGATTAAGGGCTTATAAATTGAATCTTAAAGCTGAAGAAAAGGCATGCATGCTGAGATACTTCCCAAGATTCTGCGAAAATTGAAACCCTTATAAACCTACCTTAAATCCACACAATTCAGCTCAATTTAGTGTTTCCACCACACAATCCTTGCTAGAGTTTAGTAGAGAAGATCTTTGTGGTGGTCTATTTGAAGTTTGAAGCACGATTTTTTGATATTCTGTTGAATTTGAGGAGGATTCACCAAAGGTAATGTATTATTCAGACCCTCTTAAGAAAAAGTTTTGCTAAGCATGTATTAAACTCAAACTAAGTGTAGTTAGAGTATTTATTGATTATGTTCTCTTCCGTTGCATATTAGTATTCTCTATCAAAAAATAGTTGGGAAGACTCTTGTGGTGGCCTACGAACCGTTTTGAGGAGATTAGAGCGGATTTGAGAATCAATTTAGGCTACAAAGATTGTATACTCTTTATCCCTTTATATTATGTTTAATTGCATGCTTATTCTTTTGAAATTAACATGATTAGAGTACTTTAAATCCTTTATTGCTTCTGGTTTGCATGTGTTTGTTCCATCATAAGGGACCTTTGTCTAAGGTCGGTTCTATCTAGGCTAGGGTCTTTAAGCTGACGGAAACAAAATTCCCCTACTTAGAAACTGATCTAGCAGGTGAATTAGATAGATTTGTTACAAGCATGCAATGAGTGATTAATGTTTATTAAAATGTTTAGTAGCACATAAATCAACGTGTTAAATATCCAAAGTAATTGTTACATTGGGCAAAGTTAACAAAACAGTTAGATAAATTTATTAGCCTAATTTACCTAAGTTATGAACCCTAATTTGTAAAACACTTAGTGGGAGGAAAATGATATATACGGTACTTCAATTTCTTTTCCACATTTCTCCCTAAATAGTTCACACCGTAAGATCTATGCTCGGCCTCGAGACACCTTTTCTTGTGTCCCCCTATGATGGTGTTTGCATAAATCACTACCAAGATGAATGGAGAGAGTTTTTATAGTAAATGGGAGAGGGAAGTGAGTCAACACATCCCACAGCCTCTTTCATCGGTTTGCAATAAACTTTCATGCTCGACTTCGAGACACCTTCGCTTGTGTCCCACTTTAGATGGTGTTTGCATGAAATTTTATCCAAATTCCATAAATGGATAGGATTTCTTTAGTTTTTGTCCCAATCGATTTTTCCCTACAGTTGGCACATTGGGGCGAAACTCTAGAATCTAAAATGAAGGGTTACATTTACCCGAAATTTTTTAGTAAGTTAATGGTTTCTTGACCAAAATATGATAATTAGATGTTATAGGAATAAATAGTTATTCTAGTGTAACATTTGGTTGAGAATATCTCAATCCAACGAAGGAATGATCGACTGCCCTACAGTGACTTTTATTCTGATTGACGGGAGTATCATAGCAATAGAAATTTTACATTTATATGAATGGGATTCATATTCAAATTCATTGGTTCATCTTTAAATTTCTTTGTTGAATTAGAATAGATAATAGATTGCATATAGTCGATTAACATACAGTCAATTAATATATTTTATATAATTCAAAGTTATGTCTTTTTCTCTAACAGTTTTAATTACCGATATAAGTCAAGAGTTTGGATAAATATGTTACATTGAAAATTTCATCAACACTTAATAGTAGTGTAATTACGATATAATTTGGGAAATGTTTTCAAAAGAATTGTTGCCATTTTATGAAGTGTTCATGAATAAACTTTGCAGCGATAACTTATTGTATGTTGGAGTCATGGGAAGTTAAATGACCTATAAAGTTAAGTATCATCTAGGTGGGATCGGTGCAAAATAGGTGTCGTTAATTCTATCTTACCCAAGCAAATGAAATTTATAAGGTTATAACAACTACCAAAACTAACAGTAGTGAAAGTGGAAGTAGGAGGTCGATCCCAAGGGAACCTCTATTAATTGGCCAAAAATAATCCTTGAATTCAAAAAGATAGTAATTTGAGGGGAAGGGGGAGGGTTGTTTGTAAGAGATTAAAAGCTAACTAAAATGAAGATAAGGTAAATTGTAAACAAACTTACTATTTTTGTTAGAAGAAAGTTGATAGAAAAAGATTCTTAGGAATTCTTGTACTAGGTTTAATTCTATCATTGTTCTTGAACAATTGCTTGAAAACTCAACATCCCACAATCCAATAAGGAAAAACCTTTAAGGACCCATATAGATAATTAACATGAATCACATCAATTAGCCCTAATCTAAGTTAAAAACACTTTCATATAGCATTTATCATGTTCTTTTCTTAGATTGCTTTAAATACATGGGTTATCATGATTGTGACATTTAAGAAACACTTTAGAGTAAGTTTCAAGAATGATTGAATGAATGTTCTAATTAAGAATTTCAAGAGTTAAATTCGGAAAAAGTCCTAATTAACACAAGAAAACTTAATTTTGTAAGCTATCTCACCATTATGCAATAGTGCCAAGCAAGAATTGCATACAAAAATTCAATGGAATCATAGCATCAATTATCCTCCATTAATTTCTATTCAAATTCAGCCCAAAAATATTCAAGGTTGAAGCCAATTCAAGAAAATATAAAAAATAACTCATGAATTAAACCTAGAATTAAGAATTCCCAAGAAAAAGAATTACCTAGCCATAGAGATAAGAAGTCTTGAAGAAGTTCTTGAAAGTATGATGAATTCCATCAAGCAATTCACTAAAAAATTGTAAAAGATTCAAGAAATCTCTCATACAAACACAAGGTTGGGTGATTCTTTGGTGTCATTTGGCTCGAATTAGCTCCAAATCTTTCAAAATAATTTTGTTTAAGTCGGGATTGGAATTTACCTACCAAAATAGACATTTGAAGCAAATAATTGAGGGAACTAGTACTAATAAGATAGCTCTTGACAAGACCTATCAAGGTTCCAAGAAAATTATAATGACTAGAGCTAATGAGAAAAAAGTTTCCTATTAGTTTGGGAAGTCAATTGTGGAGGGAGTTTGGAAATGTCTCAAAAAGAAAAAAAATGAGAACATGTAATTCTAATTTACTAAATTCATGGCAGAGAATATAGATTCACACCTGGATAGTTGAATAATGATTCACTATCAGAATTTTTCTTCATTATAATTAGATTGTAAATCTTGACGAATTTTTATTTAAGTGGAATAGTTCTACTAATTGGCAACAGGATGCGTATCTCAATTAAAATAGTTGGAGGTATTATTTAATTTTGCTGAATAAGGTGCTTTTATCACCATATGAGAAATTCCATTTCTCAAAGGTTTATTACTAAATATTTCTTAGTGTATGAATAGTTAGTGATAAGGCATGTTTTTCAAATGTCGTTTTTGAAAACATGTTCAACTTTAATTAAATGCATTTTTGTCCATTAAAATGCAATGATGTTCATTTATGTTGAGTATGGTGCTTTTATCACCATGAGAGACATTCAATTTTTCCAAGAAAAATTACTGAAATATTTCATAACGTATGAATAATTTGGTAGTTAGACATGTTTTCAAAAATTGTTTTGAAAATATGTTCAACATTAAATATACACATTTTTGTGTGTTAAAGGTTAACACATTTACTACTCAATTTTGAGAGTGTAAGGATTAAGGATTTCGGAAATAAACACAAATTCTATTCTCCTAAAGGATACATGACTTTGGATTTTAGAAATGGTAGTTATGGATAATTCTCTAAGAGTTAGAGTTAAATTATTACTTCCTATTAAAAGTCTTGCTTCTCATGCAGGTACGTTATGAAACCTTATTAGATAAGGTTATCTAGCCAATGTGAGACTTGTGTTGAAACAAATCCTTACTAGAAAAAAATGTTCAAAAGATGCTTAAGTAGTTCTTTAGAGATTACAAAGTAAAATGATATGTTTGTGTGACAAATACTTAATCATTTGAAAAGTTTTAAGGGTGTAGCTGATGCGTTATTTTAGTGCGATGAAATAATTGTGTGGAATGCGATGGTCGAATATGCGTTGTGCAAGAGTGTTTTCTCAGCAAGACCCAAGTATAAATCCTACTGAGTTTCCTGGTAAGCCCAGGGTCGAACACAAGGACTAACGACACAGTATGCGGTGGTAAATTTCGATTACTTTACAGTAACAAATAAAGCAATACGTTAGTTGGTAAGTTGTTTGAAATATAAAAGCTATGCGGTGGATTTGAGAAAAGAGTTAATAATATGAAAGATGTGATGAGTATGCGGGGGAACGGGTTGAGAAGGGATTTAGCTCACACTTCATAGGATTGCGTTCATGTTATGCGATCATGCTACATACATACAACAGCAAATCATCTCTCAATGCAAATGCTATGACTTCTAGTTTTAGAATGCATGCGATGTATACGATGGTGTCTATAGGACCTACGTTTAAGCCTCTATTCTTGTCTATGCGATGATGAATGACACACACATACACAAGGAGACCGCATACTACCATGACCTATCTCTAGGGTGCATGCGATATATGTTGGCAAACAGAGCTTATCTCTAAGTCTCTATCTGTTGCTTGTGCAGATCTAATCTTGCTCTCTTGAGTCTAGATTTTAACCTAGCTCTCTCAAGTCTTAGGTTCTTTCTTTAGACTCTCTCTTGAGTAGCTCTAAAGGGTGATGGGCACAACATAAGACAAGATGATCGCGTGCAATGAAGATCCTATGTCATGTTAGCTAAGTATTTCTCAACCCATTCAAAAGTTTAGTTACTCATGTGTATTGTACGGAGAGTGAACAAATGTAGAAATGCAAGTTCCATTCGATATATGAAATTGAAATATAGAATGACAATGTGAAAGAAAGATAAAGAGCCTGGTAGCAATTTCTTGCTTCCCAAGGCTTTTACACTGTTCTTCTCTACTCTGCTCAAAAGATATTCTTGCTCTCACAATAGTTGACCCTTTCTCTATTTTCCACACTCCCTGGCACTCTTTCGAGCTGACCAGAACGATCTCCCGACGTCTTTTCCCTTTTCTCTGCCTTCTAAGTATGAGAAAATTAAGAACAAGGCTAACTATCGTCTATATGGTGAACTCTTTAAACTGGGCGAACTACTCTAATGAAGGTGGCCTTCAGTATTTATAGAGCTTCAGGATGAAAAGCTTTTTCTCTCATATGATTGCACTGATGGGATGGCATTAATTCTCTGTCTGATGCGCTGAATATTTGTCACCAAAAAGTTGAGTGTACTTGCTACAGTGTCGTTAATGACTTGTCAACTTAATTCGTAGTCGACCGTCATCAGCTTTCTATCACATCATGATTTATTAAGCTTTCACCTTGATGCGCTGGCTTTATGTGGCCACCTTCTTGAGCAGATTTTCACGAGTGCTAATTGCATAGCCTTGCGGTCGCAATCTCTTAATGCGCTCGAATGTTAATTTCTTCGGATCGCATTTCCGCCTTGCGCCAATGCATTTTCTGCAAAAATACATAAGTTAGCTGTTGTAATGTGATGGATGCATGCGATCGCAATGTTGTGAACTTAATGCTTTTGGACGCAATATTGTATATTTTTACCATCGCAATCCTGCATTGTTTTATAACTTTGCGTTGTAATAACGGGCGTTTCTGTCCGTTATCACACTCCCAAATTTAAAATAATATTTGTTCTTAAGTATAAGCTAAAGATTTTCTCTAGAAAGTCGACCGCCTTCTTCTTTCCTAGATTTCTCAAGGTTGCCTTATTCAAATCCTATGTCCCAAAATCTCCTTAATTCTTATCCAAGTCTCTTCTTAAAATATTTCTAAAATTTAGGGACCGCAAGTTTAACCTTCAAAAAGACTTTACTAATTTCCAGGGCATCACATGATTTATTTCATATAAAAAAAAAAAAACTTTTTCAACTGGGTATTTTCAAATGATTTTTGTCCTTGCATAATTTAGATATGTATTTATTTTTTTCTATGACCTTACGCTGATTCAATTTCCTAGCCTTCGTTTTGAGAGATGATTTTCTATAGACAACATCGCAAACATCGCATGCATTCTAAAACGCGTAATTTAGATATAAACACCATCGCATACATCGCTATAGACACCATCGCATATTTCACGTAATTTAGATATGTATTTTTTTTTTCAATAGACACCATCACATACATCGCATGCGTTCTAAAACGAGAAGCCATGGCATTTACATTGAGAGATGATTTATAGTTGTATGTATGTAGCATGATCACATAACACGAACGCAATCCTCGGAAGTGTTTGCTAAATCCCTTCTCAACCCATTCCCCCGCATACTCATCGCATCTTTTGTATTATTAACTATTTTCTCAAATCCACCAAATAGCTTTTTGTTGATAATAAAATAGAATTACTTTTAGGGGGAACGGGGAATGCAATTTATCTTTTGATGCATGTCTTTATGTTATGCATTTGTACCCATGCGTCGGAGGTCATGCATTGGAATGGAAAGTATGCGTTCATCTAATATGCAATGACCATGCGTTCCTATCACAAGTTTTCGTGCCTTCTCGCCAAGTATAACACGAACGCAAGTTTCTGGGTGATCCGAGGTCGAACACAGGGACTTGTAACTCAATAAATTTTGTGAAGCAATGCGTTTGAGGCGATGAATAAAAGTAAAAAGAATAAGTTAATGAATTACACACTACTCCTACTCCTAACTAAACAGATTGAGCAATGGAAGACTTGCGATGAGCACTAGATATGCAACAACTGTTAGTGCCATGTTTATTATCTTAAATCGCTCGAGTAATCCCAGCTCGTCACACTAACGCATCACACACCTCTCAATGGTCAGCGCATGACTATATCTCTATAGTGCATGGTTGCGTCGAGCATAAGACCGTGCCTATCTCTAGGAATAGTGCATACTTTGCTTTAGTGCATTCCACCTCTTACCTTCTCAGGCAGTGAGATACGGCTAATTAACTTATAGACAAGCATTACAACAGCCCATCGATAAGCGTTGCTACAGCCTCTCACCAAGCAAAGAGGATTAACTCACTATACTCGCACAACGCACACCTCTCGATAGATTTCTACATGCGTCCTATCTTTAGGCTACACGATTGAGTATGCGATCGCCCTTGATAAATAAACGATGAAGGTAAACAATGATAAAGATAAAGAAGATTAGGAAGATGGCGTTGAAGGAATTTGGAAATGCATTGATTACAAAATGTAAGTATCTTAAGCCCAAATGTAATACAATATAGAGATCAGAAAGGAAACGTAAGGCTACGTGTCAAGGCTGCTGGTGGTGCCATGGATGGATAGTGGAGATGTCTCTCTCGAGCTCGGTGAAACTCCGGTCGTCACTCGAAATGGGTTGTGGAGGTGAAGAATCCTCAAAGAAAATCTCGCTCATGCTCTCATCTGTGACCACAAGCATCTGCCTTAAGGAAGAAGCTAGGATGCCTTAAAATGAAGGTCCAAGGGGCTATTTATAGAGTTTAAATGCTGACAGCAATCATGATTGTGTTATGTCTCACTGCTGCCTTTGTCGCGGTATGGGCAATGTCACATCATCTTATCTTGTTGATACTCCCAAAGTATGCGTTCGAGCTTGATTCAACTGAAGTATCAACGCATTCCACCCATCTTGCGAACACCCTTCTATTTAAGGTTATCACTCCGTGGCCATAATCTCCAAGTGATGAATGCATTCGATCGATAGCCGTAACTTTCATGCGATGGACGTATGTGATCACGACGCATTGCTTTATACTTCAAACAAATTACCAACCAACGCATTGCTTTATTTGTTACCGCAAAGTAATCAAAATTTACCACCACATACTATGTCCTTAGTCCCTGTGTTCGACCTTGGGCTTACCAGGAAACTCAGTAGGATTTATACTTGGGTCTTGTTGAGAAAACTTGCTTGCACAACGCATATTCCACCATCGCATTCTACACCATTATTTCATCGCACTAAAATAATGCATCAAGTTTTTGTTGTTGTTGCCGGGGACTACGGCAATACATTGTGCTAACGAAAATTTTTTGGTTTTCTTTGCAGCTTTCAATCTCTGGCGAATAATGACCAAGAGATTGAAAGAACGTTCCGATGAAGATTGAGAAACAACCGCCAACAACAACAAGACAAAACTCCAAGAATGGTGAAACAACCGGAAGAGAGGGCCGCAAATGAAAATAATATAATGGCCAACCCTATCCTTCTGGAGAATGACCACAATAGACCCATCTGAGACTATGTGTCGCCCCCGAGATTCTACAACCGAAACTACTGGTAGTCGAGTCGAGAGTGGAGTTACGGAAAAAGCCAACCTATATGATTTTCCCTATGAATCATGAGGCCAGCTCTGGACGGATCGAGGTTTGAAATGAAACCAGTTATGTTGGAGATGATTCAAATGGCCGGACAGTTTTGTGGCAGGCGTGGCGAGGATCCGCACGCCCATCTCCGGAGTTTCATTGAAATCTGCAACACTTTTGTGTTCCCAAATATCTCCACTGAGGAGGTTCGATTAACGTTGTTCCCATTTTCCTTATGTGATCAAGCAAAGAAATGGGTTTATTCTCTCGAACCAGGGGAGATAACATCGTGGGAACAAGTAGTGGAAAAGTTCATGAAGAAATACTTCCCTCCAACAGAGAGCGCAAGAAGGAGGAAGTTAATTATGAATTTTGAATAGGAAATTGACGAATCGCTCAGTGATGCTTGGGCGAGGTTTAAGAGGCTGGTAAGACATTGCACGCATAACGGCTTACCAAATTGTTTACAGATGGATATTTTCTACCACAGACTAAACCCTGCATCGCAACGGCTGCCAATGTGGTAGTAGCTGGAGGTCTGGTGGATAAAACATATGACGAGGCAAAAAATATATGTGATCGCATTTCCAAAAATCACGAGGGCTGGGGAGAAAGCAATCAAAGATTAAGAATTAAAGATAGTGACGCAAACAATGAGGCCATCGCATCCCTACAAACCCAAATGAATGCGATGATGAGTTTGATACAAAGCATTGCAATCAATAGCACGGGGACGCAAAAAGGGCAGGTCAACGCAATTGCTCAAACGACCACGAGTTGTGTCATCTGTAGAGAAGCACATTCGATTGAAGAATGCCTAGGGAATCCGCAGTCAGTATGCTTCATAAAGAATAACCCTTTCTCTAATACGTACAACCCCGGTGGAGAAACCACCCTAACTTCGCATGGAAAAATCAACAACACAATTTTCAACCAATGGCGCAAAAGAAAGGGCCACCAGGATTTTTTCCACAAACAAACGGTCAAACACATAACCAAGCCAGCAGTTCGCAGGCACAGCAATCTTCATCTTTAGAGAGCTTGCTGAAGCAGTATATTGAGAAGAATGAATTAGTGCTTCAGAATCAAGCGACGTCCATTCGAAACCTTGAAATTCAGATAGGACAGATTGTGGGCAAACTCAAAAATAGACCGCAAGAAGTGTTGCCGAGCTCAACTGAGCTCCCTCGCAACTCCAGGGGTACAGGAAAGGAACAATGCCTAGCAGTCTCCTTGCTAAGCGAGAAAGTGACAGCGGAAGAAAGGGAAGAGCCCACTAGAGAAAATGCAATGACAACCAAGAACTCGTTCACTTATGATTCAGAAGATCCCAAGAAGATGATCCCAGAAGTTGCGTCCACCTTCAAGGCTCTAGAGCATAAAACAGAAGTACAGCTACCGCCTTGCCCACAAGGATTGAAAAAGAAACAGAATGATGAAGGTAAGATCGCTACATTGGCAGTAACATAAAATACTATGATCCCACCAAAAATGTGCGACCCAGGAAGCTTCATGATACCATGCTCAATTGGAGGGGTCTACATTGGTCAAGCACTATGCGATCTTCGCGCGAGTATAAACTTAATGCCGTTATCAATATTCAAATGATTGAATATGGGCAAATTAATGCCCACAACGGAGACTCTCCTACTTGCGGACAGATCTCGAATACATCCTGAGAGAGAGTTGAAAGATGTCGCAGTTTCAATTGACAACTTCATCTTACCAGCAGACTTCATCATTTTGGACTATAAAGCGGACGAAGATGCGACCATTATATTGGGATGACCATTCCTCTTGACTGGTCGCGCTCAAATTGATGTGCACAAGGGGGAGATTGTAATGAACATTAATGGGGAAAAGCTCCGGATTAAGGCAAACAAGATCCCAGAAAACCGAGAAAAGAAGAGAAAGCTGCCTTGGAAGTAAAAAGCCAAGATTGAAATAAGCAGTCACTGCGTCACTATGCAACTCACACTCATCAGGGACGCAATCCTTTTGGAATATCCATTTCCTATCAATGATTCTTGAACTTTCGTACCTTTCTTTTATCTATATTGTATATTTTTCTTTTTGCATTTCTAAAAAAAAAAATGTGATCTTCGTGAACGATCGCGTTAAACAATTTTTCTAACTCTATCTTTTATTTGACCCTCTCAATGTTTTTGTTGCAACAATCATGATGAACGATTGTGGAGGCGCTACACGAAAGACGCAACTACTTTATTTCATCACTGCAATCAAAGAGAGCAGTTCGCCGCAAAGCAGGATGCGTTCACAAATAATGCGGCAACAGAGCAATTTTGAGGGTTGTATCTTTCCTTGACTTTGTCTATTCCAAATTTTGCACTTTCGCATCGCATTTTAACTTTAAAAATTTTATCATCACATCATCTTTAATTGGTGCAATCATTTAACATTGATTACTTTAGTAAGTCACCACATTATTTCTCTTTGCCAATTATGATTTCAATGATGAAACGCATGCCTCTATTTTTTCGTATATACTAGAGTCAACTTAATTTTAGGATAGTCATCTTATGAAATATTTCTAGAAGTTAGTGGTCTACCAGCTTTCTTTCAAACTGACTTTTTACGGAACTTCCTAAGAGCACCGCATGATTTCTTTCAATCTTTCAGCAATGGGGACATTGCTGCATTTAAATTTGGGGGTGTGGTATTCATTTTCGACCTTGTTATTTTTAGGTTCTACAAAAAAAAAAAAATCATGAAGTTGCGATCGGATCCTACTCGTAGTTGGATGTCCGCATGACACACGTGGGGGCAAGCCAAAACGAAGGTAGGAATTGTGATCAACGTATAAATAAATGACCGCAACTCCGCTACTAAATGGGCATGAGTTTAGACTGAGAAATAACTCCTTTCTCTAGTTGGATGTCCTTATGACACACGTGGGGACAAGCCAAAATGAAGGTTAAGCACTTGGATCAGCGCAAGGTCATAGAAAAAAGAAATATACATATCTAAATTACGCAAGGACAAAAATCATTTGAAAATACCCCAGTTGGTTTTTTCTGTAAGAAATAAATCATGCGATTCCCTGGAAATTAGTAAAGTCTTTTTGAAGGTTAAACTTGCGGTCCCTAAATTTTAGAAATATTTTAAGAAGAGACTTGGATAAGAATTAAGGAGATTTTGGTACATAGGATTTGAATAAGGCAACCTTGAGAAATCTAGGAAAGAAGAAGGCAGTCGATTTTCTAGAGAAAATATTTAGGTTATGCTTGAGGACAAGAATTGTTTTAAATTTGGGGGTGTGATAACGGGCAGAAATGCACATTATTACAGTGCAAAGTTATAAAACAATGCAGGATTGCGATGGTAAAAATATACAATATTGCGTCCAAAAGCATTAAGTTCACAACATTGCGATCGCATGCGTCCATCACATTAATGTCCAAGCGCATTAAGAGATTGCAACCGCAAGGCTATGTGATCATATGTGCTCGTGAAAATCTGCTCAAGAAGGTGGCCGCATAAAGCCAGCGCATCAAGGTGAAAGCTTAATAAATCATGATGTCAAAGAAAGCTGATAGCGGTCGACTCCGAATTAAGTTGACAAGCCGTTAACGACACTGTAGCAAGTACACTCAACTTTTCGGTGACAAATATCCAGCGTATCAGACAGAGAATTAATGTCATCCCATCAATGCAATCATATGAGAGAAAAAGCTCTTCACCCTGTAGCTCTATAAATACCGAAGGCCACCTTCATTAGAGAAGTTCACCCAGTTTAAAGAGTTCACCATATAGACAATAGTTAGCCTTGTTCTTAGTTTTTTTATACTTAGAAGACGGAAGCAAGAAAAGGGAAAAAACGCCAGTTGATCGTCTTGGTTAGCTCGAGAGAGTGCCAAGAAGCGTGGAAAAAAGAGAGGACCGACTCTTGCGAGAGCAAGAATATCTTTTGAGCAAAGTAGAGAAGAATAGTATAAAAGCCCAGAGAAGCAAGAAATTGCTACCAGGCTCTTTATCTTTCTTTCACATTGTCATTCTATAATCCAATTTCATATATCGAATGGAACTTGCATTTCTACATCCATTTCTATTTTGATTTATTTACTCAATGGGTTGAGAAGTACTTATCTAACATGACCTAGGATCTTCATTGCATGTGATCATCTTGTCTTATGTTGGGCCAATCACCCTTTAGAAAGAACCTAAGACTTGAGAGAGCTAGGTTAGAATCTAGACTCGAGAGAGCAAGATTAGATCTGCATAAGCAAGAGATAAAGACTTAGAGATAAGCTCTGTTTGCCAACATGCATCGCATGCACCTTAGAGATAGGTTATGGTAGTATGTGGTTGCCTTGTGTATGTTTGTGTCATTCATCATCGCATAGACAAGAATAGAGGCTTAAACGTAGGTCCTATAGACACCATCACATACATCGCATGCGTTCTAAAACTAGAAGCCATAGCATTTGCATTGAGAGATGATTTGCTGTTGTATGTATGTAGCATGATCACATAACATGAACGCAATCCTAGGAAGTGTTAGCTAAGTACTTCTCAACCCATTCAAAAGTTTAGTTACTCATGTGTATTGTACAGAGAGTGAACAGATGTAGAAATGCAAGTTCCATTCGATATATTAAATTGAAATACAGAATTACAATGTGAAAGAAAGATAAAAAGCCTGGTAGCAATTTCTTACTTCCCAAGGCTTTTACACTGTTCTTCTCTACTCTACTCAAAAGATATTCTTGCTCTCGCAAGAGTCGGCCCTCTCTGTGTTTTTAACGCTCCCTGACACTTTCTCGAGCTGACCAGGACGATCTCTAGGCGTCTTTTCCCTTTTCTCACTTCCGCCTTCTAAGTATCAGAAAACTAAGAATAAGGCTAACTATCGTCTATATGATGAATTCTCTAAACTGGGCGAATTCCTCTAATGAAGGTGGCCTTCGGTATTTATAGAGCTTCAGGGTGAAGAGCTTTTTCTCTCATATGATTGCATTGATAGGATGACATTAATTATCTGTCTGATGCGCCGAATATTTATCACCGAAAATTTGAGTGTACTTGTTACAGTATCGTTAATGGCTTGTCAACTTAATTCGGAGTCGACCATCATCAGCTTTCTGTCCCATCGTGATTTATTAAGCTTTCACCTTGATGCGCTAGCTTTATGCGGCCATCTTCTTGAGCAGATTTTCGCTATTGCATATGATCGCCTAGCCTTGCGGTCGTAATCTCTTAATGCGCTCGAATGTTCATTTCTTCGAATCGCATTTCCGCCTTACGCCAATGTATTTTCTGCACAAAATACATAAGTTAGTTGTTTTAATGCGATGGACGCATGCGATCGCAATGTTGTGAACTTAATGCTTTTGGGCGCGATATTGTATATTTTTACCATCGCAATCCTGCATTGTTTTATAACTTTGCACTATAATAATGTGCATTTTTGCCTGCTATCAGTAGCCTGATGAATTTATTTCAAGTAACACCACATAATAGTTAATACGTATTGTTAGCCATTTCTTTCATTTGAATGTCAACTTCTAATTGTTAAACAGATAAGTTATGAGATAACTCGACATTTGCAAATACTTACTTGAAGTTTTTATTGTTATATAAGATGACAAAATGAAAACTTATGAATCTTTCAGTAGTGGAAGAGCATGTGGTGACTCAACTACGCTATGACTATTGGAAGTCAAAGTTGTCATACTAGATGACAAGGATTGAAGGAAATTGACAAGAAGAGAAACGATGTTAAAGTAATAAATATGAGATGAAGTACTGTACTTAATCTCAATCAACCTTTTGTAGACTTTCATTAATGGGGCAACCTTCAAGGATATGCATGGGTCTACGAAAAGGAAGCTTGGAAGTGTAGTATATAACGATAAAGATCTTCAAAGTAAGACTCTTGAAGTCGGGTGAAAACCCACGCTAGAGTTGTTGGGTGAAAATGAACTATAAGTCAATTTTCTACCTAGTTCTATAGTAGAGTCTTCGTGGATTCATTGTTGCATATAAGATATGTAAAAATGAATACTTTCCTTTATGAAAAGGAGTTAAAAGCATTTGTACAATTTCAAGAAATTTTTTGATATAGTATCATAATCAATGACTTTAAGCGATGATGATATTCTTGTACAAACAAGAAAATGGAATGTGGATATTTATCTGTTCTATATTGATATTTGCTTATTATGAATGAAGTAAAAATCAATATACGAATTTTGACTGTTTAACCAATTTGTAATAGTTAATTTGAAGTTATTTTGTATATTAAAAATCCACATACAAATGTTTAGGACATGTTGTTTAATTTTTCACATGCATCTTACGTTTACAAAGTAGTTGTTTAATGTTCGATACGATTGCTAAAGATTGAATGGTAACGTACCAATCTACAATGACGTTGATATGTCTAAGGAAAATATTTCCTAAGACAATTCAAATATTGAGAGGATATAAATTTTACATGAGACTTTATTAACATTTAATATACAATTGGTGGGTTTAATCGGGGAATTCGATAGTATGACCATTAAGTGTTGAAAAATTAAAACTTACGAATAATGAAACTTCAGTTTATATAGTTTAAGATTTGATTTTTTACGAGTTACACTAGTTCATATTGGATTTAGAGAAATCCATGTTTTATCCTAGATGATGTCTATTGGACTGAGATGTAGTATTTTTCTTGTGAAGTAATAATTTTCCTATATTTAGTGTGTCTTAAGATATTTGAAAACTGTTTCAGATATAACTTAATCTATTCATTTTATGTGATAACGTGATTCAAGGATGAGGTTGGAGACCATATACAAGCACCTAGTGGAAGGAATAACATGGAATGTGGGTACATCTTGTTGGTGAACAAATAGTTCTTATTGACATAATTGTTTGTATTATATAAAAGGATTCTCTAGGCTAAAGTGTGAGAGGATCTCCTAGACTGTTTAGGACCACGAGACATGTCTCTAGTGTGCTAGGGAAAGTGGGAAAGCATGTAGGGTATAGTGTATGCCCTAGGATACATGTCTCACTGTCTCATATTTCCCCGACTTTAGTGTAAATGGGAGATTGTTAAGGTGTATGCCTTAAAGCCTCATCATTTTATGTTAGTTGAATCTATAGTTGATTAATTTTATATTACTTGTGCAATAATCCATTAACCTAACTTCCATGGTTATCTGATGTAACTTAGACATGTATGTGGAGAAATACAGGTGGATCATGTTTAAGTGATAACCTAAATGGTCTATAGTATATGGATAAGTTGGGTACCTTATCCTAGTAACACTACTGATACAACTCACTTTGTAGTTGTTACAATTTTTGTAAAGTACTACAAATGATCTAATCCTGATCATTCCTGTGAAGACATATGAATGGGGATATTTTTGTTGGGGTTGATGCCCTAAAGTCTCGTGTCCTGTAGTTTGTAAACAGTTTATACGAATGCTTCTGTTCTTAATATATGATATTTACTTCACATCTTGTATTTTTGCTCAGTTGTTTGTTTTATTTGCTTTACCACAAACCAATAAACATAAATCCCTGGTTATATGTATATGACTCAAGCATGTATGTGGTGACATACAAGTGGATCATGTCTTGAGTGATAACCAAAATGGTCTGTAGTACATGGATATAGGAGGGAGACCTTATCCTGGTAACTCTACGGATGCGGCTCGCTTTGTGGAATAGTCACAAGTGTTGTGACTTGTCACATATGGTCTGATCTTAATCATTCGTGTTGGGGACATGCGAGTGTGGGCGTCATATACAAAGAGTTTGTATAAGACCTGATCACGAAGTATTAACATCTCGTTATATAACACCGTTCATGATAGAGACTTCACTTCACTAAGATAACCATAGGTAACATGACCTCAATCTTGAGTAAGTTGGGAACTCCTGCCATTGAAGGCGGTCCTTTGATTTGTATGGGTGCGAGTGGCTAGGTCGCCGATTCAAACCATTTTGAGGATTTTTCTAATTTGGGAGCTGAGAACTCAGTTACACAAGATGGAATTCACTCTTTCCCCGAGGCAAAGGTAAGTACATAGATGGCTCCTTTAAGGGCTGATTCCAGGGCTTGAACGATGTGGTGCCACACACATTCTCTTGGCCCGAGAGGTGTTCACACATAGTTGGACTATGTTGTATTGTTCATTAGAGAAATCAATGGTACTTAAGGAGTGAGATGTAACTATAGGGGAAAAACGGTAATTTGGCTAGCTATACTTACGAGCATCTGTGAAGGGTCATCGTACTCATAATTGGTTATATCGATGGACACAGAAATATATCTGCGGTAAAAAGAGTTCAGCTGTTGGTCTTTAGTGGAATGCCTAACAGTTAACGGATGGTAGATCTCGTGGCTAAAGAGTTTAGTTAGCTATTCACGAACCGTTGGAGCTTCGAGCCACAGATCCATAAGGTCCCCTAGGTAGCTTGGATAAAGTCGAGAACCAGTATTTGGGTTAATTTGAAATGTTCAAATTGACAAGATTGGGTTAATTTGAAATGTTCAAATTGACAAGAGGAAGTTCAATTATATATGATATAATTGGACTGGTTAATTATATATGATATAATTGGCTAAATGTATGAGATACATTATTTTGAAGGAAATTAGATATAAATATGATTTATATCAAGTAGAGGAGAAAATACTATAGTAGATATGTGATATCAAGTTATAGTTAAAAATATAATATGATTATATTTATTAATTAATTAGTTGATTAATTATATGATAATTAATCTAAAATTCACGTTCGGACGTGGGTTAGTGGGACAACGTCGGTTATTGTAACCGATAAGTTAAAATGAAAATAGTTTTCATTTTGGTCCATCGCCCAAAAGAATTCGTAGGAGCGCGCTGGTGTTTCCAAAATGATCGCTTAAGAAAATCGAGAGACTATGCGATAGCTCCTCTCCGCTTAAACGATCGTCCACCTCGCGCCTAAACGATCGCACACTATCACCTACACGATCGCATAGCTTCTCTAAACGATCGTATAGTGTGCCGATTTTGCTAAACGATTGTATACCTTTTCCTAAATGAACGTTTAGTAAATCCTACACGATAGTGTAGCTTCTTCTAAACGATAAGCATTCTGCTATGCGATAGCGTCTTTTCTCCTCCCACTTACTTATCGCCTACAAAATTTGTGTTCTCCCCTTCCTCTACCAAATTCACCAAAGACCACGCTTTGGGTTCTCACTCGAGAATACCCTGGGTTCTTTACTTGTGGTGTCGTCCCCATGAAGTTTGTGTTCGTGCGGTTGTTTGTGCTACTGTTGTTGACGCTGCTGCTGGGCATTGGTAGATTGCATGGAGATTTCTACTGTGGTGAGTTCCGAAGTTTCGAAGACGGTCTTCAACTGGTATGGAACTCAATCCCTTGTTATTTATCTTGTTCTTAGCATGTCGATAATTAAGTTTTGTTTACATAACTGTATGTTTGAGTGTATTATATGTATTTCGGTGACGGTGAGATCGGAGAGATCTGAATGTGATCATGGAACTCTTCGATAAGAGATCCTTTAATCTTATACATATGAGTTTGTATAAAGATCATACCATGAAATGTGAAGTCTCTCTTTATAACTCCATGTTGCTAGAATAGACTTACATTTCACCAGGATGACCATAGGTGACTTGACCTTAATCCTGAGTGAGTTATGAACTCTTTCCTATGAGGGCGATCCTTTGATTTGTATGGATGAGAGTGGTCAGATTCGCTAAATCAATAAGCCTACAATTTTGGACATTTGTCTAATCGGAGAGCTGGGAACACAACTACAGAAGAAGGAATTCACTCATACACTATAGTTAGAGTAAGAAGATAAATTGCTCTCTTAAGGACTGATTCTAGGACTTGAACAATGAGGCGCTTCACCTTCTCTTAGTCCAATAGGGGTTTGGTCATAGTTGGATTATGACTAAATGTTCATTAGAGTGATTAGTGGTACTTAAGGAGCTAGATGTAACTACAGGGGTAAAATAGTAATTTGACCTAGTTGTACTTACGAGCAATTTGTGAAGGGTCAACGCACTATTGATTGGTTATTGCAATAGACACAGAAATATATTTATAGTGCGGAGAGTTCAACTATCGATTTTTCGTGGAGTGACCGACAGTTAATGAATATTGATTAATTTTATTAAGAGAGTTTAATCAATTAATCTTGTATCATTGAAGCTTCAATCTATAGGTCTATAAGGTCCCCTCTTTAGCTTAGTGAGAACTAATGAGAATCAAATTAATTGTTCAAATTACTTAAAAGGAGTTAATTGTATAAGATACAATTAGATAATATATATTGATACATTATATAATTTAAGAGAAATATAAATATTTGAATATGATTCAAATATTAATTATATGAATACGATTCATATAAAATCTACTTTTTAAAATTTAATGTGAATATGATTCATATTAAATTAATATAGTTTTATGAGAGAAATAAATATTTGAATATAATTCAAATATTAATTATGTGAATATGGTTCACATAGAAACTATATGTTATAATTAATATGAATATGACTCATATTAAATTTATATAGTTTGTTGAGAGGGGTTGTTATTTGAATATGATTCATATAAAACTATAAGTTAAAATTAATATGAATGTGATTTATATTAATACCTTAGGTTATTTGAGAAAATAATAAACTATGGTTTATGTTATATGTGATATAACATTAACTATATGTTATATATGTTATATGCGATGTAATATATAGTTTATATTAAGTGGTCAATATATATATACTAAGTTCAAATTTTTGAATTTAAATTTAATTTAATTAAGATTAAAGGGAAGGAAATTATAACTCCCTTACCCATTATTTTCTCAAACTCTCTCACGTAACAAAATGTATTAGGAGAGAGAAAGGTCCTTTACTCTCTCTCTAATTCGCTTTCTTCTGAGTTTTCTGCATAATGGTTTTGACAGAAGACTCTCTCAATCTTCTCCTTCCCTCAATAGCAATATCAAGGACAATTAGTAAAGCACCGATAAAACTACTAAAAGATAGAATATGAGGTTTGATGACCTTGTTCAGTGCTTTAACGAAATTGACAAGTAAAGGATATAAAAAAAATATAAAAGAATAGAGAAGATCAACATAACATGCTACATCCATGGAGCGAAGGGA
Organism: Benincasa hispida; assembly: GCF_027475165.1. Lineage (NCBI taxonomy): Eukaryota > Viridiplantae > Streptophyta > Magnoliopsida > Cucurbitales > Cucurbitaceae > Benincasa > Benincasa hispida. The sequence goes on from NC_143485.1 coordinate 57,350,718, forward strand.
GAACAATTTTATTAGAGAGAATAATGTTATACAATACATAATAGTAGCGTCTCTAGGGTTAGAGAATTTAAATAGCGCATTTCTTTAAACCCTAAGGTCATAATTGTAAATAATCATAAATAATTAAATATGTTATATATGACATATAACAGATTCAAGGCATTCCAACATGTATAATACCACCTACATCTAGGAGGTAGTGTGCCTAGGAAAGAAAATTTCACTAATATAAAGTCAAACTATTTCAGTATTGTATTTATCGAAAACTAAAATAACACACGAATAGTCTAACTTAATTAATGATCACTTAAGCTCCCCTGAGTATGAGAGTCCCTCTCACCCAAAACTTCTATCTTTCCAAGTTCAAACTAGGACCACTTCACTTGAAATACTTAGGCTTCCCATAAGTGTGAGAAACTATTCTCAAGATATAGTAGAATGATTCAGAATGATCAAGAGTCCATCTCAAGATCGACATCAACAAAAGCTTCGCAACCACAAAGATTGACACACGAAAAAAAATACCTCTTCAAAAACCCTCACAAAGTAGCACAAAAAATCTTCACGATCGTAACTCTAAATCTCAACAAGGCAGCCATATATACACACGACATAAAAGGATACCATTCTATATTTAGTCAGTTCAAAGCAGAAAAGAAAAGGATTCATAGAAAATAGAACACCAATATTTTATAGATAAAGAAAATACATTGAGGTTTGATCAACGTACGTAGAGACATCTTGGACCTGGAGGACAATCTGAAGGACAAGATGACAAACATCTTAATGGATAACAACCACAACATCCTTAAAAAATATTGCTAATTTAAAGAATAAACAATGAAAGTCATTTCTTGATATCAAGCATTTCAAATCTTAAGCTCCCCTTGTTTCAGACCTAACTCAAGTTTCTTTTTTATATATATATTTTTTTTACTTTTAGTAAATGTCATGAAGGAAATAAAGGAGGAGGAAGAGGAAAAAGAAAACAGAGGAGAAAAAATAAAAGTAAAAGAAAGAAAGGGAGAGTTGGAAATGGAAAGAAAGAAAACGGGTGGCAATTGGCCACGACCACGTATGGGACTTACAAAATTATTTGTATTTTTTCTAAAAAATTTATTAAATAAAAAAATCATTTTCACAACAATTTTCACAAGTACAATTAATACTCAAAATAGTCTAAATTGCTATCAAACTAAAATTTTAGAAGCTTGTTAAGTTCAAAATTTTAAAATTAAAATGCTACCAAATGTAAATATCATAAACTAAAAATGTTAGCCCGTTTCATAATCAATTGATTTTTAGTTTTCAACTTTTGAAAATTAAGTCTATGATTATAAACATTTTTTCTATCTCTAAATTTTTTGCTTTATTATCTATTTTATACCAATGTTCTCAAAACCAAGTTTTGAACACTAAAAAATTAATTTCTAGAAATTAATTTTTGGAATTTGGAATTTAGGTAAGAATTCAACTCTTTTACTTAAAAGTTACAAAAATGAAAACCATCATAAGAAATTGAGAACCAAAAAAGACTTAATTTTCAAAAACTATATATGAAGCCCCTGTTGGTAACTATTTGATTTTTTGTTTTCGGAAATTAAAGGTCTGTTTGATAACGTTTCCGTTTCCTATTTTTTCTTTCTTGAATAAAAAAATTGAAACAGAAACAATTTCTTGTTTCTTGTTTCTTATATTTTTTCCTTATATTTTCTCCTAAATTTATAGTTTAAATATAATTTTAATTATTTAAATAAAAGTATATATATAGCATGCATCCAAATATAAAAAATAATTGTAAAACATTTAAATTATCTAATACACATAAGTACCGATGCAAAATTGGTAACTATAATACAATTGTTTCTAGTATTCATATGTTGCTACAATTTGATTTGAAATATTATTTCTCACTCAATTCACTTGTTTTAAATGATATTGACTCAAATCTAACTCAATTATATTATTATGTAAATGTTGTGATTGTAAAATATTAAAGTGAACCTAAATAATTGTCTCAGTAAACAAAACTTATATACTATAACTTCTAACCGGATAATATCATTGTAAGAAAAGATTAAATAAGCTTAATTTTAAAAAATTGAAAAAAAATGTATTTTTTTATCATATAAAATTATCCATTTTCCCCTTAAAAATGCATATTGATAAAAAAAAAAAAAAAAAAAAAAAAAAAAAAAAATCAATATTTTATATGCATGGATTAATCACAAATCAAATGGGAAAAAATAACAAAAATAAACATATCAATAAAATACATGAAAACAATTCCATTTGGATTACAACATGGAAAACAAGTAATCTAAACACAATGTATTTAAGTTGTTTCTTAAAACAATTATATATTTTTTTTATAGTAATCAATGTGTTATGAATAATTGTCTCTTAAGATAGCACAAATTATTAACATGTGAATGAACATTTTAGTCACATAATTCAGTAAATATTACGATAGGTAAATGATAATAGTAATTGTATATAAAAGTGATGAGAATTAGGATAACAATTTATATGGTCGTGTATATTTTTAAATTGATAATAAAAAATCTTATGTTTAAAACCTATTAACAAAAATTCAAATTGAAATAGTTACAAATTTTTTAATCGAATACAAATTCTTCCATTAAGTTTGTGTCCTTCACAAAGAAGAAAAAATTATTGCATTGTATGAAATTTGAACTCGAGATATCAAGAGTCAAAGACAATAGACTAAAAAATAAAATCCAAAACTATTATTAAGAAGTTGTAAGCAATAAAAAAAATGCAAATCATAGAGATTGAACCCATTAACCAATGAGCCAAACACAAATTTGTTATACAATAAAGGGTAACATTTTGTAAATCTATTATTTTTCAACTTGATAAAGATTTTCAAAATTTATCCAGAACTGTATTTTAAAAATCAAAAACTAAAAATGAAATAATTACGAAACCACAAAATTTTCTATTATTTAACAGGCCCTGCACTGTGAACTTGTATAGTGGACACATCTTATTAAATAAAGGGTTTAAATAAATGTACTGAAAAGTCAGAAGGATGAGAAAAAAAGAAAGTGTAGTACAAGTATTTAATTAAAAGTTGTAGTACAGAGGAAAGAATTAAAGAAAAAAAAAAGAAGTCATGGACAATGAGCAAATGAATAAAGGTAGTACATGACAAATGTACAACTCAGTGGTAATTCTTGTACTACAAATCCAAAATTGGTTTTGTTTATAAGAGGAGTGTTAAAAGCTAAAGCCCCCCAAGAAAATGAAAACCTTTCTTTCAATTTTTGGGTGGTAGTGTAGGCAGCATTACAATAGGCACAGTGAAGTGAGCTAAGTTAAAAGCAAATTTTTTGTTTCAATTTTAGTTTGGCTACTTCGCTGTGGCTTTTGTAATATTGCCAATATAACTACAACTTCTTCTTCTTCCCGTTCTCTTCCATTTAAAATTCCCACTCCAAAATACTCCAAGTTTCAACCATGGAAGATCCCTACAAATCTATTTAGCCAATCGGATATGGATAGTTTGGATTACACCAAGTTTGATTCTTTTATGATGTGAAGCTTAGATTTTCAAAATCTAACATATTTCACATATCTATTTCCCTTCGATAAACATTTGGTCTTTTGTTTTTGTTTTTGAAAATTAACTCTATATCATCCTTTTTTGTTTTTGTTTCTGAAAACTAAATCTATATCATCTATATTTCTTATAATGATTTACATTTTTCTTAAATACAATGCTTAAATTCTTAGCCAAATTCCAAAACCAAAAATAATTTTATTTTTATTTATCAAAATTTAGCTTTGTATTTTAAACCTTTGGTGAAAAGTAGGTAACAACAGAGGAAATTTGAAGGGAAAGTAGTGTCCAAAAGTTTAATTTTAAAAAATAAAGATAAAAAAAATGATTAATAAACGGGGTATTGTAACTTTGAACACGGAACTAGATTTTGGAAGAGGATTTCTCGAGATAGAGAGGTGGGGACCTTTTTTTGGCCACTTATTTTTAATAAATCATTTTTTTGGTTATTTTCAAATATATTAAAAATGAACCAAAATATTATAAATATAGTAAAATGTTCATGTTTATCAGTGGTAGACACCGGTATACTACTATCATCTATCACTGATAGACACTGATAAATGTCTCTCCGTCTGTATCACTGATGAACTGTGATATTTTGCTATATATAAAAATATTTTTAACATTTTTTCATCTAAAATAATTTCTCTTTTAAAAAAAAGAAAATCCAAACAAATATATATATATATATATATCTTTAAAGTTTAAATTTTGATTGAATTCTACTCAGATTATCTTTCGAACAAATTTATTGTACGATGATGTCGCTATTTTGTTCAGGATTATGAGTATAGAAAAGCTTTTGTGAAATATGCTTTGTTCTATCTCTTTTAATATATCCCTTTTTAATTTAGGATATACAAGCTGTATTTTCTTCATATAATATTGTTAGATGGTTTTTACGAGAAGACAAGTCACATGTTCCACGAATATGTTGAGTCATTTATCTTAACCATACACATCCTCAACTAACCACATCAATTGCAATAATTTCAGCATGATTTAAAAAAGTAACTGTTATAGTCTGTTTCACTTATCGTCATGATATAACAGTTTCTCCACATATGAATAGATAACCTGTTTGAGATCTAATTTTCTGTGGATTAGACAAATATCCAAAATTGGCATAACGAGCTAGATCAAAATTTAATTATTTGAATAAAACAAACCCATATCGATAGTTCCTCGAAGATAACAGGGTATATGCTTAATTCCATTCCAATATCTTTTTATTGGAAAAAAACTATATCCAGCCAATAAATTTATTGAAAATGCAATGTCTAGTCTTGTATTATTAGCAAAACACATAAGTGCACCAACAACACTAAGATATGGTACTTTAAGACCAAGAAGTTCTTCATTATCTTCTCGAGGTCGAAATATATTTTCCTTCAAACCCAGGGAACAAACTTTCATTGGAATGTTTAATGGATATACTTTCTTCATATAGAATCTTTTTAAAATTTTTCCTGTATAAGTTGATTGATGAACAAATATCTCATTTGCTAAATGCTCAATTTGCAAGTCAAAGTAAAATTTTGTTTTTCCGAGATCTTTTATCTAAAATTCTTTCTTAAGATGTTCTATTTCTTTTGTAAGCTCTTCCAGAGTTCAAATTATATTTAAGTATCAACATATATAGTTATAATAGAAAATCCTGATTGTGCTTTCTTTATAAAAATACATAGATATATTGGATTGTTTTGATAACTTTCTTTCAACAAATATTCACTCAAGACCATATTTGTCCTGATTGTTTCAATGAATTATTGGGTTTTATGTTATAAAACTCGTTGTTTGTAAACAATAAATTTATTCTGTTATCAATAAAGATGTTATTGAGGTTTTATTTAATAAATTTGTTATTGAATGTATGAATTGTTCATTTCATTTTAGAAAGAACATAAATCCAATAAACTAAAAATCCATGGAAATTATATGAATACTTGAACTTTATGTGGCGACATAAAGATGGATCAAGTCTAGTAAATAGCCAAAACGATCTATAGTATATGAATAAGGTTGAGTTCCTTATTCTGGTAACACTATCGAATGCGACCTACTCTATAATTGTTAAAATTTGTTGTAAAGTGCTACAAATGAAGTGATCTTGATTCGTTCATGTAGTGACATGAGGAATGGGGCATCATATGTAATGAGTTTTCATAAGACCGGATCAAGAAATAAATCACTCTTACTTTATAACGTTGTTTATTATTTAAGACTGACTATTTCAAAGCAATGATCTAGGTAACTTGACCTTAATCCTGAGCTAACTATAAACTCCTATTTGTACGGGATTATCCTTAAATTTGCATGAATGAGAGTTGGTTCAGCATTGTCGGCTTAATAAGCCTCCAATTTCAGGGGTAAAACCGGGTAGATAGCTCGGGACATAGGGTGCAAAACAAAATTCACTCTTACTTGTTTTAGGGATAGTAAAGAGGTTGTTCCTATAAGTGCTAACTCCGAGTCTTGAACAAGGGGCCCCATCCTCTCATTAGTCCAAGAGGGATTCGATTTAGTGATTGGATCACAAACTAATTGTTCATTAGAGGATCAGTGGGGCTTAAGGAGTAAGATATAATCTTGATGGTAAAATATTTTTTGACCCAGTCGTTACGAACAACCTATGAAAGGTTGCCTTACTAATCATGGTTATATCAAGTGGACATAATATATCTACAGTGAGAGGGGTGCAATTATTGGACTTTAGTGGAGTGACCTAGTAGTTAACAAATGGTGGTTAATTAAATGACAGAGTTTAGTCAGTTAATCTCGGATCGTTGAAGCACATGATCTGTAGGTCCATGAGGTCCCCCTACTAGCTCATATCGGACTAAACCTTAGAGCAATGTGACGAACGAATTTAGAGTGTTCAAAATCAATTTTTGGAGCAAAGCGTTAAATATATTAAATTGTTTAATTAATTATTTAACATTAATTAAATTTTAAAATTAATTATTAGAATTAGTTTTGAAATTAAATAGAATTGGTAAAAAATGAAATGAAAGTCAAAATGTTGACTTTTGACTTTGAAAGTCAAAAAGTCAAATTTTTGACTTTGGACATTGCGAGTCAAACTTTAACATTTGACCAAGTTAGTAGAAAGATCCGATAATTGTGAGTGGGAAATGCCAAAATTTGCATTGCTAAGTATTGTCTTCAATTGAAGACACTTGCCCCACCAATCCCACTTTGAGTTAGTGGATTTTTTAGTGTCAAATTCTCATCAAACTCAAAGTTACATGCTTTGCATAAAAAAAAATGGTCTTTAAAAGGAAGAGTTTAATGAATATTAAGTTTCTTGGCCAAGTGGAAATTGATGAGATTATTTGATAATCTCATAATTATTTTCTCTCAAATACTTAATATTTTTCTGTCCAAACTAGTCACTCATCGGATCCCAACATCCCGTTTTAAGGCTGAAGAATAGCCAGAAAGACTCTAGTGGTGGTCTATGAACCGTTCGTGAGAAGGTTGGAGCTATTTTAGAGAAGATTCAAGTCTATAAAGATTGTATTTCTTTATTCCCTTTCTACTTATTTTATTTACATGCTTATTCTTTGAAATTAACCTAATTAGAGTACTTCAGATTTGTTTTTCCTTCTACTGCGTATGTGTTTGTTCCATCAATTGGTATTAGAGAATGCTTAAAGTACTCAATTTTGTTTTTTGTTTTTTTTTTTTTACATATGGTGGATGTTGATTCATGTGATGAATAGTTGTGTTAAAATGGATAATTTCAGTTTTGACATCCTTTTTCTCTCTTGGATTGTAATAATTATTGTAATTGTCCGGTGTTTTATGGACTTTAACATGTCGTGAAGGGTCTGTAATTTTGCTAGAGTCATTAGAGTTGTTTTTAGACTGTAATTGTTAGGATCATTCAGAAAGTGGATAGCTTCAAATCTGGTGAAGAAATTCTCATTTCAGCTACCAGACCAGGTTCATGACCCGATCCGGAGTGGAGCCTGATCCACGAGGTGATGGTGACGCGTGTAGGCGCTCCAGACCCGGTCCAGATCCGTCCGACCTTTTCGACGATCCAGGCTCAAGTTTGTGTTGCGGCCCAAGCGTGCATTCAACGTCCAGTCGAGCTCTGTCCGCCCCAGCCCATCCCGTCGGCCCACGTCCGCCCCAGCCCAGCTCCTGCCTGCGCCAGGTTTCGCTTCAGCCGACCCGTTGGTGACCCGCTCCTCATTTGAAGCTCCAGCCAATCCGATCCTCACCCGCGTGCGCCCGGTTTGGTAGCTCAGTTAGTCCAGATGGTCTGGACCGGTCTGGTTCGACTGTTTGGACAGTTTTGATCGATTTTGGGCGGTTTTTTGCCGATGTTTGGGTTTTTGAAGTCGGTTCAAATGTTTTTCAAGTGGTTTGAGGCTTTTTTTCTGCTTATTATTATAATAATTTTAGCTTTTAGCTAGCTTAGGATGTTAAAACTGGTCCATTTTAGTGTGTTTATTTAATTATGCATTGTAAATGTATGACTTAAATAATTTATCTATTGTATGCATATTGTATGCCATGTAGATTTAAAATCTCACCATAGGATAAGCATGTAGCATGCATTGCAAGTATATTATAAGTGTTATAATGTATAGTATGCATGTATAGGATTCCATGGTTTTTTTATTTTTTATAAGTTGTTATATATTAATACATGGAATGATTGTTTATATAATTGTTACATAAAGCATGTTAGATGCTTGTTATAGGTTTGTTGTCTTTTTATAAGTGTTATAAAAGGAGATAGACTTTAAAATCTATAACAAAGATAAGTTGCATGCTCACATAGGTTAACCACCTGTTTTAATAATTAAAATAGGTCGAAATCTTGTAAAATACAGTTACAAACTCAACAGGTATATAATCCTGTCTAAGGCTGGAGGTACTTAAGTTGAGTCTATGGAACACCTTCTACTTAGAGATTATGGCCGAATAATTAAGCGTTGTTAATCGGTTTTATGAGCACATGTGAGCTGTGTGAGGTGTTAAAATTGGTTTATCACCTAGACATTATAGGTTAAATCCAATCATAAACGTTGTACTTGGATAAACCACATAGACTTAGGTTGTTTAATTAGCCGGAGCATTCTTAAGTAAATATTTACCCAAAAACAAATTGAACACTTCAATGAGAAATTAATAACATATAGGATATAGTGTTCTTAGCTCTCACGTCCCTAAGAGTTCACACCATGAGATCCATACAATGCTTTATGTCGATTATAACTTGACTGCTCCATTCGGAAAGTGTTTACGTAGGTCAATAGCAAGATGAATAGGGAAAGTAGTTCATAGTAAATGGGCGAAGGATGTGTCTCAACGTGTTCTGTAATCTCTTTCATTAGTTTGGATCGTGAGATTGCTATGTTGCGCCTACTGTCATTTTTTGATCGTCATTAGCTAGTCGCTAACCACAACTGCCCCATCGAAGGGTTGTAACATAGGATTCAAAACGACTCATTGTAACATAGGATTCGAAACGACTCAAACTCTAGAAATGGATAGGATATCTTAAATCATTTCCCAACTTTGACTCTCCAATTTCGTAGCATCGTTGAGGCCGCTAATCTCTGAGATCTAAAACAGGAGGGTTACACTTATAGAATTACTAAGTGTTAGTAAGTTCTTGACCGAAAACGGTAGCTACATGACTATCAGAGTATAAGTTATTCTAGAGATAGTATTTAGTCAAGAATGTCTTGCTTTAGTGAAGGAGTATTTGACTGCCACTCGGTAGCATTTATTCTGACTCACTATAGTATCGTTGTAAATAAAATAATGAAATTTGGATACATTATTACTTTGCTAAAATCTGATTAGGTTCAATAACAATTTACTAATAGAATTTGTTTATATTTTTACTATGACTAGCTCTTGAGTACAATTACTTACTCTTGAGAAGCTTTATGGGGACAATTATATTACGTGGAAATCAAAATTGAACACAATATTGGTAATCAATGATCTTAGGTTTGTTTTAACTGAGGAATGTCCTCAAAACCCCAACCCAAATGCAAATCGAACTATTCAGGATGAATATGACAAGTGGATAAGGGCCAATGAAAAAGCCAGAGTCTACATTCTTGCCAGCATATATGACATTTTGGCTAAGAAACATGATCGCATGCATACCGCTAAAGAGATTATGGAATCTCTGCAAGGATGTTCGAATAACCGTCCTTCTCCCTTACACATGATGCCATCAAATATGTTTACAACTGTCATATGAAAGAAAGGGCCTCTATTAAGGAACATATCCTAGATATGATGGTCCATTTCAATGTGACAGAAGTAAACAGAGCTGTCATAGATGAGAAAAGTCAGGTCAGTTTTATTTTAGAGTCTCTTCTGAAGAGCTTCCAATAGTTTCACACAAATGCGATGAATAAGATAGAATATAACTTGACTACTATTCTCAATAAGTTTTAGACTTATCAGTCCCTTTTGAAATCTAAGGGACAAGAAGCGGAGGTAGTTGTTGCCATCACGAATAAGGTCTACAGAGTATTATCCTCTAGGACAAAGTTTGGCCCTTCTTATTCTAAGAACAATAGTGTTCCGATGAAAAAGGGTAAGGGGAAAGGGAAAACTCTCACTGATCGAAAAGGCAAGGCGAAAGTTGCAGATAAAGAAAAATGTTTCTACTACAACCAGGATGAGCACTGAAAAAGAAACTGCCCAAAGTACCTTGTAGAAAAGAGAGCCAAGAAAGCAATACAAGGAAATTAGTTCCTAAAGATTGCTTGTAGAAGAATAGATAATTCTCCAAGTTTTGAATGTAAGGACTTGACCTTTCGAGTACTCTGACAAGGGCCATTACAACTAAATACACATTCAAAACCCAAATATTTTTTACCATAAAAATTCATTAAAACAATAAGGATAGTTTTTTCAAAATGAACTAGAACTTTTATTCGAGGTCCCCTAAAAGTAATATTCATAAAGAAAACATTCAAAACATTAAAATTTGTTGTCTCACATTAAGTTCTAGTTTCAAAACATTCAAATGACAAAAACATAGATTGAGCGGAAGCGATTTCTCTTGTCCCCATATGGCTCTATCACGGGTCCCGTCAGTCACTCACTAACCTGTTCCTTTCATTCCCTAAAAAACATAAAAAAAGAAAGGATAAGTATAATAATACCCATTAAGTGACCCACTATTGGGCCCTCTAGGTTACCTATTAGCTAGTTTATCTAGGCATCGGTGTACACCCATCATACCAGTCGTGGTGATCTAGAAGGATCACATATCAGTCATAAACGTGATATTGAAGGAGCACATATCAATCAATAGTGTGTAATTTAAAGGTCCACCAATCAATCATAGACATGAACACAAAGGGATATGAGTCAGTCATAGTGTGTAACCCAAAGGTCCACAAATAAGTCACAGACATGAACCCAAAGGTACATGAATCAGTCATAGTGTTAACCTGAAGGTCCACAAATAAGTCATAGACATGAACCCGAAGGAACATGAATCAATCATAGTGTGTAACCCGAAGATCCATAAATCAGTCATAGACATGAACCTGAAGGAACATTGATAGGTCTTGTAAAAGACTATATTTTCTATGATAAAACACTAACTTCTATCATAATTGTGTTCCTTAAAATGGCTATTTTTGTAGGTAAACTTCAATCCCGACTCAACAAAGCTATTTCAGAAGATTTAGAGCTATTCGAGTCAAATGACACCAAAAGATCACTTAACAAGAAGATCCATGACGAACTACTAATTTGCCCTACAAGAAGAACAATTAAACACACTTCAACAATGCTTGTAGCATCGCGACGCTCCTTACAACATTGTGCTTGGCGCTAGCTCGACGCTTGAAGACATAATGCATCTATTTGCTGCAAAATAGGGTAGCATCACAATACCTAACCCAGGGTCGTAACGCTCCGAATATTTACGGAATAGTCCGCATGCGCGCCTCGCGCAACCAAGCGTCAGCACAGCGTTGCAACGTTAGCCCAACACTTCTTGGATTTTCTACGATTTAGCATTGTAAGGTTGACCTTGGTGTCACAACGCTACACCTGCTGATATAAATTTCGTTATTTCATTTTCAGCGAAGGAGGGAAGAAAAACTTAAACTTTTAGAGAGAGACTTTGAATTTATGGAGCTATTTTTGTAAATTTTGGAGAGATTCAATCAATTTGTATTCAATCCTTGTACCAATTATACAATTATCAATGGATTTCTTGAAGAATTTCATCATCCATGAGTAAGTAATCCATTTTCTTGGGGAATTATGTAGATTATCACTTTCTTGAGACTTTTCCTTGAAATTTCTTTCATGTAATTACTTGCTGAGATTTAGAATAAAATTGATTAAGAATGAATGGACAACTCAGGATTAATCAACTTTTGTATGCAAAAATTACATAGTTCTATAATAAATTTGCAATTAGGGTTGCAAGAATTAGTAGCTTTGATAGAAAATGTAGACTTCTTTTCTGCTTTTCTTTAAAGAACCTATTAATTAAAAACACTCAAGCAATCAATTTTGAATTTTCAGTCTTTTAATTTCAAGATTTGGAGTAGTTAAGAAAACTCATGAGTTTAATGCAATTTAGGGATTAATTGTGAAATGTCTTTAGGAAGTAATTAAGACCTAGAATAGGGTTAATTGATGAATTAGCTAATTAGAGCATTAGGAATTTATTCTTAACAAACTATTGAATAATCTAATTGCATGATTTTTTGTTGAGTCAATGATCAAATTGCCTAGTTTACATAAAATCCCCAAGATTTCATTTTCAAACGAATCTTATCTCATATTCTCTTTTATTTCTATCATACCAAATTTCCTATATCAGTTTTTGCTTTTTCACTTAGTTAGTTTCTAGTTTTTTAAAATAAACAACCCCCCTAACCCCTTTTATTCTTTTGCATTTTGGAATTCAATTAGTCTATTTTAGGCCAATTAATAGAGGTTCTCTTGGGATCGACCTCTTACTCCACTATTGCTACGTGCTAGTTTTAGTTGTAGTTAAAGTATTATAAATTTCATTTATTTTGGTTAAGATAGAATTTAAGACACCTATTTTAGCTCAAACAAATTAGTGCCATTGCTGGAGAACCGTGTAATTGGCCTTTTAAAATCCTTGAATTTCTTTCTTTTACAAAAAGAAATAAGAAAACAAAATAACCAAAAAAAAAAAAAATAGTTAGTTTCATTGAACTATCCTTTTGTGCATGACCCATTCCTCTCAGAGTGTATTTTGTGATTTTGTTGTAGATATCAACCGTGAGGAGATGAGACTACGAAAGGAAAGAATAAGAAGAGAAGAAGGAGAATTTGAAGAATTGAGTCAAGAAGAGGAACCAATACAAACAAATGTTATGGGTGAAGCAAGGGAGAAAATGCTAAGAGAGTTTGACGAACTAGATTACACACAAAAATCGTTATGTATAGTATATCTGGAGACTACGGTACCATATGAATTGAAACCCAATTTAGTCATCTTTTACCCACTTTTCGAAGTTATCTAGGTGAGGACCCACATAAACTCATGAAAGAATTCTATTTGGTATTGACAGTAAGCACCCACATGGGGCAACGTAAGAACAACTTAATGTTAGGCCTTTCTCCTTCTCCTTCTCCTTGAAGGATATGGCCAAGGATTTGTTGTACTACTTGCTGGCCGGATCGATCACCACGTAGAATGGTCTTAAGAAAAAGTTTTTAGAAAAAAGTTTCCCTACATCTAAGGCTAATAATATTAGAAAAGAAATATATGATATAAAACAATTGGTAGAAGAATCTTTATATGAGTATTGGGAAAGGTTTAAGAAACTTTGTGCTTCCTTTCCCCATCATTAAATTTCTGACCATTACCTTATTCAATATTTCTATTCAAGATTTCTTCCAACTGAGAGGAGCAACATTGATGCAATGGTCGGTAGAGCTTTAGCTGACAAAATTCCCACTGAAGCTAGCCAGCTAATATCAACCATGGCGGAGAATTCACAGAATTTTGGATCAAGGATTCTAGAATATGATGTTGTTCAAGCTAAAGAGGTTAGTGAGTTGAGAACTCAAGTATCTAATCTAGTTTTCCTTTTCACTCAGGTAGCTCAAGGAGGACTTCCCCAAATGAAAACATATAGAGCATGTGGAGTGGTTGGACATGCTTCTGAAGCTTACCCACAAGGTCAACCTCAAGTTAATGCAATACGAGGATTCCAAAGGAAGTACGATCCACATGGGCAAACTTATAACCAAGGGTGGCGAGATCACCCAAATTTCAAGTAGGGATCTCAAGGGCAATTTGAGAACTGGAACCAATCTTCTTCAAGCTTCTCAGGTATGTCTCTCGAGGATGTAGTTAAATCTCTTGCTGACCATTCGTTAAAATTTCAACAGGAACTCCACATTTGCAAAAGAACAACATACAACTTCAACAAGAAACAAAACAACTTGAATAAGACACAAAATCTTTTCAATAAGAAACTAGACAAGGCTTCTCAAACTTGGGCACACAAATTATGCAACTTGCAACTATGGTAAGCAAGCTTGAGAGTAAATCATCAAGAAAGCTTCCTACTCAACTGAAGCATACAAATGTAAGTGCAATCACTCTAAGAAGTGGTAAGGAAAATCCTTCTTCTTCCCAAGTAGCTAACCAGTTCAACCAACTCCCAAGATGCATGAAAAGTTAATTGATCATGGTAACAAGGTAAATGAATATGAGGAATCTTCAATCTTTCCTAAGGTACAACTACTCTTTCCCTAATGTAGAGACGTATGTACCCAAGGCACTATTCCCTAGCAGATTAGCAAAACCTCAGGTAAAAGATATTGACCATGAGCTAATTGAAATGTTTAAAAAAGTACCAATTAATATTCCTTTGCTTAAACTATTCAACAAATACCTAGGTATGCTAAATTCTTAAAAGGATTATGTACTAAGAAAAGAAAAAGGGCAGAAGAAGAGAGAGTAATGTTAGCAAAAACGTGTCTGCTTTGTTAAAAAAGGACATGCATAAAAAATGTAGAGACCCTAGAATGTTTACTCTACCTTGTAAGATAGGAGATAGAATTATCGCTCATGCCATGCTAGACCTAGGAGCATCAATAAATGTCATGCCTTCTCATGTCTATGAAGATCTTAAATTGAATGGCCTACAAAAAAGATATGTTTGGATATAACTAGTGGATAGGTCAGAAGATGTTTTGTTGAGGGTTGGAGAATTAATTTTTCCTGTTGATTTTTACATTTTAAAAATGGATGAACCATACTCTACTTCTTCCTCCAATATTCTACTTGGCAAACCCTTCAAGAAAACTGCAAAAACAAGAATTGATGTAGATAAAGGGTCTTTATGTTGGAATTGGTGTCTTAATTCTCCCATAGTCTCGTTGTTTTGTAAAAATACACATTGTTTGATGAATAAAATAAATGTTATTTAATTCTGGCATTTACTCATATCCAATAAACAAAGCTCCTTAGTTATCTTATGTGAACTTAAGCATGTATATGTGATAAACAAGTGGATCATACCTTAAGTGATAACCTAAATAGGTATGTAGTATAAAGATTAAGGTGGGATACTTGATCCTGGTGACACTACGGATACGGCCCGCTTTGTAAAGGTTTGCAAGTTTTGTAAACTACTACAGATGGTAGATCCTAACCATTCATGTGGAGATGTACGAGCGAGGATGTCCTATACAAAGAGTTTGTATAAGACCTAGACCACGAGATGACTAGACTCTGTATATAACGTCGTTGATACTAGAGACTTGCATCTCACCTAAACTGCCATAGGTGACATGACCTCAATCCTGAGTGTTTTGAGAACTCCTGCCTTTGAGGGCAGTCCTTTGATTAGTATGGGTGAGAGTGGCTAGATTGCTAACTCAACATGCCTACCATTTTTGGGACTTGTCTGATCTGGGAGCTGGGAACTCAATCCACAAGATGGAATTCATCCTTTCTCGAAGTAGGGATAAGTAGAGAGATTGCTCCCTTAAGGGCAGATTTCGGTGCTTGAACATAGTGGCCACAACTTCTCTTTGGAAGAGAAGACTAAGACGTAGTAGGACTATGACTTATGTTCATTAGAGGGATCAGTGGTACTTAAGGAGATAGATGTAACTATAGGGGCATAATGGTTATTGGCCCAGTTGTACTTACGAGCAATCTGTGAAGGGTTGTTGCACTACTGATTGGTTAAGATGGACACATAATATATCTGTGGTAAGGAGAGTTCAACTGTTGGTCTTTAGTGAAGTGCCTTACAGTTAACGGATGATGGATCCCGTGACTAAAGAGTTTACTCAGTTATTTACGTACCGTTAGAGCTTCGAGCTACAGGTCCATAAGGTCTCCCTGTAGCTCAATGGATTTAGTTGAGGATCAGTTCTTGGTGTTGATTTGAAATGTTCAAATTGACAAGAGGTATTTTGATTATATATGATATAATCGGTATGATGTATGAGATACATCTAGTGGAGGATTGATGTAAATGAGATTTACATTAAGTACCATGGAATAGAAAAAGAACTATGGTTTATATGTTTTATGAGATGAAATATTAAAACTATAGGTTATAATATAATATGATAAGTTGGTTATCATTTATATTTATAATAATATTAATTATTAGATAATTAATTCTTTTTCTTTAATAACCAATTGAGTGGGTGGTTATTGTTAATTCATGGTAACTGTGAGTTAAAGGGAAAATTATTTTCCTAATTTTAGTAAGTTTGTACAAAACATTGGAAAAGTTTTTTGAGATTTCTCTCGCAAAAAGAAACTCACGGGCGCTTGTCAAGTAAATACCGATTTACTAAGCGACAATGTGTTTTAGTAAACGATCGTGTAATGTTTTGTAGATGAGCTAAACGATCGCTTAGCTTTAGCTAGACGATCACTTAGATTTAGGTAAACGATTGGGCATCGACCTATGCGATAAGTTTCAGCCATCTCCCACTTGCCCAATCGTGTACACGATCGGTGTTTCCTCTTTCTTCCTCATACCAAGTTCGAACAGAGCCCACCCTCTGGATTCTCACACCAAGAATACCAAGGTAACCTTCTTGGTGGTGTCATACTCAACTCGACACCGTAGAGGTTCTGTGGAGGCCATTTGTGTTGTTGAGGAGTTCGTGACCGAGGCGATTGTAGAGGACGAGTGCGCAATGTTCGTGCAATATTTGGTCGATTTGTTCGAGCATTTGAGTTGCTTTGTTCGAGCGTTCGTGAGCAAGGAGCATGGAGACGAGTCTACAAATGTTCGTAGAGTTTTCTCCTTGTTCATTTGTAGTTATTCATGCTGTAATTTCTATATTGATTGTATAACCGCATGTTTATGTTTCGACTGTAATTTGTAATGTCATTCATGATTGTAATTTGGAATGATCTATATTCTGCTGGTCATGGAAATCTCGAGTTCGATTTCCTTAAATTTATCAGTAGAATTTGATGGAGAGGTAAAATCTTTCAACATTTATGATGCCATGAAATACCCTGAGGAATATCTGTCTATCACGACTACTAATTACAATTTTGTTATAGAACTTTGTAATTTTTGCATATAAAAATTGATTAATCTTGAGTCGTCAATTCAATCTTAATCAATTTTATTCTAAATTTCAGCAAGAACATTCAAAAGAAAGTAATTACATGAAAGAAAATTCAAGGAAAAGTCTTAAGAAAATGGCAATCTACATAATTCCCCAACAAAAAGAATTACCTACTCATAGCTGATGAAATTCTTCAAGCAATCCATTGATAGTTTCATATTTGAGACAAGAATTGAATATAAATTGATTGAATCTCTAAAAAATTTACAAGATATAGCTCTTTAAATTCGAAGTCTTTCTCTAAAAGTTTATTTTTTTCTTTTTTTTTTTTATTCTTTGAAAAACTGAAATAACAAAATTTATACCAGCATGCATAGCATCGCGATGCCAAGGCCAGCGTTGCAACGCTAAATCATAGAAAATCCAAGAAGCATTGCGCTAACGTTTACACTGCGCTGACGCTTGGTTGCACAAAGCATGTGGGATGAATCGTGTCAAAATCTAGAGCATTGCAACGTTGTGGGGAGCGTTGCAATGCATCGAGTTTCGCAGCAAAAGCGAGTGTTCTTTCTTCAAGCATTACTCAACACTTCTCCTAAGGTCATGACGCTGAAACTTGATGGTGAAACTCTATACTCGATACACGATGGCATTTACTCGATACTCGATGCACGGTGGCTTTTACTCGATGATACTCGATGGGAAAACAAAAAAAAAAAAAGAAGAATAAGAAGAAACTCGATGGTACTCGATTATACTCGATGCTCGATGGTATTTACTGGGTAGCATTTACTCGATAATATTTTGGTATTTACTCGATGCATTACTCGATGATACTCGATGGAATTTTGGTAATTTTCTGATTTTCTTCAAACTACAAGACCTTACGAGATTTAGGGCATCAACCCCAACAATAAGTTTGCCCAGGTAGTTTTAGTGGAATGCCTGACAATTAACGAATGGTGGATCTCATGGCTAAAGAGATTAGTTAGCTATTCACAGACCGTTGGATCTTCGAGCCACAGGTCCATTAGGTCCCTTGGGTAGCTTGGATAAAGTCGATAATCAGTGTTTGGGTTAATTTGAAATGTTCAAATTGACAAGAGGAAGTTCAATTGTATATGATATAATTGGACTCGTTAATTATATATGATATAATTGGCTAAATGTATGAGATACATTATTTTGGAGGAAATTAGATATAAATATGATTTATATCAAGTAGAGGAGAAATTACTATAGTAGATATGTGATATCAAACTATAGGGTAAAAATATAATATGATTATATTTATTAATAATTTAATTGGTTAATTATATGATAATTAACTCAAAATCTTGCTGGGATGTGCGTTAGTGAGGAACAAGGTCGGTTATTGTAACCGATGAATACAAATGAAATATGTTTCATTTTGAATGGTTCGGAAAAAGATCAGAAGGTTGGCGTTGGTGTGGAAATGTAAACGATCGTTTAAGCAAATCGAGAGCCTATACGATAGTTTCTCAGCGCCTAAACGATGGCATACCTCACGTATAAACGATCGCCTACCTAGCACCTAAACGATCACACATTAAGTCCTAAATGATCAGTTAGCTTTCCTAAACGATCGTATAGTGTGTCGTGATTGCTAAACGATCGCCTAGTATTTTCTAAACGATCGTTCAGTAAAATCTACACGATCGTGTAGTTTCTTCTAAGCGATAAGCATTTTACTATGCGATAGCTTTATATTCTCTCATACTTGCTTATCGCTTACACGATCGGTTCTTCCTCTTACCTCTACCAAACTCACCGAAGACCACGCTTTGGGTTCTCACTCCGAGAATAACTAAGGCTCCTTTCTGGTGGTGTCGTCCCCGCTGCGTTTGTGTGTTTGCGGTTGTTCATGTTGCTGTAGTCGACGCATTTGCTAGGCATTGGTTGATCGGGTAGAGGTCTTATGCTACGTTGAGTTCCATAGTTTGAAGAGCGTCTTCAACTGGTACGATAACTCTCTCCCTTGTTATTTCTTGTTCAAAGCATGTCGTTAATTACTGTTTGTTTGCATAACTGTGCATTTGAATGTATATGGTATATTTTGGTCACGGTGAAATTGGAGCGATCCGAACTCGCTCATGGAACTCTTCGTTAAGAGATCATTCAATTGGTATCAGAGCCAAATTATGATACTCTGATTTCATATGTTACAACGAAATGACATTTAAGTTCTTGGTCGGTGCATTTTTATACTGTTTAATCGTTAAATTGTTATGGATGTTTGAGATTAATGGATGTTTTCGTGGATGATTAGCCTCGGTTTGATTTAATTCTTTTACATTTCCGGTTGTTTGTAAAGGCCACTGTGTTTTTGGGCATTAATAATCGTTATCGAGTTTGTATTCAAAGTCTGTTTGAAGTTTTGAGTCATTCGTGAAGAAGATCGGAGCAAACATTGCAATTTTTCGAGGAAAGATGCGATCAAGGGTTGATCGCATCGTGCATACGATTTAGTACACGATCGCTGTTGATTACATTGTTCAAATGATGGGATACACGATCGCTGTTGATCGCATCGATTAAACGATGGGGTATGTAATAACGGGCAGAAATGCACGTTATCATAGTGCTAAGTTCTTAAACAATGCTGGCTTGCGTTGATAAAATATATTAGATTGCGTCCAAAAAGCATCAAATTCATAATATTGTGGTTGCATGCATTCATCACATAGAAACAGTTGATTTTTGAGTTTTTATCCAAAATATGCGTTGATGCAAGGCGAAAATTACGATCATAGGAAATCATTGGTCGAGTGCAGCATTATCGCAAAACTTCGCGGTGATTGTGTTTACAAACATTTGCTTAAGAAGGATTGCCACAACCTGGTCAGTGCAACTTGATGGGCGCATCTGGGTGAAAGGCACAGTTAATCGCGATGAAACAGAAAGCTGATGACGATCGAATCTGAATTAAGCTGATAGCCGCTAACGATAACAAGTACATTCAGATTTTTGGTGACAAATATTCGTCGCATCAGTCAGGGAATTAAAGCCATCCCATCCGAGCAATCATAAGAGAGAAGCCGCCTTCACCCCGAAGCTTTATAAATACTAGAGGCATCCTTCAGAAAAGGGGTTAACCCATTCCACGAATTCACAACCTCAGCACGTCTTTGTCCATAGTTTTTCCTTTTTATTTTAAGGTGGAGCAAGAGAAGAGTAAAGACGCCGGAGTTCGCTCAGGGTAACTCGAGAGAGAACCTTGAGGCGTAAAAGCAGAGAGCGGGCCGATTCTCACGAGAGCGAGATTATCTTTTGAACACGAGTAGAAAAACAATGTAAAAGCCTGAGAAGCAAGAGATTGCTACCAGGCTCTTTATTCTATTCTTGCATTGTTATTTTGTATTTCATCTTTATATTTATACAATGGGAGTTCTTATTCTACATCTGTTCACTCTCTTACTATGCATAAGTAGCTAAACTAGTTGAATGGGTTGAAAAGAACTAAGCTAACATGACCTAGGATCGTCAACGCATGCGATTGTCTTGTTTTATGTTGTGCCCAACACCCCTTTAGAGCTACTCAAGAGAGAGTCTAAAGAAAAAACCTAATAACTCGAGAGAGCTAGGTTAGAGTCTAAACTCGAGAGAGCGAGATTAGAATTGCATAAACAAGAGATAGGGACTTAGAGATAAGCTCTATTTGTCAACACTGCATCGCATGCATCCTAGAGATAGATATGATATTATGTGGTCGCATATTTGTGTGGATGTCATTTTGTCATTGCATAAATACGAATAGAAGCTTATGTGTAGGCCTTGTAGACTTATCACATATATCGCATGCGTTCTAGCCTTAGAAGTCGTGGCATTCGCACCGAGAGGTGGTTTACTGTTGTATGCATATTGCATGATCGCATAGCATGAACGCATCTCAGGAAGTGTTAACCGAAACTTTTCTCAAACCGTTCACCGCATACAAATCGCATCTTTCGTTTATTCAAACCTTTTCAAACTCCGCCACATTTGTTTATTTTTCATCATCGCAAAAAACAATCCTAACAACTTATTTATTTATCCGGTTACCACAAAGTTTCCTAAAAATTACCAATGCAACCTGTGTTCACAAGTCCCTATGTTCGACCCTAGACTTACCAGAAAACTCAGTGGAGTTTACACTTGGATTCCATTGAGGAAACTTGAGTGCTCAACGCATTTTTCACCATCACATTTCATCCACTATTCCACATCATAAAATAACACATCAGTATGCGATCAAGGGTTAATCACATCGTATTGATGATCGAGTACGCGATCGTAGAGTATCGGGTCGTCGTTGAATGCACGTGTGCACTAGACGATCATTTAGGTCAGCAATCTTCAACACTTAGTAACTGACTAAACGGTCACTTAGTAACGCAAGGTAAATCGTTTACCTGTCGCCGCGTTAAGCGATCGCATAAACGATCAAACTTCACAGCCTCCTTATCGTCTACACGATCGTTTAATTTTGCTTCTATCATCTAGTGTGCATTGGACGATCGTCTACCTATGGCATTTACTACACGATGGAGTCCTCCTGGCAGTTCAAGACCTGGTTTGCCTGTGAATCAGTTTGCTTGATGAAAAATGTAATAGATAGGGTTATTTCATTCTGGATTTCTTAAAGGCTCATCCCTGATCATTAATCCTTTATTTATTACCTGTGATGTATGTTTTTTATATGTCATTTGGTATGCACATATAGTAAATCCCACCTTAGGTTATGCAATGGTCATGCATCATCTCTTTATTGTAATTGTTATAATTTAGAGAAGCATGATTTAATTATGTAAGAGCATGCTCATGCATCATATAATAAAAGAGTTATATATATGCATGTATAAAAAGCATTAACATGCATTAACTTTATATTATAATTGCTATAGTATAAGGGTAAATGATAGCATGTTTGCTTGGTTGTTACGTGTTATATAAAAGTTATATATAGTAATGACCGAAAATTGCATGAAGCATAACACATAGGTTACTTTATAAATGTTATAAACACCTCGTTGTGCGCAATGGTTTTAGTTGTTTCCTTTTAAAAGTTAAAGAGAGATTAAAACTAAAAGAAATAAGAAAGACGTGCATGCTCACTTAGGTTTAATTCATGGTTTTAAAGTGTTTAAAACTTGGATCACATAGACCTAAGATCACGATTCTAATATGATTAGAAACCCTAAGGCTTTAATCTTTTAATCAGTTTAATAGGATTAAATTGGCTAATAAAAGGTTAAAGTATAGCAAATCTATCTATAAGGGACCGTTTGTCTAAGACGGGTTCTGCCTAGGCTGGGGTATTTAAGTTGATGGAAACGTAACACCCCTACCTGGGAACTTACCTGGAATGGTAAATTAGATAGATTTGATGCATGCATGCAAGTTAAGGACAATCCATTAAAGTGTTAAATATGACTACTTGAACTTGTTCATATTTCATAGACAAACGCTGTTTATGAGCAGAGTTTAAAAAGATGACTTAGACTAAAATCAATAGCCGGATTGTCTAGGTTAATGAACCCTAGGTAGAACATTCAATGGGAGGTACTTGGGGCGTGAGATGCTTCACTTAAACCTTTAACGTTTCTTCTAAATAGTCCACACTGTGAGATCTACCCTCGGCCTCGCGGCATCGTTGGTGTGTTCCCCTAACAGATGGTGTTTGGGTAGGTCTATATCAATGTGGATGGAGAGAGTGTTCATAGTAAGTGGGAGTGGGAAGTACGATAGCATATCCTTCGATCTCCCTCGTTAGGTTGAATAAAGTTACTGCGCATCGCCTCGAGGCACCCTGGGAGTGTCCCCCTAAAGGATGGAAGTTTTGTGCGTTTTTTTATTTGATCTCCTGTAATAGGATAAGATAACTTAGTCTCTTGTCATAATCTGCTTCTTCCCTACGGTGGGCTCATTAGGGTGGGACTCTGGCACCGAAAGCGAGGGGTCACACTTACACGAAATTGTCAAAGGTTAACGATTATGGACTGAAAAATGGTGGCTGTTAGGTTCAATTCCAAGAGTTGGTTCTGCCTAATAGTTGAGAATATCTCATCCTAGTGAAGGGGCAACTAATCACCCACCAGTGATGTTTGTCCTACCTCACTGGGGCATCATTGCAAAATAGAAGTCTATAACTAAAGGTATTTGAAACTGTTTTACAAAACTGATTGGTTTAAAAGTGGCTTAGCAAAATCTAATAGTTTTTTTCGTATTTTCAGCAACTTTTAAATGGTAATAGCCACATTGGAATTGTTAAGCACCGAAAAACTTACTGACAATAATTTTGCAACATGGAAACACATGATCACGACGATCCTAAACATCAAGGATCTCATGTTCGCTCTCACGGAGGCTTGTCCTCCTATTCCAGCTCCTAATGCTGCTCAAAATGTTTGGGGAGGCATACGAGCGATGGAGAAGGGTGAACGAGAAGGCCCGAGCCTACATCTTGGCAAGTCTTTCTGAAGTCTTGGCCAAGAAACATGAGCCTATAGTCTCAGTGCATGAGATCATGGAGTCCCTACGGGGGATGTTTGGACAACCGTCTGAACAACTTATGCATGAGGCTCTTAAGTACATATTCAACTCCAAAATGGAAGAAGGCACCTTTGTCCATGAACATGTGCTTAACATGATGGTCCACTTTAATGTGGCGGTGTTGAACGGGTCTACCATCGATGAGGGCAGCCAGGTCAGCATAGTCTTGCATTCCTTGCCGGAGAGCTTCTTGCACTTTGTTCACAATGTGATTCTTAACAAAGTGAAATATAACCTTACAACTCTCCTCAACGAGTTGTAGACCTACTGATCTTTACTAAAAAGTAAGGAGAGGAAGAAGGGTGAAGAAAATGTTGCTTCATCCTCCAGGACGTTCCATAGAGGTTTGACCTCAGGAACGAAGTCTGCACCTTCTACTTCTAACTAAGGGAAAAGTCTGCACGTTCCATAGAAGAAGGGTGGTAAGGGAAAAGGGAAGGCGCTTGCTAACCCACCACTTGTCGCCCCAAGGAGGCATCCATCGATTGCTAAGGGAAAATGTTTCCACTATAACCAAGATGGACATTGGATGAGGAACTGTCCTCGGTATCTGAAAGAGAGAAAAGCAACCAAGGTCAAGGCCAATAAAGGTAAATATGATTTATTAGTTCTTGAAACTTGTTTAGTTGAGAATGATGATTCAGCCTGGATAATTGATTTGGGTGCCACTAACCATGTTTGTTCCTCTTTTCAGAGGATTAGATCTTGGCGATTGCTAGAGGTTGGTGAGATGACGATGCGAGTAGGTATCGAGCACGTTGTCTCAGCTTTAGCAGTGGGAGGGCTCTAGGTAGCTTTATAGAATAGGTTTCTTATTTTGAATGATGTATATATTGTTCTCGAACTAAAAAGGAACCTCATTTCTGTAAAGTGTTTATTGCAATGTAAACATACTGTCTCTCTTAATGTGGATAAAGCGTTTATTCATAAAAATGGTTTTTTATTTGCACAGCAAATCTAGAATCGAATTTATATGTGCTAAGGCCGTTAGCCATTAATTCCCTCCATAATACTAAATTGTTTAGAACTACCGTAACTCAATCAAAACGTCAACGAATTTCTCCAAAAGAAAATGCCCAACTTTGGTATCTCGTTTAGGGCACATCAATCTCAATAGGATTGAGAGATTGGTGAAGAATGGACTTCTAAGTGAGTTAGAAGAAAATTATTTACTAGTGTGCGAGTCTTTCCTTAAGGATAAGATGACTAAATGACCTTTTACTGGGAAAGGTTATAGAGCCAAAGAGCCTTTTGAGTTAATACATTATGACCTTTGTGGTCCTATGAATGTGCGAGCCCAAGGTGGCTATGAGTATTTTATCAGTTTTACTGATGATTACTCCAGCTACGGGTATGTTTATCATATGCAACGGAAGTCTAATCCTTTGAAAAGTTCAAAGAGTTCAAGGCTGAAGTTGAAAACGCATTGGATAAACGGATTAAAACACTTCGATTGGATCGAGGTGGATAGTTTTTGGACTCGACATTCATGGACTATTTGATAGAACATGGAATCGTTTCCCAACTCTCAGTGTCAGGTACACCTCAACAAAATGATGTAGCAGAGAGGAGAAATAGGACCTTGTTAGACATGGTTTGCTCGATGATGAGTTACGCTTCCTTACGAGACTTGTTTTGGGGTTTCGCAGTGGAGACTGTAGTATACATACTCAACTGTGTTCCCTTCAAGAGTGTTGCAAGAACACCTTTGGAGTTGTGGAATGGGCGTAAAGGTAGTTTTCGTCACTTCCGTATTTGGGGTTGCCCTGCACATGTGCTTGAGGCTAATCCTAAGAAGTTGGAACCACGGTCGAGGTTATGCCTATTTGTAGGCTACCCCAAAGGTACACGAGGGGGTTATTTTTATGATCCGATGGAAAGTAGAGTGTATGTTTCAACAAACGCTCTTTTCATGGAAGAGGATCATATAAGGAAGCACAGTCCACAAAGAAAAGTCGTGTTACGTGAGCTTTCCAATGAAACTACTGAAACTTAAACAAGAGTTGTTGAAGAGCCTGCTACATCAGCAAGAGTTGTTGATGGTAGTTCAACTAGTAAGTCGGTTCCAACTCAAGAGTTGAGGGAACCTTAACGTAGTGGGAGAGTTGTGAACCCACCAGTTCGCTATCTGGGTTTCATGGAAATCCTTGCTATGGTAGTAGATGGTGACGTTGAGGATCTGTTGTCTTATTGGAAGGCAATAGAGGATGTTGATCGGGATGAATGGGTCAAGGCCATGGATCTCGAGATGGAGTCGATGTATTTCAACTTAGCATGGGATCTTGTAGATCAACCTGATGGGGTAAGACGTATAGGTTATAAATGGATCTACAAGTACAAGCGCAAACGGGGTGCTGATGGGAAGGTACAGACGTTCAAGGCTCGACTTATGGCAAAGGGTTATACCCAAGTAGAGGGAGTCGAATATGAGGAGACTTTCTTGCCTATTACCATGTTAAAGTCGATCTGCATCCTCCTGTCCATTACAACTTATTATAATTATGAGATCGACAAATGGATGTCAAGATGGCCTTTCCGAATGGCAATCTTGAGGAGACCATTTATATGGTGCAACCCGAGGGATTCATAGCTGAAGGTCAAGAGCAAATGGTTTGATACTGCGATCAAGACGTATGGCTTTGACCAAAACGTTGATCAACCTTGTGTTTACAAGAAGATCATTAACACTTCAATAGTCTTCTTAGTGTTGTACGTAGACGATATCCTACTAATTGGGAATGATGTAGGTCTACTGACTGCAGTTAAGAATTGGCTAGCGACCCAATTCCAAATGAAAGATTTGGGAGAGGCTTCGTTTGTTCTAGGTATACAGATCTTTCAGGATCGTAACAACAAAGTACTAGCACAGTCTTAAGCATCGTACATTGACAAGATGTTGCTCAAGTACTCGATGTAGGACTCCAAGGGCGGCCTACTGCCGTTCAGGCATCGAGTCACTTTGTCTAAGGACATGCGTTCTAAGATGCCTCAAGAGGTTGAGGAGATGAGATGGGTCCCATATGCGTTTGTCATTGGTAGTTTGATGTATGCGATGCTCTATGCTCGTCCAGACATCTGCTATGATGTGGGCATAGTCAGTAGGTATTAGTCTAACCCAGGCCAGGGTCACTAGAGCGCAGTGAAGAACATCCTTAAGTGTCTTTGGAGAACGAGGGACTACATGCTCGTGTATGGTTCCAGAGATTTGATCCTTACAGTATACACGGATTCAGACTTTCAGACTGATAAGGACTCTCGCAAGTCCACATCAGGGTCAGTCTTTACTCTTAACGAAGGAGTTGTAAGATGGTGAAGCACTAAGCAGGTGTGCATCGCTGACTCCACTATGGAGGCAGAGTACGTAGCAGCTTGTAAAGCTGCTAAGGAGGCCGTCTGGCTCAGAAAATTCTGGACAGAATTGGCAGTAGTTCCAGATATGTTTAGGCCCATTACCCTCTATTGTGATAATAGTCGGGCAGTGGCAAACTCCAAAGAGCCGAGGAGCCACAGGTGCGACAAACACATAAAGCGGAAGTATCATATGATCCACGAGATAGTGCATTGAGGGGATGTGATCGTCACGAAGATCGTTTCGAAGCACAATGTTGCTGACCCATTTACGAAGGCTCTCATGGATACAGTGTTTGAAGGTCACCTACGGAGCATGGGGCAAGTGGGAGATTTTCTTGTACTGGGCTTTTATGCCCTAGTTTATTGTTTTGTACTAGTTTATTGTACACCCACTTCGTTTTAGGACAAGTGGAAGATTGTTGGGGTTGATGCCCTAAAGCCTCGTGTCCTGTAGTTTGAAAAAGATTGTACGAATGCTTGTGTTGTTTAATATATGATATTTTACTTCACATCTTGTATTTTGCTCAGCTGGATGTTTTATTTGCTTTACCACAAACCAATAAACTTAAAATCCCTGGTTATCTGTATGTAACTTAAGTATGTATGTGGTGACACACAAGTGGATCATGTCTTGAGTGATAACCAAAATAGTCTATGGTATATGAATATAGGAGGAAAACCTTATCTTGGTAACGCTACGAATGCAGCCCGATTTGTAGAATGGTCACAAGTGTTGTGACTTGTCATAGATGGTCTGATTCTAATAATTCGTATTGGGGACATGCGAGCGGGGGCGTCCTATACAAAGTGTTTGTATAAGACTTTACCACAAAGTGTTAACATTTCGTTATATAACACCGTTCATGATAGAGACTTTACTTTACTAAGATGACCATAGGTAACATGACCTCAATCCTGAGTGAGTTGGGAACTCCTGCCATTGAGGGCGGTTCTTTGATTTATATGGGTGCGAGTGGCTAGGTCGCCGATTCAAACCTACCATTTTGGGGATTCATCTGATTTGGGAGCTGGGAACTCAACTACACATGATGAAATTCACTTCTTCCCTGAGACAAGGGTAAGTAGATAGATAGCTCCCTTAAGGGTTGATTCCAGGGCTTGAACGATGTGGCGCCACCCACCTTCTCTTGGCCCGAGAGGTGTTCACATAAAGTTGGACTATGTTGTATTGTTCATTAGAGGAATCAATGGTACTTAAAGAGTGAGATGTAACTACATGAGTAAAACGGTAATTTGAACTAGCTGTACTTACGAGCATCTGTGAAGGGTCATCGTACTCATGATTGATTATATCCAATGGACACAAAAATATATCTGCGGTAAAAAGAGTTCCGCTGTTGATCTTTAGTGGAATGCCTAACAGTTATCGGATGGTGGATCTCGTGGCTAAAGAGTTTAGTCAGCTATGCACGAACCGTTGAAGCTTCGAGCCATAGGTTCATTAAGTCCCCTGGATAGCTTAAATAAAGTCGAGAATCAATCTTTGGGTTAATTTGAAATCTTCAAATTGACAAGAGGAAGTTCGATTGTATATGATATAATTGGAATAAATTAATTATATATGATATAACTGGCTAAATGTATGACATACATTATTTTGGAGGAAATTAGATATAAATATGATTTATATCAAGTAGAGGAGAAATTACTATAATAGATATGTGATATCAAACTATAGGGTAAAAATATAATACGATTATATTTATTAATAATTTAATTGGTTAATTATATGATAATTAACCCAAAATCTCGCTCGGACGTGCGTTAGTGAGGAACAGCGTCGGTTATTGTAATCGATGAATAAAAATGAAATCTGTTTCATTTTGAATGGTACGAAAAAAGATCGGAAGGTTGGCATTGGTGTGGAAACGTAAACGATCGCTTAAGTAAATCGAGAGCCTATACGATAGTTGCTCAGCACCTAAATGATCACATACCTCGCACCTAAATGATAGCCTACCTAGAGCCTAAACGATTGCACACTAAGTCCTAAACGATCGGTTAGCTTTCCTAAACAATCGTATAATGTGTCGTGATTGCTAAACGATCACTTACTGTATTCTAAATGATCGTTCAGTAAAATCTACACGATCGTGTAGTTTCTTCTAAGCGATAAGCATTTTGCTATGCGATAGCTTCATATTCTCTCCCACTTACTTATCGCCTGCATGATCGATTCTTCTTCCTACCTCTACTAAACTCACCGAAGACCACACTTTGGATTCTCACTCTGAGAATACCTAAGGCTCCTTTCTGGTGGTGTCTTCCCCGTTGTGTTCATGTGTTTGCGGTTGTTCATGTTGCTGTAGTCGATGCATTTGCTGGGAGTTGGTTGATCAGGTAGGGGTCTTCCGCTGCATTGAGTTCCATAGTTTGAAGAGCGTCTTCAACTAATACGAGAACCCTCGCCTTTGTTATTTCTTGTTCAAAACATGTCATTAATTACTGTTTGTTTGCATAATTGCGCATTTGAATGTATATGGTGTATTTCTGTCATAGTGAAATTGGAGCGATCCTTTAAAGAGAACTTCTATTAAACTGGGGGTTGTTTGTTTTCAAGAACTAGAAACTAACTAAGTGAAAAAAACAAGAATTGATATAAGAAATTAATTAATGAGAGAAGTAAGAGAGATTATCAGATAAGATTCAATTGAAATGAAATCTTGGAGATTTTATGTAAACTAGGCAATTCTATCACTGACTTAACAAAGAATCATGCTATTAGATTATTCAATAGTTCATTAAGAATAAATTCCTAATGCCCTAATTAGTTTATTTGGTAATTAACCCTAATCTAGGTCTTAATTGCTTCCTAAAGACATTTCACAATTAATCCCTAAATTGCATTAAACATATAGGTTTTCTTAACTATTCCAAATCTTGAAATCAAAATACTGAAAATTAAAGATTGATTGCATGAATGTTCTAAATTAATAGGTTTTTTAAGGAAAAGAGGAAAAGAAGTCCACATTTTCTATCAAGACTACTAATTCTTGCAACTATAATTACAATTTTATTATAGAACTATGTAATTTTTGCATACAAAAATTGATTAATTTTGAGTCGTCAATTCAATCTTAATCAACTTTATTCTAAATCTCAACAAGAACATTCAAAAGAAAGTAATTACATGAAATAAAATTCAAGGAAGAGTCTCAAGAAAATGGAAATCTACATAATTCCCAAGAAAAAGGATTACCTACTCATAGATGATGAAATTCTTCAAGCAATCCATTGATAGTTTTATATTTGGGACAAGAATTGAATATCAATGGATTGAATCTCTAAAAAATTTACAAGAATAGCTCTTTAAATTCGAGGTCTCTCTCTAAAAGTTTAAGTTTTTCTTTTTTTTTTTCTTCTTTGAAAAATTGAAACAACAAAATTTATACCAGCAGGCATAACATCGCAATGCCAAGGCCAGTGTTCAATGCTAAATCGTAGAAAAGCAAAGAAGCATTGCGCTAACATTACAACTCTGCGCTAACGCTTGGTTGCGCAAGGTGCGCGGGATGAATTGCGTGAAAATCTAAAGCATTGCAATGCTGTGGGGAGCATTGCAATGCATTGATTTTTGCACCAAAAGTGAGCGTTCTTTCTTCAAGCATTGCTCGACGCTTCTCCTAGGGTCATGATACTGAAACTTGATGATGAAACTCGATACTCGATGCACGATGGCCTTTACTCGATACTCGATGCACGATGGTTTTTACTCGATGATACTTGATGGCAAAAAAAGAATAAGAAGAAATTCGATGGTACTCGATTATACTTGATGCTCGATGGTACTCGATGGTATTTACTGGGTAGCATTTACTTGATAGCATTGGTGCATTACTCGATGATACTCAATGGAATTTTGGTAATTTTCTAATTTTCTTCAATTTGTTGGTTTTTTTGGTCATTTTTTTTTTATCTTTTTGGCTCAATTTTCTCTTAATGACTCTTAAATGCCTCGGGAACCATTTTACCTACAAAATTAGCATTAAAAGAAAATAATCAACACAATTTTGGGGAAATTAAATAGAAAATATACATCTTTTAAATACCTAACACTCTTTGATTGACTCTTTCTTTACTTCGAATGATTTTGATTTGAATGATAACCCTTGTATTGATGATGTTGTGGAATCTCAGGTACAAGGGATCGAGGTTAAGGATCTCCCTTCTCACCTCAAGTATGTTTTCTTAGGAAAAGAAAAAGCCTTTCCTTATCTAGAGAACTCACATCTTCCTAGGAAACTTCACTAGTAGAAACATTGAAGGATCACAAGAAAGCGATTGGTTGGACTTTAGAAGATATCAAGGTGATAAGCCCTTCCCTTTGCATGCACAGAATCGTTCTAAAGGACGGAGCTAAGGCAATCGTTCAACCTCAAAGAAGACTAAATCTAACCATGAAAGAAATTGTTCATAAGGAAATCCTCAAGCTACTTGAAGCCGATATAATATATCCAATCCTAGATAGTCAATGGGTAAGTTCGATACACGTGGTACCAAAGAAAATCGGCATGACCATTGTGAAAGATGGAAAAGGTGAGATGATCCCAATGAGAGTGCAAACCGGTTGGATAATGTGTATAGACTTCAAAAAACTGAACGAGGTACAAAAAAAAATCACTTTCCTATACCTTTTATTGGTCAAATGGTTGAACGGTTAGCCGGGAAACCATATTTTCTTTTTGTGACAGTTTTTCTTGATTTTATCAAATACCAATAGCATAGGAAGATCAAGAAAATACTACTTTTACTTGCACTTATGGTACATATGCATTTAGAAGAATGCAATTTGGGCTATGTAACGCCTCAAGTATGTTCCAACGATGCACGATGAGCATATTCTCAAACTATGTACAAAAGTGCATAGAGACTTTCATGAATGACTTCACTATGTATGGTTAATTCTTTTCAAGATTGTTTGCACGATTTGAGATTGATCTCGAAAAGATGCATAGAAATAAATTTGATTTTGAATTACAAAAAAAGTCACTTTATGGCTTCTCATGGAATAGTGTTAGGACACCTTGTATCTTCTATGGGCATAGAAGTTGATAAGACAAAGATAAATGTCATAGCTAGCCTTCCCTATCCTAAAAATATTAGAGAAGTACGCTCTTTTCTTGGTAGTGCAGGGTTCTATAGGAGGTTCATCAAGAACTTTTCAAAAATTGCACAACCTCTATCAAGCCTACTTAAAAAAGATGTCATATTTGATTTCAATAAAGACTGCAAGGAAGCCTTTGACACACTCAAGGAGAAGTTGACATCAACTCCTATCCTTTAACCACCCTGAGGGGACTTGCCATTTGAAATCAAAGAGTTGACAAGAAGTGCCACGTGATCTGTTTTGCATCTAGAACACTTAATTCATATCAAATCAATTATTCAATAACAGAAATAGAATTTCTCTCTATATTTTTTGCTTTGGATAAGTTTAGATCTTATATTCTCGGTTTTCCAATAATCGTTTATACTGACCACACTGCTCTCAGGTACCTAATGACGAAGAAAGAATCAAAGCCCAGACTTGTCAAATGGATTCTTCTTTTGCAAGAGTTCAACTTAACTATCAAAGACAGAAAAAGGATCCGAGAATTCATTGGCGGCAAATCTAAGTCGAATCAAGCAAGAAAAAGAGTTAATACCTATTAGAAAAGACTTCCCAGATGAACACCTTAGTTTCCCCTTAACATACCTTCATCTAGAAGGTCCAAATTAAAAAGCAACTCGAAATACTATGTATCATCCCCTGCAACTCGGCTATATTGCCTTGAATGCTTTCCCTTCCTCTTGTCCCTATAAACCAACACGGGTCCTTTCAGCATTCTTTGTCCTCACACACATGCATTCTAGGAAAATTCTCAGGAGGTCACCCAACATAGGATTGCTCCAAGCTAAGCACGCTTAATTTTGGAATTCTTATGATTGAGCCACCGAAAAGGAAGGTGCACCTTGTTGGTATAGGTAGTAACTTTCAATCCTTTTAGGCCTTTCTTAACCATACTTTCATGTCCTCAGGATCCCTCTCGTTCAGATGTGATACCGATTCATTCATGTACCCGTAACGACCCGAGTTCTGAAAGGACCCGTGTTGGTTTATGGGGACAACTTTCACTTCTAAAAAATCATTTAAGGCAAGGGAGGAAGGGAAGATGACATAGCCGAGTCGTAGGGGACGTAAGGGAATGCTGGGACCATTAGGGGCCGGATCCGGATTCCGAATCCTAGGCATGGGGCGTTACATCCTTCATCGTCTGGTTATTTATAAATTTTTCTTAGAGTGGATTGTGTTTCCAAGTGGGTTGAAGCAATCCCCACTAGAACAAATGATTCTTCTATTATAATAAAATTCCTGGAAAATAACATCTTTTCTAGATTTGGAATCCCTAGGCCCATTATAAGCGATCAAGGAACACATTTTTGTAATAGGACCATAGCAACATTATTGAGTAAATATGGAGTTCACCACCGTCTAGCAACCTCGTATCATCCTTAAACAAACGAACAAGCGGAAATCTCAAATAGAGAAGTGAAAAATATTTTAGAAAAGACTGTGAACCTGGAAAGAAAAGATTGGATTTTCAAACGTAATGATGCGCTCTGGGCATATAGAACCGCTTAAAGGATAGGGAAAATGTTGTTCTCTTATGTAAACCAGATTGGATCACAAACCAATTGTTCATTAGAGGATCAGTTGGAACTTAAGGAACAAGACATAATATCAAGGGTAAAACAACATAATGACCTAGTCGGTATTACGAACAACCTGTGAAGAGTCGACTTACTAGTTATGGTTAAATCATATGAACACAAATATATCTACAGTAAGGGGAAAGCAACTATGGAGCTATAATGGTATGACTTGATGGTTAACGAATACTGATTAATTTGGTTTAAAGAGTTTTAGCCAATTAATCTTAATCGTTGGAGCTCATGAACTATAAGTCTATAAAGTCCCTCTACTAGCTCATAAAACATGAACACCTTGAATTGTTAAATTGAGTGAATTTGGAATGATATCAATTTGAAATGTTCAAATTGAAATTAGGGTTTGAATTTGGATAAGTTCAAATTCAAATTAGGGTTTGTATAAATTATATTTAATATAATTATTTAATATTTAATTTATTGAAATTAAACGAAATTGGAGAGTTTATGATATTTAAATATTGATTTAAATATCAGTTACATGAATCAGATTCATGTTTAAATTTAATGTGTGATCAATTTGATATTTGATATTTGATATTAAATTAATTAATTAATTAATATGTTTAATTAATTAAAATTAAAATTAATTTCTAATTTTAATTCAATTTAAGAAATTGAATTTTGATATTTGATTATTATGAATTGATTAAATCATTTTTTATTAGTTTTTGAATTAATTGATTACTGAAATGAAAAATTGGAAAACTGGATTATATGGGTTTTGCCCATAAAACACCTTGAGTAGGAGGTGTTCTTCCTACAAGCATACACAAGACCCACTTGAATTGAGAAGTAGGTGCTGGCCATTTAATTGTTGAGGAATTCTTGCATGTTGAAGAAATAAAACTCTCAATTTTGAAGAAGTGTGAGAAGTAGGTGCTGGCCATTTAATGGTTGAGGAATGCTTGCATGTTGAAGAAATAAAACTCTCAATTTTAAAGAAGTGTGTGGTTCTTTAGCTGAAAACTATTTATGCTATTTCATCTTCTTCCTCATAAGAACTCTCAATATCCTTCACTAAATTAACTCAAATTCGAGTTTCACCACTCAAATTCAAGGTTGAGAATAGCAGAGAAGATCTCTTGGTGGTTCACTATCGATTTGAAGCTGATTTGGAGTGAAGAGCAACTTGGTTTTGGAAGAAATCGTCAAAGGTATGTTCTAATTGAAACCCTCTTTTGAATTTATGAAATAGCATGCTTTAGAACTCAAATTAAACGTAATTAGAGTGCTTATTGATTCTGTTTGCTTCCGTTGCATTCTTTTGTATTCCATCCTTTTAAGACCTCTATAGGAACAACCCTGTACAGAATTGAATATTGCAAGGCATACCACTTTCCAGTAGAGTTTGAATAGAAAGTGTATTGGGTGGTAAAATGATGTATGAATCTAGCCCTAGTCGAAAAGGAAAGTCTCCTAGAGCTACAACAATTTTAAGAGTTGATACAAATTGCTTATGAAAATTAAAAAAATTATAAAGAGAAAACCAAAATTTTTCATGAAAAAGGCTTAATAAAAAAGGACTTTAAAATTGGACAAAAAAATTTTCTTTAAAATTCTAGATTACAGTCATAGACATGAACTCGAAGATCTACAAATCAATCATAGACATGAACCCAAAGATCCACAAATCAGTCATAGACATGAACCAGAACGAACATGAATCAGTCATAGTTTGTAACCTGAAGGTCTACAAATTAGTCATAGACATGAACCCAAAGGAACATGAATAAGTTATAGTGTGTAAACTGAAGGTCCATAAATCAATCATAAACATGAATCCGAAGGAACATGAATCAGTCATAATGTGCACATATACAATCGTATGTGTACAACTGGCCAAATAAGAAAAACTAATGGGAACTGTGTAACTTAGCATGCATTAGTTTTCATATAACTCCTAACTTATATTTTACAGTATTTATCTTAGGGGTAAAATTTCATATATATCCTCAGTCATCACTACAATCATCATAGAAAAAATAGTCCAATCCAGTCAGTCAATGCCATTAAGTCATGCAGTTCAATCAGTCATAAATTATCAGTCCTAACAGTCTAGAATAATCAGTCAAATTCATTTTAGCGGTCTCAAGAAACAGTCCATGTAATCCTAAGTAACCAGTCCATGTAATCTTAAGTAACCAGTCCATGTATTCTTAAGTAAACAGTCCATGTAATCTTAAGTAACCAGTCCCAAGGTCCAATTACTTAACCAAATTGTCTCGAAATTGATCTCAAATTTGATGAACAACATCTCAAAATCCTTTGATTCTTGAATCAAACCCTATACAAAAAATCAAAATTAACTCCATCATTTAAGACAGAATTTCAATTACAACTTAACCCAATTGTCTCCAAACAACTTACTCAACACGTGGTTTGATCCCAAAACTATTTCAAAGCTTCAAAATCAACACAATACAACAACTATATCACCAAAATCAACCTTTAACTTTAATGGACAGTAGCTTTAGATATTTTAATCCAACCTCCAAAAATTACAATTAAAACAAAAGTTAAGCTGACACTTAGTGGGTATCCAAAAATTCTCAACAAAGACCCCAACCCTCACAAAAAAAATAGGATGCCTAACAATTTTAATCTTATCGAAAAGCACCTTGAGTGTTTGTAAAATCTAATTTCAACATCAAAACAATATAGGTGAGCCAAAGCTTAAACCAAAATTTGATCGGTATTCAAGATCTTCTAAAAAAAAAAAAAAACCAATAAAACACCAAATAACTTACCCAAGATATCAATTCTGGAGACAATGGCGCCAGTGGCGGTGCCAATCATAGACAGGCGGCGAGTGTCATTGTCGAACGACATAAATTGTTTAGACTAGCGACTGGTAGTGAGATCTTGCATGAGGAGAGTTTGCGAGAGTGAGAGAGAAGGGGAATTTCCAGTTTTACAGATTATATTTAGCAGCAATTATAGAAAAATCAGAGCTTTAAACAACGATCCAACTGTTCAAAATGAAACACTATATTCGACGAATAGCCTGACAAAATTTCAGTATGATCCAACAATTCAAACTTCGGCAGTCGACAATTTTGTGGAAGCTGTCGCTGAAAAAAAAATCCCAATTCTTCCATTTATTTTTCAATTTTTAAAAAGATAAATAAAATATTTTATCACAAATCTCCAAAATTTCAAAAGATTCTATTAAATTAATAAATCAATTAACTTTTCAAATTACCTTAATTTAGGCTTCAAAAACCAAAATTAAATGGCATAAAATCCATCAATTTGATACAAATTAAATCTTTTCAAATATTTAAATCAATTTAAAATCACATAAAATTAATTATCTCCTTGATTATTTAAGTTGGCTCCAAAATTCAAAATCAAAGGGAGGCAAAATTCAATATTTTAAAGATAATTAGTTCGAATATCTAATCAATTAAATTAAATTTAATCAATAAAAGCTTTTCAATTATTTCAATTAAATCCCAATTTCCAAAAATGAAAGAGAAATTAAAACTTAATAATTTTAGATAACTAACTTAAATTTTCCTGAAATTCGGGATGTTACATTGAACACGAGAGGTTATCTCAACAAAATCAATGGGAGTTTCTTCAGTTGTAATCTAAAGATAGAATCTGTATATTAGATAATGTACTTTTTGTTTTTTTTGAAAGTAAAAGAAATCTTATATCTATCTCTTATTAGAACAATTAAAAGTACCTTTTGACATAAACGAAGTGTTCATTAGCGAAAGAAGGATTTTTATTTTTTTATTTTTACTTGAAAACAACTTATATGTTAAAACCAACCAAAGCATAGACTATTTTTAAATATCGAGATGTTTAAAACGGATGAAACGTAAAACAAAAGGCAAAAGGTTTCTTCAAGTATATATCTTTGGCACTTAAGCCTTGGCCACATTAATCTCAATGAGATTGAAGATTGGTTAAAAGTGGTCATGTAAACTAGTTAAAAGATATTAGTCTTAGAGTCAAAGAACCCTTAGAGATTGTGCATTTAGACCTCTATGGTTCAATGATGTCAAAGCATAGGAGGATATGAATATTTCATCATATGATTATTCAAAGTACAATTATGTTTACCTAAACTCATCATAAGTTTAATCACCTGTATAAGATTGAAGTCGAGAACTTGTTAGATAAAACATTTAAGACACTTCAACCAGATCGAGGTGGAGCGTACATAGAGCTTTGATTCCAAGACTATTTGATAGAACATGAAATCTATTGGGGTTGATGACCTAAATCACGTAGAGTTCTATAGTTTGTAAACAATGTATGAACAAACTCTTTACGTGATTAATAAAATATTAGATATTTTATTCACTTTATCTATAAAATATGTCATATTTTAGTTGCATTAACCACAAACCAATAAACTAACATCCAAAGTTATCTTTGTAACTTAAACGTGTATGTGGAGACATATGGGTGGATCATGTTTAAGTGATAACCTAAATGGTTTGTAGTAGATGGATAAGGCTGGGTATCTTATCCTGGTGATACGATGAGTACGGCTTGCTTTATAGGTGTTACAATTGTTGTAAAGTGCTACAAATGATCTGATCCTAATCATTCATGTATTAGACATGCGAGCGGGAATATTCTATACAAAGGAGTTTGTATAAGACTGAACCACGAAATGTTTAGTCTCATTATATAACACCATTCATAATAGAGACTTACATTTCACTAGGATGACCATAGGTAACATGACCTGAATCTTGAGTGAGTTGTGAACTCCTACCTGTGAGGGCAGTCCTTTGATTTGTATGGGTGAGAGTGGCCAGATCGGAATCAACAAGCCTACCATTTTGGGGATTCGTCTGATTGGGGAGTTGGGAACACACCTACACAAGATAGAACCACTTCTTCCCCGAAGCATGGCTAAGTACATAAATTGCTCCCTTAAGGGCTAATTTCGGGTCTTGAACAATGTGGTGTCATACCTTCTCCTGGCCCGGGAGAGGTTTAGTCATAGTAGGACTATGATCTATTGTTCATTAGATAGATCAGTGGTACGTAAGAAGTTAGATGTTGATTAGTTATATCCAATGGATAAAGAAATATATCTATAGTGCGAAGAGTGCAACTGTCGGTCTTTAGTGGAGTGCCCGACAGTTAATGGATGGTGAATAATGTAATTAAAGAGTTTAATTAATTATTCATGTACCATTGAAGCCTCAAGCTACAAGTCCATGAGGTTCTCTTGGTAGCTCAAAAGAATTTAATTGAGAATCAGTTTTTGGATTACTTTGAATTGTTCAAATTAATATAGGGATTTAATTATATATGATATAATTAAATTGTTTCAATTATATGTGATATAATTGTCACAATGTATTCGATACATTATAGGTTAATGGGAGGAAATAAATATTGGAATGAGATTCAAATATATTTTCTATGAATTGGATTCATAGTTGTTATACTTAATATAAATGATATTTATATTAAATGCCATAAAATAGAGAAAAGAAACTATAGTTTATATTGTATGTGATACAATATTAAAACTATAGGTTATATGTTATATTTGATATAACCTATAATTTAATATAAATATAATATGATAAGTTAGTTATCATATTTATTTATATTATATTATTATTATTTGAATAATAAGGAAGGAAGTTACAATTCCCTTCGCCATTTTTTCTCTCCACCCACTTTAGTGGGTGGTTATGTTTTTTATGGAAGAGAAATAAAAGAAAAATTGTTTGTCTTTTCTTCCTCTATGATTTGCTATTGCTGTTTAATGATTGAGAATAGAGAAAAGTCTTGTGAGTTTGTCTTGTGAGAAAGCTCTCATTCTTCTTCCTCCACCATTAAACTTTCTCTCCTAACCAAAATAGTCAGAGCCCACCACTCCTGGGTTCTCATCCAGAGAATACTGAGGATTCCATTATGGTTGTGTCCAAGTTTCTATTCGAGGTTATTTTGAAGAAGGTCTTAAAAAAGGTTTGTGTCCGTTTGTGGGAGGATTCGTGAAGAAAAGGGTTCTTCAAAGGTGATTTTTTTTAACTCTTTTCTTGTAATAGCATGATGTAATTTAATAATTTAAAGGCATATCTTTTGTATATTTACTATAAACTTAGTATTCGATAATTTATGGAATTTGATTGATCCGCTTCCGCTCAAGGTTCTCCTCACAAGAGTTCCTTTTACTTAGAAATGCAAGCTATTGCAGCCTTTTACTTAGAATTATGAGGGTTGATGAGCTAAATATGTGTTAAAATAACAAAGGATTCATGTGGGAAAATGAGCTTGTGTCGATCAGTGCTGAAAATTCCCACTAACCCTATATCATGCATTATTCTATGTCAAAATGTCTATTTTTGTAACCGTTGCAGGAATCAATCGCATGCATTGATCTCTGACCATCATAAAGTTGATCGCATGCATTGATTTTCATGAAGACAAGTTCGTCGCTGGAATGCAGCAACTATGGAGTGATAGCCGTGATAGAGGATGATCGTAAAGTGGGTGAGATGTGTTAATACTTCAGAAGAAATGATTGTGAACGCATACCTCGGGAGTGTCAAAGAGATAAGGTCATGATGACATTTCACCTATCGCGACAAGGATGTCAGAGGTTCAGCACGAGATTACCAATGTTGTCGGTGTTCGAGCTCTTTAAATAGAGTCATGGAGCCCAAATTCAAGGCATCCGAGTTTCTGCCTTAGGCAGATTCTTGGGATCACAGACGAGAGCATGAACAGACAGTTTTTGAGAGTTCTTCATTCCCACAACCCTTTTCGATTGACGACCGGAGCTTCACCGGAGATAGAGCTTGAGAGAGACTACTCCACCGCCCATCCATAGCACCATCAACAGCCTTGACATACACCTGATGAAAGAAAGAGATTGCCTACATCTAGCCCTCTACCCCTCTTCTTACCTCTGTATTTTATTACATTTTGGCTTAAGACATTAATACATTTTGTAATCAATGCATCTCTTTAGTTCCTTCAATACCATTTCCATCATCTTCTTCTACTTTATCATCTTTTACTTTCATAGTTAAGTGTAGATTGGAAGAGTTATCGCATACTCATCATGCGACATAGAAATATGACACATGTAGCAAACGACTGAGAGGTGTGCGTTGCGTAAGTATAGTGAGTCAATCCTATTTGCTTAGTGTGAGGCTATCACAATGCTTGTCTATGAGCTGAGTAGCTATAACCAACTACCCAATAGTGTAAGTAGTGGAATTCGCTAAGCAAAGTGAGCAACATTCATATAGATAGGAATAATTTTATGCTCAACGCAACCATGCATTATAGAGATATAAGTATGTGGCTGACCACCAAGAGGTGTGTGATGCGTTAGTGTGGCAAGTTGGGATTATCCTTGCGATCAAACTTAATGACTTGGTGAAATTTTTCCTCAATTCTATTTCTCCATGCATCTTGTTACGTGTTAATAGTTGTCGCATCACTACCAATTCTCATAGTCAAACTTCAACTGCTCAGTCTGTTTAGCTAGGAGTAGGAGTAGCACATAGCTAATTAACTTCTTTCTTTTTATTTTTATTCACCGCCTCAAACGCATTACTTTATAAGCATTTTTTAGTTCAAGTCCCTGTGTTTGACCTTGGATCATCCCGAGAAACTTTTGTTCTCGTTATACTTGGCGAGAGAGCAAGGAAACATGTGACAAGAACGCATAGTCATCGCATACACAATTAACGTATATTGTATATCATTTAGATTATCATGTGATCATCACATATACCATTAACACTTATTCTTCTTATCAATGCATGATCAGTGCATGACCATCGAAACATATCAAATCATCATCAAAACAAGAACTAATTTCTCCATCATCTACCACGCTTCTGGCATGCCTAAACTCATTAACAACATCTTGTTATGTTGGAATATCATTTTTCGATGGAATATTTGCAACTAGTATATGTGATTTATTTCCTTT
Source organism: Benincasa hispida (assembly GCF_027475165.1). Classification (NCBI taxonomy): domain Eukaryota; kingdom Viridiplantae; phylum Streptophyta; class Magnoliopsida; order Cucurbitales; family Cucurbitaceae; genus Benincasa; species Benincasa hispida. The sequence goes on from NC_143485.1 coordinate 57,392,432, forward strand.
GTAGCATCTATAAATGCATCTGGTAATTGATTTACTATATTTTGAAAATGAATTATTTTCTGAACTTCCAGTTTACATTGACCTATGTGGGGATCTAAATGAGACAATAATGGTGCATTCAATGTAATTTCTTTTTCCAACTTTTTAATTCCCCACCCCTCCCCCCCTTCTCTCTCATAATATTGGAAAATTTGTCTCATTAAAATGACAACTAAAAAATCATGTAGTAAATATATCACCTGTCAGGGGTTCAAGGTTTTTGATAATTGATGAGGAATCATATTCAACATATATTCCTAACCTACTTTGAGAATTGATCTTAGTATGTACTACACATCCAAAAATTCTCAGATGAGAAAATTTTGGCCCATTGCCATAACCTAATTGTAATGGCGACTACTTATGATAAGCTACTAACCTAATACGTACAAGTGACGTAGCATGCAAAATAGCATGTCTCCATACATATATAGGATGCTTAGATCTCATAAGTAATAGTATAGCAATTAACTGCAGACGTTTTTATAAATGATTATGTTAAACCATTTTGTGTATGAACATGAGTGATAGGATATTCAACCCTTATCCCAATCGACATACAATAATTATCAAAAGCTTGGGATGTAAATTCACTAGCATTATCAAGACAAATGTTCTTAATTGTATAATCAGGAAATTGTGCTCTTAAGTTAATTATTTGAGCAAATATTCTTGCAAATGCAAAATTTGAACTTGATAATAAGCACACCGTTGAGGATTGTACCATAAATCTCATGGTTTGGAATGTATAAATGAAATTAATTTATTTAATAAAATAAGTAGTAACTTTATTCGACATTTAGAATTGTGTAACTCAATTCAATAAACTAAGATTTGAGATTATTTTATGTAGCTTAAACATATATGTGGTTGACATATAGGTAGATCATATTTAAGTAATAACCTAAATAGTATATAGTATACAGATAAGATTGGGTGCCTTATTGTGGAGATACTACGAAGATGACATACTTTGTAATTCTTACAATATTTGTAAAGTGTTACAAACGATGTAATCTTAATCGTTCATATGGAAACATGTAAATGGAGGTATCCTACACAAAGTGTTTGTATAAGACTAGACTACGAAATGATTAGTCTCTCTTTATAACATTGTTGCTTGAAGAGATTATTTCAATAGGATGACAATAGGTGACTATTTTTACCCAAGGTTTTGCTATTTTCCAAAGATTTTAATCTTTGGACCGTTGGGAATGGAGTTACTTTTCTGGTTTGTACAAATGGGTGAGAGAGACCAATTTCCCCGACTCAATAATTCTATATCATTTTAGGAATTTTTTCGAATAGGGAGCTGGGAACATAGCTACGGAAGAAATTCACTCCTTTCTTTCTTTAGGGTAAGTGGATGAATTTCTCCCTTAAGGACTGATTCTGGGTCTAGAATAATGAGGCACATCACCCTCTCACTGGCCAGAGAGGGGTCTAGTTTGTAGTTGGACTATAACTAATTGTTCATTAGAGGAATCAATGGTACTTAAGGATTTAGATGTAACGACATGAGTAAAAAGGTAATTTGACCCAGCTGTAGTTACGGGTGATTCCTGAAGGGTCGACTTACTATTGATTAGTTATATCCATATACACAAAAATATATCTATAGTACGAAAAGTGCAACTGTGGGTTTTTAGTGGGGTGACCTACAATTAAGAAAGATTGATTAATTAATTAATTAATTAAAGAGTTTAATTAATTAGTCCTGTGTCATTGGAGTTTCTAATCTGTAGGTCTTTAGGTTTTCTTACTAGCTCAGTAGGGATGAAACAAAGAATACATGGTTTTAGAATAATTTGAATGATTCAAATTATTTAAGGAAAATTTTATATTAATATGGTTAATATAAAGTATAATGTATATTGATACATTATAATACATAATGAGTTATGAATATGGTTTATCATTGGGCCACTTGTAGTCATGGAAAAATATAAAATGAAAACAAAGTTCATAGCCCAACAATTTAAAGTTTGCAGAAATGGCAAAATTAACAAATGTTGGTTTTAAAATATACGATGAATTCTGCACTAGACTATGAGTGATATGCGTTATAATACTAGCATACGTCGCAATATAATGAGCATGCGTCAATCACAAGTTTTCACGGTTACAGGCCAAGTGAAACCTGATTGTGAGTGTCTTAGGATGACCTAAGGTTGAACACGGGGATCTGCTACAATTGCATTAAATAAATGTGATCTATGCTGCGAAGCTAGTTTTTTTTATGAGTGTGTTTTTAACATGCAATAAACTAAATTTTAGGTTCTCAAAGAAAACATTTTCAAAGCCTTGAATAAGAGAATGAAGGATACAACAGAGTGGACATGGAGAAAATATATGGAGAAGATGGGTTTAGGAGAAGATCGTTATTGCATCACTAATATTTGTAGGAGGAATTTATCCTAGCACATTGTTCACAATTGTCGCATACCTCTCAATGGCTCACCATACTTGTCATATCTCTAGAAATACTTCTTGTTTTGCTTAATGAGATCCACGACCACATCTCTCTCGAGAAGTTAGTTATAGCTACTTGTCTTTATGAGTAATCAAAAGTAAGCTTAAAATAATTGGTCATTAAGCAAATAGGATAACTTCCTTAAACTTTTCTTAGCTTCACGATAATGACCTTCCCCTATACCCCGTTAAATTTAGTGACTCATGGTTAAAATAAAAGTGGAAGTAGAGAAGGGAAAAGTGATGAAAAGTGACTTGCTGATATTAAAAAAGAAATATAGTTGAAAAATACATAATGAATAATGTCTTAAACAAAAAGAACTACAACAACTATAATAGTAAAGAAGTGAAGTAAGTAGTCAGTTGATAGCAATTTCTTGTGCTCAATAGATGGTTGTCAAGGTTGTTGGTGTAATTGGGTTAAACGAAGAGAGAAAGTCTTCTCAGACTATTCTTCAGCGAAACTCCGATGTTGGATCGGGTGGAAAGAGAGGTGGATTGTTCTCTTAAAACTCTTAGAGCTTTTTTCGATCGTTGAAAGTTGTTCACTTCATGGCATCAGGGCTCTATTTATAGAACCATGTGTTGTTATTTGTTGGGATTCTCACTTTGATCTATCGTCATCATCTGACGCGGTAGGTAAGAATGTTAGCACTACACTCATGGTCAACGAACTGGAGATATGATAGAAGATCTGTTGGGACAGTTTCAGAGATCCTGAGGCATGTGATCATTGCTTGTTCCTTGAAGGATTAACACATGCCAACTTCTTGCAATAATCTGCAAAATAAACACTTTTGGCGCAATCTCCTCATGAAATGCGATCAGCGGTTACTTTTTTTGTACGTTGGTGTTAACTTGATGTTTAGCATGAATTCTAAGCATGATTGACGCATAATCTTCTTCCCTACCTTCATTAGTTTAAACGAAAAGACTACAATAACTTGTATTTCTACAAGTTATCAACAAGCCTAGGCCAATTAAATAGGTGGATGATCAAAATGCTCTCACAGTTAAAAATGTGTCATTGTATTTCCTTGTCATCTGATTATCACCTGATTGTCATTTGATTACCATGTAATTATCAATAATACTCGATTATTATCTTATTACTATTTGATTATTATTTGATGTTGATTATTATCTAATTTCTAATGATATTGATATGTTATTTGATTGTTGCTTGATTGTTATTTGTTTGCAAATGATACTGATTGTTATCAAATGACCTTACATTTTTTTTGTCAATTGCTAAGTAGTTTTTTTTATTTCATTTCATTACCTTACATTTTTTTTGGTCAATTACTAAGTAGTTTTTTTTTTATTTTTTATTGCCATGTGATTACCTTCCATTTTTTTTTGTCAACTACTAAGGATTTTTTTGTTGCAATCTGATTTTCGTCTCATTATCATACATTTTTTGGTCCATTACTAAGTAGTTTCTAATTATCTTCTATTTGATACAAAGTGGTTTTTTATTGTCATTTAGTTTTTATTTGATACTAAATAGTTTGTGATAACTTTATTATACTTATTGCTTTCTATTTTTACTTCAATGAAACAACAAAAATAGGAATAACAATGAAGAAAAATTTAACCAGCAAAAAGCTGAGAAATTTTGAGAAAGTAGAAAGTTCAACAAAAACAAAAAACAAAACAACAAAAAATAACAGAAACAAAAACGACAAGGAACAATGAAAGTATTGAAGTAAGTAGCATATTACCATGTTGATTGGCTGTTGATTTACCCATGTTTTAGTGCATGTATTTAGTGATTAATATGTGATATAGTCACTCTTCAAGAATAAGTTACTGATTGCCTATTGACTCTCATTAGATTGACTGTTGATTAACTTATATTTTAGTTTATGTATTTAGTGATTGATGTCTAATACACTCATTTCTTAAATTTAATACCATGTTGATATATTTTAACAAGACATTTAACAGAAATCATATAGCAATCAAATGACAATCACAAAGTATTTGGTATAAAAAAGCATACAGATGACAATCAAATTGAATTCACAAACTACTTTGTATCAAATAGAAATTAGATGACAATCAGATAACAATCACCAAATAAGTTACACTCATCAATCTCCAACCAAAATATGAGCTATAGAAAACCCCAAGGCAAACCCCTGCTAACGAATCTACACTCCTTTATCTCTTCAAGTCCCAACAAAATCACCTCAATTTCATCCTTCACAATCTAAAACTTATGAAATTAAAAAAAATCATCAAAATCACCTAAGAGAATCAAAGATCTTTCAAAATTAAAGAACCTGAGAATTAAAGAAATTGAACATAACATCAAAATAAATGCTATATATAGGATAATTTTTGACTAATCAAGAAAGCAAAAGATATATAAAGTGATAGAACAAAGATTGTTGAGAGATGGACTGGTGAAGGGAAAAGAGGTTGGTGATGAAGGAATGCAGGAGATACGGACTCATAAGGTAAAAAGTGGCAGAAAAAAGCTAGCTTCTCATCTATTTTCACCAATGAAAATCTTTCAAATCTCACACTAATTTCACAAAATTGATTGATTTCTTCTCCTCGATTCTAAATATTACAATTTCCTCACTCCAAAAAAAGGATTCTTGTAAACCCTGAATCCTACTTTTCAAATGTAAATATGTTAATGAATATATTGAGTAGATTTAATTATAAATTAATGATATGTTGTAGGGAAAAGTTGATGAATAAGGAAAATGAAGGGAGGAAATTCTAAGTGTTGGAAGTTATGGCTTTCTGGTAGCTTTTAGTTTGGCTTAGCATGTGAAAATTTTGGCTAAGTGTGGAGCTTGGCGTGGAAGCCATGGGCATTGATAAGAGTGGGTGATGCTAGGAAAATGGCATGAGCAAGAAAGACACGACGATGGTAAGATATGTAGGTGCTAACTAGTTGGTGTGCGATGACTAAGAGAATTCCATGCATTGATGAGGGGCATGTGGTGGTCAAGGCCTTTGGAGGTTATTGTTTTATGCGGCAAAGCAAGTGTGTTGGGTGCATGACATGAGCAAGACAACTAGGCGTTGAGACTAGGCGTGTGTGCTGACTGGTGTGCGGGTGGTGGACTATGTGTTGGCCACAAGCCTATGCGAGGAAAGGTGGGATGCGCTAGATCAAACGTTGAGTCGTAGGCGGGCACGACATGAAGGCCTTCTGGATTGGAAGGTCATGCTTGTGCTTGGGTTTGCGTTGGTGGTGTTGGCGCAAGGCGCATGTAGTGTGCATTACTCAGTGAGTATGCATTGAGGTTGGCTAGCGCCCAGGGGATAAAGCGATAAGGTTAAGTATGCGTTGGTAAAGCTATGCGATGCTTAAAGCTAGGCCACGACAAAGAAGGATTAGGCGTTGGATAAGAGGGTAAGTGGCCAAGGGGTTATGCGATGACATTGGATGTGAGGCTTGCGTTAGTTATGCTGATGGTAGGGAAACTTGCGTTAATAGCCAAGAAAGCTAATCAGCCTAACCACTGTCTAATTGCTCAGCTGTCATGATCAGATAATTTAATCTTAATTAGTGGATGAAGTGGTAGCTTGGTAATTAAAGGACAACATGAAGACTTGAGTATATAAAAGGAAGACTGACTTCAGATGCACGATTTGAGCGATTTACTCATGCTTTTGAGGTTATTCTAAAGCTATCTAAAAACTGAGTGAGTCTAGTTGATGAGATAGGGCTGTCAGAAGGAAACTCCAAAGGAATCGAGTTGGAAACTGAAGATTTTACAAGAAGGTCAAGCTCTTGGGTAAATTTGGTCCAGTGTTGTAGAGTTGAAGTTTTTGACCAAACCACGGGGAATTAAGAGAAAAAGCTTGGAAGATGATTTATTTGAATTATAAGTTAAATCTGGAAATTTTGAATAAGCAGGCAGCTGCTTGGGTTGAACAAGCAAGCAACTTGAGGGCTGGCACGCGTGCAAGAGGTGAGGCCATGCGATGAGCTATGCGTTGAACTATGTAGGCATGTGTTGAGGTCTTGGATGCATAGAAGGTAGTGTGTGCGCTGTTGTGTGGCTGAAGGTGGCACCTAGGACATGCGATTGGCCATGTGTGAGATGATGATGTGTGTGTCTGTCGCATAGCCAAGATTTAACACCTAAAAAAATTTCTAACTGTTCAATGCATAGTAAGGTAGGCGTTGAGAGGTAAGACCAATGTGTTAAGAAAAATGTGAGCTTAAATTTGCAAGTTAGTCTCAAAAGGAAGACCATTTTAGTAGCTAAAACATGTTGTTATGTCCACAATGTTGACACCAATAGGAGAAGCTTACCAACCTTAAAAGGAATTGCCAAAGCCGTGGGTGACTATGATTGTTTTCTAAATGTTTTTAGGAATCCATGTTTTATTGAAAGCTTATTCTCATGCTAGTTATTTTACAAGAAGTTCCTAAGCAACACATTTTTCCTATGATATAAACGCATGTTAAATGTTAAGTAAGAAGCATAGTTTAATTAGTAAGTTTCAATTACTCAAAGCATGTGTTAGATATTTGTACCTAAGTGACTTTGTGCTTATAACTCAGTTTATGTTATAATGTTTTAAGCATATACATTTCAATAAATAAGCTTTGTGTTGATTAGGTTAAGCTCGATATTGAAAGACTTAGAGAAGGTATTTGAGCAGTAGCACCTAAGGTATGACGGTACTTAGTTATTACCACGTGCACGTAGGTAGATTCGACATTGGTTGTATTGAGATCACTCCACACTAGCTAAAGCTTGACATTGGGTGATTGAGCAAAAGGGTTCTCTCTCAATTAAGGACCAGCTCAGTTATGTCTTCAGTTATGAGAAGCTTATAGAACTTTTATGTGCATGTTGCTTGGAAAGTCTTAGATTTCAGCTTTAAATTTCTAGTTTCAATTTTTTAGCATGAGAACTATGTTTTATCAAGTCATTCATTGGGCTAGTAGCTCACTCTATTTTGAATGTTTTTCTCTCCCCAGGTAGCGGTCAATGTAGGAGTATATTAGCATGTAGTGGAAGCAACAAGGATTAATAAACATTAAAATTCATTAATTTTGGCTGTAAATAAAGTATGCTCATACAATACTAAGAGGGTTTCAAAACACACCTTTATAGAACCTTTTGAATCTTGAATTCAACTGCAAATCTTCTCCAAATATTGTTGTGAATCACCTCATGGTCTTCTCTACTATTTTCTTGGAGCCTTAGATTGAGTTGTGGAACTCAAAATAAGCTTGAATGAAGGAAATTTGTAGAAGAAACTCACTGCAGAAACATGAAGAACACTTCTTCAACCTCTTGAGTTTTCAACAAAACTTCAGCAAGTACAAACAATTTGCATGAACGATTTCCACTTCAATCTTCTCTATTTATTACAGGATAATCATGCAATGGAGAAGGCTGCATGAGGAGCACCTCATGCTTGGAAGACTGAATCAAGAAGAAATGGTCTTTGAGTGAGCTACTTGGTGAAGATGAGTGGAGAAATCCAATTTTTCTCATTTGTGTTTTTCAATTTCAAAATGATTTCTAAAATAAATTTTGATTTCAAAAAATTGAAAATTTTATTAATTTTACAAAATTAATTTCATAAATTAATTTTCTAATAAAACTAAGAATAAATAATTAATTAAACAATTTAATTAATTCTAATTAATTTAATATCGAATATTAAATTAATCTTACAAAATTCCACCACATGAATCCTTATTCATGAATTTAATATTTAAATCATATTTAAATATTTAATTAAATTCTCAAATTCCTTTTAATTCCAAAATTAAACGTGTAATTATATCACATATAATTATTAATTTCTTTAATTCTAATCGAACGTTCCAAATTAACTTATCATACTACTCTAAGGCTAATCCATTTACAAGCTAGTAGAAGGACCTCGTGGACCTACAGATCATAGGCTCCAACGATCTGAGATTAATTGGCTAAACTTTTTACACCGAATTAACCCCTATTCGTTAATTAATGGGTCACTCCACTAAAACCCATAGTTGCACTCCCCTTATTGTAGATATATATCCATCGATATAACCATGATTAGTAAGTTAACCCTTCACAGGTTGTTCGTAATAACGACTAAGTCAAATGTCTATTTTACTCCCAAAATTACCTCTTGTTCCTTAAGTCCCACTGATTCTCTAATAAACGATTGGTTTGTGATTCGATCAACAAACCGAGTCCTTCTCAGGCCAATGAGAGGGTGGGGCCCCTTGTTCAAGGCCCATAGTCAACACTTAAGGGAAAAATCTCTCTATTATCCTTGAAAGCCGGTAGGAGTGAATTCCATCTTGCATCCTATGTCCCCAGCTATTTACCCAGTCTTACCCTTGAAATAGAGGTTTATTGAGCCGGTATTGTTGAGCCAACCCTCACCTATGCAAATCTAAGTATAATCCCAAATAAATAGGAGTGACTGATTTCGTGGTCCAATCTTGTACAAACCCATTGCACAGGACACCCCCACTTCTCATGTCATAACATGTACGAATTTGAATCACATCGTTTGTAGCACTTTACAACTCTTTGTAACAACTACAGAGTGGGCCGAATCCAATAGTGTTTCCAGAATAAAGTACCCAACCTCATTCATATACTATAAACCATTTTGACTATTTACTTGGACCTGATCCATTTTTATATCTCTATATAAAGTTCAAGTACTCATGTAATAGTCATGGTTGTTTTTTAGTTTATTGGATTTCTAAAAAGAAATAAGCAATTCATATATTCAATAACAACTTATTGAATTTTCAGAATAAGTTTTATTGTTTACAAACCACGAGTTTTAGGACATAAAACTCAACAGTCAACTCCCCAAAAGATAACTCTACTACTACTCTGCTAATCAAGGACTCTATCTTAAAAAGAAGTTTAGGTGTTGGTTTTGTAAATACTTGTACACATGTCTTGTTCATATAGGGACTAGTTTAGCGTGTCGGGGCCCACTAGATCTTGTAATGTACATATGCTATGTTTATGGAAAGTTGTATGAAACCCTGTTGTTGTTTGAGTATGTAAAATATTGGTTGATCTATTCAGTATGATTTAAAATATGTCCAGGGTTCCTAAGTAGAGTAAGCAAGTCAGTTAGGCAGTAAGTGCTACAAAAGGGCGGTAACTACTATAGTCAAATTTCCTCTCAGATTAAGAAGGTAATATGTGAGGCGGTGTGATAGTTCTTCTCTCCGGTTTAATCCATCAGTATCTTTCCATCCATAAAGAATCGAAAAAATCTTTTGAAATTTATCCAAACCTATGATTAATCAAACAAACCTTGATAATCTAACATCAAAAATCAAGAGGAGATACTCGAAGAATTTGCTAATTTTTTTTTTTTGTTTATGGTTTTGCTTACCTTTCTTCTAATGGTGAAGAGAACATAACTTTACCTCTTAAATCCATAAGAAATACTTCATGACTACACATTTTTATCATAGTGATCAACTCTATGAATCAGTATAATTGGGAAGGTAAGTGAAAGTGAAAATAATGGAGGAAGTGAGATCGAAGGAGGATTGTTGGAGTCAAGAGATGAGAAAAAAACCATTGTGAGCACTTTTGGAGAAAGTGAAGCGAATCCAATTTATGCGGAAGCGTGTGATCACCTTACAATTTTGAAAGACGATTTTGCGTGAAAAACTAAAATCAGTGAACTCATAAAAGTATTCAAAAGGACAAACATACAAAAGTACCTAAGCATGCTTCTAATAAAGAAGAAGAGAAGAAACGAACTCACCTTTGTGGATTCTTTTCCTTCTTCACGTTTTCCCCTCCAAAGATCACAAAAAATCTTGAGCTTCTCGACGAACAAGAAGACCACCTCTAAAGTTTGTTATTCTCTTGTAATAAAAAAAAAGGGATTGGAAGTGTGGGCTCCAAGACCTTTTGATGGAGGAATTTTTAAAGAATTATTTTTAGAGAAGAAGATTAGAGAGGAAGGGTGGAGGCTAGGTCACTTTCACAAAAACAAACCTTACCCTAAAAAGGGTTATAATAATATATTTATAGGGAGAGAAGGTAACCCCTTTTCCAAGCTTTTCCACTCTCTTCCTTTTAACTAATTAATTAATTAACTATTATTTAATTAATTAACATGCAGATTAAATAACTATATATAAATGAAATTTAATATAAATAATTAACTTAGAAATATCACATATTTATATGCATATATCTCTTTATGAATCAAATTCATATAAATCTAATATTTGAACCTCATTCAAATACAACTCTCTTATAATATAGTTTGGATTATAGATCATATCTATCATAATTCACTTTATATTAATCATATTAATATAAAATTCCTTTAATTAATTTGAACAATTCAAATAATTTCTTTTTCCTATCCTTAACGAGCTAACAACAGACCTTATGGATCTATAGATTTGAAGCTCCAATTATATGGGATTAGTTTAGTTAAACTCTTTTAATTAAATCAATTAATATTCATTAACTTTCGGTCACTCCACTAAAGGTCAATAGCTACACTCTTTGCACTGCAGATGTATTTCGTGTCCATGCATATAATCAATCAACAGCGAGCCGGCCATCACAAATTGCTCATAACTACAACTGGGTCAAAATATCGTTTTACCCTTGTAGTTACATCAAACTCTTTATGTACCACTGATTCCTCTAATGAACAAATAATTTATGTCCAACTATAAACTAACACCTCTCAGACCAGTGAGAGGTTGAGGCCTCATTGTTCAAGACCCGTAATCAGATGTTGAAGGAGAAATTTATGTACTTTTCCTATGATCGGGAAGGAGTGAGTTCCTTCTTGTGTACATGTGTTCCCATCTCCTTACTCAGAGAAATCCCCAAAATGGAGGCTTATTAAGTCGGCTAATACAATCACTCTCACCCAGAATTAAGGTCAAGTCACCTATGATCATCTTAGTAAAATATTGGTTTCTTCAAGTAATAGTGTTATAAAGAGAAATCAATCATTTCATGGTCCGATCTTGTATAAACTCTTTATACAGGATACCACCAGTCACATGTCTCCACATGAACAATATGACTCATATTGTCTGTAATATTTACAACTCATGTAACAATTCCAAAGTGGGTCGTGTTCATAGTGTTACCAGAATAAGGCACCCAGTCTTATCCATTTACTGTAAACATTTTAGGTTATAAATTGAACATGAACTACTTGTTTGTCTACCACATATTGTTCAAGTGACATCATATAACCTTGAATCTTAGTTTATTGGATTGAATTAATGCAGTTTGAATGTCAAATAAAATACCTCTTATTTATTAAATAAATAATTTTGTTCTTTCAAAATACGAACTACAAGATATACGAGATTTATGACATTAAACTCAATAGAAAGAACGTTGAAATTTGTATAAGGATAATTTTGGAATAAATAAAATACGAAATTTCATATTAATTTTTTTTTTTCGTATTTTCAAAATAAACAATATGGAATACACACATGCAAAATACTAGTTTTAAATTGTCACTCATGCAATTTCTCTTTATAATTAATACTATGTATCAGATAGATAAATACTTTTATGAGATTCAAATTAATATAATGTATATTGATAATTATTACTATATAATATATCAAAGTGATATATTTGAATAAATTATAGATCATTAGGCTATTTAATGTGTTTAAATGATAATTTTGTAGGTCTCTAGCGTACAAGAGGTCGAATGAAATGTTGGGGACGAAAAGACGGTAAAACAGTTAAGATAGGATCTAAATTGCATAAACGGGGAAAGAAGACCAAGGAATTACAAATCTGCCCTAGTTAGAGCATTGTGCATGATCAGGGACAAAGGCTGCCTATTTTGTGAAGAAATAGGTCAGCGTTGCAACGCTGCGGTAGCTGCTATATAGCAAAGTTTCGTCCGCATCATAGGTTATAACACCCTTTTTCATTTTTAGCTCGAGTTTTCCTTCTCCTTTCCTTCGAATCCTATAATAATTTGCCACTTTTAGCATTATTGAAGAATATTACTGAATTTAGAGCATGATTTGTGGCTAAGAGGTAAGAACTTAGCTTGGGTTTGTAATTTATTTCCATTCCTACTTGATTCTTGAGATTTTGTTGTATTTTGCTAAGAATTGTTCTTGTTTATTGAGATTTTATCTTGTAATCATTCTTCAATCTATCTTTCATGGATATCTAACAAATTAAGCTATTATGGTTTGATTGATTGGCTCTAATTTGTAATCGTTAGGTAGTTAATCACCTAGAGGCAAAGGTTAAGTAAGTTTATGAAGTTAAATTAGGATCCTATTTAATAAGCATTACTTTCTAACCTAGATTGATCATGCTCAAATAATTTATTAGACGAGGGAAATCGATTGTTTGGCTTAACGTTTCCTTTAATCTTAATAATTGTTGATTTGTTGATTAGTGGAGGATTCTCACTAATTCTTTGAATTAACTCGTTCTTGAGGACTACTGGTTAGGATTCTAATCGAGTAGGCTAAGTTTAATTGGAAACTCACACATTGATCTTTTGAATAAATCCATGATATAATCGAAAGGGAGTAGAATAAATGAAGTCGACCTAAGCTAGGTTTTTTGTTCGATTGATTGTTTTTACACAAAATTCACTCAACTCACTTTTCACATTTTAATTCATTTCCACACTTTAATTTTCATGCAAATACATAGATCATCTTCACAAACCCCCCACTTGGTTACTTCCTATAAGTTTCTAAATTAAGAAATCTAAATCGGTTCTCTATGGATCGACACTGGACATTCCACTCGTACTACTATGAGTTGATTGTTCAGAGATTTATAAATTTTATTTGGTTAGTAGGGTTTATAAGCGACAATAATCCTCGAGCTTCGATCAGTTACTCGACCTATAAAGCTTGGAAGCCCAAACGTTTAATCTGTTACGGTTGATGCCCTCAATCTCATAAGGTCCTATAGTTTGTAATTATATTGTACAAACATATTATTTATCTAATAAAATTGTAACATTAAACCCACAAATCAATAAACTAACGCCCAATATTATCTTGTAGCTTAAACATGTATATAGAGATATATAGGTAGATCATGTTTAAGTGATAAACTAAATGGTCTTTAGTAGATGGATAAGGCTGCATACCTTATCCTGATGATACTACGAGTACGACCCGCTTTGTAGATGTTACAATTGTTGTAAAGTGCTACAAATGATTTAATCGTGATCATTCATGTGGAGACATGTGAATGGAGGTACTCTATACAAAGGAGTTTGTATAAGACCGAACCACGAAAGGACTAGTGTCATTATATAACGCCATTCATAATAGAGACTTACAATTCACCAGGATGACCATAGGTAACATGACCTGAATCCTGAGTGAATTATGAACTTCTGCCTATGAGGTTGGTTCTTTGACTTGTATGGGTGAGAGTGGGCCAGATCGTCGACTCAATAAGCCTATCATTTTAGGGATTCATTTGATTGAGGAGTTGGGAACACAACTACACAAGAAGAAATTCCCTCCTTCCCCAATGTTAGAATAAATAGATAAATTGTTTCCTTAAGGGTTGATTTCTGGGCTTGAACAATGTGGCACCACACTCTCTTCTGACCCGAGAGGGGTTTGGTCATTGTTGGACTAAGATTTATTGTTCATTAGAGGGATCAGTGGTACTTAAGTTGTTAGATGTATCTAGAGGTGTTCAAATAACCCAACAACCTGAACAACCCGGACTACCCAACCCAAAATGTAAGGGTTGGGTTGGGTTAGTTTTGTTCTTGGGTTGGGTTGGGTTCTGGGTTGGCTATAATATAAAGTTTATTTCAGAAAAATTAAATATTTGAATATGATTCAAATATTAATTATGTGAATTGGATTCATACAATTAAATTTAATATAAATTGGATTTATATTAAATATCATTGTTGAGAGAATTGAACTATAGGTTCTATTGTACTGGATACAATATTAAACACTAGGTTATATGTTATATTTGAGATACGATATAGTTTAATATTTATTATATGATGAAGTGGTTATCATATAAATATATATTAAAGTTTTTATTAAAGTTAATTTTATTTATTATTATTTTTTTACACAATTTTATTGAGGGAGTTGTAACTCCCTCCCCCTTTTTCTCTCTACATTGTGCAAAAGTGGGAAAGACAGTTTAGGGGATTGATTCATCTTCTTCTTCCTTAAGTAGTTTTATAGAAGAGTTCTATAACTTCTCCTCTGCTTTCCCAATATCTCAATTCCTCTTTCAATTAATAATTTACTTCACCAGAAAGCCAAAGCCCACACACTCCTAGATTCTTATCCCAGATAATATAGGAGAGACCATTTTGGTGGTGGCCATTTGAAAATTAAGATTTTCAAGTTTGTGTTTTTACAGAGAAGAGGATATGTTTTTATACAGAATGTTTTTCAAGGGTAAGTCTCCTCTTCCCTATTCTCTTCTGTATTATTGAGCATGTTGTATTTTTACATTAATTGCATAACATTCTGTCTTCTCTGTAAAGTTAAATATTCTGTAAATTTTGAGATTTGGGTCCAATCCCATTTCTGCTCAAGGACCTTCAATGGTTCTTTCAAGAGTCAGTTGCAAATATAGACATTAGACCCAAAGTATTAGCAGACATAACATAATGTAAAAAAAAAAAAAAATTGCAACATGGCCAAATTCAAATAGTCTATCCGTGATAGACTATATTATTAGTAAGAGTCTCTCAGTGATAGGCCATATCACTGGTAAGAGTCTATCAATGATAGAAGTCTATCACTGATATACTTGGGAGTCTATCAATGATAGAACTCTATCGCTGATAGACTTATCTATATTTGCAATTTTTTTAAATGATGTTATACACTTGGCTATTCTTCCTAAAGATGCTACCAATTGCAATTACCATTGTTTCAATTGGTATCACAGCCAGGTTTTTTGGCCCAAATTTTTCCAAAATTTCAGAAGGATTTTACAGTATATGGTGGGATTTAAGTATTCTGTAATTTTCATTTAATGAATCTTTGTGAATGTGTTTGGTATTGCAATCATGGATAGTTTTCGTGATTGGCACTTTGTTTTTTACTTTCATTTTTACAAAATTATTTTGTAAGGGCCCATGTTTTGGGGCATAAAATTTTTATCGAGTCTGTATTTATTGTTTTTTTAGACGCTCATGCTATTCCCAGTCGATTTCAAAAGAAAATGAGGCAACAATCGGAAGCGTTCAAATGTGTTCAAAACTGTACAATGGGCAACTATACAGTAGCGTCGCGACACTACGATGCAGTGGATGAAAATGTTCTATGTAGTGTCGTGATGCTAAGGCACAACATGATGACACTCCGAGATGGAGAAGATGCACAGTTCGTAGTCTACTGGTCTAGTTCGAGTTGGTTGGGTTCTCCTGGACTGATTCGTGGCTGGTTCAAGTAGTTCACGGTCTGGTTTGAGCGGTTCAAGGCCTAATTCACTTGTTTCGAACCAAATGACTATTAATTTGTAATAGTTAGTTTTTTTAGATGTCCAATCCTGATCCATTATTTGCCTTTAAATTATGCATGTGATATATGATTTAAATTTTATTATTATATACCATAATGTATGACATATAGTATAAAATCCCACCATAGGTTGTGCATTTAATTTCATACATCATTTATATTATAATTGTTATAATATATGTTTAATTGCATGATTTAATTTTATAACATGCTCATGCATCATATAGTATAAATGTTATAATATATGCATGCATGCATAATAACATATAGATGCGTAATTTATATTATAAGAGTTATAATATATAGTATGAACGTATGTTAAAGTATGTTATTAATAATTTCATTACTTTAATATATAATTGTTATGTATGTTAGTAATAAAATGAACTTGCATGATGCATGACATTACTTGAGTTAATTTATAGTTGTTATAATTTACTAAGTATGTCAGTGGATGCAATATATGGTTTTAATTTATTTCATTTGTTTATAATTGTTATAACAAAATGAAATTAGAAATTAAAATCAATAAATCTAATTACATGAAAACCTTAGGTTAAATTCATTTTTTAAAATAGTTTTAAAATATGAATCATATAGACTTAAGATCACATTTCTAATGAGAATAGAAATTTAGTTTAATCTTTAATCGGTTTAATATGATTAAATTGGTTTTATTTAAAAGATTGACATTGTAACAATTGTATCTTGTTGAGTGAATTGAAATTGAATTGTGGACGGAACGTAATGCAATTCAATGTAATGCCGCCGCAAAGATGGAAATGAAGGGATATGGTGATGACATGTGGATGATGTTTATGGGGTGATGAATCACGCTTCTCGATAATAAATGTGATACTATGTTCTAAAATAATGTATGTGATGCTGCTGATATGCATTCGTAGTATGCGTTCATGTAGTACGCGTATGTCACAAGTTTTCTTGCGCTAGAACTAAGTATAATTCCACTGCAAGTTTCTCAGAGTGATCTGAGGTCGAACACGGGGATTGCGATGATCAATGCGATATTAATGTGATATATGCGACCGAAAACAAAATAATAATGAATTGTATTGGAAAAGTAAAATGCGTTGACAAAATAAAATGTGGTGACAATTAAATAAACAAATAAATAAATAAATACACAAACAACTGTGAAGATGTGCAAGTATCTGATGGAATGCGATGGCAAGTCTTGTGAAATGTGTGAGAAAGAGAATGGGTTGGGGGAAAGGACATCGCAAGTTCGTCAATCCTGTAGAGGATGTAACTAAGGTTCCGCTTTCCCTTGGCTTACAGCTCTTAGTGATCGGCCATGTTCACATATCTCTATGGTGAATCAGGGGTGAACGTTGTAAATGCAAGGTTGTTTCCATCTCTGGAAATACTTCTTGATTTAGTTAATGCATTCTATCAACCTTCTTTCGAGAGGTGGATTAACTTCTTCACTTCTGCTCTCACAGGTGAAGATGTCGGCATGCATTAGCTAAACTTAGCAGATTTCTTCAACAAGGATTAACTTACTTGCTTAATCCTTCCCCCCTACCTTGGGGATTAGTTACACATGATGAGAGATGGACGATGAATGTATGGTGGAGAATAGAGAAATGACGATGAATATGATAATGATATTAAAAGATAAAGATAAGCGTTTGTTACAGATAGAAGAATGAAAGATTAGAAATGAACACAGTCAATGAATAGAAAGTGAGAACAAATAAGGAAAGCGTGTCAATGTCTTGACACGGATCTTGATCGGAGATGATTTGCTTGCCAGCATGTAGGAGGAGTGAGGTGGAAAACTTCCTTCTCATGATAGTTTCCCAGGTAGAATTGATCTTTGCTCAGAGCTTCCCTTCGGGCTTGTGGATGAATTTCTGGCTCCCGAGACTTCCCTTTCGGACTTGTCTCGTCTTTCTCCTGGATTTTCTCTAAAATGTCTCTTCAGACCAACTTTTTGCGAATTCTCAATCAATGTCTCTTTAGACTAGCCTCATTTCTTTGGAATTGATGTAGCTATTTATAGACCTTCGCACCTCCTCGACAGTGGTCCCGCTCTGAAAAGCTACTTTTTTTTTCTGCCACGGCTTGGTGGAAATGTCCGCTCTGTTCCACTTTCAATTTGTCAAATCATACAACAAAAAAGCTATACAGAAATCCTCACGAATGCATCGCTCTTTTCATCTATGATCGATCACCGCATGTGGTGTAAATGCATTGATCTTTTTATTCTCGATTGATCGTCACATTCGGTACGAATGCGTTGCTCTTTTTGTCTTCGATTGACCGTCGCATGCAGTGCACTATCGATCGTTGCATGCGTTGCTCTTTTTGTCCTCGAGGGATCGTTGCATGCGGTGACTTGTTTCCTGCAAAACAAAGACTTGGACATCCCTTTTTTGCCATCGCAATGGGGTTAGCGGGTGTGCTTCCTATACTTTACAACTTTTGCATTTCTAAGCCAATTTCTATATGTTCAATGCAACTTTTTTCTTCTTTTTGTTACATATTCTAAATAAGATGGTATAAATAACTTGTATTTCTATAAGTTATCATATCTATAAGGGACCTTTTCTCTAAGGCTAGTTTTGTCTAGGCTTCGCTATTTAAGTTGACAAAAACGTAACACCCCTACCTGGGAACTAACCTGAAAAGGTGAATTAGATTTGTTACAAGCATGTAATTATTGGTTAATATTTGTTAAAGTGTTTGATGAACTTTGATCAAAATTATTTAGCTATCCAAAGCAAATGTTGTTTTTGGGCAAATTAAACAATCACTTAGATAAAATAAATAGCCAGATTTTCCTAAGTTAATTAACCCTAGGTAAAATGCTCAGTGAGAGGAAAATGTAGTATATGATACTTCATTTTATCCTCTTCACGTTTCTCCCTAAAAGTTCACACTGTGAGATCTATACTCGGCCTTGAGGTACCTTGAGTGTCCCCCTACGAATGGTGTTTGGATAGATCAATATTAAGGTGAATGGAGAGAGTGTTTATAGTAAGTAGGAGTGGGACGTGTAACAACACATCCCTCGGCCTCTCTCATTAGTTTGAAGTAAAGTCTCATGCACGGCCTCATGGCACCTTCAGTGTCCCCCTATGGATGAAATTTTTGCATGATGCTTTATTCAAACTCAGAAATGGATAAGGGTTACTTTAGTTTTTCCCCAATCGGTTTTTCCCTATGGTTGACTCATTGGGGCGGAACTCTAGAATCTAAAATGAGGGGTTACACTTAGAAGAAATGTTAAGGGAGTTTAACTTTTTATGGACCGAACAATGGTGACTGATAGTTATAATAATAAGGAGTTGTTCTATCTGTTGGTTGAGATATTTTCATTTTAGTGAAAGGCCACCTAATCACCCTATGGTGGCTTTTGTCCTATCTCACTGAAGTATCATTACAAAATAGATGTCACTTAGAGTACATTAGATTATTTTGTTAAAATTGATTGGTTTTTTCTAATGGTTTAATGAAAATAGACTAATATAAATAATTTGTATGGTTTCAGCAAATTTATTCATTATGACTTCATGACTCTTAATTTACTTGCCACCGAAAAACTAACGGACGATAATTACATATCTTTGAACAACACAATTAACACTATCTTAATCATCGATGACCATCGTTTTGTCCTAATGAAGGACTATCCTCCCATTCCAGTTGCAAATGCTGCTCGAAATATTCGAGAAGCATATGAGCGATGGACACAGGAAAATGAGAAGGCCCGAGTGTACATCTTGGCAAACCTTTCTGCAGTTTTGGGTGATAACACGGAAAATATGTTATTTTCCTCTTCTTAATTCTAGGTCGTTACTATGTTTAATGTGTTTATTTGATGATTTTGTAGGCATTGAGCATCTTGGAGATAGAATCAATCATTACGAGCTATTTAGGGTTAATTTAGAGCAATTAGGAGCTAATTTGAGCAACCATACATCAAAAGGACAGGAACAGACAAAAACACCCATGGATGAAGTGTTGCAATGCTCAAACGAGCATTGTGCAACACTAGAAGGCAGTAGTTACCTATTTTGGGCAAAACAGGCAGCATTGCAACGCTAAATGTAACATTGGAACACTACGAACATCATGATGGATGTGCATGCAAGGTAGGGCAATGTTGCAATCCTACTTGCAGTGTTGCGACACTGTGACCAACTCTTATACATATGTCTCTTCACTTTAGGTCAGAAAAATTCATCCACCTTCGGCCTCAGTCGAATTTCCCCTCTTTTTTCTCTCCCACTTTGTATTTTGGGTGTTTCTTTAGTAGTTAATCGAGTAATGTCAGATTAGAGCTTCTCATCCCCCATGGGAAGGTAAGATTTTGGTTTCTAAGTTTAGGGATTCTGAGGAACTCGATCTAGTTTTGTGTGATTTCGATTTGTTAATGTATATGAACTTTTCTATGAGTTTTAATCTGAACTTAGATTTATGAATTGCATGATTTTAATTGTTGATTAATGCCCAATATTTTTTTTAATTCTAATGCCTTGTGATTAACTTGTAATATGTGACATATAATTATAAGTTAACCCTAATGGAAGCAATAGGTTCATTAGGAAAAAAGGACTACTCCTATCAACCTAGAAAAAAACCATATTGATTGTTTAATTAGACGTTGGAAGTTAAACACTCATCTTAGCATAATCCCTAGAACTTAATGAAATTTGTTAATTTGTATGGAGCGGATACGTTTTCTATGCATTTTGATTAATTAGATAATTAGGACCATTGGTTCGGATTCTAATCAATTTCGCTAAGCATAAACAAGAAGTTTAAGTCATAAATTGGTTCAATGAACTAAATTACATTTATCAATGCACACCCCCTGCCCCCATCTATCTCTTTAACTGAAAATGAGTTTTGATGACCTAATCTTCTGTGTTTCTCTGAGTTTCGACCCTAGACTTGTCGAAGTTACTACCAATTAGTATAAGTAGTTAGTTTGGTGATTTATAAATATTATTTTTGTAGGCACGGTTTTACGGGCGATGGTAAACTTGTTCCTACCAAATTGGCACTGTTTCTAGGAGAGGCAATTAGTTCTTTTTAGTTAGTTATTAGTTAAAGTTTCTTCTGCTTTGATTTATTTTTTTTATGTGTCAGTTAAGCATGCCAGGATTTTCGAATCAATCTTGGACATCCAAATCCAAGTTGCAAATTGATGACGAGATAAGTGGTCTTCGCCACGAGCTTGCTGAGTCAACTTCCTTGGTTGGCACCATTTGGTGAAAATGAGATCACAACAAATAGAAGTGTGCGGGAATTGCCTACTCGAGAAGCATCCCACGCAAGCATGCCTGAGGTTGCCATGGATGCTAGCATCATGTGGATTCGTCGAGGAGGGGTAGTATGGTCCTTGGGACTATGAGCCTCACCATTCTTGGTGGAGGGAGTCCTTTGACCATGGATACTCAGGATAACAGAGCTTTGGCGGCCAAGATTTCACAACACCATCAGTCAACTCATTCTCAATCTTTAGAGTGAGCTAAGTCTTTAGAGGCTTTGGTTATGGAGCTTGCTGACCCATCTTTTAAGTTTGAGCAAGACAACCTCCCTAGGCAGCAAGAGTTCGAGCGCATCCAGTAGAAGAGTCTTCGCCTTGAGGCCGAGGGTAGGACTAACTTGCAGAGTATGAGTGACCCTGTTGCTTAGTTTGCAACTTTAGTTTGGAGGTCGGACGAGCCATTGCTAGACCATTCCTTTGATTTTCTAGAGGTTCAGAGGCATGAATTAGTTCACGTTGACACGATGGAAGAGTAGGAACTTGTTAATAGTACTTTTCAGTCTATGGAGTTTTCAATTAATGAACATGCTAATAGTACTCTTCAGTCTCAACAGGATCTTCAAGCTCAGTTGCAAGGATTGATCACCCATGTTGCCGAGCTAACTAAGGCCATGTAGAGATTGGAGAGCACACCAGAGCAGCCCATCGTCCATACCTTAGACGCCGAATTTTTTTCGGAATGCTACTACTTCAGTGATAATAAGGACGTCACTTCATGCTTTCCAATTTGTGAGGTTAAGGAGAATTTAGAGACTAAATCTGACGAGATCAAAGTGATAGAGTTAAAGGTAAAAAGACCTTGCCTTGTTCTGACACTTGGTATTTTGTATATATTCGAGTTTTTTTCCCTTAATCCTCACGAGTTTGTTGAGTCTTTTATTTGTTTCGACTCTTTAGAGTCATTTGAGTCTTTCGGTTCTTTCTTTTTACCTTTTTGCCATATTCTAAAAAATCCAAATTCGACCTATCTGGTTCTCTTCAGAAGATGAGAAACCTTATAGGCTTATCAGGCTATATTGACTCATCAAAGAAAGGACCAGAGAAATATGGGAATGTCTTTGTACCTTGACAGGGGAGAGGTCACGTCGAGCAATCAACATTAAAAATTTTCCTTTCTTCGAGGGAGCCAGGTGAAAAATTTACTACTTTCTTTTACTATTTTTTAGTTTAACTTCTTGTTTTTCTTTTGTAGGTTGTTTCCCCTCTGCCCTAAAGAAGAAGAATATCAATTTAACCCAGTTCTCTTACCTCCATCCCATGTGCAGAAACGTTATCAGGGGGGGTTTTCGTTCCTTTGTTTTTATTCTTATTGAGCTTTATTTGAAATACATTGAGGACAATGTATTATTTTAAGTTGGGAGTGGGGTATGTGGTGATTGTTGTGGTCCTTCGCTCGGACGATGTTTGTGTGCTAAACTTGATTGCTTGCTCTCTTGCTTGTATTTTTATGATGAATAATTGATGACACACCCTTTTCGTGATTAGGTTTGCATGAAATTATGTTTAAAGAGCATGATCATGATTTTTAGCCCGTTTTAAAAAAATTTATTATCTCTCATGCATCTTTAAGTCCCTTGTCCAATGAAATTAGGACTTGCATGCTTAGAGTTGTATTATTGGGCTTATATTTTTGTTGTCACCTCGAAAAGCCTAAGTTGAAGGATCTCTTAACGAAGAGTTCCATGAGCGCCGTCGGATCTCTTCAGTTTCACCGTGATCGAAATACACATATACATTCGAACATATAGTTATGCAAAGATAAAGTAATTAACGGTATGCTTTAAACACTTAAATGAAAGGGAAAGAGTTCTCATACCAATTGAAGACGTTCTTCAAGCTTTGGAACTAAACACAGTGAAAGACCTCTACCCGATTAACAAACGCCTAGCAGATGCGTCAGCTACAACAGCACGAACAACCGTAAACAAAAGACTGTAGTGGGGACGACACCACCAGAAAGAAGCATACAGTACGTTGGGCTAATTCCTCTAATTTTGGCGAGCGTCCAGCCAATTGCTCGCAAATGCTTCCTTGAAATGCTCATCAATGCATTCTTCTGGTCTTCGTTAAGCTCAGAGGAAATAATGACAGGTAGCTTCTCATTTTGCCCCCAAAACGCGTACTTTAAATTATTCGACAGGGTCTTTAATTCCAGTGTTGATGGTTCTACTAAGGATGGTTGGGTTGTTTTTCTTTCTTCTTTTTTCTGTTGGCTCTTCTTCTTGATTTGCGAACATCTCCTCTTCCTTGCTTGTTTTTTTCATGATCACATTATAGGCAACAACGGATGCGTTGACATCCTCTTCTTCATTCTCTTCATCAAACTTTTCTTCTTCAATCGAATTTTGGTCATCATTTAAGTCATGCAGGTCTTCTTCATTTGTAAACTTCATGGCACGAATTATGTTGAACTTAAGCTTCTGTCCGTTGATGCTCAAAGTGATTTCCCCTTTATGCACATCAATCTGAGCACGATCTGTTGATAAGAATGGTCGCCCTAGAATGATGGGCACATCTTTGTCGGCTTCGTAGTCCAAAATGATGAAGTCGGCTGGTAGGATAAATTTATCAATGGTTATCAGCACGTCCTTCACCTTCCCCTTTAGATGCACCAGAGATTTATCGGCCAGTTGGAGAGTCACCGTTGTGGGCACAAGTTGCCTCACATTCAGCTATCTAAAGATCGACAGAGGCATCAAATTTATGCTGGCTCTCAGGTCATACAAGGCTTGCCCGATGTACAGTCCTTCTATGGAGCAGGGTATAGTAAAGCTCCCAGGATCGCTCATCTTTGGTGGAATTATTGATTTTGAACTTTGTGTTAACGCCACCGTGGCAAACTTACCAGCTCCCCTCTTCTTGGTTACCATATCCGTCAGAAACTTTGCGTAGGCGAGCATTTCCTCAATCACTTCACTGAATGGAATATTAATATGTAATTGTTTAAACATAGATAGAAAGCGTTGGTATTGTACCTCTTCGTTCTTTTTCTTCTTTAGTCTCTACGGGAAAGGGGTTAATTACACTTTCATGATCCCTGTCTTAGTTGGCTTTGAGGTCGATGCAACCTCTGGTTCTACTGCTTCATTTTCTCTTGCTTCTTCTTGCATCACCGCAACTTCAGATTCTGCCGTAATGGGAGCTGTCCGACTAAGCTCCTTCTTTATTCCCTCCATAGTTTCCCTACTTCACCTGACATTGCTCTTTCC
Organism: Benincasa hispida; assembly: GCF_027475165.1. Taxonomy (NCBI): domain Eukaryota; kingdom Viridiplantae; phylum Streptophyta; class Magnoliopsida; order Cucurbitales; family Cucurbitaceae; genus Benincasa; species Benincasa hispida. The sequence goes on from NC_143485.1 coordinate 57,416,928, forward strand.
CTGATCCCCTTGGGTTGCGTAGGAGTTCTGTTCAACTCAGCAAAGACCCTTATGGTCTACCCTTCAGCTCACTCGCAATCTGGCCCATTTGTAATTCTAGATTGTGGATGGACGTAGCCTAACTTTGAAGCACAGTTTCGTTTTTCTCTATGTATTGCTTCAATAGGCTTTCCAAGGAAGAGGATTGTAGTGGTTGTGAGCTAGTTGCTTGATTTCCCATTTGACCGTTGTTGCGTGGGAAGAATCCTGGTGGCCCTTCTTTCTGTGCCACGGGTTGAAAATTCTGTTGCTGATTCTTCCAAGCAAAATTGGGGGAGTTTCTCCACCCGGGGCTGTAGGTATTCGAAAAGGGATTATTTTTTACAAAGTAAACGAATTGTAGATTTTGCGGGTAATCTTTCATCGCGTGCCCATCACCGCAAGTCGCATACCTTGTGGTGTTTTGACTGATTGCGTTGTTTTTCCTATTTTGCGGTGTTAGGCTGCTGATTGCAATTCCCTGTATTTAGGTCATCATTGCGGTCATCTGATTTTGTAGTGAAGCAGTAGCACCATTACTTGCATCATTGTCTTTGATTTTCAATCTCTGGTCACTCTCTCTCCAATCCTCGTGGTTCTTAGAGATGCAATCCAAGATATTCTTCACCTCGTCATATGTTTTATCAAGCAAACCATCAGCGGCTGCCGCATTGGCAGTGGTCTGCGAAGCGAGATTCAAACCATGATAAAAAAATTCCATCTGAAGGCAGTCTGGCAAACCATTGTGTAGACAATCCCTGACCAACCTTTTAAACCTCGCCCAGGCATCACTGAACGATTCGTCCAGTAGGTAGAAAGTATTTCTTCATAAACTTCTCCATGACATGTTCCCATGAAGTGATCTCTCCCGGTTCGAGAGAATACGCCCATTTCCTAGCATGATCACAGAGAGAAAATGGGAACAAAGTTAGTCAAACTTCATTGGCAGAGATGTTCGGGAACACAAAAGTATTGCAGATTTCAATAAAGCTTCAGAGGTGGGCGTGCGGGTCCTCGCCACGCCTTCTTATGAATTATCCTATAGTCTGGATCATCTGCAGCATCACCGGCTTCATTTTGAATCGGCTTCCGTCGAAGGCAGGCCTCATGATTACTGGAGAGAAATCATAGAGGTTTGGCGATGCATAGTCCCTAATGGGTCTATTGTGATCATTTGCCAGCAGGATTGGATTCACCATGACATTGTTATCATTTGGTGCTTCGTTTCCAAGCTGCTCCACCATCTCTTCTTTATCTTATTGTGCTTGTTGTTGGCGGTCTCTCAGTCTTCGTCTAAATGTCCTCTCAATCTCTGGGTCATAATTCGCCAGAGATTGAGAGTCTACAAAGAAATAAAAAAAATAAAAATAAAACTACCATTAGCACTCTATTTTGTCGAAGTCCCCGGCAACGGTGCCAAAAACTTGATGCTTGATTTTATGATGTGGATTATGGATGATATGCGATGATGAGATTGCGTTGAGCACTCAAGTTTCCTCAGCGGAATCCAAGTGTAAACTCCACTTAGTTTCCTGGTAAGTCCAGGGTCGAACTTAGGGACTTATGAAAATAGGTTGCATTGGTAATTTTTAGGAAAACTTTGCGGTAACCAAATAAATAAATAGTTGTTGGTTTGCTGTTGATTGCATTAATGAAAAATAAACAAATGCGGCGGAGTTTGAAAAGAGTTGATAAATGGAAGATACGATGAGTATGCGGTGAACAGGTTGAGAAGGGTTTTGGCTAACACTTCCTAGGATGCATTCATGCTTTGCGATCATGCAACGTGCATACAATAATAAACCATCTCTCAATGCGAATGCTACGGCTTCTAATAAAAGAACGCATGCAATATATGCGATAAGTCTATAGGACCTACACATAAGCCTCTATTCTCATTTATGCGATGACAAAATAACACACACACAAATAAGGTGACCACATAATATCATTCCTATCTCTAGGATGCATGTGATGCAGGTTGGCAAACAGAGCTTATCTCTAAGTCCTTATCTCTTGTTTATGCAGTTCTAATCTTGCTCTCTCGAGTCTAAATTCTAACCTAGCTCTCTCGAGTCTTAGGTTCTTTCTTTAGACTCTCTCTCAAGTAGCTCAAAAGGGGTATTTGGCACAGCATAACACAAGATAATCGCAAGCAATGAACTCCTAGGTTATGTTAGCTTAGTTCTTCTCGACCCATTTGACTAGTTTAGCTACTCATGTGTACTAGAAGAGTGAACAGATGTAGAATAAGAACTTCCATTGTATAAATGTAGAAATGAAGTGTAAAACAACACTGCAAGAATAGAATAAAGAGCCTGGTAGCATTCTTTTGCTGCCCAGGCTTTTACACAGTTTTTCTACTCATGTTCAAAAGATAATCTTGCTCTCGCGAGAGTCGGCCCGCTCTCTGCTTCTACGCCTCAAGGTTCTCTCTCGAGTTGCCCTGAGCAATCTCCAGTGTCACCACTTTTCTCTTGCTCCACCTTAAAATGAAAGGAAAACTATGGACAAAGATGTGCTAAATTGGTGGAATTGATTAACCCCATTTCTGAAGGATGCCCTTGGTATTTATAGAACATCCAGGGTGAATGGCGGTTACTCTCTCATGATTGCACAGATGGGATGACTTTAATTCCTTGACTGATGCACCGAATATTTGTCACCGAAAAGCTAAATGTACTTATTATCGTTAGCGCCTGTCGACTTAATTTGGATTTGACTGTTATCAGCTTTCTATTCTATCGTGATTAATTAGTCTTTCACTGAAATGCACCCACCATGTTGCGCCGACCAAGTTACGACAATCCTTCTCGAGCAGATGTTTGCGAACACGATCATCGCAAAGCATTACGGCGATGCTGCACTCAACCAATGATTTCCTATGATCGCAATTTCTGCCTTGTGTCATCGCATATTCTGCACAAAAATACAAAGATCAACTGTTCTAATGCGATGAAAGCATGCGACCGCAATATTATGAATCTGATGCTTTTTGGATGCAATTATCATGTTTTATCAACGCAAGCCAGCATTGTTTAAGAACTTAGCACCATCATAACGTGCATTTTTGCCCGTTATCACTCATACATTTAGCCAATTATATCATATATAATTAACCAGTTCAATTATATCATATATAATCAAACTTACTCTTGTCAATTCGAACATTTCAAATTAACCCAAATACCGATTCTCGACTTTATCCAAGCAACCCAAGGGGCCTAATGGACCTATGGCTCGAAGCTCCAATGGTACGTGAATAGTTGACTAATAACTGGTAGAAATGCACGTTATTATAGGCCTTTTATTTAGAATTATAAGGGCTAACAAGTAGAATATGTGGTGATTATACTAAGAATTCTTGAGAAAAGTGAGCTTGCATCGATCAGTAATGAAAATCTCGACTAACCCAATATTATGGGTTATTTTGCATCCAAATATCTATTTTTGTAGCTATCGCAGGAATCGATCGCATGCGGTGAATCCCACTATCGAAAGGCGATTGCATATGTTCGTAGCATGGGTGTTGCAGCCATTAACTGCATGCGTCCATCGCATAGAGGTTGCGGCTACAAAGTAATAACCATAATAGAGGGATGAACGCAAGGGTGGTGGAATGCGATGGTACTTCGGAAACCAACCATGAACGCATATCTTGGGAGTATCAAAAGATGATGTTGACATTTTACCTACCATGCCATTAGCAGCAAAGATTCAGAGCAGGTCAATCATGCTGTTAGCAGCAGAAACTCAAAGCAGAACCATTAACGTTGTCGTCGATTGAGCTCTATAAATAGAAGCCTTAGAGCCCAACTTCAAAGCATCCAGGCCTCTGCCTTACGGCAGATCCTTGTGATCACAGATGAAAGCGTGAAAAGACATTCTTTGAAAGCTCCTCATTCCTCTAACCATTCCGAGTGACAACCAAAGCTTCGTCGAAGAATGATCTCGAGAGAGACTACTCCACCGCCCATCCATGGCACCATCGGCAGCTTGACACACATCTAATGGAAGCAAGACATTGCCTACATCTGACCCTCCATCTCTGTTTTATCTCTGTACTGTATTATATTTTGGCTTAAGACATTAATACATTTTGTGATCAATGCATTTCTTTATTTCCTTCGATTATAGCTTCATTTACCTCTTCTTATTCATCCTTTACTTTCATTGCAACGACTAAGTAAGATTGCTAGAGTATCGCATACTTAATCATGTGACATAGACATATGAAGCATGTAGCAAACCACCGAGAGGTATGCATTGCGAGAGTATTGTGAGAAAATCCTCTTTGCTTAATGTGAGGCTATAGCAATGCTTGTCTATGAGTGGTCGCAATTGTTGGGATTAGATTAGGAGAGCTTTGTTTATTTATTATGAATGGATGGATGGGGTTGTACATGAAATCATGCGTTAGACATGGCTTATGTGTTTGCACCCATGCGTCTGAGGTCATGCGTCAGAATGATGATGCGTTAATCTAGCATGCAATGACCACGCGTTCCTATCACAAGTTTTCTTACGCTCATGCCAAGTATAACATGAAAGCAAGTTTCTCGGGTAATCCGAGATCGAACACAGGGACTTGTCACTCAATAAAGCTTGTGAAGCGATGCGTTTGAGATGATGAAAAGAAAAACAAAAAGAATTTTAATGGATGTACACACTATTCCTACTTCTAACTAAACGGATTGAGCAATAGAAGACTTGCAATGAGAATAAGTAGAGACACAACAACCATTAACGCATATAATGTTTATTATCTTAAATCGCCCGAGTAATCCCAGCTCATTGCACTAACGCGTCGCATACCTCTCGGTGGTCAGCCGCATGACTATATCTCTATAGTGCATGGTTGCGTCAAGCATAAGATTATGCCTATCTCTAGGAACAATGCGAACTTTGCTTTAGTGCGTTCCATCTCTTACCTTCTCAGGCAGTTAGACGCGGCTATTTAACTTATAGACAAGCAATGCAACATCCCATAGACAGGTGTTGCTACAGCCTTTCACCAAGCAAAGAGGATTAACTCATTATACTCGCACAACGCACACCTCTCGGTGGGTTGCTTCATGTATCCTATCTCTAGGCTACACGATTAAGCATTCGATTGTCTTGGATAAATAAACGCTGAAGTTAAATTATGATAGAAATGAAAATGATGAAGAAGACGACAATGAAAGAATCAAGATTTGCATTGATCACAAAATGTCTTAATATCTTAAGCTAAAATGTAATACAATACAAATATTAGAAGGGAGATGAAGGACTCTGCGTCAAGGTTGCTGGTGGTGCCATGGTTGAATGGTGGAGATGTCTCTCTCGAGCTCTATCTCCAGCGAAAGGTCGTCACTCGATCTGGTTTGTGAAGATGAAGAATTCTCACTGAAAATATCGTTCAAGTTCTCATCTGTGATCATAACCTCTGCCTTGAGGTAGAAGTTCAGGTGTCTTAAAATGAAGGTCCCATGGGCTATTTATAGAGTTTGGACGTCGACAGCTATAATGATGATGGTATGGCTCGCTGTTGCTTTTGTCGCGATATGGGCATTGTCACATCGCCTTATCTTGTTGATACTCCCAAGGTATGCATCCGAGCTTAATTTAGCTGAAGTTATCCACGCGTTCTACCCATCTTGCGATCTTCTATTATGGTTATCACTTCGTGGTCGCAATCTCCATTTGGTCACCGCAATTTCCATGCGTTGGACGCATGCGATTACTGCAACTTCCATGCGTTGGACGCATGTGATTACCGTCTGCATTCGTCTTTCGGCTTCCAGCACATGTGTTTGTCTTTGCGATCGCCTAGCTTCAGCGCATGCGTTTGTCTTTGATTGCTTATTTCAAATGCATGTGTTTGATTTCTGGGATAGCTACAAAAATAGACACTTTGGCATGGAGTAACACATAATATTGGGGTCAGTGAGGATCTAGGTGCTAATTGATGCAAAACTCAATTTTTCAAAAATTCTAAATATTATCACCGCGTTTTCTACTTATTAGCCCTCATGATTTTAAATAAAAGGCTTATAATAACTAGCATTTCTGCCAGTTATCAGCAATGCTTGTCTATGAGCTGATCAGCGGCAACTAACTACCTAAGAGGGTAAGTAGTGGAACTCACTAAGCAAAGTAAACAGTGTTCCTAGAGATAGAAATAATCTTATAACAACCTTGCTTTATGTGATTATCTTGTCTTATGAGCACATCATTCATCATTTGGACATACTTGAGAGAGTAGTCTAAAGACTAAATCTAGGCTTGAGAGAGTCAGATTGGATTGCATAAGCAAATTAGACATAAGTTATATTTGCTATTACACTTCGCATGCACCTATAGATAGGATATGATAGTATGCGGTCACATCGCATGCGTCCAGAAGTAGGATACGTGGTATGCGGTCACCTTGTTTATGTGTTAGATCGCATGAGCAAGAATAGAGACTTAGACATAAGTCCTATCAACACTACCGCATATGCATTGCATGCATCTTAAGCAATTGTGTATAGCATGATCGCATAACTTATGTTGGCTGGGGTTACCCTTGCGATCAAGCTTATTGATGCAATGAAGTCATCCCCTCCACCATTTTATCTATTTTTCCATGCATCTTATTACGCGTTAACAGTTGTTGTGTCTCTACCAACTCTCATAGTCATACTTCCATTGCATAATTTATTTCATTAGGAGTAAAAGTAGCGCATAGTCCTTAAACTTCTTTATTCTTTTATTCTTCGCCGCAAACACATTACTTCTGATGTTTAGCTACAAGTCTCTGAGAAACTTGCGATCTCGTTATACTTGGCGGGAGAGCAAGAAAACTTGTGGCAGGAACGCATGGTCATCACATAGATTCTTAGATGCATATTGCATATCCCTTAGTCTAATGCATGACCAGCGACGCATGGAGAACAAACGCATATCATAAGATGAACGCATATTTATTTACTCCATTTTCCACCCATCACTAACCAAACTCTTTAGCCACGATATCAACCATTTGTTAACTGTCAGGCATTCCACTAAAGACCAACAGCTGAATTCTTCTTATCACAGATACATTCCTGTGTCCATCGGATATAACCAATCATGAGTACGATGATCTTTCACAGATGCTCGTTAGTACAGTTGGGCCAATTTACCATTTTACCCCTGTAGTTACATCTCACTCCTTAAGTACCACTGATACCTCTAATGAACAATAAAACATAGTCCAACTATGTGTGAACACCTCTCGGGCTAAGAGAATGTGTGTGGTGCCACATCGTTCAAGCCCTAAAATCAGCCCTTAAGAGAGTTATCTATCTACTTACCCCTGCCTCGGAGAAGAAGTGAATTCTATCTTGTGTAGCGAAGTTCCCAGCTCCCAAATAAGAAAAATCCCCAAAATGGTAGATTTGAATCGGTGACCTGGCCACTTGCACCCATACAAATCAAAGGATCACCCTCAATGGCAGGAGTTCCCAACTCACTCAGGATTGAGGTCATGTTACCTCTGGTCATTCTAGTGAAGTGAAGTCTTTGTCATGAACGGTGTTATATAACGAGACGTTAACACTTCATTGTTAGGTCTTATACAAACTCTTTGTATAGGATTCCCCCGCTCGCATATCCCTAACACGAACGATCTGGATCATACCATCTGTGTCAAGTCACAACACTTGTGACCATTTCACAAAGCAGACCCCATCCGTAGCGTTACCAAGATAAGGTTTCCTTCCTATATCCATATACTACAGACCATTTTGGTTATCACTCAAGACATGATCAACTTGTATGTCACCACATACATGCTTGAGTTACATATAAATAACCAGGGATTTTAAGTTTATTGGTTTGTGGGAAAGCAAATAAAACATCAATTGAGCAAAACACAAGATGTGAAGTAAATATTATATATTATACAACACAAACGTCCATGCAAACTGTTTACAAACTACAAGACACGAGATTAGGAGGACAAGCCTAGTGATCATGTGTTTCCATGTTGCGAAATTATCGCCAGTTAGTTTTTCAGCACTTAACAAAGCCAACATGGCTGTTGCTGTTTTAAAAAAGAGATGTTGCTGAAAATACGAACAAACCTTTATTAGATTTTGCTAAAACACTTTTAAACCAATCAGTTTTGCAAAATAGATTCAAGTATCCTAAGTTATAGACTTCTATTTTGCAATGATGCCCAATTAGGAAGGAAAAACGTCACTAGTGGGGTGATCAGTTGTCCCTTCTTTGGGATGAGACATTCTCAACCATTAGGCAGAACCAACTCTTGAAACTGAACCTAAAAGCCACCATTTTTCGGTCCAGAATCATTAACCTTTAACTATTCTGCGTAAGTGTGACCCCTCGTTTTCGGTGCCAGAGTCCCACACTAATGAGCCCACCATAGGGAAGAAGCAGATTAGAACAACAAACTATGTTACCTTATCCTCTTACAAGAGATCAAATAAAGAAATGCGCAAAACTGCCATCCTTTAGGGGGACATTCCCAGTGTACCTCGAGGCGATGCGCAGTAACTTTATTCAACCTAACGAGGAAGACCAAGGGATATGCTGTCGCACTTTCCGCTCCCACTTACTATGAACACTCTCCATCCACCTTGATATTGACCTACCTAAACACCATCCGTTAGGGGGACACACCAAAGGTGTCATGAGGCTGAGGGTAGATCTCACGGTGTGGACTATTTAAGAGAAACGTGAAAGGTTTAAGTGAAGCATCTGATGCCCCAAGTACCTCCCACTGAATGTTCTACCTAGGGTTCATTAACCTAGACAATCCGGCTACTGATTTTAGTCTAAGTTATCTTTTTAAACTCTGCTCATAAACAACGTTTGTCTATGAAAAATGAACAAGTTCAAGAAGTCACATTTAAACACTTTAATGGACTGTCCTTAACTTGTATGCATGCATCAAATCTATCTAATTCACCTTTCTAGGTAAGTTCCCAGGTAGAGGTGTTACGTTTCCGTCAACTTAAATACCTCAGCCTAGATAGAACTCGCCTTAGACAAAAGGTTCCTTATTAATAGATTTGCTACACTTTAACCTTTTATTAGCCAATTTAATCCTATTAAACTAATTAAAAGATTAAAGCCTTAGGGTTGCTAATCATATTAGAATCGTGATCTTAGGTCTATGTGATCCAAGTTTTAAACACTTTAAAATCATGAATTATACCTAAGTGAGCATGCATGTCTTTCTTATTTCTTTTAGTTCTAATTTCCCTTTAACTTCTAAAAAGAAACAACTAAAAAACCATTGCGCACAACCAGGTGTTTATAACAATTATAAAGTAACCTATGTGTCATGCTTCATGCAACGTTCGATCATTACTATACATAACTTTTATATAAAGCGTAGTAACCAAGAAAACATGCTATCATTCACCCTTATACTATAACAATTATAATATAAAGATGATGTATGTCAATGCTTTTTATAGATGCATAAATATAAGTCTTATATTATATGATGCTTGAGCATGCTCTTACATAATTAAATCGTGCTTCTTTAAATTATAACAATTACAATAAAGAGATGATGCATGACCAATGCATAACCTAAGGTGGGATTTACTATATGTGCATACCATATGACATATAAAAAACATACATCGCATGTAATAAATAAAGGATTAATGGACCGGGATGAGCCTTTTCAAAAACCAGAATGAAATAACCCTATCTATTACATTTTTCATCGAGCAAACTGATTCACAGGAGAAATCGGGTCTTGAATCGCCAGAAGAACTCTATCGTGTAGTAAACGCCGAAGGTAGATGATCGCCCAACGTGCACTAGACGATAGATGCAAAAATAAACGATCGCGTAGATGACAACGAGGCTACGAAGCCTGATCGTCGGCGATAGGTAAACAATTTACCTTGCGTTATTAAGCAATCGTTTAGTCAGTTACTAAGCGATGAAGCTGGCTGGCCTAAACGATCATCTAGTGTGCATGGGCGTTAAACGATACTCGAGCATCCCATCGTCTACACGACCTGATATTCAACGATCGCGTACCCAATCATCGACACGATGCAATACACTTTTGATCGCATACCCCATCGTTTAACTGATGCGATCAATAGCAATCGCGTACCCCATCGTCTGCACGATGTGATCAACAGTGATCGCGTACCCCATCATCTGCACGATGCGATCAACCTGTGATCGTTTCCTTCCTCGAAGAACTGTAACGCTTGCTCCGATCTTCTTCACGAACGACTCAAAACTCAAACAGACTTTGAATATAGACTCGATAACGATTATTAATGCCCAAAAGCGCAAGGACCTTTACAAACAACCGCAAGTGTAAAAGAATTAAATCAAACCAAGGCTAATATCCACGAAAACATCCATTAATTTGCACATCCACAACATTTTAACGAGTTTAAACAGAGCATACATGCACCCACCTTGAATGTACATGTAATTTGTTGCAACAATGTAATTGGAGTATCAGAACCTGGCTCTGATACCAATTAAAGGATCTCTTAATGAAGAGTTCCATGAGCGCCAAATCTCTCCAATTTCACCGTGACCGAAATACACCATATACATTCGAACATACAGTTATGCAAAAATACAGTAATTAACAACATGCTTTAAACACTTAAATGTAAGGGAAAGAGTTCTCATATTGGTTGAAGACGTTCTTCAAGCTTTGGAACTCAACGCAGCGGAAGACCTCTACCCAATCAACAAACACCCAGCAGATGTGTCGGCTGCAGCAGCACGAACAACCGCAAAAAAAAGACTGCAACGGGGACGACACCACCAGAAAGGAGCCTTTGGTATTCTCGGCATGAGAACCCAAAGTGTGGTCTTTGGTGAGTTTGTTAGAGGTAGGAGGAAGAACTGATCGTGTAGACGATAAGCAAGTGGGAGATAATAGGAAACTATCACATAGCTAGATGTTTACTGCTTAGAAGAAACTACACGATCATGTAGGTTTTACTGAACGATCGTTTAGGAAAAGGTATACGATCGTTTAGCAAATATGACACACTATGTGATCGTTTAAAAAAGCTATCCGATCGTTTAGGAACTAGTGTGCGATCGTTTAGGCGCAAGATATGCGATTGTTTAGATGCTGAGCGACTATCGTATAGGCTTTTGATCTTTTTCTGAACCACGCAAAATGAAACAAGATTTCATTTTTATTCTTCGGTTACAATAACCGACGCGGTTTTCCCATTAACGCACGTTCGAGAGAGTTTTTAGGTTAATTATACAATAACCGACGCGGTTTTTCCATTAACGCACGTTCGAGAGAGTTTTTAGGTTAATTATCATATAATTAACCAATTAAATTATTAATAAATATAATCATATTATATTTTTACTCTATAGTTTGATATCACATATCTACTATAGTAATTTCTCCTTTACTTGATATAAATCATATTTATATTTAATTTCCTCCAAAATAATGTATCTCATACATTTAGCTAATTATATCATATATAATTAACCAGTTCAACTATATCATATATAATCGAACTTCCTCTTGTCAATTTGAACATTTTAAATTAACCCAAATCCTAATTCTCGACTTCATCCAAGCTACCCAGGGGATCTAATGAACTTGTGGCTCGAAGCTCCAACGGTATATGAATAGTTGACCAAACTCTTTAGCCACGAGATCCCCCATCCGTTAACTGTCAGGCATTCCACTAAAGACCAACAACTGAACTCTTCTTACCACAGATATATTTCTGTATCCATTAGATATAACTAATCATGTGTACGATAACCTTTCATAGATGCTCGTAAGTACAGTTGGGCCAATTTACCATTTTGCCTCTGTAGTTACATCTCACTCCTTAAGTAACACTAATTCTTCTAATGAACAATACGACATAGTCCAACTATGTGTGAACACCTCTCGGGCCAAGAGAAGGTGTGTGGCACCACATCGTTCAAGCCTTGTAATCAACCATTAAGGGAGTTATCTATCTACTTACCCCTGCCTCGAGGAAGAAGTGAATTCCATCTTGTGTAACTGAGTTCCTGGCTCCCAAATCAGACGAATTCCCAAAATGGTAGGTTTGAATCGGTGACCTGGCCATTGCACCCATACAAATCAAAGGATCGCCCTCAATGGCAGGAGTTTCCAACTCACTCAAGATTGAGGTCATGTTACCTATGGTCATCCTAGTGAAGTGAAGTCTCTGTCATGAACGATGTTATATAACGAGACGTTAACACTTCGTGGTCAGGTCTTATACAAACTCTTTCTATAGGACGCCCCCGCTCGCATGTCCCCAACACGAGTGATCAGGATCAAACCATCTATGACAAGTCACAACACTTGTGACCATTCCACAAAATGAGTCGCATCCGTAGCATTACCAGGATAAGGTTTTCCTCCTATATCCATATACTACAGACCATTTTGGTTATCACTCAAGACATGATCCACTTGTATGTCACCATATACATGCTTGAGTTACATATAGATAACCAGGGATTTTAGGTTTATTTGTTTATGGTAAAGCAAATAAAACATGCAATTGAGCAAAAAAAAACAAGATGTGAAGTAAATATCATATATTATACAACACAAGCATTCGTTCAAACTGTTTAGAAACTACTGGACACAAGACTTTAGGGCATCAACCCCAACATAGGTGATATGTGTTAAGTGACTGAAAGCTCAACCTAGTAATGCATGCCTAAGGTTTTGCCAAACTCTTTTTTTGTATTGTAAAAGCCAAGTGTAGAGTATGTAAAAATCAATTTGTAAAAGGCAGAGTGTATTGTAAAGTTAAAGAAAGTTTGTATTTATTTTGAAGGAGATTACTCCTCTTTCTTGGGTTATGATTAACTTGGGGTAGCTATGATACCCGTAGTTTCCCTTTGAGCTAAAGTAACTCGAGGAATCAGTAAGCTTCGACACCTTGTGATGAGACATTGCTCGTAGTTGGATGAATTGCATGACACCCGTGTGGGCAAGCCAAAACAAAGGTGATGTGTCTAGATAAGGCTTCCTCTTTTGTGTAAAGTAAAAAAAGAAAAATAATAAAATAATAAAATAAAAATAAAATAAAAGTTTGGTTTCCTTAAGTGTGCCATTACAAAGTTGAGTCTAGGAAGCTTGGCTTTTGAACCTTCGAGCCAGTGTAGGGGGAAAACGTATCGAGGGCCTTATAAAACAATTCTGGGTTTTGCAAGCTTAATTAGTAGGCCTTTTGACTCACTCATGTATGAAAAGTATAGAATCATTTTTAAATGTGCTTCATTGATTGATTCTAATCTGATTATATTTTCTATTGCGAATCTCATCCTTATAGACTGTTAAGACTAGAGTAATGACCTTTGTCATGGAGCAAGCATAATTTTTTGTGTGAATGTGTGATTCTACCTTACTCGAAGACAATCAAGAATTAAGTTGGGGGTATTTGATAGCACCAAAAATGTGCTACTTTTCTCTGCTTAATTCTAGGTCATTACTATGTTCAACGTGTTTATTTGATGATTTGGTAGGTATTGAGCAACTTGGAGGTAGAATCAGTCATTACGAGCTATTCGAGGTTAATTTAGAGTAATTAGAAGCTAATTTGAGCAATCGGGCTTTAAAAGGACGCGTATGGACGAAAACACCTCTAGACAGAGCGTTAAGCGTTGCACAATGCTATAAGACAGTAACTACCTATTTTGGGCAAAAAAAGGGCAGCTTTCCAATGCTACGAACATCATGACGAACGTGCGTGGAAGGCAGGGCAGCATTGCAACGCTACGACCAACTCCTATATATATGTATTTTTGCTTTAGGTCAGAAAAATTCCCCCACCTTCGAACTCCAGTCGGATTTCCCCTCTCTTTTCTCTCCCACTTTGTATTTTAGGTGTTTCTTTAGTAGTTAATCGAGTAATACCGGATTATAGCTTCTCATCCTCCATGTGAAGGTAAGAATTTTTCTTCTTAGTTTATGGATTCGGAGGAACTCGATGTAATTTTGTGAGATTTAGATTTATTGATGTATACGAACTTGTCTATGGGTTTTAATCCGAATTTACATTTGTGAATTGCATGATTTTAATTGTTGATTGATGCCCAATTATTTTTTTTTCTGTGTAGTTCTAATGCTTTGTGATTAACTTGTAATATGTGACATATGATTATAATTATAAGTTAATCCCAATAAAAAGAGTCATTTTTGTTCGTCGTTTTTGTTGGGGTTGATACTCTAAATCTCGTAGGGTCCTATAGTTTGTAAATGTTTTGTACAAACTCATTGTTTATTTAATAAAATATATGATATTTTATTCCTTCTTTTAGTTGCATTAATCACAACCAATAAACTAATATCCCAGGTTATCTTGTAGCATAAACATGTATATAGAGACATACGGATGGATCATGTTTAAGTGATAACTTAAATGGTCTGTAGTAGATGAATAAGGCTGTGTACCTTATCCTGGTGACACTACGAGTATGACCTGCTTTGTAGGTATTATAATTGTTGTAAATTGCTACAAATGATTTAATCCTGATCATTCATGTATAGACACGTGGGCAAGGATATTCTATACAAATGAGTTTGTATAAGATCGAACCATGAAATGTTTAGTCTCATTATATAACATCATTCATAATAGAGACTTACATTTCACCAAGATGACCATAGATAACATGACCTGAATCCTGGATGAATTGTGAATTCCTACCTATGATCGATGACTCTTGAAATTCTTGTCCATGATGTACTATTTCTATAAGAAAAACAATTTATTCTATCCTCATAATCGACGACTCTTGAAATTTAGCAATTAATTTTTTTTTAAGACCAAACGGTACAACTCTTTTGGCTCAGACTAGATCTTGTAAACGAACATTTATATTTTGTAATTATTTTAGTTTTTATGTTTTATTTTTAAAAGTTACAACTTATTTTTTAGGATAATCTTTCTTCGATTAAATTCTTAACCAAATTTAAGGAAAAAAAAAACAAAATTTTTAATTTTTTTTTCAAAATGTGACATTCATTTTTTAAACTATTGATTAAAATTAGATAAGGTAACAAATGAACAAATTTGTGAAAGCAGTGTGGAAGGCTTAATTTTTAAAATTTTAGCACTGCCTATAATTTAGATAAACTATGACGAAAATTTAAGTGAACAAACTTATTGTCTGGTAGGGAATAATGTTATTACTTGCTAGTGTCTAACCCGTTCTAACTCAAAAGAAAGCCATTTTAAGCTTTAGGACGGAGAGTTGGAGAAATTAGAGGAGGAGTACACTCCTAACTAGCTTCAAGTACAAACAAAGTAGTACAAATCAACTTTCACCAAAAACCCATTTCAACATCAAATCTTAATTTATTAAAACAACGAAAAGAAAATTCAACTTTGAAATATCGAAAAAGAAAATTGGATAAAGGGATAGTACAATTCAATACAAGCAGCTGGGGTTTTCATTTGTACTGCAGTTCATCGTCCTCCCCCATTCAATTTATATATAATTATTCATAAACAGAGGCAAGTGGACGCCATCCTCTACGGAATCATCAAACCAGGTTGAAAGATACGTCATTGAGTGCAGCGTTGATGTAAAGCCCCAATGCAAAATTCCAACCTTCCCATCACATCAGCGCTGCATTCAATTACGTTTCTTCTTCATTCTGGCTCAACCTTTTCCCATCCCTTATCAATTCCCATTTCAGGTTTGCATTTCCCATTATAATTTGTTCCTTTTCTTAACGAATTTGAGAAGTTCAAAATATTGTGCAATTACTCTATTTAAACAGAACAGAAACAGAGAGAAGTAAGGATTTATTGCATGTATTTGTGGGCTGAAACAGGGAAACGCAGACATCTGGGAAGTAAAAGAAAACGGGTTGTGGTATGGTATTAACATAGAAAGTGTGGATCAGCGTTTCTTGCCTGCAGGTTGCTTCTGGGAATTGAAGTAGACAGCAGCGACGGGAAGGCCAAGGGCATTCTGAGAGGCGAATTGTCGGGTGCTGAAATTGCTACGGGTGTTGGGCGGTCGCAGCCTGCCGCTGAGGGCGGTGCTCTGTTTGAAAACGGCTAATACATATCGGTGAATGCCGGTCGGAGGCTGTGGTCCCATGTACTGCACCACCTCCTTTCCTGAAATTCCCGTTGTTTTCATCACATACAAGAATTCAAGAAAAACAGAGGAGAAGAAAAACAAAGGAACGTGTATCGTTCTTGTACTAAGAAATTCTTATAATAATATCTTATTTAGAATATCTGGTCATAATGTGTGCAAACGATGCCATTTAATAGAGGAAGTTATCTAATACCTCTAAAGTTTATATTTATTTATTCCAGTTTCCCTCCAAGAGGCCAAAAATGAAAAAACTTAACAGAAATTTTAAAAAAATAATTACAGACACCAATCCACGTACTAATTTTCATAACTGATAGATTTTTATAAAAGAAAAAAAAAATAGATTTTATTATTTTGTATAAATTTATTTTGTTTTTGGAAATCTCCCAAAAACTAAATACAGACTATTGCAATGCCCTCGATGTTTTTCTGTTATTATTAATATGTGTCATTTATTCTGGTTCTTATTATCTCTCATTTATTTGGGTTGCTTAAAAACCAAAAGTCACCTTAGAAAACCAAACAAATAACAGTACCCCATGGTTTGTTTATATAAAGCTAATATGTTAACAAATTCTTTATCTTTTTTCTATCTATTTTCCAAGGAAATGGAAAAAAGGAAACTCTTCGAGAGTCTTTAGTTAAATGCAATATATATATATATATATAAAGAGTTTGAGATGTGACAAAATTTAATGAGACGGACAAGGATATTTAAAATTCACCTTAAGAATCAAAACAATTTCTTAACTAATTAAAGTATAATAAAATTAATTTGCGCTCAAATAGATTCAATCCACATGCAATGTACCTTAGTTAACACGGACACAACGAAGAAAGTAGTTGAATGTGCACACATAAACAAACAAATATCTTAGAATTACATCTCCAAAAGCTTCTAACACTACAAACCATCTTGATTTTTAGCACCAATATTTGAATTCTTACCAAATTGAGAAACGCACAAACTACTTCCCTAAACTATTTTCTTTTCCAACTCACATAAATCATAAAAATCATTCAAATTACTCAAATTTAATGAATAAGTGTAGACAACAAATCAAAATCATTCAAATTTAATGAAAATTTTATACTAACTATTTAATTCTCACATTTTTCTCTAAACTAGATTTATCTATCTTACATTTAAAAAGAAAAAAAACAAAACTTATGCATTGGTAGAAGTTAATGGTTTAATTCTAAAGAAAGATCAAATTAATCCACCAACTATTAAAATTGATAACGTATTAATCTGAGATTTTAATCATTACAAGCTTCTCAACTTCCAAAATATAAATAAAAGTATATAAATTGATATTTGCCACCATCTTAATCTTTACTTTCACTTATAGTTTTTCTCATTTGAAAACTAAAAAATATATATATATATATATTTAGTTTTTCTCATTTGAAAACTAAAATATATATATATATATATATTTAAATTTTGATTTTGAAATTTGATCGAGAACAACTTACCATCCTAATTTTCACTGACGGAAAAAATAAAATAATTATCAAAATGGATGAATTTTGTATGTTTTTTTTTTTTTTTTTTTTATAAAGAGTGAAGACTAGATATAGCTACCGCATGCTTCCTCTTTTTATTGGAGGACTGGTTGTAGTGCAGTCCAAACAGTACTCAAAATGATAACAAAACAGCTTAATGTTTAAAAGAAGAAAACACATATAACAATATATACGTTAATTTTCAAAAAAAACTCGACTTGATAAGAAAACTAATGAGTGCACACTAATAGATGAATGTAATGTTTATATGTCTCTAGTGTCTATATGTCTAAATATCAAACACATACTAAATATGTTAAGAATTTGACAGGTATATTAATGTATTTAATATTTAGTTTAGTTTTTAATTAAGATTAATTAATATTTAATTAGTAGTTGAGAATTAATTAAATAATTGTTTGATTTTTTATAAATAGTCACATTTAGAGTGTAATATAAAATTCATCATCATCATTAACATTGAGTGGTCCACTGTTTGGCCGGTCTAACACCTTTTTTTGGTACATCAGATTAAGTACCAACTTAATTTATTTTATTTTTAATTTAGGCTTGAACTTTGCATCTTATTTTATTTTTTATCACTAAATTTTTAAAAAGTTTCATTCTAGTTCTAGATTATCTAGATCAGTTAGTCACGCTAGATTATCTAGGATTTCAATTTTAATTTAGGTGATAAAGCGATTCTCCTTAAAAGATTCTTGGTGGTTGATGTTTTACTTCACTTCCACCTTTCCACCTTTTTCAATCTATATTAGATGCAATTTCATCTTTAACTAGATGCAATTTCTTCTCGAAGGACTAAAATAAACGCTTTTTAAAATACTAGATGCAATTTCTTCTTTTAAGAAATTTTATCTTTAAATAGTTAAAAGATAATTTGAATAACAGGACTAAAATAAACCCTTTTTAAAAGTGGACTAAAACAAACCTTTTTTAAATGTTTAGATCAAAATGAAACGAGATTCGAAGTTCATGAACCAACCTTTAATTTATATTGAGTGAGTTAAATTCAGAATAGTGCTGCTAAATTGGAGGGAAATAGCCTATGGCTTAGTAGGAGTGGCTAGCAGGAATGATGTGGAGAATATCAAGGTTTTTAAGTGACCTACCAGGAAAGAGACGAATGCAGAAAGGCGTGCAAGAAAGAAAAGAAAAGAGAGATTTTATTCTTCTTCTTCCTTATTCATCCTAAGATAAATAAAAATAATTATATCTCCTCAACACAAAATTTCCTTTCACACAAAAATCATATTGAATTTCATTTGAACAAAATATACCTTTATTGGCATCAGCCCCTTCTGGAATGTCCACCACAATCCTGAAAAATCACAAATTTCCCCAAAAATCAAAAACACCAAAAAATCTCCCTTTTCACTTCTCAAAACAAAAGAATCCAAAAAGGGTAAAACAAAAAAAAAAAACAAAAAAGGTTGATTACCAATGAAGCCACTCTCTGAAAGTTGGCTCACTTGGACTAGGAGCATCAGGATCCACCATAACCTACCCAAAATCCCCAATACAAAAAACAATCCATTATTACAAAATTAAAATTAAAATTTAAAAAAAAAACCCTCAAATCAGAGAAATTAAAGTACCAGAGTATAAAGTTGGTTAGAAATGGGAGCTTGAATAAGAACAGTGGGTCGATCAGCAGCGGCAAAGGGCTTGATTTCGCAGCCATTAGCGACTTGTTTAGAGCCATAACTGACCGCCACATCGACAGTCGGAGTGAACATATCCAACACATCTCCGATCACTCTCCCTACGACCAGTGGCTCTAGAGACCGTACCATTTTTTTTTTTTTTTTTAAAACTTGTGTTTTCCTATTGGTGTTTGGTTCTTTTGGTTTTTCTTTCTGTTTGTTTATTTTGGCAGACTCGTCTTTTGTATGCAAATTTGTGCTCTCGGTTTAGTGGAAGAATCGGATTGTTGACACGTAGCAATTTGGTTTGATGATTTGGCAATCGTTTTGCTCAGTATCAAGCTAGTTTCTAAACACGTGTCCCCTTCTCCCACATTTGCCGGTACAATGTTTTCTTGGTGCCAATGGTCGACTTCCTCTCTTTTATTCTAAATTCTAACTAACCCATCCTAATCGAATCTGATCAAATCTTAATTTTTAAATATTTTCTTTTCCCCGCCACTTACAATAATAAATTCTGAAAATTATATTTCTAGAGAACAAAATCGTGCAGAAGTGGACGACCCTAAACCACCCACCTCATTATCTATACAGTGTATTGTGTGTACATCGTATTAGAAATTAGTTTATATTTTGTTATAAATTTATCATACAGCTAGTTAAATGGTTAGTCACTGTTATAATTATGCCGATTTCTAGACCTCTTTTGGTTAATAAATGATATAGCAGATTTATTTACTCTACTTTAATATGGTATCAGAGCAAAATAAAACTCTTTGACTTTTCGTTTTCCCTCCAGCCACCCTTTTTCTCGTGTCTTTTCTTCTTGACGGGCCGATCTCGCTCCCTGACCTTTCGGACGCTAACACTGATCTCATTCGCCTTCGCCCACAGTGTCGAGCGAGATTCCCACAGTGTCGAGCGAGATTTTTCTCATGATTTTTTTATCTCGCTCCTTGACCTTCCGGACGCTAACACTGATCTCGCTCGCCTCCGCCCACAGTGTCGAGCGAGATTTTTCTCGTGATTTTTTATCTCGCTCCTCGACCTTCCGGACGCTAACATTGATCTCGCTCGCCTCCGTCCACAGTGTCGAGTGAGATTTTTCTCGTAATTTTCCGTTCTCCTTCTTCATCCAAAATGACGATCATTACCAGATTCGACGACCCAACCTCATCCGGAAACTCCAACTCCATAGAGAATGTTCGAGCTTCCCCATCTTCCATTCTTGAACAATATCAGAACCCTTATTTTCTTCATCCCTCAGACAGCACCAAGCTTGTGCTCGTTTCCAATCTTCTTACGGAATCGAATTAGGACTCGTGGAGTCAGGCGATGAAGATCGGGCTCACTGTCAAGAATAAACTCGGCTTCATCAATGGTGAAATCCCTCGACCTTCCGGTGAGTTACTCAATTCTTGGATCATATGTAATGGCATTGTCACCGTGTGGATTCTTAACTCTCTTTCCAAAGAGATTTCAGCTAGCATCAACTTCTCCGATTCTGCTCAAGAAATTTGGGCTGATCTACAAGAACGGTACCAGCGTAAAAATCGACCAAGAGTCTTCCAACTACGCTGTGAAATTTCCAACTTATCCCAAAATCAAGATTCTATTACCACATACTATGCCAAGCTGAAAACGTTGTGGAATGAACTCATCTCCTATCGCCCATCTTGTTCTTGTGGGAAATGCACTTGTGGTGGTGTCAAGAACCTACAGACTTACTTCCAAACAGAGTATGTTATGGCTTTCCTCATGGGTTTAAACGATTCATCTGCTCCTATCAGATCTCAGTTGTTACTAATGGAACCAGAACCATCAATCAATCGGGCCTTCTCTCTAGTTGCACAGGAGATTGACCAGAAAATTTATTCTTCATCCTTTGGCAATGCGATATCTTCATCTAATGCCACTGCCCTCCTTGTGAAAAATGGTTCTTCTGCTTCCCATCAGACTGCTCCAAGCTATTCTTGCAACACCAATCAAAACAAGAAGAAGGATAGACCAATTTGCACCCACTGTAATATTCAAGGGATACTGTTGATCATTGTTACAAACTCCATGGATATCCACCAGGGCGCAAGCTTTAAAACCTCCCGAATCAGCAAGAGCAGATCATTCTGATTCTTTATCCTCTTTAACATCTGAACAATGCCAAGGCTTATTGGCTATGCTCCAGTCCCATCTCAACAAGTCCAAAACAGCCACCATAGCAGCAACGTCCAATAAGACAGATACTATCACTCCTACAGCTCACGTTGCAGGTATTTGTTCCCTTTCTGATATATCTTCTGATCAGTGGATACTTGATTCTGGTGCATCAGCTCATATCTGTCATAATAAGGTCTTATTCACTACTCTAAGACAAATTAAACCGACAACTGTTACTTTGCCTAATAAGTCTCAGCTTCTGGTTGAATTTGTTGGGGATATTCAAATCAGTACAGATATCATGCTACAAAATGTGCTATATATATCAGATTTATGTTTCAACTTAATTTCCATAAGCTCTTTAACTTCCTATCTACCCATCATGGTCACTATTTTTAGTGATTTTTGCCTCATCAGGACAAGTACTCTTTGAAGACGATTGGCAAGGCTAACAAATGGAATGGATTATACTTGTTGCAAGCATCAGTTGATAAATCATTACATTTATTTTCACATACTACAGAACTTATTTGTTCTTCCACTACTACTTTCTCTGCTTCTACTTGGCATAATCGGCTTGGACATCCATCATATAAACATCTTAGTTTCCTAAAAGACATTTTACATATAGACATGGATAGTACTTGTACTAAATACTTGATTTGTCCTCTAGCAAAACAAAAACGACTATCTTTTCAAAGCCATCATAGACTTGCTGCTCATGCTTTTGATCTTATACATTGTGACATTTGGGGCTCTTACAATGAACCTACTCATGATGGATATCGTTACTTTTTAACACTAGTTGATGATTATTCTCGGTACACTTGGGTTTTTTTTTATGAGGAACAAAAGTGAAGCTCTTAGTATTGTCCCTCGTTTCTTTCAGTTGATTGAAACTCAATATTGTTTTTCCATAAAAGCTTTTCGATCGGATAATGCACCAAAACTGGCCTTTACTGATTTTTTTCCTGCCAAAGGTGTTCTCCATCAGTTTTCTTGTGTTGAACGGCCTCAAAAAAATTCGGTAGTAGAAAGAAAACATCAACATCTGTTAAATATCGCACGATCTCTGTTATTTCAAGCTAGATTACCTATCTTGTTTTGGGGAGAGTGCATATTGACCACATCTTATTTGATCAATCGCATTCCATCTCATATCTTGTCCTGGCAAACACCTTACTATCGTTTGACTACTGAACATGCTGACTATACTTCACTTTACCTTCTCACAGGACCAAGTTTCAGCCTCTGGCCATTGCCTCTGTCTTTTTGGGATATCCTACTGGCATCAAGGGCTATCGCTTATATGACATTGAGAAGAAGCAATTCTTTATTTCAAGGGATGTTGTGTTTCATGAAGACATATTCTCTTTTCATCAAATCATTTCTCAAGCATAGGTACTTGATCCTTTTCCTGATCTAGTTTTACCATTATCACTTCCATTTTCAGGTGATTTATCCAACAGTGAAGCCTCTTTATCATCCGTTTCTGCTACTTCTGAGCTTTTTGACCAGCGTACTTCACATGACATTTCTCAACCTACTGCTCCCTTTGCACCTGCTGATGATGATGCTGCAGTCACTGATCAGCCCCATCTGTCTTTACTTGACAATTCTTTTCATCGTCGCCGCTCTACAAGGACGACTAGACCACCCTCATATCTCAGGGACTATCATTGCAACCTTCTTTTACACAATCATTCTCAGCAGATAGTTACTAAGTATCCTTTGCAAGCTGTTTTATCTTATGACAGACTGAATCCTATCTACAAGATGTTTGCCCTCAATATCTTAGCCGCATATGAGCCTCAATTTTATCACTAGGCTGTCCTTCATGAACATTGGCGCCAAGCTATGCACGATGAACTTCTAGCAATGGAAACCAATCGTACTTGGTCAGTTGTGCCCTTACCTCAAGGCCAACATTCTATTGGATGCAAATGGATATACAAAATCAAGTATCATGCAGATGGGACCATTGACCGCTACAAGGCACGGTTAGTAGCCAAAGGATACACGCAGCAAGAAGGCCTCGACTATATTGAGACATTTTCTCCTGTTGCCAAGCTTGTTACTGTCAAAGTACTTCTTACTCTTGCAGTCTCAAAAGTTTGGTCTCTACTTCAACTAGATGTTAATAATGCTTTCTTACATGGTGATCTAGTTGAAGAGGTATACATGGATCTATCCTTGGGTTACAAGCACAATGTTGTTCATAAACAGGGGGAGCATCTTGTTTGTCGCTTGCATAAATCCATATATAGCCTTAAGCAAGCATCACGCCAATGGTTTGACAAGTTCTCAAAGGCACTTCTTCACTTGGGATTCTCTCAGTCCAAGTCCGATTACTTCTTATTCACTCGAAGTTCTGCTCAATCCTTTGTTGCTTTTCTTGTTTATGTTGATGACATAGTCATTACCGGTACTTCTTTATCTGTACTACATGAGATCAAAGATCATCTACACAAGACCTTCAGGATCAAAGACTTAGGGTCTCTTCAGTATATCTTGGGTCTTGAAATTGCAAGATCGTCTCAGGGTATTCTTCTATCACAATGAAATTATGCATTGCAGCTTCTAGAAGATCACGGTTTGTTGGCTTGCAAATCGGTTCCTCTACCTCTTGATCCGGCTTTAAAGCTCCAAATTGATGTTGGTACCCTCCTTCCTGATGCAACATTGTATCGAAGACTCATTGGAAGACTGCTATACTTGACTATTTCTCAGCCTGACATAGCTTTTGCTGTTCATAAGCTCAGTCAGTTTGTTGCTCAACCTAGACAGCCTCATCTTGATGCTGCCATGTCCTTACTTATATATTTGAAAGCTTCTCCGGGCCAAGGTATTCTGCTACAACCTGTCCACACATTTCAATTAAAGGCGTATTCTGATGCTGATTGGGGATCTTGTCCTGATTCAAGGAAGTCTACAACCGGTTTCTGCATCTTCTTGGGTGATTCCATAATTAGTTGGAAGGCTAAGAAGCAGTCTACGGTATCCCGTTCTTCTGCCGAAGCTGAATACCGAGCTTTGGCTACTACTACAAGTGAATTGCTATGGGTTGAACAACTTCTTCATGAGCTTTCGGTACCTCTTATTCATCCCTCTTTAATCTATTGTGATAATGAGGCTGCTAACCATATTGCTGAAAATCCGGTTTTTCATGAACGGACGAAGCACATTGAAATTGATTGTCATTTTGTCTGCAATCACATTGTTCGTGGAAATGTTAAACTTCTTCCCATCCGGTCTCACTTGCAGTTTGCTGATATTTTCACCAAGGCTTTGCCCAAAACTTTGTTTTTCTCCTTACTATCCAAGATGGGTATTCTTGATATAACCACGCCATCTTGAGGGGAAGTATTAGAAATTAGTTTATATTTTGTTATAAGTTTGTTATATAGGTAGCTAAAAGGTTAGTCACTGTTGTAATTATGCCTATTTATAGGCTTCTTTTGGTTAATAAATGATATAGTAGATTTATTTACTTTGCTTTAATACATAGGGTGGAAAAAATAGAACCATTAACTTCGAAGTTGATAGTAGAATGCTATGTTAGGTTTATGCTCATTTTGATCCATATAGTACAATTAATTAATTGATATATATGATGGAAGTTTCATCTTCAAATTAACTAATAATAAGATAAATAACTTATCTATTTTATAAAAATTGTGAGGTATTTTATCATTTTAATGTAGGAATTACAATACGTATCATTAAAGATTGTACCACTTTGTGAGTAATTTGACGGTAAAAAATAGTAAGGTATTTTAGGTATACTTTGGACTATTGATTTTGGTCATTTATATAGGATAGTAAAGTATATGGCTCATAATGTCCCTCTTTAAATTCTTGGAACCACGAAGTTAATATTCATTAAGCAATTACACCATCATCATAATTGATGCTTAAGTGTACCACCCACTCAATTTCTCAATGTTTCCTGTATGGCTCGTCCATAGAGAATCTAGATAGTTTCAAAATATACCACTCTGAGGTCTTGTAGAGGTATTTCATAAGTGCTCCAAGATACCTCATGTGATTCATAGCTCCCTACGGGTCCTCTAGACTTCCTCTAAGTTCCTCATGACTCATCTGAGCTCACTTTAGATTCTCCCCATGGGTTCTCTAAACTCTCTTAGGCTCTCCCTATGGAGAACGCTTCTTCATGGGTCTTTTGAGCTTATTAGGCTCTCCACATGGGTTCTCTAAGCTCCCATAGGTTTCCTCATTAGTCCTTTACGCTTTCACTAGCTCTCTTCATGGGTCTTCTAAACTCTACTAGGTCCCTTTGGGTCCTCTAAGCTCCCACTAGACTCTCCCCATGGGTCTTCTGAGTCACACTAAACTCTCTCCATTGGTCTTCTGAGTTGTCATATGCTCTTCTCATGGGTTCTTCAACTCCACTAGGCTCCTTCATGGCTTTTCTGAGCTCTTCTAGCCTCTCCTCATGGGGCCGTTGAGCTCTATTAGGATTTCCCATAGTCCTCTGAGCTCTCTTAAGCTCCCTCATGGATTCGTAGGCCTTCTATCTTTCTAGAATTTCGAACTCAAACTATGTTGATAAATCTTCACATAACAAATGATATAAACCCCAAAATTATTATTACTTAAAAAAGACTCTAAATCTATACTATCTAAAAGAGGTTATTAGAGATAAACTTTTGATTTTTCCTTTTACTCTTTTTAGTAGATGATCATATGGATATATAGGAGACTTTCACATTAAATCCTTGAATAATTAGATTACTTTTAAATTAAGCGCTTAACAAATTTTCAAGAAATTCACTTTAAATGATTATATATTTTTAAAAGAAATCATTTCCTAAAAGAAAAAACTATTCATGTAAAATGACATTTTAAAAAAAAAATCTATTTAAATTCTTTTGAAAATTTTTTATATTATAATGATCAAATAGTTTATTAATTTCAAAATAATATGTATATTTTATTCATAATCCCGTTAAAAATAATTAGTTTTAAACTTTGATCTTTTTTCTAACTTATTATTATTATTTTGCGAGATTTGATTTAAGATCAATCTAAATTTCATCTATAAATTAACTCAATCTAAATTTTATCTATAGATTAACTACGTTACATCATTAATTTTTTAAGGTATCACTCTTTCTTTATTCTCTCTTTTGTTCTGCTTAAGGTATATACACCAGTCTCCTATCATTGTTTGTTTTTATTTTATATTCCATTGAAAAAGCTTTTTTGTATTTATTTTCTATTGGTTTTTTTCTTTAATATGAATTGTCTATATTTTTCCCCTTTCCTTAAGGTTATGAATATGGTCTACTGAACTCATGTTTGTTTTACTGTCTTCCTTAGTCATTGTTGAAGGAGAAATTTTGGACCAATCATAAATTACCACATCATTTACCAAATTAATGAGAATTTATAAATCATATAATTTAGGACTAATTAAAAATTGACATGTGTCCTAAATTGAAATTGAAGACATAAATTAGCGAATCTCGATGATGCCATGTGTATTCATCATGACCGTTGGATTGAATCAAATAATTTGATCCAATTTGATATTATTTTTTTGGGCTATACATCAATTGAGCCCAAAAAGAGACTTAATTTGACTCAAATGTCAAATAAAATCCAAATCCAATTAAATGGTCTCAAGGGTCAGGTTCATGGACCAACCAAGCCCTAGCCCACCAAGCCCACCTGAGAACTATTTAAATGGAGGAGTTCTCTTCATTAGTAGGGGTAAAAAAATTTTACATTCTAAACCTAGAGAGAATTCTCTGCAATCAAAAGACTTCTTGACTCCTGAAGTCCAAACCGCTCCTTGAAGCTCAAGTTCAGAAGATACAAAGATTCTTCCAGGACTTCCACTTTAGGAACATCACACATTCCACTTCCCCAAGTCAAGTATAGGCATTCAACTAAGTGAGAATAAGAGGATCATGTACTAGAGATTATACCACATCACAACAAATCAACACAAACATAAGTTAAAATCCACGAAACAAGTTTTTCCGGAGACCTCATGCGAATAAATTGGCACACTAAGTGGGACATCTCTACCTCTCATCTTTCTCTCATCATTCAAACAAATCAATGGTGCCAAAGAAAACAGCATCCAAGGTAATTGTTGTAAGTGACTTCTACACGAGACCTATCACCTGAAATAATTCAAAAGAAGTTATGCAGAAGCAAGAGCAAGGTTCTGTCATCGCACATAACATCTATAAAGTCCCCTAAAGGCAAGATTGTCATCAAGGAAATTCTTTGTTTGACAACTCTACTTCGGCTCTAGCAAGTCAAAGAGGGAATTATATTTGGATGTAATGTTTGTCATGATAGCGGATGTAAGACCCGAAGCGGGCATGACAGAGATGGAAAGAAAGATAAATTGCCTTATCAAAGCTGTAGAGGAGCGAGACCACAAAATCGCTACCTTAAAAGAACAGATGCAATCTCGTGAAACTACTGAGTCAAGTCAAACTCCTATTGTCAAAGCCAATGACAAAGAGAAGATCGTGTTGCAAGAAAATCTACCGCAGTAGTCAACTTCTGTTGTCTCATTGTCGGTCCAACAATTGCAGGTTATGAACACCAACTCCATCAGAGCTCAATATAGAGGCTCATCTCAAAATTCTTTTATGTACACCAAGTCGTACACTAAGAGGATTGACAACTTGAGGATGTCTGTTGAGTACCAACCCCCGAAGTTCCAACAATTTGATGGAAAGGGCAACACATTGCACACTTTTTTGAAATATATGAGAATGCAAAAACCAAAGGAGATGTGCTAGTTAAGCAGTTTGTCCGAACTCTGAAGGGAAAGCTTTTAACTGGCAAACTGATCTAGAGTTAGAGATGATCGACAGTTGGGAGCAACTTGAAAGAGAGTTCTTGAACTGCTTTTACAGCACTAGGGGTACTATTAGCATAATGGAGCTAACGAATGCCAAACAGTGAAAGGGAAAGCCGATCATCGACAATATTAACCGATGGAGAGCTCTAAGTCTTGACTGCAAAGACAGAATCACCAAATGTCTGCTATAGAGATGCGCACCCAAGGCATGCACTGAGGTCTCCTTTACATTCTACAGGGGATAAAACCCCATACTTTTGTAGAATTGGCGACTTGCGCTCACGATATAGAGCTGAGCATCGCCAATAGGGGAACTAAGGATTACCTAGTCTCTAAAGTGAATAAAGATAAGAAGGCAGTAAAAAGCACCGAAAAGATTGCGATGAATGCCACAAGGAATAAATGATTATTAATACAATGCCGCTGAAATTTTCTTCCAAAGGAAAGGACAACAAAATTGAGAAGAGGGATGACAGATGTGAAAGACGTTGCCTAACTCTGAAAGAAAGGCAGGAGAATGTTTATCTGTTTCTTAATTCTGATGTTGCGGATATGCTTAAGCAACTTCTAGAAAAGCAACTTATTCAGTTGTCAAAATGCAAACGACTAAACAAAAAAAGTGGACGATCCTAACTACTGCAAGTATCACAGGGTTATCAACCATCCAGTCGAAAAAAGCTTTGTGTTGAAGGAGCTGATTCTAAGGTTGGCTTGTGAGAAGAAGATTGAACTGGATATAAATGAAGTGGCTCAATCAAATCACGCTGCAGTCGAAGTAACTTAAAGTGTTCTAGCATTAATTATGCTTTATGATGAAAGAGAAAGCTTGGTCCAGTTTGGGAACCTTGAATCTGTAGTTATTCGATTTCAGCAAGCTATCCCAATGTCAGATTCTAAGAATAGAGATGAACATGTTGATGAAGATGATGACGAAGGATGGATCCATGTGACTCATCCGAGTCAAGTTCTACACAAAAATAAGTGCACTCTTATCGAAGGTATAGAAGAGGGAACAAGAATCAGAAAAAGAAGGGAAGGCTTAGAAGTCTAAGCTTGTTGAGGGGGAAGAAAAGGACTTTTCTCAACCCATGCAATATGTTGAAGGAACTCGTATGAGGAGAAGCTTGAGCGATAGCGGATCAACCAAATTCCATTAATTATTGAATACAAAATTTATAGTAAACAAACAAATAGATATTCATTTAAATTAAATTACAACATGCTATTCAAGAAAAAGGGTTTCAAGAATTTCACCTTTTTAGACCTTTTTCTTCATGAATCCTCCCTCGAACGGTCACGTACAACTTGAAGGCCTTCTTCAAGAATTAATCTCGAATCAAAACCTAGACACTACCACATTATTACCTTAATATTCTCATGTGAGAACCCAGGAGCGGTGGGCTCTGACTATTTTGGTTTAGAGGGAAAGTTTAGGTAGAGGAGGAAGAAGATTGAGACCTTTTCACATGAACACTCAAAGATACAGAACCCTTCTGTAAATTTTTTCTCAATCGTTTAACACCAACGTTGAAACAGAAAAAGAAAACGATTTTCTTTTATTCTTTTTACAATAAAGAGTAATCACTCCACTAAAGTGGGTGGAGAGAAAAGATGGGGAAAGGAGTTGTAACTCCCTTCCTTATTATTCAAACAATAATAATAATATAAATATAAATATGATAACTAACTTATCATATTATGTATATATTATATTATATGTTATATCAAATATAACATATAACCTATAGTTTTAATATTGTATCATATATAATATAAACTATAGTTTATTTTCTCTATAATATGGCATTTAATATAAATCTCATTTATATTAAATTTAACAACTATGAGTCTCATTCATAGAAAATATATATGAATCTCATTCAAATATTGATTTCCTCTCATTAAGCTATAATGTATCAAATACATTACAACAATTATATCATACATAATTAAATCCCTCTATTAATTTGAACAATTCAAATTAATCAAAAAACTGATTCTCAGCTAAATCCTTTTGAGCTACCAAGGGGACCTCATGGACCTGTAGTTTGAAGCTTCAACAGTACATGAATAATTAATTAAACTCTTTAATTACATTGTTTACTATCCGTTAATTGTCAGGCATTCCACTAAAGACCAATAGTTGCACTCTTCACACTACAGATATATTTCTTTGTCCATTGGATATAATCAATCAACAGTATGATGACCCTTCACAAATTGCTCGTAAGTATAGCTGGACAAAATTATCGTTTTGCCCCTGTAGTTACATCTACCTTCTTAAGTATCACTGATCTCTCTAATAAACAATAGATCATAGTCCTACTATGACTAAACCCCTCTAGGGCCAGAAGAAGGTGTGACGCCACATTATTCAAAACCCAGAATCAATCCTTAGGGGAGCAATTTATCTACTTACCTCTGCTTCGAGGAAGAAGTGAATTCCATCTTGTGTAGCTATGTTCCCAACTCTCCAATCAGACGAATCCCCAAAATGTTAGGCTTGTTGAGTTAACAATCTGGACACTTTAACCCATACAAATTAAAGGACCGCCCTCATAGGTAGGAGTTCACAACTCACTCAGGATTCAGGTCATGTTACCCATGGTGATCCTGGTGAAATGTAGCCACTATTATGAATGGTGTTATGCAATAAGACTAAATATTTCGTGGTCCGGTCTTATACAAACTCCTTTGTATAGAATATCCCCGCTCGCATGTCTAATACATGAATGATTAGGATTAGATCTTTTTAACACTTTACAACAATTGTAACACCTACAAAGCGGGTCATACTCGTAGTGTCACAGGATAAGATACCCAGCCGTATAACATGATCCACCCGTATGTCTCCACATACATGTTTAAGTTACAATGACAACCTTGGATGTTAGTTTATTGGTTTATGGTTAATGCAACTAAAATATCAAATATTTTATAGACAATAAAATGGCACATATTTTATTAAATACAAAATGAATATGTTCATACAATGTTTATAAACTATAGGACTCTATGAGATTTAGCGCATCAACCCCAACACATGTGACACTAGCAAATTTCCTTCCAAAGGACTTCTACAATGACTATTCAAAGAAAGCACCAAAAGTTGTTACGTGTCATACAGTTAGCATGGTAGAAAGCGAGGATACTCCTTTTAATTCATTGGAGACGGTAGAAGAATCAAAGAATTTACCATCGTTCAACATAAATGACTTGTTGTCACTTCCTCCGACGACTAAGATAACTCTCATCGATGTGTTGTTGGCCTCAAATGCATCTAGTGCTCCAATGTCTATGATGTGCACTTACTGTACGTTCATAGGTTTCACAAACGAGGATCTATTGTTGGGATGAAAGCCTCATATTAGGCCTTTGTACGTCTCAGGATACATTCGTGAACAGAAAGTTGGTTGAATTCTTATTGATAATGGATTAACTGTCAATATTATGCCTAAGTAACCTATGAAACAATTAGGCATCCTAATGGAAGAGCTGTCAAACAGTGGCTTAGAACTTATCGTTCGGCGACCTAAAGGCCCACACATTGTTCTATGTCATAGATTCAAATACCACATATAAGTTGTGTTGGGGTTGATGCTCTAAGTCTCGTGGTCTTGCAATTTGTAATTGTATTGTACAAATTTTTTGTTTTTCTAATAAACTAAGAGTATTTTATTTGACATTTAGTTGCATTAACCCACAAAACCAATAAACTAAGATCCAAGGTCACCTTCTGTAACTTAAACATGTATGTGGAGACATACGGGTAGATCATGTTTAAGTGATAACCTAAACAATCTGTAGAAGATGGATAAGGTTGGGTATCTTATCTTGGTGACGCTACGAATATTACCCACTTTGTAGTTGTTACAATTGTTGTAAAGTGCTATAAATGATCTGATCCTGGTCATTCATGTGGAGACATGTGAGCGAGGGTATTCTATACAAAGAGTTTGTATAAAGCCAAACCACGAAATGAATAGTCTTTCTATATAACACCGTTGCGAGAAGACTTATATTTCACCTAGATGACCATAGGTGACTTGACCTGGATCCTGAGTGAGTTGTGAACTCCTATCTATGAAGGCAGTCTTTTGATCTACATGGGTGAGAGTGATCAGTTTTGCCCACTCAATATGCCTACCATTTTAGGGATTCATCTTATTAGGGAGTTGAGAATGCAGCTACATAAGAAGAAATTCACTCTTTTTCTATAATTAGAGTAAGTAGAGAAATTACTCCCTTTAGGACTGATTCGGAGCTTGAACAATGTGGCGCCACACCCTCTTTTGGCCCGAGAGAGGTTCGGTTATAGTTGGACTATAACTTATTGTTCATTAGAGGGATCAATGGTACTTAAGGAGTTAGATGTAACTATAAGGGCAAAAACGGTAATTTTGACCAAGTTGTACTTATGAGCAATTTTTGAAGGGTTAACACATTGTTGATTGATTATATTGAATGGACATAGAAATATATTTGTAGTGCAAAGAGTGCAGCTACTGATCTTTAGTGGAGTGACCAATAGTTCATTGAAGTTGATTAATTTAATTATAGAGTGTAATTAATAAATTAAGTAGCATTGGAGCTTCAATCTATAGGTCCATAAGGTCCCCTTGGTAGCTCAATTGGGATTAATGAGAATCGAATTAATTTATAATTAATTTCAATAGATCAAATTAATATAGGTAATTAATTATATATGATATAATTAATATAGTGTATATGATACATTATAATATAAAATTTTATTTGAGAGAAAATAAATATTTGAAGATGATCCAAATATTAATTATATGAATATGATTCATATTATATTATATATGTTAGATGGGAGAATATTAAACTATAGGTTATATTATATGTGATATAATATAAACTATAGGCTATATATTATATTAGATATAACATATAGTTTGATGTATGATGTATTGTATATAGTAAGTTAGTTATTATATATATATATATATACATACATACATACATACATACATACATACATACATACATACATACATACATACATACATGTTTATTAAATTAATTAATTTGAAAATTAGTTTTTTTAATTTATTAATTTTTAAATTAATAACTTATTTATTTAGGAGAGAGAGTTGTTTGATAACTCTCCCTTGATTCTCTAAAAAAACATGTAAGTGGGAGGTTTTTGTAGAAGACAATGTTTCTCTAGCAGATTTCTCTACAAAAAAAATTCCTCTCAAAATCTTTCTCCCTCCCTCCCCCAAAATTAAAAGCGAAGCCCACACACTCTCGTCAATTCTCACCCTTTGAGAATACAAGGGTTCCGTAGTGGTGGTGTCGAAATTGGGTTTTTGTTTGCTGTATATTTTTGGCATTGGTGGGTTCGTGTTTGAATTGTTTGTGACCAGAGATGATTTGGTTACGAGGTAGATCTTCAAGGGCTAGTATTACCAAATCCCTTATTTCCTCTCTTTTTGTATAATTAAGAATGTTGTTTCAAATTTCACATTATTGTTCCCGTCCTCTGAATTTATGTATGTTTATGTAAAATTAAAAATTGGGCTACGATTCGTATTTGCATCGGGTGTTCGTGCATCCTTCAAGTTGTTGTTGGGTCAGCCTTGGATTCACAAAATGGAGTGATCTATAACCCTACACCATTGTTTCAAGTTTTATCAAAATGGTATTAAGCAAGTTGAAACAGACTCCAACCCATTCTTAAAAGTTGAGTCTTACTTCGTACACGCGAAGTTTTACTTGAAGAATGATGGTAGTGGTGAAGCAATGCCTATCAAGAAGCAGTGAAGCAATGCCTATCAAGACCGCTTTAATAAAGGATGAAGGTGAACCCAAGCCAAGATCACAAGCAGGTGCAAGAAAAGAAATAAGCAACAGGGCGACTTTCTCTAACTCTAAAGAGAGTGAGGCATCTACTAGCACTACAAAGATTACAATTTTAAAAGACGAAAAGATTCCGAGCCCTCCAATCTTACATTATATCCCTTTGTCAAGACGTAGGAAGCGTGAGTCACCGTTTGTGGAATGCTCAAAGGAGTTGAGGGTCAATGATATTGAAATCTGAAAGGAAAATTTTGTTACAACACTCACAAAGATAACGAAACAGGAAATCCATAGACCAAAAATAGACCTAATAAAAGTCAATATGCCTAAAAGACGAACGAAGATAGGTTCGACCCTCAGGCTTACAACCTACTGGCGATAGTAGGTTATGATTTTGCAACTCATACTAAGTTCAAAAGCTTGAAGATCTATGAGTGGCTTGAGTTTTCTTCGAACTAGAAGAAACTTTTGCAGGAAGGGCATGCTAAACTTTTGTAGGAAGGGTGTGCTATACCTGCATTGAGAAAATGACTTGGATATAAGTCATTAAAGCCAATCTGTATAACCAGAAGGTTGAAGGGAAAGGTAGTCGACAACAACCACATAACTGTAGAGGAGTTCGATAATACAAAAGAAAAAAAGGCCAACAATCGAAGAGCCTCAGCCTTTAATCGTATTTAACCTCATGTCGCATGTGCTTTAGTGTTTGAAAGATTAAGCATGATGGTAAAAGAGAGAGAAAGTCAGAGCGCAGCACCTAGCCTTAGTCGGCGCTCGGCCTTTCGAAGGTTGACTATGCCTTCAAAGGTAGAAGAGGTCGTTTGTCAAATGCTAGGAGAAGTACGACCATCAACCTTCAAAATATTAAGCATGGCTACAAAGAAAAATGGAGCATCTCATGTGTCGATTTCCGATTGTCTTAAATGTGAAGGTGCTGAGAGTGGCTCTGGAAAAAAATGGTCTAAGAAGGTTAAGGGTAAAGGAGAGATCTGCAGTAATTTTCCTAATGTAGCTATAAAGAAGAAGGAACTGAAATCTTGCGCGTCAGTTTGGCGCCCCTTAAGCATAAAGACACTGAAAGTCAATCAGGTGAGAAGTCATCTTATGAAACAAAGGGCAATGGAGAAATTTGTAGCATTGTTCCTTTGCCAATGAAAAGAAAGATCTTTGTTTCTCTCAACACAAGTGAAGGTTCGCTAAAGGTAAAAAGGCGTGATATCATCTTCACTAATTATGAAAATGAAGGCTTAGAACAGGAGGAAGGTGAAACTTCATATCACCACATTTTTGTCATCAAAGCGGTAAGTGAAATATCTGAGGAAGATGTGGATGATGCTCCACAGACTCTTGAAGATCAGGGTTAGTCAACTGTGGATGAACTTAAAGAAGCGAACCCCAGTACAGTAGAGAAGCCGCACCCAACTTTCATTATGTTGGGTTTATTAATGTGATTAATATGTAATTGATTATGGATGTGATCTATAATTTAAATTAAGTTGGAGAGAAATATTTGAATGAGATTCAAATATTTAATTCAAGTGAATTAGATTCATAATTAATTAATTAATTAAATTTATAGAGATGTGATTCATATAAACATATGATGTTTATTTATGTTAATTAAATATATACTTTAAATTGGATTGAGTGTATAGATGGTTATTTAATTAATGTGCTAATTAGTTAAATAAATTTTATTTAATTAATTGAGCACAAGGGTAAATTGGGAAAGACTTGGAGAAATCTCTCTACCAAATAAATTTTATTTAATTAATAGATGGTTATTTAATTAATGTGCTAATTAGTTAAACTCTTCTCCATATAAATTCTTTCTTGTAGCTCTTTTAGGGCAAAAATTCATTTGGTGAATTTTAACCTAGCCTCCAAAATACAAATCCTCTCTTTACTCACTAAGAGAAATCTCTCTACCTCTTCCTCTTCCAATTAGTTGGATACCACCTATTCTTCTATTGGAATCCTTGAGAATAACAAGGTGTTCTTATAGTTGTGTTCAAGTTCGATTTAGAAGAAGTTCGTGCCAAGCTCGAAAGAATTTTTTATGGAGCTCGGGAATCTTCAAAGGTAAGAATGGTTCTTTCTTAGTTTTCCTTCTCTAGAGCATGTTATTATGTATGTTTATCCATCATATGCTTTGTTTTAGAGCATTGTTTTTGTTTATTCAAAAATCAATTTTCTAGATACAAGGTGTTCACATGCTTGCACTCGAGATTTGATCCCTAAACGTTAATGCATCCCTCTCTAGTGAGGAAGAGAGCAAATACATAAGTTTACTAATGAGTACAGGGATATATTCGCTTGGTCATACAAAGAAATGTCGAGCCTTGATCCAAAGTAGCAATCCATCATTTTACGATCAAACAAGAGTATCAACCAATTAAACAAGCTCAATGATGCTTTCAAATAGAGCTTATTCCTCAAATTGAAGCCAAAGTCATTAAGTTGATTGAAGCAGGTTTTATTTGTGAAGTCAAATAACCAATGTGGATAACCAATTTCATTCCTATTAGAAAGAAGTATGGATAGCTTCGCATCTGTCTAGACATTCTTGATCTAAATAACACGTGCCCAAAAGATGATTTCACATTACCCATCACAAAAATCATGGTTGATGCGACTACGAGGCACGAGGCCTTATCCTTTATGGATGGGTTGCGTACGGCTCTCATAGATGAGGAAATGACAGCTATTCGGAATCCAAATGGAATTTACTATTATAAGGTGATGCCTTTAAGATTAAAGACTACTGGTTCTAGATACGAATGTGCCATCCAAATAGTGTTTGATAATATGCTACACAAACACATCGAGTGCTATGTTGACGATCTCATGGTAAAATCCAAAAAAAAAAAGACAATATCACCTAAAGGATTTAAGAATTGTGTTTGATTGCCTATAAAAATATCAACTAACGATGAACCCTCTTAAGTGTGACTTTTAATTTAAAGACCCTTTTTTTCTCTCCACTCACGTAAGTGGATGGATTGTGTTATTTATTTTTGGAGAAAAGAGAGTCTCCTTGATCATGATGACAAAGTAGAGAGACAAAAATGTTCTCTTAGAGTTGTTGTTCTGGGAGATCAATCACAATTCCTCAACCTACTCTCTACTCTCAATCATTTCCTCATTCCAAAATAGTCAGAGTCCACCACTCTTGGATTCTCTATCTGAGAATACCAAGGTCACCTTCATGGTAGTGTCTGTTTCTTGATCGAGGGATTTTTTAAGAAGGTCTTCAAAGGTAAGGGTTTCTGAAATCCTAAGTTTCCTTTTAATTAAACATGCTATAGTTTATGTAAATGCATAATTTTTTCTTTCATTTTTGTAAAAATTATTTTCTCTAAAAATTAAAATTGGGACGATCTCGCTTCCGCTCAAGGTTCTTTTCAATGAGATCCTTCGCATCCCTGTTTTGATTAAGAAGTTGTGTAATAGGGTTGCTTTGACCTTTTCGCAGTCATCACTATGTTGATCAAAAAGTGATATTGTATGGTTATTTAGACCTTTTCGAGGTCATCCCTATGTTGATCAAGCAGTGTGAATAAGGTTGTTTGGACCTTTTCAAAGACATCCCTATGTTGATCAAAAAGTGATATTGTAGGGTTGTTTAGACCTTTTCGAGGCCATCCCTATGTTGATCAAAAAGTGCTATAGTAGCATTGTTTATACCTTTTTGAGGTCATCCCTACGTTGAGTAAGCCGTTGCGTAATAAGGTTGTTTAGACCTTTCCAGGTCCATCCTTATGTTATCCCTATGTCGATCAAGAAGTGGTATTGTAGGTTGTTTAGACCTTTCCAGGGTTATCTTGACTTTGATCAAACGATTATGTAATAGGGTTGTTTATACCTTTCTAAGGTCATCTCTATGTTGATCAAGAAGCGTTATAGTAGGGTTGTTTAGACCTTTTTAAGGTCATCCCCACATTGATCAATATGTTATGTAATAGTGTTGTTTAGACCTTTCCAGGGTCATCCCTATGTGTGTCAAACCGACAGTCACGTATCGAGACATCCCTGCAAAAAAAAAAAAAAAAAAAGTCACCCATCTTTTTGCAAATATATGAAGTCGATGAGGTAAAAAAAGATTATTCCCTTGAAGCGCAAGTTGCTAGTAATTTTTAACTACTGAAAAAAAATGAGGATAAGTTAGTAAATTGAAAATATATATAT
Organism: Benincasa hispida; assembly: GCF_027475165.1. NCBI lineage: Eukaryota > Viridiplantae > Streptophyta > Magnoliopsida > Cucurbitales > Cucurbitaceae > Benincasa > Benincasa hispida. Next base: position 57,455,229 of record NC_143485.1, read on the forward strand.
ATATATTTAAAAAGTAAAATAGGAGGGTGATAGAAAATTAAAAGAGATTTGTTTAAAAACTTGAATAAAATAAGAAAAGAAAAGAAAAGAAAAGATAAAAAGAGAGAAAAGAAGAAAGAAAAGAAAAAAAATGAAAAGAAAATAAAGTAGAAAGAAGAAAAAGAAAAGAAGAGAAAACAGAGAATAAAAAACAAAATTTTCGAAGAAAATAAGAAAAAGAAATAAAGAAATAAAAAGAGAAGAAAAGGAAAAAAGGAAAGAAAAGAAAAAAAAAAAAAGAGCACAATATTGTGAACTTGAGGAGCACAACGGGAACACAGGTACCAATAAAATATAATATTAAAATAAAATAATATAATGTAATAATAAAATAAAATAAATATTATATATAAGTATATGAAATAAATAAATAAATAAGTAAATAAAATAAAAAGGATGGATTTCTCCACTTTCTTCCGTCTTTCTGGATTTTGCCCAATATATGTGTTTTCCAAAATCCACCAAATGCCACTATTTATTGGCAATTTAGCAAGGAGAAGGTGGATTACATGGACACTAATAATGTGTAATGTTAAGACACAGACAAAACTTTGGTGAAATGAGGGCATGACACATGGTAAGTGGACACTAAGCATGAGCATCTAATGGGCATCTATTATCATAATATTTATAATACTTTCCTTTGATGTCCATGATATATATGAAATATGTCTCGTTACAACCTTACTAGGAAAAAATCCATTGGGAAAAAAGTCCTAGTGAAGGAAAAATAGTACATATTGTGAGGATTGATGCCCTAAACTCTCGTTGGGTCCTATAGTTTGTAAACACAGTATTGAACAAACGCTTGTGATGTAATAATATATAATATTTTCTTCACTATTGTCTATGGAACATTGGATGTTTTAATTGCTTTAGCACATACTAATAAACTAAGATCCCTGGTTGTCGTTGTAGCTTAAGCATGTATGTGGTGACATGCAGGTGGATAATGTCTTAAGTGATAACTAAAATGATCTGTAGTATATGGATGTTGGAGGGAAACCTTATCCTGATAACGCCACGGATGTGACCCGCTTTGTAGAATAGTTACAAGTTTTGTGACTTGCTACAGATGGTCTGATCCTGATCATTCAAGTGGAGACATGCGAACGGGGACGTCCTATACAAAGAATTTTGTACAACACCGAACCACGAAGTGTTATATTCTCATTATATAACACCATTAATGACAGAGACTTCACTTCACTAGGATGACCTAGGTAACATGACCTCAATCCTGAGTGAGTTAGGAACTCCTGCCTTTGAGGGCGGTCCTTTGGTTTGCATGGGTGCGATGGCCAGATCGCCGACTCAAACCTACCACTTTGGGGATTTGTTTGATTTGGGAGCTGAGAACTCAGCTACACAAGATGGAATTCACTCCTTCCCCAAAGTAGGGGTAACTAGATAGATTTCTCCCTTAAAGGCTGATTCCGGGACTTGAATAATGTGGCGCCACATACCTTCTCATGGCACGACAAGTGTCCACACATAGTAGGACTATGTGGTATTGTTCATTAGAGGAGTTAGTGGTACTTAAGAAGTTGGATGTAACTACAGGGGAAAAAAAGTAAATTGGCCCAGTTGTACTTACGAAAGTCTGTAAAGGGTTATTGTACTGTTGATTGGTTATATTCGATGGACACAGAAATATATATGTGGTGAAAAGAATGCAGCTTTCGGTCTTTAGTGGAATGCCTAGCTATTAAAGAGTTTAGTCAGCTATTCACGTACTGTTGGAGCTTCGAGCCATAGGTCCACAAGGTCCTCTTGGTAACTCAATGGATTCAAGTTGAAAATCAGTTTTTGGGTCAGTTTGAAGTGTTTAAATTGACTAGAAGGAGTTCGATTATATATGATATGATTGAACTGGTCAATTATATATGATATAGTTGACATGGTGTATGAGATACATTAATTGGAGAAAAATGATATAAATATGATTTATATCTAGTGGAGGAGAAACAGACTATGGTTCATATGTTGCATTTTATATGATATTAAACCATAGGTTATAAATATAATATGTTTATATTTATTTTTTAATTTAAACAATTATGAGATAATCTTTGCGGTTTTTTCTCCTAACTGAATGAGATAGTGGGAGGATGTAATCAGTTTTCGTAACTGAAGGATAAATTGAATTTTTTTTTCATTTAGAAAAAAAAATTAGAGATTCGCTCACCGTTGAGTATACTACCTATCGCCTAGCAAACCTAGAGCATACACGATAGCTCAAAGTTTACTAAACGATCGTGTACACGTGTGCATTTCCTAAACGATCACATAAAATTGCATAAACGATCGTCTAGCTTTTTCTAAGCGATCGCACGCCCGAGCATTTTACTAAACGATCGTCTATATGATCAGCCCAGTTTACTACACGATCGTGTACCTTTACCTAAATGATCAAGCATCCGTCTATACGATAGATATCTGATATCTCCCACTTGCTTGGTCGTGGTAAATCATTGTTCCTTCCTCCTTCCCTCTACCAAATCCAACAGAGCCCACACCTCCTGGACTCTTACTCCAAGAATACCGAGGGTTTCGAGTGGTGCTGTATTCCCTGCTGTCTTGTTCATGAGGAGTCTGTTTGTGGGTAGACGACAGTGAGATTTGGTGGACGATAGCTTGGATGATCTCAATGACAATGAGATTTTCTTCCTTGAAGAGAGCGAGATTGAAAGGCGAAGAAAAGTTCTTCAACTGGTATGTATCTTATTCTCTTTGTTGTTTAAAGTTCAAAGCATGCTGTAATTTGTTGTTAAATGCATAATTAATCTGTTTGATTGTGAATGCGGTAATTTTATCACAATGAGTTTGGAATGATCTTACTTACGCTCAGATGTACTCTTTGATAAGAGTCCCTTCAATTGGTATCAGAGCCAGATTTTGATATTCCAAATTCATTGATGCAAAGAATAACATTCACTTTCTCGGTGGGTAAAGCATATCTACACTCTGTTTAAATGTTAAATGGTTTGGTGGATCTGGATTAATGGAGTTTTCTGGGATGAAGCCCCTGGTTATTTAAATTCTTTTACATTCAAAGTTAATTGTAAGGACCCCTACGTTTTTGGGCATATTAACCTGCTATTGAATCTTTAAATTCAAAGTGTTTGAGTCTCTGTGAGTCGTTCGTGATGAGGCTTCAAGGCAATGAATTTCGAGGACGAAGACGACCAAGTGTTGGTCGGGTCAGGTAAACGATGGGGTAAACGATCGTTGAGTATTGGATACTTGGGAGCATGTTGACGCGCGCACACTAGATGATCATGTAGCTCAACAAGCTTCACTGCTTAGTTCTTGACTACATGATCCCAGAGTAAATTTGTTACTTATCGCTTGTTAGGTGATCGTCTAGACGATTGTGCTTCACATCAACGTCATCGTCTAAACGATCGTTTAGACTCGCAGGTTAATGTCTTGTGCACTAAACAATCGGGTACCGCGTGCTTCATCACATTGTAAATGGTACTTGATTGTAGCTAAATGATCATGTATACCCGGCCGCGTATACTAAACGATAGGAGCTTCACCTGGGTGGTTCAAGATCTGGTTCACCTGTGAACCGATTTGCTCGATGGAAAATGTAATAGATACAATTTTATTTCACGTTTTGAGGCAGTTCATCTTGTTCCATTAATCTTTTATATGGTATGCCATATCGTAGAAATCCCACCTTAGGTTATGCATTTGTCATGCATCATCTCTTTATTGTAAGTTTTATGATTTAGAGAATCTTGATTTAAATTACATAAGAGTATGCTCATGCATTATATAAAATAAGAGTTATATTTATGCATGCATCAAGCATAGACATGCATCATCTTTATATTATAAATGTTACAATATAAGGGTGCATGGAACCATGTTTTCTTGGTTCGTTACATGTATATAAAAGTTATATATAGTAATGAATGAACATTGCATGAAGCATGACACATAGGTTAAATTTATAAGTGTTATGAATAACTAGTTGTGTGGCAATGTATATGGTTTTAGTTGTTTTTGTTATGAGAGTTATAAGGAAATTAGAACTAAAATATATAAGAAAGACATGCATGTGAACTTAGGTTTGAATCATGGTTTTAAAAGTGTTTTAAACTTGGTTGAGATAGACCTAAGATCATGGTTCGAATAAGATTAGCAACCGAGGCTTTAATCTTTTAATCAGTTTAATAGGATTAAATTGACTAATAAAAGGTTAACGTGTAACAAATCTATCTATAAGGGACCTTTTGTCTAAGCGGGATCTGTCTAGGCTGGGATATTTAAGGTGACGGAAATGAAACACCCCTACCTGGGAACCTACTTGGAAAGGTGAATTAGATAGATTTGATGCATGCATGCAAATTTGAGGACAGTCCATTAAAGAGTTTAATGTGACTACTTGCACTTGTTTAATTTCAAAGACAATAGTTGTTTTTGGGAAAATTAAATTGATTTAGATTAAAATCAGTAGTCGGATGGTCTAAGTTAATGAACCTCTAGGTAGAACATTCAGTGGGAGGTATTTGGGGTATCTGATACTTCATTTAAACCTCTTCGCGTTTCTCTATTTATTGTCCACACCGTGAGATCTATCCCTGACCTCGTGGCACCCTCGATGTGTCTCCCTAAAGGATGGTGTTTGGATAGGTTACTATCAAGGTAGACAGAGAGAATATTCATAGTAAGTGGGAGCAGAACGTGCGACAGCATATCCCACGGTCTCTCTCGTTAGGTTGGATAAAGTTTTTGTGCATCGCCTCGAGGCACCCTGGGAGTGTCCCCCCTATAGGATGGCAGTTTTGCATATTTCTTTATCTGATCTCCTGTATAGGATAAGGTCGTTTTAGTCTCTTGTCCTTATATGTTTTTTCCCTATAATGGGCGCGTTAGGGCGGGACTCTAGGGTTGAAAACGAGGGGTTACACTTATGTGGAATTGTTAAGGGTTAACACTTCTAGACCAAACAAATGGTGATTGTTAGGGGTGGTTAAAAGAGTCATTTTTGCCTAATGGTTAAGAGTGTCTCATCCCAGTGAAGGGGCATCTGACCACCCCACCGATGACGTTTGTCTTGCCTCGCTGGGACATCATTGCAAAATAGAAGTCTTTTCACTTAAGGTACTTGGAAACTATTTTGCTAAAACCAAAATTGGTGTTAAAATGTGGTTTTGTATAGACTTATTAAGTTTGTTCTGTTTAGAGCAACGTAAATATGGCCACCGCCACATTTTCTCTACTTAGCGCCGATAAACTGATTGGTGAGAATTACACAAGTTGGAAACGCACGTTCACAACAATTTTGATCATCAATGATCTCATGTTCGTCCTTACGAAGGAGTGACCTTCTATTCCACCTTCTAATTCCACTCAAAATTTTTGGGAGGCCTATGAGCGTTGGACACGAGCGAATGAGAAGGCCCAAGCCTATATCTCGGCCAGTCTTAATGACGTTTTGGCCAAGAAGCATGAGCCCATCGTCTCAACGCGTGACATCATGGAGTCTCTTCGGGGGATGTTCGGACAACCGTTTAGACAGCTTAAGCATGAGGCTCTTAAATGCATCTTCAACTCCAAAATGGAGGAAAACACCTCTGTTCGTGAACATGTGCTTAATATGATGGTCCACTTCAATGTGGCAAAGATGAATAGGTCTAGCATTGATGAGAGCATCCAGGTTATCATTATCCGGCATTCGTTGCCAGATAGATTGAGTCCATGGTCTCAGCGCGTGAGATCATGGAGTCCCTATGGGGGATGTTCGGAAAATCATCTAGACAGCTTAAGCATGAGGATCTTAAATGCATCTTCAACTCCAAAATGGAAGAAGGCACCACTGTTCGTAAACATGTGCTTAATATGATGGTCCACTTCAATGTGGCAGAGATGAATGGGTCTAGGATCGTTGAGAGCAGTCAGGTTAGCATTACCTGAATTCGTTGGCGAATAGATTCCTACACTTTTTTAGTAATCCGATTCTTAATAAAGTGAACTATACCCTTACAATTCTCCTCAATGAGTTGCAGACTTTCCAATCCTTACTAAAATGTAAGAAGAAGAAGGGAGGTGAGGCAAATGTTGCTTCATCTTCAAAGATGTTCCTTCAAGGTTCGACCTTAGGGACAACGTCTGCATCTTCTACTTTTAACACTACCAAGTGGAAGAAAAAGAATGGTGGTAAGGGGAAGGGGAAGGCACCTACTAACCCATAGCATGCTGCCTAGTAGGGTAGGCGTCCAGTGTCGGTTGATAAGGGAAAGTGTTTCCACTGCAACCAGGACAGGCACTCGAAGAGGAATTATCCTCGCTGGTTAAAAGAGAAGAAAGCAGCCAAGGCTAAAGCAAAACAAGGTAAATATGATTTACTAGTTTTGGAAACTTATTTAGTGGAGAATGATTCTGCTTGGATTATTGACTCAGGCGCCACTAGTCATGTTTGTTCTTCTTTTTAAGGAATTAGATCCTTGTGGCAGTTGGAGGCTGGTGAGATGACGATGCGAGTAGGCACCGAGCACGTTGTCTCAGCTGTGGCAATGGGAGGAGTTCAATTGACTTTACAGAAGAAATTTCTAGTTTTACATGATGTATATGTAGTTTTTGAGTTGAAAAGGAACTTTTTGTAAAGTGCTTGTTAGTGTAAATATACTCTTGAATTTCAATTAAATAAAGTGTTTATTCATAAAGATGGAGTTGAAATATGTACAGCCTATATGGAAAATAACTTGTATGTGCTAAGGCCGTTAGTAATGAGTTCCCTCTAGAACATAGAGATGTTTAAAACGGTCGTAAGTCAAAATAAACGTCAAAAGATTTCTCCAAAAGAAAATACCCAACTTTGGCACCTTTGATTAGGGCACATCAATCTCAATAGGATTGAGAGGTTGGTGAAGAATGAGCTTCTAAGCTAGTTAGAGGAAAATTCTTTACCGGTGTGCGAATCTTGCCTTGAGGGTAAGATGACTAAAAGATCTTTTACTAGAAAAGGTTATCAAGCCAAAGAGCCTTTAGAGTTAGTGCATTTTGACCTCTGTAGTCCAATGAGTGTGCGAGCCAGGGGAGGCCATAAGTACTTCATCACTTTTACTGATGATTACTCTAGGTATGGGTATGTTTATTTGATGCAACAGAAGTTTGAATCCTTTGAAAAGTTTAGAGAGTTCAAGGCTGAAGTTGAAAATGCATTGGATAAACGGATTAAAACACTTCGATTGGATCGAGGTGGAGAGATTTTGGATTCAGAGTTCCAGAACTATTTGATAGAACATGGTATTGTTTCCCAACTAACAGCATTGGGTACACCTCAGCTGAATGGCGTAGAGGAAAGGAGTAATAGAACCTTGTTAGACATGGTTCGGTCGATGATGAGTTACGCTTTCTTACCAGACTCGTTTTGGGGTTTTGCATTGGAGACTACAGTGTACATACTCAATTGTGTTCCTTCCAAGAGTGTTGCGAGAACACCTTTGGAGTTATGGAATGGGCGTAAAGCTGGTTTGCATCACTTCCGCATATGAGATTGCCCAGCAATGTGCTTGAGGCTAATCCAAATAAATTGGAACCACGGTCGAGGTTGTGCCTCTTTGTAGGCTACCCCAAAGGTACATGAGGGGGTTACTTTTATGTCTAAGAACATAGAGTGTTTGTGCTACAAACGCTACCTTCCTGGAGGAGGATCATATTAGGGAGCACAGTCCACGTTGTAAGATCGTGTTACATGAGTTTTCCAACGAAACTACTGAAACTTCAACAAGAACTACTGAAGAGCTTATTTCATCAGCAAGTGTTGTTGATGATAGTTCATTTGGTAGGTCGGTTCCACGTCAAGAGTTTAGGGAACCTTGATGTAGTAGGAGGGTTGCGAACCCACCTATTCGCTATCTAACTTTCACAGAAATCCTAGCTATGGTACCCACTGGCGACGTTGAGGATCCATTATCTTATCAGAAGGCAATGGAGGATGTTGAGCGATATAAATGGGTCAAAGCCATGCATCTCGAGATGGAGTCGATGTAATTCAACTCAATGTTGGATCTTGTAGATCAGCCTGATATTGTCAAACTTATAGGTTGCAAATGGATCTATAAGAGAAAATGGGGTGCTAATGAGAAGTGCAAACCTTCAAGGCTCGACTTGTGGCAAAAGGGTTATACTCAGGTGGAGGAGTCGACTATAAGGAGACTTTCTCGCCTGTTTCTATGTTGAAGTCGATTCGTATTCTCCTGTCCATTGTCGCTTATTATGATTATGAGATTTGAAAAATGGACGTCAAGACTGCCTTTCTTAATGGCAATCTTGAGGAGACTATTTATATGGTGCAACCCGAGGGATTCATAGCCCAAGGTCAAGAGCAAAAAGTTTGTAAACTGAATCGGTCCATTTATGGACTGAAACAGGCGTCTTGATCTTGAAACATTCGGTTTGATACTGCAATCAAATCGTACGACTTTGACCAAAATATTGATGAGCCTTTTGTTTACAAGAAAATCATCAATAGTTTAGTAGTTTTCCTAATGTTGTATGTAGATGATATCCTACTTATTGGGAATGATGTAGGACTACTGACTACAGTTAAGAACTGGCTAGTGAGGCAATTCCAAATGAAAGAATTGGAAGAGGCTCAGTTTGTTCTTGGTATATAGATTTTTCGGGATCGGAAGAACAGAGTCCTAGCGCTGTCTCAGGCATCGTACATTGCTGGATGTTGCTCAAGTACTCCATGTAGAACTGCAAAAGGGGTCTACTCCCGTTCAGGCATGGAGTTACTTTGTCTAAGGAAATGTGTCCTAAGGCGCCTTAAGAGGTTGAGGAGATAAGACAGGTCCCATATGCATCTGCCATTTTTAGTTTGATGTATGCGATGCTCTGTACTAGACCAGACATCTGCTATGCTTATGGAATAGTCAGTAGGTATCAATCTAAGCCAGGACATGGTCACTGGACTACAATCAAGAACATCCTCAAGTATCTTCGGAGAATTAGGGACTACATGCTCATGTATGGAACTAGGGATCTGATCCTTACTAAATACACGGATTCTGACTTTCAGACTGATTTGGACTCTAGAAAGTCCACTTTAGGGTCTATTTTCACTCTTAACGGTGAAGCAATAATGTAGCGAAGCACTAAGCGGGGGTGCATCGCCAACTCCACGATGGAGGCCGAGTATGTAACAAAAAGCTGCTAAGCAGGCCGTTTGGCTCAAAAAGTTCCTGACAGATCTGGAAGTTGTTTAAGACATGTCTAGGTCCATCACCCTCTATTGTGACAATAATGGTGCTATGGCAAACTCCAAGAAGCCCATAAGTCATAAGAGCGGCAAACATATAGAGCGAAACTATCATCTAATCTGTGAGATAGTGCATCAAGGGACGTGATAGTCATGAAGATTGCTTTAGAGCATAACATGCTGACCCGTTTACTAAGGCTCTCACGGCTATAGTTTTTTTGGGTCACCTTCAGAGCATGGGTCAACGGGCCCACCCATGGCTAGACTAGGGCAAGTGGGAGATATTTTGTACTAGGCCTTAGTGCCCTAGTTTATTGTTTTGTACTATTTTTTTGTACACCCTAATCTCTTTAGGACAAGTGGGAGATTATTGGGGTTGATGCCCTAAACTCTTGTTAGGTCTTGTAGTTTGTAAACAAAGTATTGAACAAACGCTTATGATGTAATAATATATGATATTTTCTTCACTATTGTCTATGGAACATAGGATGTTTTAATTGCTTTGGCACAAACAATAAACGGAGATCTCTAGTTGTCGTTGTAGCCTAAGAATGCATGTGGTGACATATAGGTGGATCATGTCTTAAGTGATAACCAAAATGGTCTGTAGTATATGGGTATAGGAGCGAAACCTTATCCTGGTAACACTACGGATGCGGCCTGCTTTGTAGAATAGTTACAAGTGTTGTGACTTGCTATAGATGGTCTGATCCTGATCATTCATGTGGAGACATGCGAGTGGGGGCATCTTATACAAAGGAGTTTGTATAAGACTGGACCATGAAGTGTTATAGTCACGATATATAACGCGTTTATGACAGAGACTTCACTTCACTAGGATGACGATGGGTAACATAACCTCAATCCTGTGTGAGTTGGAAACTTCTGCCTTTGAGGGTGGTCCTTTCATTTGCATGGGCGCGAGTGGCCAGATCGCCGATTCAAACCTTTGAGGGTGGTCCTTTGAGGGTGGTCCTTTCATTTGGGGATTCGTCTGATTTGGGAGCTGAGAACTCAGCTACACAAGATGGAATGCACTCCTTCCCCGAAGTAGGGGTAAGTAGATAGATTTGTCCCTTAAGGGCTGATTTCAGGACTTGAACGATGTAGCGCCACACACATTCTCATGGCCCAAGAGGTGTCCACACTTAGTAGGACTATGTTGTATTGTTCATTAGAGGGGTCCGTGGTACTTAAGGAGTTAGATGTAACTATAGGGAAAAAACGATAAATTTTCCAACTATACTTACGAGCATCTGTCAAGGGTTATTGTACTGTTGATTGGTTATATCCGATGGACACAGAAATATATTTGTGGTGAGAAGAGTGCAGCTGTCGGTCTTTAGTAGAATGTCTGGTAGTTAACGGATAGTGGATCTCGTTGCAAAAAAGTTTAGTTAGCTATTCACATACCATTGGAGCTTCGAGTCATAGGTCCATAAGGTCCTCTTGGTAGTTCAATGGATTCAAGCTCGATCGCTCAGCACACACTTGATGATAACGAAAAAGCTGAACGATCAGTTAGAAGACAACGAGGCCGTGAAGCCTGATTTTCTAGACGACCGCTTAACGCTGCGAAAGGTAAACGATTTACCATGCGTTGCTAAGCGATCGTTTAGTTAGTTACTAAGCGATGAAGCTTGCTGAGCTAAACGATCGTCTAGTGTGCGCGCGCATTAAATGATACCCGAGCATCCGATACTCAACGATCGATTACCCCATCGTCTACACGACCAGATCAACCCTTGATCGTTTTCTTCCTCGAAGAACATCAACCCTTGCTCCGAACTTATTCACGAACGACTCAAGACTCAAACTGACTTTAAATAGCTGACTAAACTCTTTAGCCATGAGATCCACCATCCATTAACTACCAAACATTCCACTAAAGACCAATAGTTGAACTCTTTTTACCACAGATATATTTCTATGTCCATCGAATATAACCAATCATTAGTACGATGATTCTTCACAGATGCTCGTAAGTACAGTTGAGACAATTTACCGTTTTACCCCTATAGTTACATCTCACTTCTTAAGTACCACTGATTCTTCTAAGGAACAATACAACATAGTCCAACTATGTGTGAATACCTCTCAGGCCGAGAGAAGGTGTGTAGTGCCACATCGTTCAAGCCCTGGAATGAGCCCTTAAGGGAGCTATCTATCTACTTGCCCTATTTCGAGGAATGAGTAAATTCCATCTTATATAGCCGAGTTCACAGCTCCCAAATAAGACGAATCCCCAAAATGGTAGGTTTGAATCGGAGACTTGGCCACTCGCACCCATACAAATCAAAGGACTGCCCTCAATGGTAGGAGTTCTCAACTCACTTAGGATTGAGGTCATGTTTCCTATGGTCATCCTAATGAAGTGAAGTCTCTGTCATGAATGGTGTTATCTAACGAGACGTTAACACTTCGTGGTCAGGTCTTTGTATAGGACGCCCCCGCTCGCATGTCCCCTACACGAATGATTAAGATCAGACCATCTGTGACAAGTCAAAACACTTGTGACCATTCCACAAAGTGGGTCGCATCCATAGTGTTACCAAGATAAGGTTTCCCTCTTTTTTCCATATACTACAGACCATTTTGGTTATCACTTACGACATAATCCACTTGTATGTCACCACATACATGCTCAAGTTACATACTGATAACCAGAGATTTTATATTTATTGATTTATGGTAAAGAAAATAAAACAAGTAACTGAGTAAAAATACAAGATGTGAAGTAAATATCATACATTAACAACACAAGCGTTCGTATATTATACGACACAAGCATTCATACAAACTGTTTATAAACTACAAGACACGAGACGTTAGGGCAACAACCCCAACAATGTCCTATTTGTCCTAAAGCAAAGTGGGGTGTACATAAAACTAGTACAAAAGAATAAACCAGGGCATAAAAGCCGAGTACAAGAAAATCTCCCACTTGCCCTAGTCCAGCCATGGGCGATCCTATAGACCCATGCTCTAAAGGTGACCTTCAAACATTGTAGTCGTGAGAGCTTTCGTAAATGGGTAAACAACATTATGCTCTTAAGCGATCTTCGTGATGATCAGGTCCCCTCGATTCACTATCTCGCAGATCAGATGATACTTACGCGTTATGTCTTTGTCACGCCTGTGACTCCTCGGCTCCTTGGAGTTCATCACTACTCCACTATTATCACAATAGAGGGTAATGGACCTAGACATATCTGGAATAACTTCCAGTTATATCAAGAACTTTCTGAGTCAAACGACCTCCTCAGCAGCTTCGCAAGCCTCTACGTACTCTGCCTCCACAGTGGAGTCAGTGATGTACTCCTGCTTAGTGCTTCACCACACTACAACTCCTCGTTAAGAGTAATGACTGACCCTGATGTGGACTTGTAAGAGTTCTTATCGGTCTAGAAGTCAGAATCTGTATATCCCATAAGGATCAAATCCCTAGATCCATACACGAGCATGTAATCCCTCATTCTCCAAAGATTCTAGGTTAGACTAATACCTACTGACTATGCCCACTGCGTAGCAGATGTCTTGACGAGTATAGAGCATCGCGTACATCAAACTGCCAACGATAGACGTAGACAAAACTCGTCTCATCTCCTCAACCTCTTGAGGCATCTTAGGACACATGTCCTAAGACAAAGTGACTCCATGCCTGAACGACAGTATGCCCCTCTTGGAGTACTGCATCGAGTATTTGAGCAACATCTTGTCAATGTACGATGCCTGAGAAAGTGCTAGCACTTTGGTTTTACGATCTCGAAAGATCTGTATACCCATAACAAACTGAGTCTCTCCAAAATATTTCATTTGAAATTGGGTAACTAGCCAGTTCTTAACTGTAGTCAATAGACCTACATTATTCCTAATGAGTAGTATATCGTCTACATACAACACTAAGAAGACTACTAAAGTGTTGATGATCTTCTTGTAGATATAAGATTCATCAACATTTTGGTCAAAGCCATACAATTTGATCGTAGTATCAAACTGTATGTTCCAAGATCTAGACGCCTGTTTTAGCTCGTAAATGGACCGATTCAGCTTGCAAACCTTTTGCTCTTAACCTTGGGCTATAAATCCCTCGGTTGCACCATGTAAATGGTCTCCTCAAGATTGCCATTCAGATAGGCCGTCTTGACATCCATTTGCAAGATCTCATAATTATAATAAGTTGTAATGGACAGGAGGATGCGGATCGAATTTAGCATGGCAACATGCGAGAAAGTTTCCTCATAGTCAACTCCCTCTACCTGGGTATAACCTTTTGCCACAAGTCGAGCCTTGAAGGTCTGTACCTTCCCATCAGCACCCCGTTTGCGCTTGTAGATCCATTTTTAACCTATAGGTCTTACCCCATTAGGCTAATCTACAAGATCCCAAACTGAGTTGAAGTACATCGACTCCATCTCGAGATCGATGGCCTTGACCCATTCATCCCAGTCTACATCCTCCATTGTCTTCTGATAAGACAACGGATCCTCAGCGTCACCATCTGCTACCATAACAAGGATTATCGTCAAACCAAGATAGCGAACGGGTGGGTTCGCAACCCTCCCACTGCGTAGAGGTTCCCTCAACTCTTGAGGTGGAATGGACCTACTAGACGAACTCCCGTCAACAACTCTTGTTGATATAGTAGGCTCTTCAACAACTCTTATTGAAGTTTCAATAATTTCATTGGAAAGCTCACGCAACACGACTTTACTTCATGGACTATGCTCCCTTATATGATCCTCCTCCAGGAAAGTAGCGTTCATGGAAACAAGCACCCTGCGATGGATCATAAAAATAACCCCCTCGTGTACCTTTGGAGTAGCCTACAAAGAGGCATAACCTCGACTGTGGTTCCAACTTCTTGGGATTTGTCTCAAGCACATGTGCAGGGCAACCTCAAATGCGGAAGCGACATAAACTAGCTTTACACCCGTTCCACAACTCTAGAGGTGTTCTCGCAACACTCTTTCTCCTCTCCACTACACCATTCTACTGAGGTGTACCTGACACTGAGAGTTGGGAAACGATTCCATGTTCTATCAAATAATCCTAGAATCCCAAGTCCAAAAACTTTCCACCTCGATCCGATCAAAGTATTTTAATCCGTTTATCCAATGCATTTTCAACTTCAGCCTTGAACTCTTTGTACTTTTCAAAGGATTCAAACTTCCGTTGCATAAGATAAACATACCCATACCTAGAGTAATCATCAGTGAAACTGATAAAATAATCATAGCCACCTCTGGCTCGCACATTCATAGAACCACAATGGTCAGAATGTATTAACTCAAGAGGCTCTTTGGCTCTATAACCTTTTCTAGTAAAAGTTCGTTTAGTCATCTTACCCTCAAGGCAAGATTCGCACACTGGTAAAAAAATTTCTTCTAACTCACTTAGAAGTCCATTCTTCACCAATCTCTCGATCCTATTGAGATTGATGTGCCCTAAACGAAGATACCAAAGATGGAAATTTTCTTTTGGAGAGATACGGTGACATTTAGTTTGGGTTACGACAGTTTTAAACAATTCTGTGTTACGGAGGGAATTAATGGCTAATGACCTTAGCACATATAAATTACTTTCCAGATATGATGTACAAATATTAACACCATCCTTATGAATTAAACGCTTTATCCACATTAAAAGAAACAGTGTCTTTAAATTGTAACAAGCACTTTACAGAAATAAGGTTCTTCTTAAGTTCAGGAACAATATATACATCATTCAAAACTAGAAACCTATTCTGTAAGGCTAGCTAGTGCTCTCCCACTGCCACAGTTGAGACGACGTGCCCGGTGCCTATTCGCATCGTCATCTCACCAGCCTCTAGCTGTCGCAAGGATCTAATCCCCTGAAAAGAAGAAAAAACACGATTAGTGGCATCAAATCAATTATACAGGCAGAATCATCATTCTCCACTAACCAAGTTTCAAGAACAAGTAAATCATATTTACCTTTATTAGCCTTGGCCTTAGCCTTGGCGGTATTCCTTTCTTTCAGATAACGAGGACAGTTCCTCTTCTAATGTCCATCCTGGTTGCAGTAGAAAAACTTTCCCTTTTCAACCGGCGGTGGATGCCTTCTTGGGGCAACAGACGGCGGGTTAACAGGCGTCTTCCCTTTTCACTTTCCACCCT
Source organism: Benincasa hispida (assembly GCF_027475165.1). NCBI lineage: Eukaryota > Viridiplantae > Streptophyta > Magnoliopsida > Cucurbitales > Cucurbitaceae > Benincasa > Benincasa hispida. The sequence goes on from NC_143485.1 coordinate 57,470,631, forward strand.
TCTTCTTCTTCCCCTTTGTAGAGTTAGAAGTAGAAGGTGCAGACTTCGTTCCTGAGGTCGAACCTCTATGGAATATCCTAGAGGATGAGGCAACATTTGCCTCACCCTTCATCCTCTCCTTACTTTTCAGTAAAGATTGGTAGGTCTGCAACTCGTTGAGGAGAGTTGTAAGGTTATATTTCACTTTGTTAAGAATCACATTACTAACAAAATGCAGGAAGCTCTCCAGCAAAGAATGCAAGATTATGCTAATCTGGCTACCCTCATTGATGGTAGACCCATTCAACTCCCCCACATTGAAGTGGACCATTATGTTAAGCACTAGTTCATGAATAGATGTCTCTTCTTCCATTTTGGAGTTGAATATGTACTTAAGAACCTCATGCATAAGCTGTTCAGACGGTTGTCCAAATATCCCCCGTAGGGACTCTACGATCTCACGCGCTAAGACCATGGGCCCATGTTTCTTGGCCAAGAATTCAGAAAGACTCTCCAAGATATAAGTTCGGGCCTTCTCATTCACCCGTATCCATCACTCGTATGCCTCCCGAACATTTCAAGCGGAATTGGGAGCTGGAATAGGAGGACAAACCTCTGTAAGGGAAAACATGAGATGCTCGATGATAAGAATCGTCATGATCATGTGTTTCCATGTCAAAAAATTATCACCAATTAATTTTTCGGCGTTAAGCAAAGCTAACGTTGCTGTGGCCATTTCGAAAACTTCTTGTTGAAAATACGAACAAAACTTTATTAGATTTTGCTAAACCACAATTCAACCAATTAATTTTGCAAAACAGTTTCAAGTAGCCTAAGTCAAAGACTTCTATTTTTTAATGATGCCCCAATGACGCAGGACAAACTCACCGGTGGGGTGATTAGTTGCCCCTTTGCTGGGATGAGATATTCTCAACTATTAGGTAGAGCCTTTTGGAACTGAACCTAACAACCACCATTTATTCGGTCCAGAACTGTTAACCTTTAACAATTCCACGTAAGTGTGACCTCACCCTTTTGGTGCCAGAGTCCCGCCTTAATGAGCCCACCATAGGGAAGAAGAAGATTAGGACAAGAGACTAAGTAACCTTATTCTCGAGGCGATGCGCAGTAACTTTATTCAATCACACTTCCCACACCCACTTACTATGAACACTCTCTCCATCCACCTTGATATTGACCTACCCAAACACCATTCGTTAGGGGGGACACGACAAAGGTGCCTCGAGGCCGAGGGTAGATCTCACGATGTGGACTATATAGGAGAAACATAAAAAGTTTAAGTGAAGCATCATATGCCCCAAGTATCTCCCACTGAATGTTCTATCTAGGGGTTCATTAACCTAGACAATCCGACTACTGATTTTAGTCTAAGTCATCTTACTAAGTCCGCTCATAAACAACTTTTGTCTATGAAATATGAACAAGTTCAAGTAGTCACATTTAAACACTTTAATGGACTGTCCTTAACTTGCATGCATGCATCAAATCTATCTAATTCACCTTTCCAGGTAAGTTCTCAGTTAGGGGTGTTACGTTTCCGTCAACTTAAATACCTCAGCCTAGACAGAACCCGCCTTAGACAAAAGGTCCCTTATAGATAGATTTTTTTACACTTTAACCTTTTCTTAGTCAATTTAATCCTATTAAACTGATTAAAAGATTAAAGCCTTAGGGTTGCTAATCATATTAGAACCGTGATCTTAGGTCTATGTTATCCAAATTTTAAGCATTTTAAAACCACGAATTAAACCTAAGTGAGCATGCATGTCGTCTTATTGCTTTTAGTTCTAATTTTTCTTTAATCTTTAAAAAGAAACAACTAAAATACACAGCACACAACTAGGTTTTTATAATGCTTATAAAGAAACCTATATGTTATGCTTCATGCAATGTCCGGTCATTACTATACATAACTTTTATATACGCGTAATAACCAAGTAAACATGCTTTCCATTCACCCTTATACTATAGCAATTATATATTATGATGCATGTCATTGCTTTTGATGCATGCATAAATATAACTCTTATATTATATGATGCATGAGCATGCTCTTACATAATTAAATCATGCTTCTCTAAATTATAACATTTACAATAAAGAGATGATGCATGACCAACGCATAACCTAAGGTGGGATTTACTATATGCACATACCATATAACATATAAAAACCATACATCGCATGTAATAAACCAATGATTAATGAACTGGGATGAACCTTTACAAAAACTGAAATGAAATAACTCTATCTATTACATTTTCCTTTGAGCAAACTGGTTCAAGGCGAACCGGGTCTTGAACCGCCAGGAGGATTCCATCGTTTAGTAAACGCCAAAGGTAAACGATCGCTCAACATACACAAGACGATAGCACAAAAGCTGAAGCTTGTTGAACGTGGTGAAAGGTTAATGATTTACCGTACGTTGCTAAGCAATTGTTTAGTCAATTACTAAGTGATAAAGCTTGTTGAGCTAAATGATTGTCTAGTGCGTGCGTACGTTAAATGATACCCGAGCATCCGATACTCATCGATTGCTTACCCCATCATCTACACGACCCGATCAACCCTTGATCATCTTTTTCCTCAAAGAACAGCAACCCTTGCTCCGAGCTTCTTCATGAAAGACTCAAAATTCAAACTAACTTTGAATTATAGACTCGATTACTAATTAATTGTGCCCAAAAATGCGGGGGCCTTTACAATTCACCGAAAATGCAAAAGAATTAAATCAAATCGAGGAAACATCCCAATAAAACTCCATTAATCTGCACATCCACAACAATTTAACAATTAAATAGAGCAGATATGCACTCACCATGAAAGTATATGCAATTCATTGCATCAATGAAATTGGAATATCTTAACTTGGCTCTGATACCAATTGAAGGAACTCTTAAAGAAGAGTGTCCATGAGCGCATTCGGATATTTCCTATTTCATTGTGATTGAATTACCATACCCACCTATTAACAATCAGTTATGCAATTTAACACTAATTAACTGCATGCTTTCACAAATAAAATACAATAGATTGAGTTCACGTACCTGTTGAAGATTGTCTTCAGTTTGAACTCAACCCAGCGGAAGCTAACCTCTACGTTCTTTATCATCCAACAATCAATCGGCTACTAGCAACACGATCATCTACATGAATGAGAACAAACAAGCAAGAGCAGGGACAACACCACCACTTAGAGCCCTTGGTATTCTCAGAGTGAGAATCGAAAGAGTGGTCTTTGATGGAGTTGATAGAGGAAGTAGGAAAGGGATGATCGTGTAGAACAACAAACAACTAGGAGAAGGCTATCATATAGTGGATGCTTATTGTTTAGACAAAGCTACACGATCGTGTAGGTTTTACTATAGCGATTGTCTAGAAATTAGTAAGCGATAGTTTAGAAAAGCTAAGCGATCGTTTAGAGAATGCGTGCAGTCGTTTAGTACGTGAGGCGTGCGATTGTTTAGGCGATAAAACACTATCATAAAAGCTCTTAGCTAAGCGATCGAAATGTTTTCACACCTTGAACGATTTTTTTGAACCCTTTTATTCTTCAGTTACAATAACCGAATAAGGTTTTCCCCCTAACACATGATTGAAAAGAAGTTTCCGACTAATTATCACATAATTAACCAATTAATTAATAAATGAATATAATCATATTATATTCTTAACCTATAGTTTGATATCATATATCTACTATAGTAATTTCTCCTCCACTTGATTAAATCATATTTATATCTAATTTTCTCCAAAATAATGTATCTCATACATTTAATCAATTATATCATATATAATTAACCAGTTCAATTATACCATATACAATCAAACTCCCTTTTGTCAATTTGAATTTTTGAAACTAACCCAAAAACTGATTCTCGACTTTATCCAAGCTACCAAGGGGACCTTATGGACCTGTGGCTTGAAGCTCCAACAGTACGTGAATAGCTGACTAAACTCTTTAGCCACGAGATCCATCATTCGTTAATTGCCAAACATTCCACTAAAGACCAACAGCTGAACTCTTCTTACCACAGATATATTTTTGTGTCCATCGGATATAATCAATTATGAGTATGATGACCCTTCACTGATGCTCGTAAGTACAGCTAGGCCAATTTACCGTTTTACCACTATAGATACATCTCACTCCTTAAGTACCATTGATCCCTCTAATGAACAATACAACATAGTCCAACTATGTGTGAACACCTCTAGGTCTAAGAGAAGGTTGTTGCGTGACATCGTTCAAGTCCTAGAATCTGCCCTTAAGGGAGCTATCTATCTACTTGCCCCTACTATGGAGAAGGAGTGAATTCCATCTTGTGTAGTTGAGTTCCCAGCTCCAAAATCAGACAAATCCTCAAAATGGTAGGTTTGAATCGGTGACCTGGCCACCCGCACCCATACAAATCAAAGGACCACCCTCAATGGTAGGAGTTCCCAACCCATTCAGGATTGAGGTCATGTTACCTATGGTCATCATAGTGAAGTGAAGTCTCGGTCATGAACGATGTTATATAATGAGACGTTAACACTTTATGGTTAGGTCTTATACAAACTCTTTGTATAGGATGCCATCGCTCGCATGTTCCCTACACGAATGAACAGGATCAGACTCTCTGTGAGAAGTCACAACACTTGTGACCATTCCACAAAGCGGGCCACATCTATAGCGTTAATAGGATAAGGTTTCCCTAATTTATTCATATACTACAGACCATTTTGGTTATTACTTAAGATGACATACAAGCTTAAGTTACATACTGATAACTAGGGATTTTATGATTATTGGTTTGTGGTAAAGCAAATAAAAAACACAACTGTGCAAAAACAAGAAGTGAAGTGATTATACAACACAAACATTTGTACAAACTGTTTACAAACTACAGGACATGAGACTTTAGATATCAACCCCAACAACATGTTCCACGAATGTACTGAGTCATTGATCTTAGTCATACACATTCTCGACTAGCCTCGTGAATTGCAAGAATATCAGCATGATTTAAAAAGTAGCCATTATGTTTTGTTTCACTAATTGTCATGTTCTTCTCCATGTACCAAGTAACTTGTTTAAGATCTAGCTTGCTTGGGTTAGATAACTAACTTGCATCTTCACAACCAACTAGATCCTAATTAGATTTATTAGAATAAAATAAATCAATGTAAATTAATTCTCAAATAAAATGTACCATATTTTTAACTATAGTCCAATATCCTCCTTTTGGACGAATATCGTGTAACAAAATTACTGAAAAATACGACAAATTGCAGTGTATAAATTAGTCAAGCTATATAAGGGCACTTATTTCGCAAAATTTATAGTTCTTCAGGACCTAACATTCTTCATCATCTTTTTTCGATTAGATATTATATCATTTTCACATCGAGTGAATGAACCACCATAGGAGTATTCAATGATGTAATAATCCACAAAAGATCTTTAATGTATAAATTGATGCAATTCCATCTGCTCTATGCTTTATTTGCAAGCTAAGACAAAATTTATCACAATTTCTTTCTTCAGAAATTCTATTATCTTCGAAATCTTTTCAGGTGCTTTTGCTCAAATCATCAACATATAGTAAATCTTAGATTGTGATTTCTTTATAAAAGGATATGCACAAATAGGGTTATTTTTGTACCCTCGTATCGACAAATATTGATTAAGATGATTATATCACATTCGCTGGGAATAGTTTATAAGAATCTTTATGATATATATATATATATATATATATATATATATGATTCTCTATTATTTGAATTATAAGATTATGGTACCTTTAATTCTTCAAGAATTTTCATAAATAAAATCATTATTAAGAGATTCATATAAATGTGGTATGATTGCATCCATAAGATGTGTATTAAATTTTTCATATACAATCAGATAAATTAAATATCTCATGGTATTGTATATCGACCATTAGAGAATATGTTTCTCATAATTAATACCAATCTATTGCGATAACTATTAAGGGATCTATCTCGCTTTATATCTTGTGACTTCACTCTATTTGTTTTACAATACTCCACTTGTATCCCACATATTTGAAATTCGTCTAGACTACTAGTTCTCACGATTTGAAAAACGAGTTTATTTATATTGGATAACTTCTTTCCACATAAGTCAATCCTTTCTATGTTGATATTTTTCATACCCACTTTTCATAAATAAAATCATGATTAACATTGTATGGCAAAATGTTGTCAACATATATGGTTCCATAATTTATTGAGATCTCATTATTATCCTTATTTACTTCAACATCCTTATGAGTACTTATATCTTGGATTTCTTCTAGAACATATTCTTAACTAAATCATTTATTGAGAATTTTTATCTTTGGAACTGAATGGTCATCACACTTATGGCATGTCCCAGACTAATTAGTGACAATTTAATGCACTTTCTTAACATTTATAAATGCATCCGGTAACTGATTTGTTATATTTGTAAAATTATTTTTTGAACTTCAAGTTCACATTGATCTATAGGGGAATCTAAATGAGACAATAATGATGCATTCCATCTAATTTCTTTTTCCAAATTTTTAATTTCTCCCCTAATGTTAGAAAATTTGTCTTATTAAAACGACAATTAGCAAATTGTGTAGTAAATACATCACCCCTCAGGGGCTCATGATATTTAATAGTTGATGGAGAATCATATCCAATATATATTCCTAACCTCTTTTAAGGACTCATCTTAGTACATTGTGGTGGAGCAATTAGAACATATATTGCACATCCAAAAATTCTGAGATGGAAACTATCTAACTCATGGCCATAAGGTAATTGTAATGGCAAGTATTTATGTTAAGCTACTGATCTAATGCATACAAGTGACCACATACAAAAATAGCATGTTCCCATATAGAGGTAGGAAACTTAGCTCTTATAAGCAATGGTCTAGCAATTAACTGCAAACGTTTTAGGAATGATTCTACTAAACCATTTTGTGTTTGAACATGAGTTACATGATGTTCAACACTTATCCCAATTGACATACAATAATTATTAAAAGCTTGGGATATAAATTCACTAGCATTATTAAGATGAATGGTTTTATATGTATAATAAAAAAATTATGCTCTTAACTTAATTATTTGAGCAAGTAATCTTGCAAATGCAAGATTTCGACTTGATAATAAGCACACGTGTGACCATTTGCTGGATGCGTCTATTAATACCATAAAATATCTAAATGGTCCACTTGGTGGGTTAATAAGACCACATATATCACCATGAATTCGTTCTAAAAATGTAGTTGGTTCAATCCCCACTTTAGCTGGTGACGATCTAGTTATCAATTTTCTTTGAGAGCAAGCATCACATGATAATGAATTAGATGTAAGAATCTTCTGGCTCTTCAATAGATGTCTATTTATACATTCTCAATAATTCTTCTCATCATTATAGATCATGGATGTCCCAATAAGTCATGCCAAATTATAAATATAAGATTCATGAGCTTCAGGTTCATTGTTGCATATGTTTCAATTACTCGTATGTGAGTATAATGTAATCCAGAAGATAAAGCAGTCAACTCTTCCAGTATACATTTTTCGTATGAGATAGTCGATATGATATAAAGATACTCTATATTATTCTTTCTATTAGTCTCAATATGATAACCATTGCAACGCATATCTTTAAAACTAGGTAGATCTCTCTTTGATTGACAAAAGAATAATGCATTGTCAATCGTAAATTTTGTTCCTCTAGGCAAAATAATATTTGCTTTTCCAACATTGTTAGTTTTGACTTGATATCATATTGACTTTTGCTTCCAGCATTGTTATTGTATGTGTGTTACACTTTCTGACAGACATAAATCTTCTTTACTCCTTTTTTAGTCACCCAACATATGAAAATGATCCAGGTTTTTCATAAAAAGAAAATAATTAAAATAAGAAAAACAACATTTGGACTATACAAAGGTTAACATCTACTAAGAGAAGAAAAAAATATGGAGATGAATAAAAAAAACAACATTAAATCTAGATAGTTCAAAGTTAAAGGAAACACTTGATGTTTTATCAATTCTGCTAATTTTCTCTTAGAAAATTCAAAGAAGTCCACACATCCAAACTTGTCATATGGGATGGGTCAAATATGTCATTAACCTAGTATGCAAAATTTGCTTCCACATTTTTCTCTTTTTCCTTTAGGAGACTTAATAGAGATCAATTAAGTGTTCTGACGTATAACAGGTATATGACCAATGCCTAGTCATTCCGCATCAAAAGCATTTATTTTCAACACCTTTTGAACTCATCTGTGGAGCTTTTTCTTTGTTATCATCATTTTATGTGGTTATTTTGAAATTTGAATGATTAGAATGACTCCCACGGAAAAATAATTATTTCCTCCTCTACCACGGTCACGACCTCGACGACGACGACGACCATGATTATTATTAAAATTCACAGCATTCACTTGAGGGAACGATGTTGTTCTGGTTAGTCGAAATTTATGATTTTTCATTAATAACACGTTATTTTGTTCAGTCATGAGAAGACGTGAAATTAGTTTAAAATACTGTTTCAACCTTTCTCTCGGTATTACGACTGTAGGAGCATATCCGAAATGTAGAAAAATGTCTTCTCTAACATATTGATTCAAAATTTTGGAGCCTCAAGTGCATCCATTTACCACGAGCTTTAGGAAGAAAAATTATTTTTTGATAATTAAATTTTTATGGCATCCAGGTGTATTTTGGCATCAAACACCAATGACAAATAATTATTTACAATTAATATCAAATGCTACAAATTCTAATTTTATAATATTTTCATAGTAAGACTATTACAAAATATTATATTTATACTAGAAATTCAATATATATTAAATATGTAAAACAACATTTAATTTGTTAATTATAACGAAGAGAGAAAAATAGACATACCTTTAGGACCTATCTTTAGGACCTATCGAGGAAAACGATAAGAGTTCATGTTAATAACGTGTTGTGAACTTTAGGAGCACAATGGGAACACCGATAACAATAAAATATAATATTAAAATAAATATAATATAATATAATAATAAAATAAATAAAAATTAAAATAAATTGAACATAATATATAAATATATAAAATAAATAAATAACAAAAGTAAATAAAATAAAAAGTATGGATTTCTCCACTTTCTCTACCTTTTTAGATTTTGCGCAATGTGTGTATTCCAAGACTCAACAAATGCAAGCAATTTGATAATGTATAATGTTGAGACACATGGACGACACTTTGGAAAATGAGGGCATGACACATATGTTAATGGACACTAAGCATGCCCATTTAATGGGCATGGTTGGGTGGGTTGGATAAATTCGGGTTGGTATGTCACACCCCCTCCTAGATTACCCTCTTAATTTGGAAGAAGATGTGACGGTAGTAGTTACTAGCCCTACTGCCAGTAGTAGTTACTATCCCTACTGCCAGCACTTACCACCTTAGCCCTCTAACCTGAATACCAACCTACTAAACATTATTAATGTACACATAAAACACGTCGCCATAAGGTTCTATATAAGTTTATATAATCACATGCAAATAGTCATGACATGACATCTACAGGTAAATATTTACAGTTGGGCCCAAACTTCACTAACAAAGCCCTAATCCACTTCAAAACATGTATACATAGACAGACCATCAACCAAAATTCTTCTTAACAAGCTGGGTCTTTCAGTGATAAGTAGCAGCAGGATCAAGCTTGAGGAATCTGATGGCTACTTGGAAAAGGAAAACATAGAAATCTATGAGCTAATAGCCTAGTGAGTGACTATAAAATCATAATACACCATGCATTACATCATTATAAACATATAAATATATCGATGAGTATCTCAAGCACCTTTCTCTAAACATAAACATTGATAAACATTCTTAAACGTCATTAAACATCATTAAACATCATTATTCCTTAGTTGAGAACGAGCATACATCGCTCTAGCTTTCAACGTCTGTCACCGACCAAGCAACCCATACTTCGGCCTCCCTTTGTTGGTATATGGCCTAGGAGACCCATACTTTGGCCTCTCATTCAGAACTACCAACGGGTATGTGGAGTTTTCTAAGTACCGTCAACACCTTAGGTACTATACCCAAATACCTTCTCTGTGTCCTTCAGTACCGGGTTATTTTCTAGCATCAAATTAGGCTTAATTGCATACCATTTATACAAAGATTCATTCTATCACAGCCTTCCTCCAAAATGCATGATTCATCATAGGAACTTAACATTTATAGTGAATTCACAACATAACTTGGCATGCATTAAAACATGTACAAGCTAGAGAAGATACGCTATGCTATTCATTAAACATTTATTGCTTGAGAAAGTATAAATTCATCATCAATATCGCTATAACTTACATTGTCTTTTATACATAAACATTGAAAACATTAAGTTCATTTTAGTCACTCACAGCTTGTCGGGGCTCTTAACGATTTATATGCCTCTCCTAGCTTTTCTTGGTCTGAAAGAACATAATTCCCAGTTAGATTCCTAAGAATTCTCATCAAAATACTTCAGACAATTTACTTACTAATGAAACTTTCATCAATAAAAATCAGCATTACTAGCGAGATGATCATCATGAGCGAGATCATCCTCACGAGGGAGATTTACCACTTTCTAGCGAGATTTGCCACTTTCCAGCGAGATTTGTTACTTTCCAGCGAGATTTTCTTCTTGAGCAAGATTCAGCATAAAACCAGCGAGATTTTCATCCTCTGCGATATCCACTTCTTCCTTATCTCACTCTTGCTCATTTCCTTATCTCGCTCTCGCTCATTTTCTTATCTCGCTGTTTTGGTGAGCTACTTGCTTAATCTTTCCAAGCAACTGCCTGTTTACGCACCAATTTCCTGTTTCAACTTCAAAAATTCATAACTCAAAATCCAGAACTTGTTTTAAGAAACTTTCTTCTACAAACTTATTTAGAATTGAGTAGCTTTCTTATCATAAAATCTCAGCCCTAAATTCCTTGTAGTTTGACTTGGAGCTTCCAATCTTTACTTCGGTACTTGATTAATCTGAGAATCTACCCCTTCTGCAAATTCTTCACATTTTGTTCCTCTCCTTGTGAGATCTTTCTATGGAAAATCAACCTCGAAATCTAGATTCTCCCAACTTTCAAATGGCACTAATCTCACTTAATTTGCTCAAGTCATTTGCCAAAATCAAGCTTCTGAAGTTTCTTTTTCCTTTTATATTTCCGGCCACCTCCCATGTTCAATGGTCAAACTGCCACCTCATCCAGCACTTAATGCTTCTGGCCAATTCCAATTAGTGAGTTTCTTCAATTAATTTGTTTTTCCTTCCCTTCCTTCATTATCAGATAATTAATATGCTTATATAGGAAAAGTAGAGTTTGGGGTTTACATAACAACCTAAAGAACCCAAATAAAGTCTCCAACCCAACCCAACCTTTAGAATTTGGGTTAGGTTGATTGTTTTTTTCTTTTTAATTAAAAAGATGTAAATTTATATACTAACATATAACTAATAACTAAAATCTCATAAAATTCAAATGTTAAATACCAAATATCTAAAATATTTATTGCAAATTTTAAATAAAGACAAATACCATAACAATTTTAAAAGAAAAATATTTAAAATCAATACAAAGTAATCAAATTTTAAACAAAAAGAAATATATATAGTATATTTTATTTATATATATAAAATTTAGGTTGAGCTGGATTAGGTTCGATCAAACCAAATTTTTTTAGCAACTACAATCCAACTCAACAAAAATAGAATAAATTTAATTCAACTCAATACAAAAATAAAACTAATCCAACCTATGATTGGATAGTCCGAGTCGTTCGGGTTGTTGGTTATTTAGACACTCTACTCTGTCCTCTCCCTCACACATCCTCTCGACATGAACCGACGACGCACGATGGTAAAGAAGAAATAGGAACTAGCCAACCACCGCCGGCCGCCGGCCTCTTTCCGTCCAACTTCACGTGCACCATTCGTGGGTGGACCCCGTTCATGCGCTAATCTCTATAATTTGGCATTTGGGATTAAGCGGTGGCGGATTGGGTTCCGATTCTAATCAGGTTGTTGTGGCTGGTCGTGCGACAGTGTTTGCAGAAGATTAGGAAGAAGGGAAAAGAACGAGAAGAATCAAATGGTGAAGGGAGATCTCACATTTATTTAGTTATATATCAAATTTTATCTCAAATTTGAATCATCCAAGCACGAATCAAATAAAATTGAGAATAATACCTCGACTTTAACTCAAATTAAAATTTGGGTCAAAATTTAATTTGAAATTTAAATTTGTAGGCTTTTATCTCCAAATTAAATTAAATTGGATATAATTTCTCTCAAATTAAAAATTGTCCATATTCCAAATTTCATACTAAATTCAAATGCGGAACTTTTATCTCTAAATTAAATTAAATTGGGATAAAACTTGAAATTTCTCTCGAATTAAGAAAAACAAAAAAAAAATTGACCATATTCAAAATTTCATACTTAATTCAAAATCTTAGGCTTTTGTCTCCAAATTAAATTAAATTGGGGGATAAAACCTAAAATCTATCTCACTTTTTTTTTAATAAAAAAATTGGCTTTTATCCTCGAGTCAAATTAAATTGTGGATAATGTCCTAAGTTTATCGTAAATTAAAATTTGGTCATATTCCAAATTTTACCCCAAATTTTAGTTAAACTTATATACTAAATTCATGTTTGATTAATTTGACATATCGGAATCAATAATACATTACTTTATTCCAATTCTAAATTTATCTTTTTGGAGATTCATCAACGCACAAATCTTGAAAATGGGCATTTGTTGAAAAAGAAATTTTAGACCAATCACAAATTGTCACATCATAAATAATCTAATTTAGGACTAATTAAAAATTGACATGTATCCTCAATTGAAATTGAAGACATAAATTGGTGAATCCTGATCATGCCATGTGTATTCATCATGACCAATTTGATATTATTTTTTATGTTATGCATTGAATCAAATAATTTGATCCAATTTGATATTATTTTTTATGTTATGGATTTAAAAGGTTTGGGAAGTTGGCTTAGTCACATTGTTTTATTTTCTTTAATAAACATATTTGTGTTTATGTGTGTTAGCATAATGTATAGACACCGTGCTATATTTTGGTTTTTACAATTATAACTTTGATTTCACATACTATCCATTTTACTTTCATAGATGAAAATTATGTATACTATGTATTTATATTTGTTACTCTTAATAGAGTCATAAAGTAGAAACAGTGTTTTGCTTTTTTTTTTTTTTTTTTTTTTAATCAAAAGTTATAATTATGATTTTGTACTGAATGAAATTTATTTTTGTCAAATCTTCCATTATTAATAGCAATAAGTTCCATACCTTTGTATGTCAAAACTTATTATCAATAATGGGATTTTTTTTTTTTTTTTTGAGAAACATATGGGGTAGATGATGATTGAAGGTATTGCCACTATTTTGATGCCCAATAGACAAGCATAACTGATTTCATTTTAATCAGTTTTACAAACTTTTTTCTTAAAATTCAAATAAAATGGTGTATTTTTTAGTTTACGTTTTTAATTTTGATTATTTAAAAAACACTTTTTCAAATTTGATTACATGATCATATTTTATATGATTATTTTAGTTAGATTTTGTTTTGAATAATCCTAGAAATTTATTTGAAATAATATATTTTATTTGTTTTAATTGATTCAGTTATTTTAGTTAGTTAGATTTTGTTTTTAATACTCCATAATTATAGAAATTTTTTTTGAATATTTTGTTTCAATTTGATGTTGTTAATTGATTATTAGATTAGATTTGTTTTCATTCAATTTAATTTTGTTGAATTCAAAATAATATTATTTTCCAAGAGGGGTAGATTGGTCCATTTGAAATTAAATAAACTAAAAAATCCAGACATTTAGACATTTTTAAACGAAAATTTAAATTAATTTTTTTTTTAATCTTTTTAATTTAAATTAGAATTCATTGGTATACGTTGCAAATGAAAGTTAAGTTTTGCTGACTTCTCCCTCTTTGGAGTTATAGACTAGTAGGCTCCTCCTGCTTCATTTATCCTACTTTCCAACTTCCTTGACACTAGAGTAAAATTAGATCAATTGGATTAGAAATTTATTTAAAAAAAAAAAAAAAAATTAAACCATCATCTGATAAACAGCTAAAGATTTTATAACCAACATGACATAAGATTTCTTTTTTTTTTTTTTTTAACTAAATATTCATTTGGACTTTATTCACTCTAATGTAATTTATTAGATAACATAGGGTTCTATCTTAAAATCAATAGCAATAAAAGGAATAATAATCTTTTTGTGAGGTATGTTGATTTTTCCAATGTGTGTGATCCTTAAAATATCATAGTGGAGAATATTTTCTCTGTTTTCTTTCTAAAAAAATCGGAATATGAGATCAAATAACTAACCTTAACAATGGTATTTGGTGGGTGTTTTGTCTATACTATGTGTATTTATACCCCAAAGGAGGCTCAATAAAATCATCAAAATATAGAGAGCTATCCTCAAAATATTATACTCTCTTTAAAACTCTTTGTTGGTATCATAGCCATTTAGGGCAAATTTCATGGGTAATGAAATCCTTACCACACCTCAGACGAGCAATGTTGTACCTACGTCTTCTTCATCTACTATAACCCCTGGTGCAAATGTCATCAACACCTCTTTTGGGCATCCTCTCAGCACAGTTCTCTCAGTGAAGCTTGATGAAAAGAACTATCTCCTCTGGCGAGGAATGGTCCTTGCGATCTTGCACGAACAAAGAGTTGATAGATACGTTTTTGGAACTATATCCCAGCCCCTAGAGTTTCTCGAGTCTCAAAGCAGGGGAGAAAAATCGGGTCCAATGTTGAATCTTTAGTTTGAAGAATGGACAACTGTGGATCAAGCCTTATCAGGATGGCTTTTTGGGTCAATGATCCCTGCTGTAGTAGCCAATGGGGTGAACTTCAACTCTTCCAAAGAAGTGCAAAAAGATCTAGAACAAGTGTACGGAGCTACGAGCAAGGCACGAATCAACCAGCTGAGATGATTCTTCAAAACACAAAGAAAGGGAGAACAAGAACGGTTGACTATCTTGCAACAATTAAGCAAGTCTCTGAGAATCTTCAGCTAGCTGGAGCACCAGTGACCTTCTCTAACCTGATGTCCTATGTCTTATCGGGACTTCATGCTGATTACGTTGCTGTTGTCTGAATTATTGAAGGTAATGATATTAGCTCTTGGCAAGAACTTCATTCTACTCTTTTACTTTTGAAAGGACCCTGGCTCGATTTTCTCCAAGTCTTGTCACTAGAGAGTTGTAGGTTGACCCGTAGCCTACAACAAGCATTTCTCTTGACCTCAACAACAACCGAATCAACATAACCATTTTCGACAAATTGTGGTGGAAACAACCAGTTCAATGGATGACAGCTTAGTAACAGAGGAAGACGACATGGAAATGGAAATTGTGGTCATAATCGTGACAGAGGTTTTAAACCCACATGCCAGCTCTGTGCAAAATATGGACACCCAGCTCTCATATGTTAACAGTGTTTTGATGAAGTTCAATAATCCTGTCAACCAAGGAAACAACAGTGAGACCTCAGCTTATGTTGCAACACCGGAGGTCCCTAATGATAAGAGTTGGCATGTTGACAGCAAAGCCACTACTCAAATACTGCCGATGCTGGTAATCTGAATGTGAAGGCTCCTCACAATGGTAATGACTTCTTAATTGTAAGTGATGGTACCAAACTTGATATTCTGCATACTGGTGATAGCAATATCATAAACCCTCATGGAACTGAAAGTCACCTAAAAAATATTCTCCATGTTCCTTATATTACAAGAAATTTTATTTGTATCTCTAAACTTACTGCTGATAATAATATGTATGTTAAATTTTACCCAACATTATTGTCTTGTGAAGGACAAGGGGTCAAGGAAGGCGATATTGCACGGAACCCTTAAAAATAACCTCTATCAGCTCAAACTTCCCTCTAGTGAGTCCTCAACCTATATTTTGGAGTCTCCCATCAATCCCAAACAAGCATAGTATGTTTCCTTTTCCATGTCTTCACCCGACTATTTTAAGTCTTCTACTACTTTGAATAATGTTATGTAATGTAAGTGTTAGATTGTATGTCTTAAAACTAGCAGTTTGTAATGTTAAATATTTTTTTATTATCAATAAAGTTGTTATTGAAATTTATTCAATAAAACTATTATTAAATAGGTAAATTGTACTTGTATAAACTAAATCCAATAAACTAAGATCCATGGCTATTACATCAATACTTGAACTTTATGTAGAGTGATAACTGGTAGAAATACAAGTTATTGTAGCCTCTTATTTAGAATTATGAGAGCTAACAAGTAGAATATGCGGTGATTATACTAAGAATTCAAGTGAAAAGTGAACTTGCATCGATCAGCATAAGAAATCTCCGCTAACCCAATATTATGCGTTATTATGCAAATGTTTATTTTTGTAGCTATCGCAGGAATCGATTGCATGTGGTGAACCCCAGACCATCGCAAGGGTAATAACTTACGTACATTGCATGGATGTTGCAGCTATTAGTTGTATGCGTTCATCGCATGGATGTTGCGGCTACAAAGTAAAAACTACGATAGAAGGGTGATCGCAAGGTTGGTGGAATGCAACGGTACTTCGGCAAAAACGAGCATGAACGCATACCTTGGGAGTCCCCAAAAGATGATGTTGACATTCCATCTACGGCGCCATTAGTGGACGAGGTTCAGAGTAGGACCATTACGCCGTTAGTGGCAGAGATTCAGAGCGGGACCATTAATGTTATTGGTGATTGAGCTCTATAAATAGAGCCTTAAAGCCCAAATTCAATGTATCCGAGCTTCTGCCTTAAGGAAGATCCTTGTGATCACAGATGAGAGCGTGAGAAGACATTCTTTGAGAGTT
The DNA here is from genome assembly GCF_027475165.1 of Benincasa hispida. Taxonomy (NCBI): domain Eukaryota; kingdom Viridiplantae; phylum Streptophyta; class Magnoliopsida; order Cucurbitales; family Cucurbitaceae; genus Benincasa; species Benincasa hispida. The sequence goes on from NC_143485.1 coordinate 57,487,608, forward strand.
CTTCATTCCTTCACCTATTCCGAGTGACAACCAGAGCTTTTCCAGAGATAGATATCGAGAGAGACTACTCCAACTGCCCATCCATGGCACTACCGACAGCCTTGACACACATCTAATGGAGGCAAGAGATTACCTACATCTAGCCCTCCACCTCTCTTCTTATCTCTGTATTGTATTGCATTTTGGTTTAAGACATTAATGCATTTTGTAATCAATGCATCTCTTTATTTCCTTTGACTCCATCTTCATTAACTTCTTCTTTATTATTCCTTACTTTCATTGCAACAAACTAAGTAAGACTGCAAGAGTACCGCATACTCAATCATACGACATAAACATATGAAACATGTACAAACCACCGAGAGGTGTGCATTGTGCGAGTATAGTGAGTAAATTCTCTTTGCTTAGTGTGAGGCAGTAGCAACGCTTGTCTATGAGCTGATCAGCGACGACTAACTGTCCGAGAGAGTAAGTAGTAGAACTCACTAAGCAAAGTAAGTAGTGTTCTTAGAAATAGGAATAATCTTATGTTCAACCATGCTTTATGTGATCATCTTGTCTTATGAGTGCATCATTCATCATTTGGACATACTTAGAAGAGTAGTCTAAAGACCAAATCTAGGCTTGGGAGAGTCAAATTGGATGCATAAGCAACAGAAGAGACTTAAGAATAAGTTCTATATGCTATTTACACATCACATGCACCCTAGAAATAGGATATGGTGGTATGCGGTCATCTTGTTTTATGTGTGTTAGATCGCATAAGCAAGAATAGAGACTTAAACATCAGTTCAATCGAAATTTTCGTATATGCATCTCATGCGTATATTTGTGTATAGCATGATCTTATAACTTGTGCTGGCTAGGATTACCCTTGCGATCAAGCTTAGTGATGCAGTGAATTCAACCCCTCCACCATTTTATCTATTTTTCCATGCATCTTATTACGTGTTAACAGTTGCCGCGTCTCTACCAACTCTCATAGTCATACTTCCATTGCTTAATCTCTTAGTTAGAAGTAGGAGTAGCGCATAGTCCTTTAACTTCATTATTCTTTTATTCATCGCCGCAAACACATTACTTCGCAGTATTTAGTTACAACTCCCTGAGTTCGACCTCGAATCACTCCGAGAAACTTACGATCTCTTTATACATGGTGAGAGAGCAAGAAAAATTGTGGCAGGAACGCATGGTCATCGCATATATTCTTAAGTGCATCTTGCATATTTCTTAGTCCAATGCATGACCATCGACGCATGGAGAACGAATGCATATCATAAGATGCACGCATATTTACTCTCCATTTTCCACCCATCCAGTTTTTGGTGCCGTTGCCGAGGATTTGGCAGGTAATAGTTTGTTAAGTTTTGTGTTTTCGCAGGCACCCTTTTAGTCTTGGGCATATTGTAGCTTGTGCAACAAAGTTGCAAACAATATTTGAAGTGTAGGCGATGCGCCGAAAGCCAGTATTAACCCCGAGATAGAAAGGCTATCTATCGCATGAGCTAAAAGCAATTATAGGCGGGTGTCAACCAACATGCGACCAACAATTGTCGAAAGTTCCAATGGTCAAGATGAGTCTCTTGACCTAAGCAGTTGAGATCAATCTCCTGCATAGAAGACTCCTTGCGGTGGCTTCACTCCAATTTCTCCAGGGATGTCTTCTACTCTATCTTTACCTTGCTTTCCTAATTTAGTTTATTTATTTGATTATTGTTATTTTGGATTTGCGACTGCTTTCTTGTATGTGGTGTGTGTTCGCTCTTTGTAGGTGCGATAACAATTCTCCTCAGTGCACAGTTTCAACGGAAGAATTCTCTCCATCATTCAACGCATGGCTATAACCGCATGAATTCTAAAGTATGGTCGCAAGTGTTATTCTACTTGAAGGTTCTTTTCATGTTATCTTGTATGCATTATCCTTTTTAAATTCTCTTTTGTCAACTTTCCTTCCTTTGCGTTGATAAATTAGCATCCATAATGAAACTTATAATTCACTACATTCGCTAACTAAACATCGCAAGGATCACCTCACTTTAATAGCTTCTTCAAAGTTTGACAGTCTAAGTTTTATCATGTGTAAACCTCTACTCAAACATTTGTTATTGCATTCCTGATGAGTTTGTTTTTAGCTTTTCGGCAAGAGTACTGTCACTTTCTAAGTCTGGGGGTGGTAGTGGTTTGGGCAAATGCGTCCATCACATTGCGATGCTCGATAAAAAAATGGTAATAAAAACTCTATTATCAGCGCAAAGGGGAAACTCATGCTGATAAGAGTTAAAGTTGTGAAAGACACTTACCCGTAGTTGGATACTTCACATGACACCCGTGCAGGCAAGCCAAAACAAAAGTAAGTGGCCAAGATCAACGCATAGGTACAACTCCTCTGTTTGGCACAAGCCCAAATTAAGCTAAGGCAAGAGTTGAGTTGAATATGGCACGCAACCGAAGTTGAATATCTGCATGAACTTGTGGGGGCAAGCCAAAACGAAAAGCATAGCCAGGTTCAACGCCACACTTTAATAATGTATCGCAAAGCTTAGAATTGTTTTAAGTGAACACATTGTAAAAAGCTAAACGCAAAGTTGCCAGAAATGGGTAAAAAGTTTTTAAGCAGAGGCTTACCAAATTTAAACTTAGAATATCCCTTTGAAGAAGTAGCTAAAGTTTAACGAAGCGTTGCTGCCAAGTTTAGAGGTACGGCTGAATTATGTTTTGAAAAGTTTGTCATTGCGAAGGGAAAGCTAGAGGATGAATTTTGAATTTCCTAAGTATAAGGCATGCTTCAGGACAAGCATGATTCTAAGTTTGGGGGTGTGATAACTCGTAGAAATACAAGTTATTGTAGCCTCTTATTTAGAATTATGAGGGCTAACAAGTAGAATATGCGGTGATTCTACTAAGAATTCATGCGAAAAGTGTGATTGCTTCTATCAGCATAAGAAATCTCCGCTAACTCAATATTATGCGTTATTCTATGTCAAAATGTCTATTTTGTAGCTATCACAAGAATCGATCGCATGCGGTGAATCCAAGACCATCGCAAGAGTGACCGCGTACGTTCATCGCATAGATGTTGCGACTATTGATCGCATGTGTTCATCGCATGAATGTTGCGACTACAACCTCAAAACCACGATAGAAGGGTGATCACAAGGTTGATAGAATACGACGATACTTCGGCAAAAACGAGCATGACCACATACCTTGGGAGTACCAAAAAGATGATGTTGACATTTCACCTACCGCGCCGTTAGTGGCAAAGGTTCAGAGTAGGACCATCACACCGTTAGTGGTAGAGATTCAAAGCGAGACCATTAACGTTGTCGGCAATTGAGCGCTATAAATAGAGCCTTAGAGCCCAAATTCAAAGTATCTGAGCTTCTGTCTTAAGGCAGATCCTTGTGATCACAGATGAGAGCATTAGAAGACATTTTTTGAGAGTTCTTCATTCCTTCACCCATTCCGAGTGACGACCGAAGCTTTGCTGGAGATAGTTCTCGAGAGAGACTACTCCACTACCCATCCATAGCACCACCAGCAGCCTTGACACACATCTGATGGAAGCAAGAAAATGCCTATATCTAGCCCTCCACCTCTCTTCTTATCTCTGTATTGTATTACATTTTCGCTTAAGACATTAATACATTTTGTAATCAATGAATCTCTTTACTTCCTTCGACTCCATCTTCATTAAATTCTTCTTTATCATTCCTTACTTTCATTGTAATGAACTAAGTAAGACTGCAAGAGTACCGCATACTCAATCATGCGGCATAGACATATGAAGCATGTAGCAAACCACTGAGAGGAGTGCGTTGCACGAGTATAGTGAGTAAATCCTCTTTTCTTAGTGTGAGGTTGTAGCAACGCTTGTCTATGAGCTGATTAGCGGCAACTAACTGCCCGAGAGGGTAAGTAGTGAAACTCACTAAGCAAAGTAAGCAGTATCCCTAGACATAGGAATAATCTTATGTTCAACCATGCTTTATGTGATCATATTGTCTTATGAGTGCATCATTCATCATTTGGACATACTTGAGAAAGTAGTCTAAAGACCAAATCTTGTCTTGGGAGAGTCAGATTGGATCACATAAGCAAGAGAAGAAACTTAGGAATAAGTTCTATCTGCGATTATGCGCCCTAGAAATAGGATATGGTGGTATGCGGTCACCTTGTCTTATGTGTGTTAGATCGCATAAGCAAGAATAGAGACTTAGACATAAGTTCTATCGACATTTTTTAATATGCATCCCATGCGTATATTTATGTATAGCATGATCGCATAACTTGTGCTGGCTGGGATTACCCTTGCGATCAAGCTTAGTGATGTAGTGAATTTAACCCCTCCACCATTTTTTCTATTTTTCCATGCATCTTATTACGTGTTAACAGTTGTCGCATCTCTACCAACTTTCATAGTCATACTTCCATTGCTTAATCTGTTAGTTAGGAGTAGGAGTAGCGCATAGTCCTTTAACTTCATTATTTTTTTATTCATCGCCACAAAAAAATTACTTCACAACATTTAGTTACAAGTCGCTGAGTTCGACCTCACATCACCCCGAGAAACTTGCGATCTCGTTATACTTGGCAAGAGAGCAAGAAAACTTGTGACTGGAACGCATAATCATCGCATATATTCTTAAGCGCATCTTCATATTTCTTAGTCCAACGCATGACCATCGACGCATGGAGAACGTACGCATATCATAAGATGCACGCATATTAACTCTCGATTTTTTACCCACCAAGTTTTTGGAGAGTACCACCTCCACCCAATGTTTACTTAGTTGGCATCAAATGTGTCTTCAAAGTTAAAACTAATAAAGACGACAAATTTTAGAGATGTAAAGTGATAATGGGCAGAAATGCACGTCATCATAGTGCTAAGTTCTGAAATAATGTTGGCTTACGTTGATAAAATGTGTTAGATTGCATCCAAAAAACATTAAGTCTACTATATTACGATCACATGCGTTCATCGCAAAGGAACAGTTGATTTTTGTATTTTTATGCAGAATATGCGTTGATACAAGGCAACAAATTGGTCGAGCACAGCATTACCACAAGGCTTTGCGGTGATTGTGTTAGCAAACATTTGCCCAAAAAGGATTGTCGCAACTTGCTCGGTGCAACATGGTGGGCGTATCTGGGTGAAAGGCATAATTAATCACGATGGGACAGAAAGCTGATGATAGTCGAATCCGAATTAAGTTGACAGCTGCTAACGAACAAGTACATTCAGCTTTTCGGTGAAAAATATTCGACGCATCAGTCAGAAATTAAAGCCGTCCCATTTGTATAATCATGATAGAGAAGACTCCTTTCACCCTAGAAGTTCTATAAATACCAGAGGCATCCTTCAAAAAAAGGGTTAAGCAGTTAATCAGTTCAGTAGGTTTTACGAGCTCACCGTTCTGCTCATAGTTTAGCCTTATCCTTGGATTTTCATTCATTTTACGGCGGACGCGAGAGAAGAATTTTTTGCCAACGGATCGTTTTGGTAAACTTAGGAGAGCACCGGAAGCTACGAGAACAGAGAGAGGGTCGTCGCCTGCGAAAACAGGAAGATCTTTGGAACCGAATAGAGATTGACAGTGTAAAAGCCTCGGTCAGCAAGGAATTTCTACCAGGCTCTCTACCTTTATCTTCCATTATTATTTTGTACTCAAACTCATTTATAAAAATGGAATTTTCTTCTCTATATCTGTTCACTATCTGTTATTTACGCATGGGTAGCTAAATCTGTTGAATGGGTTGAGAAGCATTTAGCTAGCACAACTTGGAATCTTCATTCTATGTGATTATCATGTATTATATATGTTTCATTCATCAATTAGAGATACTTGGAAGGGTAGTCTGTGGAAAGGATCTAGGCTTGGGAAAGTTAGGTTAGAATCTAGGCCCGGGAGAGTCAGATTAGAATGCATAATCAAGAGATAAAAGCTTAGAATTAAGCATTATTTGCTATCAACGCATCGCATGCAACCTAGAGATAGGATATAATTGTGTGTAGTCACCTTGCCTTTATGCATCTTACATCATCACATAGGACAAGAGTAAAGACTTAGGAATAAGCTCTATGGACACTTTTTCATTCAACACATGCATCTTAGGCTTAAGAGCATCGCATTTACATTAGAAAATGACTTGTTGTGCATGGTTGTAGCATGATCGCATAGTTTGATGCATTCCCAAGTAACGTTAGCTAAAGACCTTCTCAACCCATTCATCCGCATACTCAGTGCATCTATCACACAATCCAAATTTTCTCAAATCTGCCGCATTTATTTATTTTTCATCACCAGAAACAACAATCCAAAACTTAATTATTAATCTGGTTACTGCGCTCATAAAAATTACAAACGCAACCTATTTTAACAAGTCCCTGAGTTCGACCCTGGACTTACCAGGAAACTCAATGGAATTTACTCTTGGATTCCGCTGAGGAAACTTGAGTGGTCAACACAATTTCACCATCGCATATCATCTACATTTCCACATCATAAAATAGTGCATCATAAAGCACGGTTGGTGGCCAAAGATTTTCATCAAATACGTGGAGTTAACATTCATAAGGGTTTCAGCCCAGTTGTGAAGGCTCTAACTATTCGTATTATTCTCACTATTGTTGGTACCTCACAGTTGGCCTATCCATCAGTTGGACAATAATAATCCCTTCTTAAATGGAACTCTCAATGAGCCCGTTTATATGCAACAACCGACTGGATACATTAGTGATAAATTTCCTCAACATGTTTGCAAACTTGACAAAGCCTTATATGACCCCTGAATACTCAATTTCATTAGGGTCGAGGATGGATGAAACCAATCATCAATGCAAATCGCGCAAGCAAAGTTGGAAAATGGACCGCTAGCTTGAAACAGGCCTCACGTGCTTGGTTTGATGAATTCAAGTCCACTCTTATTCGATGGGGATTTCAAAATTCAAAGGCCAACAGCTCTTTGTTCTTCTTCATTTCCTCTGATTTTACTATTTTGTTACTGATCTATGTTGATGATATACTCATAATAAGAAGTTTCCCATAGAGGATTGAATTGTTTGTCACTTGTCTGCATTCTATTTTTGCTCTTAAAGGCATGAGCCCTCTCAACTACTATCTTGGCATTGAGGCTCGCGGGACTCCCGATAGGCTCTACCTCACTCAGTACAAATACATTTTGGATTTACTTGATTGTCTTGAGTTCTCTCACATCAAATCTAGTCCAACACTTGTTATGGCAGGGAAACAACTCTCTCTGACTGATGGAGATCTGTTGCCAAATCCAACACCCTATAAAAGTGTTATCGGTTCTCTGCAATATCTCACTAACACTTGCCTGAATATCTTTTTCATTGTTAATAAGCTGAGTCAATACCTACAATGCCCTACAACTACTCACTGACAAGCTGTCAGGAGGGAAAAGTAGTAGCTTATGCTTCTCGATAGTTAAAGAAGCATGAATGTAACTACCCTACACACGATTTAGAGTTAGCAGCAATTATGTTAACTCTAAAGTTGTGAAGACATTACCTACTTGGTGAGCGTTGTCATATATTCACGGGTCATAAGAGTCTGAAGTATATCTTTGATTAGAAGAAACAAAACCTAAGACAGAGAATATGGCTTGAATTGATTAAAGATTATGACTATACAATTGACTATCACCCAAGTAAAGCAAATGTGGTAGTTGATGCTCTAAGTCGACAAACCGGATTAGCTAGAGCTAGTATCAACTCAGTGAAGGGTACATTGATTCATATGTTGTATAATGCTAGGGTAGCATTATCAATCGGTCAAACAGGAGGGTTACTAGCTTCATTTCAAGTACGTTCTACGCTCGTAGAAGATATTCTACATGAATAGTTAAAGGATTCTAATCTTCAGAAGTTAGCTGAAGAAGTAGATAAAGGATTGAGGACGGATTATCAATTAAGAGTTGACCAAGTGCTACTAAAGAGGGTAGAATATGCGTACCTAAAAATCTACCAAGGAAGGTAAGTGTGAATTTAAGTTATTCTCATTTAGTATTTGAGATACAAATGTTTATGTGGTAGATAGTTTGGTTCAACATCTAGCTTAGAGATAGCTAGGTGAGGTATCATTGGATAAATTAAAGAATTGATATCAGAGTAGCACAGTGGAAGCGTGGTAATAGACAAGGTTATAGGAGGTTACAACAATGGTTGTTGTGAAACCTTAAACCAGAGTTAGTTCGAGTAAATTTCGAGGAAGAAATTTTCTTAAGGGGGAAGTAAATGTGAAACTCGAATTTCTAGTTTCCTTACTTAAGCAAGTGATAAAAGAAATTAACCAAGTGAAAGTTAAATCCTAAGTTAAGGGGAAGGAAATTTTTAAGTGTTAAGTAGATTTTTCTTTGAATAAATTAAGTTGAGCTTTAATTGGTAAAATTGTGATGAAATTTGTATAATAGGTAGGATGATGAAACAGCTAGTGTGGAATGGGGATTCGAAAAGAAAAATATCTAATTGAGTTGAAAAGTTGGGGAAAAATAATAAGTAGGTTGAGCTAGTGTGGAATAATATGGAAATTAAGTTTGGAAAATTTGGGGAAAAATTCGGTTAAGTATGGAGAAATTAGGTGAAGTGCGTTATGGCTGAAGGACTGAGAAAAATATGGAAGTTATGTGAAATGCATGTTGTGCACAAAGCACTGGAAGGCAAGTGACTAGTGGCACAATCGTGTAGAAATTGCACGGAGACAAACAATGTTCGTAGTAGCTAAGAGCGAGATCGTTGAGAGTGAGATCAGCGAGATCGTTGAGAGTGAGATCATTAAGATCGAGACTAGTGAGATCATTGAGAGCAAGATTTTGAGCAAGAAAGTGGGAGACGGCGAGATTTGAGAGAACAAGACCAGCGAGAAAGTGGGAGAGAGCGAGAGTAGAAAGAGCGAGATTTTGAGCTAGAAATTTGGAAAGAGCGAGATTTTGAGTGAGAAAGTGGGAGAGAGCGAGAGCAGCCTGTGCATCAGCCATGCCTTGTCCGGTGCTGCATTCGAACGTCATGCCCACGCGATCGAAGGGCCTCGCCTATGCATCGAACGGTCGGGCAAGTGTTTATGTGTTGAATTTGGCTGCATTCTTGTAGATTATACATTGGAAACCCTAATTTGAATACAAACAAAGCTTGAAGACATAAGGGCAAACGTCAATTAAAATTTAGGTGTCCAATTAAGAGAAATTCTTAAACCCTAAGAAATTGTGTTGGATGCGTTTAGGAAGAACACATTGAACCAAAGTGAAGTTAGCTTACATTGATAAAGGGAGGATTAAACATTTGGCATGCAGCCAAGTAGGTGCTGTCAATCCCACGAGCAATTTTAATGTCTATAAATAGGGAGTTGGGATTTCATTTTCAAATCACACAAAAATCTTAAATTTCGTAGAGAAAGTAGAGGGCAATGAGGGTTCAGATGAATGTGTCAATTTTGGACGAGAAGATCTTCCAATCTACTCGTGCGTTTGGAGTGATTTCAAAGCCATCTGAAAGCTCTTGAAGTCTAGTTTTCAAGTAGGGCTGCTAGAGGAAAAAACTTAAAGGAACCGGGCTGGAGATTGAAAAGAAGGTAGAAGGGTCAGACTATCAGATCAGTCTAAGTCAGTCTTGCAGATTCTTTGATTCCGACCAAACCACGAGGATTTCTGAGCTGAGATTCTAGGGTAAGCTTCATGAGACATTTTAGAATAAGTTTGTAGAAGGAAGTATTTCAAAATAAGATTCAGAACTATGAGTAATCTAATCTGTAAATTGAATCTGGATTCTATGGGTGAAAAGGAGCCCGAGGAGCTACTAGAGTGAAAAGCTCCTAAGAAATCGAGGTGAGTGGCTAAAATTTTTTTAACTAAAATGTTTTTAAACTATTTTCATTACAAACGTTTTACAGAAAACATGTTTGCAAAAATAATTCTCATGCCTACTAGTTTTATAAAGTGGTTTCCAAGCAAGTTTTAATTGTGGTTTGAGCACATGCATATTATTGAAAAACTATTTACATATGTTGATTTCATCCAGCATGCGTTATCATCTTTAAAGCCACGTTGTATATGTGTTATACTGTATATGCTTTAAAGAGAAAAGTTGTTTATACAAGGAGAAGACATCCACCCAACTAGATACTGAAGTACAAGGAGAACGTATCTATTGGTACTGAAGTATGTTGAAGAAGGCACCAAGCCAACGGGATACTAAAGTACGTTGGAGAAAGTATCCTAGTAGCTCGACACTGAAGTACAAGGAGAAGGTATCTGAGCAGTAGTACCTAATGTGGCTACAAGTGAATAAAATCAGAGATTGAACAAAAGGGTTCTCTCTGGACTAGTAGTTGGTGTTGGGATTATTTTACCCGTTATAAAGTACTTGATTTGAGAAATGCTTTTACTGTTTTATGTTTAAAACAACTTTATATAATTTACGCTTGGAAAACATTTATGCTGCAGTACAAGTACTGTAAAAGTTTATGTTTCAGTTAAAAACTCATTACTGAAATTATGCATGAGAATTTACTATGTTTTCTCGATCACTCACTGGGCGTAAGCTCACTCCGTTTTCAAATGTTTTGTTTTTTTCCCCCACAGGTAGCGATCAAATCCTTTGAAGATAGATCTGCGTCTACTCTGCCACTAAAGGACTAAAAGACTTGTAACCATTTGCTAGGTGGTTACGATTAATATTGTACACATGTTACTATTGTTCATATAGGGACTAGGGTTTATGGGTTTTAGGACTTGTAAATCTAGTGTTGTAATGACTCTAAACATATTATGTTTCTAAGTTAATAAATTGTGGGCCTAAAGATATCCCATTGCATATGAATTATAATTGGTATCAGAGTTATTTCGCAAGAGTTATTAGGCAGTAACTGTCAGCCCAAGGGTTGGTAACTGCTGCAGTCACGCCTTTCTCTAGGCCAAGAAGGTGGTCTGGGGCGGGGTGTGACAGTCCGCCTCCAAATCTGTGACTAAACGTGTAATCTGATTGAGGAATGGAGGGTGTTCAATTTAATTGTGGTTGAAAATTATGTGGGACACCCTTAGTGTCACCATTACCGTTACAAATATCATTATTGTAACAGTATAAAAATTATGAATATTGTTAACCTAAAATTCATGCCCCATTTCAAGTCCTATTTTATTTCTAATCAAAGATTAGTTTTAAACTTCAACCTTCGTGTGAATTATTGCGATAAGTACTATGTCAGTTGAGCTATACTCTTATTGGCTTCTTTTGAAATGTATTCTAAAAAAAAAAAATTAATGGTGAAAATACAAGTTAAATTCATTAACTATTTAATTTTCTTAATTCTAAAAATTATTTGATAGGTTTCTAAAATTTTAATTAGAACGTTTTTATTTTTTTGTCTAATAAATACTTGGTCCATATTCAAAAATTTGAAAAATAAATTGATGTATTAAACAGGGTAATTGTTTTAAAAGTTAGAAGTGCTGAAAATATTTTTAAATATAGTAAAATGATACTGTATATTAATGATAGACTGCGATAGACATCTATAAATGATATTAATAGATGCGAATGAATTGTAATAGATATCTATCTCCATGTATCATGGTCTAGTACTGATAGACAGTGACATTTTTTATATTTGTAAATCAGTTGGCTCATTTTCTTTTATTTAAAAACAACCCTATTAAATATAGATTTGAATTTTATGATTAATAGAATCTTAAACTTTTCAATGACGGCATCTACTAGATCTAAGATTTTCAAAAAACTATTGAATAGGTCAATATCTTGACAAACACAAAATTGAAAATTTAATGATTTTTCTCAATATAAAATTGAAAGTTTGAAGACATACTAGATAATTTTTAAAATTTATGACCTTTTAGAAACTAATTAAAAGTTTTAGGATTTATTAATTACTTTTGAAAATCTAATGAGAACTAAATAGAAAAAATCCCAATGTTCGACACTTAATTCGTAATTTAATTTTTATTTTCTTAAATATCATCTTGATCTTTATATTAAAATGTTTGTTCAATTTTAGTGCATTTATTTTCAATTGCCCAATTGTAATACCTATAATTTTAATAAATCTTAAATTAATTAGTTTCTCAGAGTTAATTTTTATCGAAATTAATTGGTTAAATAATAACAATAATTTTCAAACAAAAGAAATATGATATGTGAATATACATTCAAAAGTTATAGTAAAACTATTAAATATTATAATAAAAAGTATAAAAATCAACAATGAAGTAGAGGATAAAATTTAAGATTTATTGAAAATATAATGACTAAAATTAGATAATTAAAAATATATGAATTAAAATTGAATTAGAAATGAATGAAGTTAAAAGTATATAAACTAAGATAGTATTTTTAACCATTTTCTTTTAATCTTTTATCTTTATTCGACTGTTACCATCCAAGAAAACAACCTTAAATTTAAAAGAAACATGAAAGGAAAGAAAATGTCACCTTCTAGAAGTACCAAAAACAAGAGCAGACAACAAAAACCCAATTTTCAATGTCTAGAAATCTTTAAATTTTCTTGTGCACAAGAAAGTATCTCAAGATCGATCATGACAATTTTGGAGTCAAAAAGTTTGTCATCCAAACTTGGAAATTAATCCTTACTTGATTATGTGCCTCAATTAAAGAGTCCTACATCTTCTTTTTAGTAACATATATATAAAACACAAGTTGGTATGTTCGAAATTCATCATCATTTAAAAGATTTGAAATGTTACATTAAAAAAGTTTGAAACTTTAAACCATTTTTAGTTTACCCTTCTTTATTTATTCAAATTGGGTTCATAAAATTTAACTTCTATTAGAACATAATTTTGAATATTTTAACATAACCCACGGTTTTTTATGTAGGTATCCAGCTAACCAACTTGTTGTATAAATAAGATTTTATTTTCTTTTAAACTTGTGTTTGGTGAATCCAAAATGTTGGGTTATATGCTTAGTCCAATTGAGACTAATTTTGGGTTCGCCTATCTTGAAAATCTTAATTAAGTTTTCTTTTTTGTGATATGGGTATGACTCAAGAAGGAGGAGAGTGAATAAAATACTGAAAACTGAGAGAAATAGAGGGAGAGCAGTGCAGTTCGATTATTTAGGGATAGCTTCCGCAAAGTTATCAATTATTGGTGTTTCAACCATTGGATCTTGCTAAATTTTGGTCAGCCATTTGGGGACATGTAGTGTCTCATTTTGAACCGTTGGATCGTCGCTTTGAACTCTGGTTTGTCTGTAGTCGCTGCTGAACAAAATCTATGATACTAGGTGATATTTTTCATTCTTTTATCTCTCAAGCATTGATCTCTTATGTATGAAAGTATTAATGGATTATGACTCTTTGTATGACTGATTTGGATTCTTTTTTCCTCAATTTTATCATAATAAGAGAATTTGATAAAGGTGAACTTCTCACAAGTCTTGTAGTTTTTACTTTTCACATCAAATAGGTTTTCCACGTATAATTCGTGTGTATTATTTAATTTTAATCTTCCAAAATTTTATGGTTTATTGTTGTCCACTATTGATTGATGACTTGATGGTTATTTGGTGATTCTTATAATGTATTGAAGTACTATTATTTGGTTGATTATTTTAAAAATAATATAATGAATTGTTGATATATTATTTGGTTCCTATCAACTTAGAACATATAAATTTAAATAGACTGAGAATAGAAACAAAATAGAGAGAGAGAGAGAGACAGATATGATGGACAAAGTCATGTAAGACATTTACAAACTTTAAAGGAGTTGACATTCTAAACTAAAGGAACTAATTTCTTGGGCGGTCGAGAAAAAGAAAATGAAAGAAAGAGACAGAGACAGTAAATGGGCCTATATTCATATTTATCTGTTCATTGTTTTTTTTATTTTTTTTTTTTGTCGGCTGAGACTCAATAAATTGAGCCCCAACCAAATTATACACAGGATAGAAAAATGTTTGAATTCTTCTCCTTAAAGGATCCAAAGTTAAACGAGAAAATTTCCCTTTTCTTTTTTTAAAAGAAATCCCTATCTTTTTTTCATGACGAGTAAATGACATATGGCTTACCTTAGCAATTATCTTTAGCATGCATTATGAGTTAAACACAACGAATACACGTTAAATCTTCTTAGAATCATATTTACTTGAAAAATTGCAATAATCTTGATAATTGTTAGGATAACCAATTATGTGTTATATTTTAAAAGTAGTATGAAGAGAAAAGAGATAATATTAAAAAAAAAAAAAAAAAAAGGAAAAATCCAAAAGAGATACAATAATTAGTGAGTTCAATTATGAAGAAGAGTGTTTGAAAAAATTGAAATGATGCAAAGAAGACAGAAGGGTGCAGCCGCAATGCAAAGATATATACCTAAACTAAACAATTGGAGAAGATTTTAGCAATAAGTAGTGATTGCCATTAATGTTGGTTCGTACAAAATATGCATGTTCATGCATGTTCACATAGTGTAGCAATGATATGATACTCAATTCGTCCAACTTTTGCACTCCACTTGTAATTTTTACTCTATTTGTATTCACAGTTTCATTTTTACTTTTCTAATATATAGGGATCACTAGGGAGTTTTATTTTCCTCAATGTTGATATGTTAAATTGACTTTTTAGTTAATTTTTACTACCTATATTCTATAATATCTTGTAAAAGTCAGAATACAAAATTGTCTCCATGGAAAGTGTGAGGTTATTTATTATTCGATAGTTGATTTATGTATTAGAAAGTTTGATCAGTTATACAAAATTTGAGTTGATTTATTTTTTATTGAATATATTCAATAGTTATTGCTATTATATCAATCAAATGTAAATGTAAATGTGAAAGATCTGTTATTTTGTATAGTTTTCAAGAAGCTATAAGAGAGAAAACGAATGGAAGATTGTTAAACTTGTACTAGTGTGGTGTTTGTTGAAGCTACTCCAACGGTTTAGGTCAAAATGTTGGGTAATGGGCAAGTGCTCTTGAAGAATTCAACAAAAATTTTAGTTAGAGAATAAAAAATATTATACCTAGCAAATTTTCAAATATAATAATATTTATAGACCTTGGAAGTTTCATTTAAGAAAATCTGGACAAGGATGAATGAGAATCTTATTCTGTATCAGGTTTACTATACATAGACTATAAATTCATTTGTTAAAACTTGGGTATTATAAGTAGGGTTAAGTACAAATAAAGTATCACATTGGTTAGGAAATAAAGAGGTCAATAGTATATTAGTGAGGACAATTATTTATATTGGTACGAGGCTTTTTGAGTTATTTCAAAGCAAAATTGTGAAGGTTGTTATGGAATCGACAAACAAATAGAATAGGAAATGTAAAACAAAAGAGAATCGACAGTGAGATTTACGTGGTTCACTAACAATGTATTAACTACAATCACATGGGGAAAAACCATTTACTATTGGAGATAAATATTAAAAATATAAAGTATATGCATCTCTAGGGTTAAAGAGTTTATGTAGCACACTTTTCTAGACCCAAGAGTCAAAATAGTAAATAATATAAATAGGCCAAATATGAATTTAACTTAAGTTTAGGGTTTAGTTCCCCCCAAACCCCCTAGCGTGCATCACTCCTGGACCATCACACGCTGACCTTGCAGCGAGACCCCCGTACTTTAATTATAAACCTTCAGAGCGCCACATAGCAAATTCAAAGCATTCCAACGAAGGTTTATACTTAAAGTAGATAATATCATATCGTCGTGAATATAGGTGGAGGTTGTTCATCATCATTATAGTAAGAATTTTGACCATGTTTACCTCAATGAAAAGATAATAAATCAATGGTAATATGGGTGGGCCTCATTAGTTACTTTTGGCGTTGTTTACTTGTGATTTGTATCCATACTGACACATGGGGTTCATTTCCAAATCTGTAATAAAAGCGCTCAAACTGATTAACGAGTGGATCATGCTGAATCCATTACGTTGGAAATTACGTCATTCATTACCCTTAGCATTATGTGGAAACCCCGAAACCTCTCCCTAAGGATTCTCCAAGGTGGAGTAACTTGTGAAAGTTGGCCCAAGGTATTTGGAAACATGACTTGCATTGGCCTTGGGAAAGTTTGAGGAGGAAGACTTGAGTTGGCTAAGATAAGGATAGTTATGCTTTAAGAGGTTGATGCAGTACACAAAGGTACTTAGCATGGAAATAAATTGCTAAGTATTGCCAAGAGGAGGCAACTATACATTAGAGGTAGTCCAATAAAATGAGAGTGCATCACACCTGGAGGTAGCTTGGTGGTCCTTGTGTGGAAATGAACAAGGGAAAGACAAGAGATGGTTGGCCAAGCTAAGTAAAAGGCAAGGAGGACCATGCGCTGGCACAAAAGCATGATCAAGAGAATGGCCAACTCATGAGTAGGAATCAAAGGAGTTGAGGTGGGGAGAAAGTTATCTTTGTAGCATAGACAAAGTATGAGACAACCACTTGGAAAGCAGTTGCACAAAGAAACCCTAAAGGAGCAAGTGGATGCATACCTTAAGAAAAATAAGCCTACTTGGATGCATAAGGACAATGAGGTAGATAAGAAACATGTTATAAACTCAAGTAGAGAAACATGCTTTAAAAAAGAGTCCAAAAACCAAGGAGGAACTGGAGGGAAGTAACTCATGGAAAAGGAAACCATGTGTCCAAATGAGACTTGTGAGGAAAAATTAGGACACCATGCGTTGAGCTAAGTATGCAAAGGACACCTCAAGCAAACTCTTATGTGTTGGGAAGTTATGAAGCAACCAAGAGTTAGTAGGACTACCATACCATGCATTGGAGACCCAAAGGAAAGAAATGGCCAAGGAAATGAGGTATGTCAAGCGGTCAAGGAAGCTCACTTTGGAGGACAACTTAGCCTGAGGAGGAGCAACCTACACGTTGGGATAGGCTTGCCTTGGAGGTTAGATTGGCTTAGAAACATGTCAAGCATTGTGAATGATTGGATTCGAATCTCGAGCGGAAGCGTCTGAACGCCTTGCATCCCACAAATCGATTTTTACATAAACAAAATTAGTGTACTAAAACAGAATATGTGTAGAATAAACATGTTAAATAGCATGCATTAGAGAAAGGAAATAACCATTTTCACCTTTGTAGATTCCTAAGCTCCTAGAATGATCCTCTTGATATTCCAATGAACGACTCCTCCAAAGATCTTGAACACAAACGTCTCCTCAAATAATCTTGAACACGACGACGAGAATATGATTCCAATAGAATGATAAATGGTATCCAACTATTGGAAGGGGTGAGAAGGAAAAACCTTTAGGAAAGTAGAGAGGATTTCTTTTTATGGCTTAGGAAAAAAATTTCACAATGAATCCTTGTCCCAAAAGGGCCGTAAGGAAGACTTTTTATAGAGAAGGGTCAACCCCCTTCTCCAAGTCTTTTTCCAATTTTTCCTTGTGCACAATTAATTAAATAACGCTTATTTAATTAATTAGCACATTAATTAAATAACTATTCATACATTAAATCCAATTTAACGTATATATATATATATATATATATATATATATATATATACATATATATTTATAATCATAAACATCGTATGTCTATGTGCAACACCTCTCTATTTATTAATTAATTCTTTGTTAATCTAATTCACTTGAATTAATTATTTGAATCTCATTCAAATGTTTCTTGCCAACTTAACTTGAATTATAGATCACATCCATAATCTATTACATATTAATAATATTAATATACAATTTTCTCAAATTGATTTGAATAATTCAAATCTTTCCTCTTTAATATTCTTTAGTGAGCTAACAAAGAGACCTGATAGACTTGTAGATCAGAAACTTCAATGATATGAGATTAATTGGCTAAACTCAATAACCAAGTTAATCAATATTCATTAATTGTGGGTACACTCCATTAAAGACCTACAAGTGCACTCCTCTCACTACAGATATATTTCTGTGTCCACACATATAGACTAATGCTAGCATATTAGTCCTTCATGAGTGTTCGAAACTCCAACTGGATCAATTTATCGTTTTACCCTTAGGTTACCTCTCACTCCTTAAGTACCAGTGCTCCTGTAATGAATAACCTGTTTATAGTCCAACCAATAAACAAAAACCCCTCCTAGGCTAATGAGAGGATAGGACCCTTTGTTCAAGTTCCAAAGATACCATTTAAGGGAACACTCATCTACTTATCCTAAAGACGAGAAGGAGTGAATTTCATCTTCTATTATTATATTCCCAGCTCCCCACTCGGTCTTGTCCTCAAAATGTTAGGCTTATTGAGTTGGCGAACTAGCCACTCTCATCTATATAAATCAAAGGACAATCCCTCGTGAACATGTGTTCACACTATACTCAGAATTAAGACTAAGTTGCTTAGGTCATCTTAGTGAAATCGAAACCTAACTTGTCAACGGTGTTACATCTAGTGGTTACTATTTTGCAGTCTGATCTTATGCAAACTTATTGCATAGGATACCCCCACTCGCATGTCACCTACACGAATGTGTCAGATCATTGCATTTGTATCAAATACAAAGTGGGTCATGTCCATAGTGTTACCAGGATAAGGTACCCAGCTTTATCCCTATACTATAGACCTTTTAGACTATATCTTGAACATTGATCCCTATATGTCTCCACATAAAGTTCAAGACTCATAAGACCCCTCGGATGTTAGTTTATTGGATTTAGGGTTAATAAAACAAAATAGAAAACAACGCAATAGCATTTATTGAATGAACATCTATATCTCTTTATTTATGACGCTCAATTAATAACACTTACTATCTACGAGTTTTAGTGTATAAAACCCAACAAACTCCCACTTGAACTAAAACTCTAGTCAGTGGGTTGTACATGATATCATAATCGAAAAGGCGGGATTATGGTAAATAAATACAATAAACCAAGGCATCCATATACCAATTACACATCTCCCACTTGCCCTAGATTATACGATGTACATGTCTCCTAGACCTAGATTCTCTTGATGACTGTCAAACACTTTAGCTGAGAGAACCTTCGTAAATGGATCAACAATTTTGTGCTCTGAGGCAATCTTTGTGACGATCACATAACCTCGTTGCACAATCTCCCATATCAGGTGATACTTCATTTCAATATTCTTTCCTCGTTTGTGACTATGAGGTTCTATAGAATTGACGACTTCCCCACTGTTGTCACAGTATAAGGTGATGGACAAGTCCAAATTTGGAACTACTTCCAAATCGCTTAGGAACTTCCTATATATATGAGAGTTTGAAGGCATGTAGAATTTTCTATATATATGAGCCTAAAGAAAGAGCTCGGTTTGGCCATTTTCACTCAGCCAAAAAGAGAGATTCTACCACCATTTGGAAGCTTTATGATTGAGAATGAAGACTTGAGGCTGCTGAGAGAAAACTCTAACGAATTTTTGTTGAAAACTAAAGAAAATCAAAGGTAGCGCGGATTCTAAGCTTCATCTGGCAATCTGTGATATTTAATGATTTTCGAGCGTTTCAAGAAGAATTAAGAGCTTCAATTTTGAAGTAAGTTATTCAAAGAATGTATAAGAAGTTCATAGAAGGAAGTTTTAGATTTTAATAAATAGATTTCAAGTTATATGTTCAAAGTTGAACCTAAGATTTAGGTGATGTAGAAGCAAGCAACTGACTAAGGGTTGAAAGAAGGAAGTGGTGTGATCATTTGGCTCGTGCAAAGAAAGATATTTTCAGCCAAGTTAAAGCTCCTTGAGTGTAAAAGATAACACTGGGCTTCTATGAGAAGATTCGGCAAAAATGATGCCCAAAAGTGAAGAAAATTCAATGAAGGTATGAATTCGAAGAAATCAGAGTAGGCTGAGGTATTTTGAGCATTCTAAGCTCTTGAGGAAGAATTATAAGCTCAAATTTAGAGTTAAGCTTCCTAAGAAAATTCATAAAAAGTTTCATGAGGGAAGTTTTGTCTGATTTGAGCTATAATTGATGCTATAAGTGCTAGAAAATGAAGGAATTCAGAAGAGGCTAGCATTAAGGAAGTTGTTAAATCCAACACGATTTATTTATGGTTGTCCAGCAAACGGGATAAAAAAGTATTTATGACCAATGAATGAGGCTTTATAATTAGGTCGTGGTTTGGAATAAAGGGTTTCCAACCATTGGCTAGGTACCTTGTATTCTTCGCATACGACAGAGATGTTAATGGGTGAAAGGATCAAATCCCAAGCAAAAGAATGTGATCACGTTGCAATTTTGTTTTTGATTTTACATAAACAAAATATGGTAAAAAATAATAATATAATGGATAAGCAATCAAGATTAACATGTATTTAAGAGAAGAAAAGAGGGAAGAGTTCAAGCTTACTTTTGTAGATTCCCGAATTCTTCACGATCCCTCCACGTCTTCTCCGAAACGTCTCTTCAATGATCAAGGGACACTACCGTATGTGAAACCTTGTTATTCTCAAAGATCCCAAGAATTGGATGTGTAGTCTCTAAGACTTGGAAGAGGAATAAGTAGTAGAGAAAACAAAAGAGATTTTGAGAGAAGTAGTAGGAGACTAGGATTCATAATTCCTAATTCAACTATTTCACAAACATGGGCCATGAAGACCTATTTATAGAGAGGAGGGTGATCCCCTTCTCCTAGTCTTTCCTATTCCTACTCTAGTTCTAATTTATTTAAATAACTTTTATTTAATAAATTAGTCCAATAATTAAATAACCATATATATTAAATCTAATTTATATATAATTAATAAATAAATAAATAAACATCACATGTTTATTTATCTCTACATCTCAAAAATTAATTAATTAATTAATCAATTAAACGACTATATTAAATCATATTTGGTATAGAATTTATCATATAATTGTCACATATTTATATGTATACATCTATTTAATATTTCAATCTTATTCAAATATTTTTCTTTCTTAATTATAGATCATATCTATAATTAACCATATTCTATTAATCTCATCAATATGCAATTGATTTGAACAATGCAAATCATTCCTCTTAAATATACTTTAGTGAGCTAACAAGGGGATCTTATGGATCTACATATTAGAAGCTCAAATGATCTATAGACTAAAGACCAATAGTTGCATTCTTCGCATTATAGTTTTATTTCTATGTCGTCCACAAATATAACCAATCAACAATGAGTCGACCCTTCACAAATTGCTCATAACTATAACTGGGTCAAAATAGTATTTTACCCCTGTAGTTACATCTAACTCCTTAAATACCATTGATCTCTCTAACGAACAAACAGTTTATAATTCAACTATAAAATAACACCTCTTGGGCCATTGGGAGGTTGAGACCTCAATGTTCAAGACCGGAATCAGCTATTAAAGGAGCAATTTATCTACTTTCCTTAAGGTCGGGAAAGGAGTGAATTCCATCTAGTGTAGTTGTGTTCCCAGCTCCCTACTCGACTTGTTGAGTCAGCTAACAAGAGCACTCTCATCCATACAAATCAAAAAATTACCCTCATAGACAGGAATTCATAACTCACTCAAGATTAAGGTCAAGTTACCTATGGTCATCCTAGTGAAATGTAAGTCTCTTCTAGCAACGGTGTTATATAGAGAGACTATTTATTTCACGGTCCCGTCTTATACAAACTCTTTGTATAGAATACCCCCGATAACATGTCTCCACATGAATGATTAGGATCAGATCATTTGTAGCACTTTACAACAATTATAACATCTACAAAACAGGTCGTATTTGTAGTGTCACTAGGATAAGGTACCCAGCTTTGTCCATCTACTACACACCGTTTAAGTTATCGTTTAAACCTGATCTGCTTGTATATCTCCACATATATGTTTAAGTTTCATAAAATAACATTGGATTTTAGTTTATTGAATTTATTTAATATAGTATAAACATTAATAAAATACCTTTTATTTTATTAGACATATAATTTGTCTTTACAAAGTACAAGATACACTCAATTTAGGACATTAACTCCAATAATGGAAATTGTCAGTATACAAGAGCTAAGTTTCCATACTTGAACATTTCCCTTCTTCAAACTTATCCTTTACCTTAAAACGTACAAATCCAATCTAACATAAATATTTAACCTCATCACTTTGCTTAACTCAAATAATAAACATAATCAAAAAGGGAAAATAAGGTGCGGGTTTTATAGGGCTAGCGTTTTGTTCTTCCAATCTCTAAAGATCTGAATGTCCAGAATAAACTGCCCCTCTCCCAAATTTTTCATTTGGAATTGGGTCACTAGCCAATTCTTAATTTTAGTCAGTCGACCTACATCATTCCCAATTTGATAAGTGAAAATAGGTGTCATTAATTCTATCTTATCCAAGCAAATGAAATTTATAATTATTTAACAACTACTAAAACTAACATATAGTTAAAGTGGAAGTAGGAGGTCAATCCCAAGGGAACCTCTATTAATTGGCCCAAAATAACCTTTGAATTAAAAAAGATAGTAATTTGGGGAGGGAGGGGGGGGGGGGTGTTGTTTGTAAAGAAACAAAAAGCTAACTAAAATAAAGATAAAGATAAACTGTAATACAAACTTACTATTTTTGTTAGAAGATAGTTGATAAAAAAAATATTCTTGGGAATTCTTGTACAAGGTTTAATTCTATCATTGTTTTTGAATAATTACTTGAAAACACAACATCCCATAATCCAATAAAAAAAACCCTTAAGGACCCATATAGCTAATTAATATGAATCACATCAATTAGTCCTAATCTAAGTCAAAAACACTTCCATATAGCATTTATCACGTTCTTTTCTTAGATTGTTTTAAAGACATGAGTTATCATGATTATGACAATCAAGAAACACATTAGAGTAAGTTTCAAGAATGATTGAATGAATGCGTTCTAATTAAGAATTTCAAGAGTTAAATTTGGAAAAAGTCCTAATTAACACAAGAAAACTTAATTTTGTAACCTATCTCACCATTATGAAACAGTACCAAGCAAGAATTACATACAAGAATTCAATGGAATCAAAGCATCAATTATCCTCCATTAATTTCTATTCAAATTCAACCGAAGAACATTCAAGAATGAAGACAATTCAAGAAAATATACAAAAAGAACTCAAGAATTAAACTTAGAATTAAGAATTTCCAAGAAAAAGAATTATCTAGCCATAAAGATGAGAAGTCTTGAAGGAAATCCTTGAAGCAATTCACTAGGGAATTGTTAAATTTGGAAGAAAATCTCTCAATACAAACACAAAATTGAGTAATTTTCTCTTTAGTTTCGATCTAACCTCTCTCTAAAAAAAATGATTTTTCTCCTCTTCTTGTTCTTTCTCTACTGAACAACAATATTTATATCTATAGGTTTAGTGCCAAGACACTGAGGCTAGCATTACAACGCTAAATGGTAAAAAAGCCAAAAAGCATTCGGCTAACATCTTGACGTTGCTCTGACGCTTGGTTACGCAAGGCGCGCGTATGATTCCTTCAATCTCGAGCGTAGCAACTCTGGGTGAAATGGTGCGACACTGCCCTATTTTGCAGCAAATAGGTGCATTCTATCTTCAAGTGTCAAACTTAATATTATAAGGAGCGTTGCGATGTTGCAAGCATTGCTGAAGTGTGTTGAATTATTTCCCTTGAGGGGCAAAATGGTAATTTGTCTTGGATCTTCTTCTTAAGTGATTCTTTGGTGTCGTTTGGCTCGAATTAATTTTAAATCCTTTGAAATAACTTTGTTTGAGCCGGGATTGGAATTTACCTATTAAAATAGACATTTTAAGAAAATAATTGAAGAACAATTGAGGGAATTAGTACTAATAAGATAGCTCTTTACAAGACCTATTAGTAGATATGCATCATTCTCAATTAGTAGGATATAATCTACATACAACACTAGAAAAGCTATTGAACTGTTGATGATTCTCTTGTGTATACAAGGCTCATCAACATTTTGATCAAATCCATAAGATTTGATTGCAATATCAAATCTTATATTCCAAGATCGAGAAGCTTACTTCAATCCATAAATGGACTGGTTAAGCTTAAAAACCTTTTGCTTTTGACCTTAGGTTATGAATCCCTCAGGCTGCTCCATATAAATGGTTTCCTAAGAATTGCCATTCAGAAAGGTAGTCTTGTACAAATGAACAACTCGAATCTCAAGACTTCAGATAACAAACTCTTCTCAAATAAAGGGTCATTCAAATGCATGCACTAAATCAAGAAATTTAAAACTAATTCTCTATCCCCTACGTGTTTGTGTGCTTAGCCAATCATATCTAGGTCTCTACTAATCTGAGAAGGTTTTATTCAATCCTCAACTCGTTTTCCCCTACTCTTGCTCGGAGGATCAAGTATTATGCTCCCTAGACTCAAGTTGGAAATGTAAAACTTAAGGGAAACCAAACTTTTATTCTACTCTTTCTATTTTTATTTTTATTATTTTTAATATTTTTACACAAAAGAGGAACTCTTATCCGGACTAGACCACCTTCCTTTTGGATTGCCCACATGAGTTACATGAAAGACATCCAACTACGAGCAACGTATCCTTTAAAGATGTCGAAGCTTACTCATTCCTCAAGGACACTTTAGCTCAGAGGGAAACTATGAGTGTTATAGTCGTCCCAGGTTAATCACATCCCTAAGAAAGAGGAGTAATCCCCTTCAAAAATATCATACAAACTTACTTTTACTCTACAACATGCTTGCCTTTTATTTAGCATATATCTAACTCTTTAAGTACCACTGATCTCTCTAATGAACAATAAGTCTTAATCCAACTATGATCAAACCTCTCTTGGGCCAGGAGAGGGTGTAGCACCACATTGTTCATGATGGAATGAACACATGTGCAGCGGGAAAAAAAAAAACAAATCTAAAGTACTCTACTTCGGTTAATTTCAAAGAATAAGCATGTAATTAAAAAAAAAAAAAAAAGAATAAAGGCAAAGAAGAAATACAACCTTTGTAGTCTCAAAACTTCTAAAAATTTAGCTTCAATCTCCTCACGAACAGTTCGTAGACCACCACGAGAGTCTTCCCGACTATTCTCCGACCTTAGAACGGGATGGTGGGATCCAGTGAGTGACTAATTTGGAGAGGAAAAGGTTAAGTATTTGAGAGAAAAATATGTTTGAGATTATTAAACAATCTCACAATAATCCACTTTGTCCAAGAGTTGTAAAACTCATAAAACTCTTCTTTTTAAAAGTCATTTCATGCAAAACATGCAACTTTAAGTTTGATGAGAATTTGACACTATCCACTAACTCAAAGTGGGGTTAGTGGGATAAGTATCTTCAATTAAAGACAACATTTAGCAATGCAAATGTTGAAATTTCCCACTAAAAAATATTGGATCTTTTTACTAACTTGGTCAAAGGTCAAAGTTTGACCCCCAAAGTCAAAAGTCAACAAATTTGACTTTTTTACTTTTAAAGTCAAAAAGTCAACATTTTGACTTTCATTGCCTTTTTGACCTAGTCAACAATTTTGACCAATTCAATTTAAATTCAAAATTAATTTTAATAATTAATTTTAGAATTAATTCAATATTAAATAATTAATTAAAAAACTTAATTCATTTCATTTAATATTAAATCCAACGTTAATCTCAATTAATATGAATCTCTATTCATAATCTTAAATTTTAAATCTTATTTAAATATCTTTTATTTTCTCTCTCTTTATGTTTAACTCACAATTAAACATTAGGTTAAATATATCGTATATATTTAACACTTTGCTCCAAAAGTCAAATTCACACTTCAAATTTGTTCGTCAAACTGTTCTAAGGTAACCGGCTAAACTCTTTAACCTAATTAACCACCATTCATTAACTATCGAGTCATTCCACTAAAGCCCAGTAGTTGCATTTCCCTCACGGTAGATATATTGTGTCCACTCGATATAACCATGATTAGTAAATTAACCCTTATTATTTTGTTCATAATAATGGCTGGGTCAAAAATTGTTTTACCCCCAAAATTACATCTTGCTCCTTAAGTCCCACTCATCCTCTAATGAATATTTGGTTTCTGATCCAATCACCAAGCTGAGTAGCTCTCGAGCCAATGAGAGGGTGGGTCTCCTTGTCCAAGACCTAGAGTCAACACTTAAGGGCACAACCTCTCTACTATCCCAAAAAGCAGGTAGGAGTGAATTTCATCTTGCACCCTATGTCTCTAACTATCTACTCGATCTTACCCCTAAAATAGTTGGCTTATTGAGCCAACATTGTTAAGCCAAACCTCATCCATGCAAATCTAAGGATAATCCTGAATAAACAGGAGTTTACAGTTAGCTCAAAGGTCCTAGGTCATTGCTTTGAAATAGTAAGTCTTAAATAGAAAACAACATTCTAAAATAAGAGTGACTTATTTCTTGGTTCAATCTTATGCAAACTCATTACATAGGAACCTCCGCCCCTCATGTCACTACCTGAACGAATTCTGATCACTTTGTTTGTAGCACTTTATAATAAATTGTAATAACTATAGAGTGGGTTGCATCCAATAAAGTTACCAGAATAAGGCACCCAATCCTATTCATATACTATAGATCGTTTTGGCTATTTACTCGAACTCGATCCATCTTTATATCACCACATAAAGTTCAAGCATTCATATAATAGCCATGGATTTTTAGTTTATTGGATTTAGGTTCTTCGTAAGACGAAATGAGCAATTCATACATTTAATAACAACTTTATTGAATAAGCCTCAATAACATCTTTATTGATAATAGAATAAGTTTATTTTTTTTTACAAACCACGAGTTTTAGGACACAAAATCCAAAAGTTCAAGCCCTGGAATCAGCTCTTAAGGGAGCAATTTATCTAGTTACCCCAACATTGGGGAAGGAGTGAATTCCGTCTTGTGTAGCTGCGTTCTCAAATACTTAATCAGACGAATCCTCAAAATGGTAGACTTATTGAGTCTGCAAACTAGCCACTCTCACTCATACAAATCAAAGGACCGCCTTCATAGGCAGGAGTTCACAACTCATTAAAGATTCAGGTCATGTCATCTATGGTCATCCTGGTGAAATGTAAATCCTCAAAATGGTAGACTTATTGAGTCAGCAATCTGACCACTCTCACCAATACAAATCAAAGGACCGCCTTAATAGGTAGAAGTTCACAACTTATTTAGGACTCGTGTCATGTCACCTATGGTCATCCTAGTGAAATGTAAGTCTCTATTATGAACGTCGTTATATAATGGACTAATTTTATATAATGACACTAGTCATTTCGTGGTCTGATATTATACTCCTTTGTATAAAAATCCTCACTTATGTCGACATATGGTCAGGATCATATCATTTGTAGCATTTTACAACTAACATACAAAGTAGGCCATATTCGTGATGCCACAAGGATAAGGTATCTAACCTTATACATCTGCTACAGAATTTAGTTATCACTTAAACAGACCCACCTGTATGTCTCATATCATTTGTAAGCATTTTACAACAATTGTAACATCTACAAAGTAGGCCATATTTGTGATGCCACAAGGATAAGGTATCTAGCCTTATACATCTGCTACAGACCATTTAGGTTATCACTTAAACATGACCCACCTGTATGTCTCTATTGTAGGAATATATAAGCATGCAGCAGAAGATATAAGGAACAATAAGCATTCTAATTCAATAATTTTGGCTATAAATAAAACATGCTCATATAATAATAAAAGGGTTTCAAGTCATACCTTTGTAGCACCTTTTGAATCTTGAATTCTGCTGTCAATCCTCTCCAAATCTTCTTGTGAACCACTTCAAGGCCTTCCCTACTATTTTTTTGGAGCCTTAGATTGAGTTATGGGACTCAAAATAAGCTCGAATAAAGGAAATTTGGAGAAGAAGCTCACTGCAGAAACTTGAAGAACACCTTCTTCAACCTCACAAGTTTTCAACAAAACATCAGCAAGTTCATACAGTTTGCATGCTCGATTCTCAGTCCAATCTTCCCTATTTATTGCAAGACCATCATACAAAGTAGAAGGCTACATGAAGAGCACCTCATGCTTGGAAGATTGAATCAATAATCAAGTGGATGTGAGTGAGCTTCTTGTTTGAGATAGTGGAGAAATTCAATTTTTCTATTTTGTGTTTTCCAAACTTTTCCATTTTCAAATTGATTTCCAAAATCAATTTTAATTTCAAAATTGAAAACTTTATTGATTTAACAAAATTAATTTTCTAATAAAATTAATAATAAATAATTAATTAAATAATTTAATTAATTCTAATTAATTTAAATCAAATATTAAAAATTAATTTTACACAAATTCCACCTCACGAATCCCTATTCATGAATTTTAATATTTAAATCAATATTAATTCTCCAATTCCGTTTAATTCTAAAATTAAACGTGTAATTATAACACATATAATTACTAATTCCCTTAATTCTAATTTGAACGTTTCAAATTAACTTATCACGCTACTCTAAGGCTAATCCATTTACGAGCTAGTAGGGGACCACATGGACCTACAGATCATGAGCTCCAACGATCCAAGATTAATTGGCTAAACTTTTTACATCGAATTAATCCTCATTCGTTAACTAATAGGTCACTCCACTAAAGCCCATATTGCACTCCCCTCACTGTAGATATATTATGTCCACTTGATATAACCATGATTAGTAAGTTAGTCCTTCACAGGTTGCTCATAATAACAGTTGAGTAAAATGTCTATTTTATCTCCGAGATTACCTCTTGTTTCTTAAGTCCCACATATCCTCTAATGAACAATTGGTTTCTGATCCAATCAATAAACTGAGTCCATCTCGGGCCAATGAGAAGGTGGGACCCCTTGTTCAAGACCCAAAGTCAACAAACAACCTCTCTACTATCCCTGAAAGCGGGTAGGTGTGAGTTCCATCTTGCACCCTATATCCCCAGCTCTCTACCTGTTCTTACCCCTAAAATGGAGATTTATTGAGCCGGCGTTGTTGAGCCAACCCTCAGCTATGAAAATCTAAGGATAATCCTGAATAAATAGGAGTTCATATTTAGCTCAGGATTAAATTCAAGTTACTTGGGCCATTGCTTTAAAATAATCACTCTTAAACAGTAAACAATGTTATAAAGTACGAGTGACTAATTTTATGGTCCGATCTTGTACAAACCCATTGCACAGGACGCCCCCACTCCTCATGTCATAACATGTACGAATTAGGATCACATCGTTTGTTGCATTTTACAACTCCTTGGAATAACTACAGAGTGGGTCGCATCCAATCGTGTTACCAGAATAAGGCACCCAACCTTATTCATATACTATAGATCATTTTGTCTATTTACTCGAACCTGATCCACTTTTATGTCTCCACAAAAATTTCAAGTACTCATGTAATAGTCATGGATCTTTTAGTTTATTGGATTTATTTCTAAAATGAAATAAGCAATTCATATTCAATAACAACTTATTGAATTATCATAATAAGTTTTATTGTTTACAAACCACGAGTTTTAGGACATACATGTTTAAGTTACAGATGATAACCTTGGATGTTAGTTTATTGGTTTGTGGGTTTAATGCTACTAAATGTCAAATAAAGCATCTCATGTTTTATTAAATAAATACAAAGTTTGTACAATACAATTACAAACTATAGAACCCTGCGAGATTTATGACATCAACTCCAATAGCTCAAACAATTCTTGCATCGATTGCATGATCTAAAGTGTAGTGACCATGCTCATAACTACAGCTTGGTCAAAATACCGTTTTACCCTTGTAGTTACATCTAACTCCTTAAATACCATTGACCTCTTTAATGAACAAAAAATGTATAGTCCAACTATAAACTAACACCTCTCGGGTCATTAAGAGGTTGATGCCTCAATGTTCAAGATCCGGAATCAGCTATTAAGAGAGCAATTTATCTACTTTTCCTGAGCTCTGGAAAGAAGTGAATTCCATCTTGTGTAGTTGTATTCCCAGCTCCCTAAGTCCCCAAAATGGTAGGCTTGTTGAGTCGGCTAACAACTGTTGGGGATGATGTCTTAAACTCTCGTTGAGTCCTATAGTTTGTAAACACAGTTATTGAACAAACGCTTTTGATGTATAATATATGATATTTTCTTCACTTTTGTTTATGAACATTGGATGTTTTATTTGCTTTACCATAAACCAATAAACTAAGATCCCTGGTTTTCATTTGTAACTTAAGCATGTATGTGGAGACATACAGGTGGATCATGTCTTAAGTGATAACCAAAATGGTCTGTAGTATATGGATATAGGAGAGAAACCTTATCGCGAAAACGCTACAAATGCGGCCCGCTTTGAATAGTTACAAGTATTGTGACTTGCTATACATGGTCTGATCCTGATCATTCATGTGGAGTCATGCGAGCAGGGGCGTCCTATACAAAGGAGTTTATATAAGACCAGACCACGACGTGTTATAGTCTCGTTATATAACGTCGTTCATGACAGAGACTTCAATTCACTAGAATGACCATAGGTAACATGACCTCAATCCTTAGTGAGTCGGAAACTCCTACCTTTGAGGGCGATCGTTTGATTTGTATGGGTGCGACTGGCCATATCGCCGACTCAAACCTACCATTTTGGGGATTCTTCTGATTTGGGAGCTGGGAACTCAGCTACACAAGATAGAAACTTTTTCCCCGAACAGGGGTAAGTAGATAGATTTCCCTTAAGGACTAATTCCTTGAACGATGTGGACCTTCTCATGGCCCAAGGGTGTCCACATATAAGACTATGTTGTATTATTCATTAGAGGGATCCATGTACTTAAGAAGTTAGATGTAACTACAGAAGCAAAAAGGTAAATTAACTGGCATCTATGAATATCATATTGTTGATTGGTTATATCTGATGGACAAAAAAATATATCTGTGGTGAGAAGAGTGAATTCCTGGCAGTTAACGGGTGGTGGATCTCGTAGTTCAAGAGTTTAGTCAGCTATTCGTGTACTGTTGGAGCTTCGAGTCATAGGTTCATAAGGTCCCCTTAGTAGTCCAATGGATTCAAGTTGAGAATCAATTTTTGGGTCAGTTTGAAGTGTTCAAATTGACAAGAGGAAATTCAATTATATATGATATGATTGAACTGGTTAATTATATATGATATGGTTGACTTTATGTATGAGATACATTAATTGGATAAAAATTATATAAATATGATTTATATCTAGTGGAGGAGAAATAGACTATGGTTAATGTAATGCATATGATGTGATATTTAACCATAAGTTAATGAATATAATATGATTATATTTATTATTTATTTTTAACAATTATAGGATGATTGTGGCAGTTTTTTCTCCGTAACCGAATGATACTGGGAGGTTGCATTCAGTTTCGTAGCTAAAGGATAAAATGAAAATTTTTTTCATTTTGTAAAGAGATCAGACATTTCGCTCACGAGTGGTGTATACTGCCTATCGCATAGCAAACGGAGAGCCTACACAATAGCTCAAAATTTCTAAACGATCGTATACACATGTGTAGTTTACTAAACAATCGCATAGGATTTTCAAAACGATCGTCTAGCTTTTCTTAAATGATCGCGTGCCCGAGCGTTTACTAAACAATCGTCTATATGATCGCGACCCTTTTACTAAATGATCGTGTACCTCTACCTAAACGATCAAGCATCATCTATACAATAGATACCTACCATCTTCCACTTGCTTAGTCGTGGTATATGATTCTCTTTCCTCCTTTCCTCTACCAAATTCAACAAAGTCCATATCTCCTGGATTCTCACACCACTATCACCCATACAAATCAAAGAATTGTCCTCATAGACAGGAGTTCACAACTCACTCAGAATTAAGGTCAAGTCACTTATGGTCATCCTAGTGAAATGTAAGTCTTTTATAGCAACGGTGTTATATAGAGAGACTATTCATTTTCAGTCTCGTCCTATACAAACTATTTGTATAGAATACCTCCACTAACATGTCTCCACATAAACGATTAGGATCAGATCATTTATAGCACTTTACAACAATTGTAAAATCTACAAAACATGTCGTATTTGTAGCATTACTAGGATAAGGTACCCAGCTTTATCCATCTACTACAAACTGTTTAAGTTATCTCTTAAACCTGATCCGCCTATATGTCTCCACATACATGTTTAAGTTTCATAAAATAACATTGGATCTTAGTTTATTGGATTGATTTAATGTAGTCTAAATATTAATAAAATACCTCTTATTTTATTAGATATATAATTTATCTTTACAAACTACAAGATACACTATTTAGGACATTAACTCCAACAATCGGAATTGTCAGTATACACGGATTAAAATTGTCTACATGTGCACATGGCGATGAGATATGATTGGCTACAGAACCACTAAAATTAGTTATCATGAGTCAATGAGAGGAAGTTGATGATAACCAGTACATTTTCAGAATAAAGAATGCTTTATGGTTTTAAAAAATGATTTTAATCTCTGGATTATTGAGATATTATGTTATATTACTCTCATCTTTTAGTATAAATGTTTTATTACATGATCTTCATCAGTCAAGAAGATGAAGCTAATGTATGATAGTTTTCTACAAGGTAAGTATGTTTTCCTTGATTGTGCTGGAACTATGCTCAAAATTATGTTATAACTTTAGTATAAAAGTTTAATGAATGAAAGTTCTAGTTTTTAAACCAAGATGTTTTAGTTAAATGATATTCCTGATTTTACTAGAACTTGGGTAGGAGAAACCCTGTAGTTTAATGCAAAAGTTTATCTATGGTTTTAACGAATACAATGTTTATATTCGCTATACATTCCGAAGGCTTTCTAAAGCTTAAGCTTGAATAACATGCTAATGATTTATGATATTGCTTTACAAACAATTTTCCAAAGTAAAAGCTTATGTTCTTTAAGCATGGCACTCACTAGGCTCTCTAGCTCACACTTTTCAATGTTTTGTTCCCCCTCCCTCCTAGTAGCAGGAGAGTTCCAGAGTTCAAGGATTGCTGATTATTTAACAGAGAAGGTCCAATCTATCACCGTTGTTAAATATATGTTAGTCATGTTAATGCTTATGTCAAAGCTGTAATTAGATGGACTCTACAGAGGAAGAGTCAGGACTTGGTCTGTAATGTGTTATATTCTGGATGATGGTAATATTATTGGAGCTTATATAGGGATGAGTTAAGTTTTGTTCTGTGATAGATTTGCGGATATACAAGTTTAACAGGTTCAGTTAGCAGTAGATGTCATAAGAGGGTTGATATCTCCTATCCTAACATCTCCCTCCTAGAATAAGAGATTAATATGGGATGGGATGTGATATTATGGTTATCGCTACGATTACCATTTAATGTAGATAATGTCATACCATCGTAAAGATAGGTAGAGGTTGTTTGTTGTCCTTATAGTAAGAATTTTAGCCACGTTTACCCTAATAAAATGATAATAAATCAATGGTAATGTGATATGTGGGCCTCATTAAATTACTTTTGGTATTGCTTACTTGTGATCTATATCCCTACAGACATATGGGGCCCACTTCTAAATCTATAATAAAAAACCTCAAACTAATTAACGAGCGGAACGTGCTCAATCCAATTATGTTTGGAAATTATATCGTTCATTATCCTTATAATTATAATTACCGTTAAGACCTTCATTATTGTTATTGTTCCAGGGAAAAATTATGAATTTTAATACCTTTATTCTTATCGTTGCCATTACTATTATTGTTTGAATCTCAAAGGGAACAATAATAGTAAATGTGACAAAATTCATAACTTTAAGTAAATGCGGTCAATAACAATCCAATTACATTTGTGATTCAGACTCATTACAATTGATCCATCAATAATATTTCGTTCCAGTTATATAGGTTTTTATTATGGTTTGGTAAACGTAACCTTTGTTTCAATCGTGAATCCACCCCATACACCATTTTTTTCTTACTACACTGAGATGAAATAATAAGTACCAGGTTACATGCTTAACTAGCTATAGGTTAAAGAGCAAATCAATCAATTTTGAATCTCAATGTATTGAACATATGTTCTCTTAATCAATCATATATATTAAGTCGTTGAATGGTGTATATTTAAGTTTTGCCTATGCTTATCTTAAGCCTACTCGTGCGAAGCGAAGATGAATCAACCCGGCTCCATCATTTTCCAAGTTGATATCATGTCCTAGATCCTGTTACCTACAAATTAAAATTTCAAGCAACGTGAAAAAAATTAACATATGTAATTTCTTAGGTGTTGTGGGTTATTTTGGACCAAAGGATATAATTTGTTATAATTTATGTCCTAAATCTCATAATTTGTGTAACTTTGTAAATAAATTTATTGATAAATAAATGGTTTTTATTAAATAAAGTGTTTATTTAATTAATGAAATATTCTTACTTTATTTTGCATAATTAAAAATCCAATGAACTAAGATTTGATGTTATTTCTTGTATTTTGAACAGTATGTGTTTGACATACAACTGAATTCGTATTCAAGAAATAACTTGAAAGGTCTATAGTACATGGATAAGGTTGGGTACCTTATTCTGGTACCACTATAAATATGATTCAGTTTGTAAATGTTACAACAGTTGTAAGTATTACATACGATTTGATCCAAATTGTTCATATGATGACATGCAAGTGGGGGTATCCTATACAGTCAGTTTATATAAGACTAGACCACGAAATATAATTCATCTTTATAACACTGTCAATTAAAGAGATTTATATTTCAAATGACAACCATGTAACTTGATCTTGATCCTGATTGTGTTATGAACTCTTGCTCATGGGTGAGAGTGGCCTTAGCTACTGACTCAATATGCCTATCATTTTAGGAATGATACCGAGTGAGGAACTGGAAACATAGCTACACGAAATAGAATTCACTCATTCCCGACTTTAGGTAAAGTAAACAAATTGTTCACTTAAGTGCTGATTCTGAGAATTGAACAATGAGACCTCATTCTCTCACTGGCCCGAGAGGAACTTTGTTTATGTTAGGATCATAAATAGAATTATTCATTAAAGAATCAGTGGTACTTAAGGTACAAGATGTAACTATAGGGGTAAAACGGTAATTTGACCTAGATTTAATTACGAACAATTTGTGAAGGACTAACTTACGAAATATGGTTAATTCAATGAACACATAAATATACTGCAGCTTATAGGAGTGCAGCTATAGATCTTTAGTGGAGAGCCCTATAATTAATGAATGATGATAACTTAATTAAAGAGGTTAACTAATTAATGATGAATCATTGGAGCTTATAATTGTAAGTATATGAGGTCCCTATACTAGCTCCCAAACAGATTAAACAAGGGTTTTAAGTGGAAAGAATTTGAAGAGTTCAACTTATTGAAAAGGAAATTGATTGTATATGTTACAAAAATAATATAATTGCATATGATACAATTAGTATAACATATGATTACTAATATTTGAATAAGATTCAAATATTAAATTAGTTTTATATTAAAACTAAAGGTTGTAATTAATATGAATAAGATTCATATTAAAACTATAGGTTATATGAGAATGCATATTTAGAATATGAAGGAAATTAATTAATTTAAATATTGGATATTTAATTAGTTAATTTTTAATTTAATTAATTAATTATTTAATTTAATTTAATTTTAAACTGTCCTGCATTGCAGGAGAGTGGGATAAAGGGAAACGTGGGAGAGGGGCAATTATCCTCTCCCTCTTTTCCTTTAATTGTAGAAGTGTCTGCAATTTTTTGCATAACTTTTTTTACGTGAAATTAAGTTGCTCTCTCTCCCTCACGCTCTCACACCAATTCTCCATCAATTCATACAAAGAGAAAGGGTTCTCTGAATTCTTCCTTCAATTCCACAAAGGTTCCCACCAACATCATGTCTAAAGAGCATAGCAGAGAAGATCTTTTGGTGGTGTTCGTTCGTGACCTTGGAGGATCATGAAGGGGATTTTCTTCAAGTAATTGGTGTTCAAAGGTAATTTTTCTGAACTTAAAATTTGGATGTTTAACCTATTTTAATTATGTAAATCAATTATATGCTTTTCCCATCCTAATTCAAAGACAAAAAGCAATAAAACGTTTCCACATTGAAATTCAATCCTTTCAATTGGTATAAGAGTCATTGAATTGTCTTTGTTTTTGGTTAAGGATTATCGAAAATTTGATTATGGTGGGTTCTAATTCTAGTTTCATGTGATGTTTGCTGTGAATTTCAAATGGGTTTTGGCATAATAGATTTTTTCGATATTTGGCACATAGATTCGTATTGCTTTTGATTTAATCAATTTGTAAATGTCCATTTGTTTTGGGCATTTATTTTATGCTATCGTGTCTGTAATTTGTTGTCCGAGTTGTTCATGATAGCTGGTTGTTGAGAAGTTCACGGATTTCAAAAGGGCAAACTGTAGAATCGAAGTTTTCTAGAGGTTTCTCAACAACAGCGCCACGCCGTTCAAGGAACTCTAACTGAAAAGAGATCCTTGAACGGAAGCAATATCGATTCAATTTCCATTTTTCATTGAATTTAAGTTTTACAATACATTTACATAAATTATAGCATGCAATAATAAAGGAAAACTTAGGGTTTCAGAAACCCTAACCTTTGAAGAACACTTTCTTCAAGAATCCATCAAACAAATCACAAACGAATCTCCTTCTCCAAACCGGACACCATCACTTGAGCACCATCTGTATTCTCTTGGGATAAAGGATTCAAGCAAGAGTTGTGGGCTTTGTTTGAATCCTTCGAAGAGGGGAGGAGATGGAGAGGAGGAGAGGGACTTTTCTAGAGAACTTTTCTCTTCTATGTGTTTCTTTTTAGAAATAACTCTTCACTCAGTAAAATCCAAGGAGAAAGATGAATCCTATCACCATCCATCTATAACCCCACGTACATGGCTAAGAGAAATTGGGGGAAGGGAGTTGTAACTCCCTGTTAGTATTAAATTATTAATAATTATACATATAATAACAACCTTATTATATGTATATAACCTACATGTTATATCTCATTAACACATAATCTACAGTTACATATTGTATCAAATATAATATAACCTATAGATGTGTTTCTCTCAATCATACATGGCATTTAATATAAATCACATTTGTATTAAATTCACTTATATGAATCTCATTCATATAATTGATATTTGAATCATATCCAAAAATGTAATTCCTCTCAATATAAATCATATTTATATTAAATTTAATTACATGAATCTCATTCAGATAAATAGTATTTTAATCATATTGAAAACCCTCTCATATTACTTTATATTATAATGTATCAAATATATTATATTAATTATATCACATACATAATTAATTTAATTAATTATATCGTATATAATTAATTTCCTCAATTAATTTGAACACTTCAAATTAGTCCAAAAATAATTCTCAATTAAATCCCTGTTGAGCTACATAGGAGATCTTATGGACTTATAGATAGAAGCTCCAACGGCACTCAGATAATTAATTAAACACTTTAATTAAATTACCCAACAACGTTCACTACTGGTCATTGCCACTAAAGACTGACAGTTGCACTCTTCACACTACAGATAAATTTCTGTGTTCATTGGATATAATCAATCAACAGTGCGATGACCCTTAACAAATTGCTCGTAAGTACACCTGGGCCAAAATTACCGTTTGCCCCTGTAGTTACATCTAACTCTTTAAGTACCATTGATCCCTCTAATGAATAATAAGTCATAGTCCAACTATAACCAAGTTCTTCTCGGGCCAGAAGAGGGTGTGGTCACTATGTTCAAGCCCCGGAATCAGCCCTTAAGGGGGCAATTTATATACTTGCCCTTGCATCGGGAAAGGAGTGAATTCCATCTCGTGTAACTGTGTTCCCAACTCCCTAGTCAGACGAATTCTCAAAATGGTAGGCATGTTGAGTTGGAAATCTGGCCACTCTCACCCATACAAATCAAAGGACCGCCTTCATAAGTAGGAGTTTACAACTCACTCAGGATTCAAGTCATGTCACCTATGGTCATCCTAATGAAATGTAAGTCTCTATTATTAACGGCGTTATATAAATAGACTAATCATTTTGTAGTCCGATCTTATACAAGCTCTTTGTATACGATACCCCCGCTCACATGTTTCCACACAAACGATCAGGATCATATCACTAACATTTTACAACACTTGTAACACCTACAAATCGAGCCGTATCCGTAGTGTCACCGGGAGAAGGTACCCAGCCTTATCCATCTACTACAGACCGTTTAGGTTATAATTTAAACAAGATCCACTTGTATGTCTCTACATACTTGTTTAAGTTACATGAAATAACCTCGAATCTTAGTTTATTGGATTGAGTATATGCTTATAAAATAACACATATTTTATTAACAATAATATGTTTATACAAAGTTTACAAATTACGAGATTACAAGAGATTTAGGACACCAATCCCAACAGCCGTGATGATGTGCCCTAACGTCATAGCGCTTCGACGCGAGTAAAACAAAGAGTTTTTTCCGTAGCTTCGCGACGCTAGGGTACAGCTCTGCGGCGTTCCAAACTTCACTGATGCGTGCATGAGGTATTGGTCACGAGTTTGAGCCTCAACAATTTTTTATCTCCTTTATTTTTATGTATTTTTAGTTATTTCATAATTAAATTAATATAATTTAGATTATATTAATTTAATTATTTATTTAGGATGCCAAATATCGGTCTATTAATGCTTATAACATACTTTAATGTGCATCTAATGTATGTATAAATTATATTATTTATATGTTGCATATAGTATGCTATATAGAATTAAAATTCCACTAAAGATTAAGCATAATCATGCATCATATTTAAATATAAATGTTATATTTAAAGTTTAGGTTATCCCTAAAGTATGCACATGCATGGGTTATATAATATAGTATGCATATTTATATTAAAGTGTTATATTATTTCTTTTAATGTATAATTAAAAGCATGTTTACTATATAGTTCATTAATATCTTATTATAATTATTGGAAATGAAATTGGAAATGCATGCAGCACAACATTACTTATGTATTATAATTATTAAATTCAATTAATATCGTTAGTATACATGTTATAGGTTTTAATAATTAATTAATTTATAATAGCTATATGGTTAATAAATTAGAAATTAAAATCTATAACTCAGAGTTGCATGCAAATATAGGATTTTATTTTTTTACAGTTAGAATTTAAAACCTTCTGCTAAAATGTTTCTAATAAGATTAGAAATAAGAATATCTTTTACTTGTTTTAATAGGATTAAAATAAGTTAATAAAAGATTAATATTATAAAATATTTACTTTAAGAGACCTTTGTCTAAGGAATGTTCTGCCTAAGGATTGGTATATTTAAAATGACGAAAATGGGACACTCCTTCCTGGGAAGCAATATGAAAGGTAAATTAGTCAACATTTTATAAGCATGCAATAACGTATTAATTCATTAAAATGTTTGATGAATTAAAACATTATCTTAAACTATCCAATATAAGGGTTACGTTGGACAAAATTAATTATCACTTAGATAAATAACTTAGCCTAAGTTTAACTAAGTAATGAACTCTAATTCGTAAAATACTCAGTGGAAGGAAAAGTATATTTGATATAAATTTATTCTCATGTTATCCGTTAAGAGTTCACACCGTGAGATCCATATTCGATCTCGTGGTGCCCTGGGCGCATCCTCTCTTTGGAAGGTGTTTGCATGGAGTCAACATCAAGACAAAACTCCAGTAATGGATAGGGTCGCCTTAGTTTTTTCACCAATATGGTTTTTCCCTTAGATTGACTTATTAGGGTAGAACTCTAGGATCTAAAATGGAGGGTTACACTCATAAGAACCATTAAATGAGTCTTTTCTTGACTAGAATAATGGTAATTAAACACTATAGGAGTAAGAGCTTTTGAAGTATTGTTTGCTTGAGAGTGTCTCAGTTCAATAAAGGAATAACTGGCTATCCTTCAATGATTTTTTGTTCTAAATCACTGAAGTATCATTGCAAGATAATATGAGCTTAAGGGTTTTCATTATGGTTCTTGCTAAACTATATTGAGTTATAAAAAGTTATGCTATTATCTAACTTATATTAAAATTTGTTTATTTTAGGGAAAAAAAGTGACTAGTGCAATAATAAATTTTCTTTCTGCTGACAAACTTATCGGTGATAATTACACAACATAGTAATTGACGGCTTGAAATTTGTCTTGAGTGAGGAGTGTCCCCAACAATTCGCCCTTAATGTTGCACGAAATGTTCGTGAGGCATATGAAAGATGGAATAAGACCAATGAAAAGGCCCTTACATATGTCTTGGCCAACTAGTCTGAAGTTATAGCCAAGAAGCACGAGAACATGGTCTTTGCTTGAAAGATCATGGAATCGTTGCGTGATATGTTTGGACAACTGAAACACATCCAAAAAGTGAATTTTCTGGGCTTAGAATTTAGATAGTTTATGCTTAATTTGAGAACTTTGATGCTTTTATTTTTTGATTATAGGAATTCGAGCAATTGAAATGAGAACAAGCAATTTTGGAAGATTAATGACCAAAATACCCCCAAGAAGGTCAAAGTTTTGACCTAGGGCATTGATCTATAGAGAAAAATGAAAGAAAGTTTGGAAATCGAAGGCAGGACAACATTAAACAAGTGTTGTAACGCTGCCCCGTGACGTTGCAAGGCAGAGAGCTCATGGAAACAGAGCAACGTCGCATGCTACATTAGAGTATTGCAAAGTTGTGATTGTTGTCTATATAAGCAGTTTTTGGCCGATTTGATTCGGGGAGGCCAATTTAAGGCTATTTTGAGAACGTAAAGCAATATTTCATTGAAGTTTCCTTGTAGACATATCCAAAAAATCCACAGGGTCGGGGCCCAGGGCGGGGAATCCCCGAATACACGGGGAATGGGGGAGGGAGTGGGGAATTTTTTTTCCCCGTTTACAATCTGGGGCAGGGGACGGGGAATATATTCTCCGTCCCTGGCCCTGCCCGACTTTATATATAAATTATAAATTTTTAATATATATATATATTAATATTGTAGACTTTATTAAGATAATTATGGATGTTTTAATTATTTAAGTTTAAGATTTTTATTACTTTAATTCTCTAGATATTGTAATGTTTAAGATAGGATACTCTAAATGTTGAATTTTAATTTTTACAAATTATGAGAATTTAGCATTTTAATTATATTTTTTAAATTGCATGTGTATTATTGTTTTAATTAGTAAAATTGATAATATTTTATTTAAATGAAAATTCAATTGAAAATTTTTAAAGAATTGTAAAAAAATATATATTTAATTGAATTTTTTTTTAAAAAAAATGTTACAGAAAAATAAAGGCGGGGAATTTTTCCTCGCGGGGAACCCGATCCCCACGGAATCCCCGCCCCATTCCCCACGAGGAAATTCGCAAGTACGGGGAATGGAATAGGGTGGCGGGGGCGGGGACGGGGAAGGCTTCCCTATCCCTACCTCGCGGACATCTCTATTTTCCTAGGCAGTGTAATTCTGGACAGAGGCGGCATCTCGGAGCTTCAAAGGATCGATTTGAAGAGTCCGTTGAGTTTGATTCCGGATTCGAGGACGGGAGTCAAGAAAATGACTTGTAATTTCTTTCCTCTTTTATTTTTTTTTCTTTGTGTTTGGAAACCTCATGAATGGTCTATGTTTGTGTTGTAATCATGAGTGACTGATTTGTGTTTCTAGGGTGTTGATTTAGTATGATGGATTGCAAAAACCGAATTAGTTGTTTCTTTGATTGAATTTATGCATAATTATTTTACATGTTTGTTCTTATTGTTTCTAATTAACTGATCACTGATTGAATGTTTTTACTTAATGTTTGTCTCGAGAGAGAAGGCGTTGAGTTGGATCTAGCATATTAAACTGCTAATCGAGTATGCACGAGAGTGATAAGAGATTAATAGAGATTGTTGATGGACGAACTTAATGCTATGGCTATTCAAGCAATAGAAGAGATTCGGGTCGATGGTTAGTCATTAGAAATGGTTGAGCTCGAGAAAGCATAACTGGATAAAAGACTCATAGGTCTATATTTTGCATGAAATCGGTCTAAGGTCAAAATAATCAATTTGGAATCCATTTAACGAAATCATATCCTATAATGTGTTTTCATCTAGTTTCACCCCAGTTTTATCTTTTCTTGCTTTTTAGGATTAGATTAGTTAGGTTCTCATCATAGTCTGATCCCCTAAATAAAATTAGAAGAACATCTGAATAGCTAAAAGAGTCAAACCACTTCCTCAGAAGATGATACTCGGTCTCTTGACCGTTTTACTATATTATAACTTGACATGTGCGCTTGTGCTACCACCAACCACTAACCACAAAATTCAATCACGATGCCCTTAAATTCATCTTTAATGCTCAGATGCAAGAAGGGACCTCTATTAGAGAACATGTTCTCAACATGATAGTCCACTTCCATGTGCCCAAGATGAACGGGCCAATTATTAACGAAGCAAGCCAAGTCAGCTTTATTCTAGAGACTCTTCTGAAGAGTTTCCTCATATTTCGTAGTAATGTTATGAAAAAGCTAGACTACAACCTGACCACCCTTCTCAATGATTTGTAAACCTATGAGTCCTTGATGAAAGTTAAAGAGTAGTGCGGGCAAGCAAATTTTGCTAGCTCTTTTAGGAGCTTTCATAGAGGTTTGACCTCTGGGACTAAACCTAGACCTTCTTCCGGTTCAAGGAAGTGGAAGAAGAAAAAGAGTGGAAAGTAGAATAAAGTTGTCCCTTCTGCTACTATCCAAAAGGGCAAAAAGTTCAAGCTTGCAAATGGAATATGTTTCCATTACAACGTAGATGGGCATTGAAAAAGGAATTGTCCAAATTATTTGGCCGAAAACAAGAAAGCCAATGAAGGTAAATATGGTTTGTTTGTTTTAGAAACTTGTTTGGTAGAAAACGATAGTTTTGACTAAATAATTGATTCAGGACCCACTAATCATGTATGTTATTCTTTGAAAGGAATTAGTTTCTAGAGGCAGTTAGATGCTGGTGAGATGACCACGAGGGTCAGAACAAAAGAGATCATCTCAGTCGTTGTCATGGGTACCATAAAATTGTCTTTCCAAAAGTCCTTTTTATTATTAGACCTATTTATAGTTCCAGTATCACAAGGAACTTGATTTTAGTTGCATGTCTTATCGAACAAATGTATTCAATTTCATTTTCTGTAAATAAATTGTTTACTTTTAAGAATGGTGTTGAAATTTGTTCAACAACTTTAGAAGATAATTTTATATGTGCTACGTTAGCATAAAAAATGCTCCTTAATACTGAATTATTCAAAACGACATTGACTAAATATAAAGGACAAAAATTTTCTCCTAAAGAAAATGTCCAACTTTGGCACCTAAGACTAGGTCACATAAATCTCGATAGGGTCGAGAAATTGGTAAAGAATAGACTTTTAAATAAGTTAGATGAAAGTTCACTACCAAAATATGAGTCATGCCTGAAGGCAAGATGACCAAAAGACCTTTCTCTAGAAAAGATTATAGAGCCAAAGAAGCTTTAGAACTTGTACGTTCAAACCTCTATGGTCCGATGAATGTTCAAGCAAGAGGAGATTTTGAATTTTTCATCTCTTTTATAAATAATTATTCAAGATTTGGGTATCTTTACCTAATGAAACACAAGTCTAAAAGCTCTTGAAAAGTTCAAAGAGTATAAGACTGAAGTTGAAAATTTATTAAGTAAAACAATTAAGACACTTCAATCAAATCAAGGTGGAGACTACATGCACCTGAGATTCTAAGACTATATGATAGAACATGGATTCACATCCCAACTCTCAGCACCTAGTATACCTCAATAGAATGTGTATCAGAAAGGAGAAATAGAATCTTGTTAGACATGGATTGGTCTAAGATGAGTTATGCACATTTACCCGATTCCTTTTGGGATTATACAGTAGAGACTGCAGTATATATCCTAAACAACATTCCCTCCAAAAGTGTTTTTGAAACACCTTTTGAATTATGGAAAGGACGTAAAGGGAGTTTGCGACATTTCATAATTTAGGGATGTCCAACAAATTTGCTGACAATAAACAAAAAGAAATTGGAACCGCATTCAAGGGTATGTCTATTTGTAGACTATCCCATGGAAATCAAGGGTGGTCTCTTTTATGATCCAAAAGGAAAACAAGGTATTTGTATCAATAAATACCACATTCTTGGAGGAATATCACATAAGAGATCACAAATCGCGTAGTTAATTAGTTTTAAGTGAAATTTTCAATGAATTTAACAGTATTTAAACGAAATATCTTAACAATGCTGGTACATCAACAAGAGTTGTTGATGATGCTAGAACATCTAGTCAAAATCCTTCTCAAGAATTGAAAGAGCTTTATTATAGTGGGAGGGTTATATCCTGTCCTACGAGATATATGGGTTTAAAAGAAGCCCATGTCATCATATCTGATGATGGCATTGAGGATCCATTATCTGTTAAAAAGACAATAGAAGATGTTGACAAAAATGAATGGATCAAAGCCATAGATCTTGAAATATAATCTATGTATTCCAATTTAGTTTGGGATCTTGTAGATCAACCTAATGG
The DNA here is from genome assembly GCF_027475165.1 of Benincasa hispida. NCBI lineage: Eukaryota > Viridiplantae > Streptophyta > Magnoliopsida > Cucurbitales > Cucurbitaceae > Benincasa > Benincasa hispida. Next base: position 57,532,193 of record NC_143485.1, read on the forward strand.
GGTAAAACCTATAGGTTGTAAGTGGATCTACAAGAAGAAAAGAGGTGTAGATGGAAACTTTCAAACCTTCAAAGTAAGGATTGTGGCAAAGGGTTATACCTATGTAGAAGAGGGTTGATTATGAAGAAATATTTTCTCCTGTTGTCATGTTAAAATCTATCTACATTCTCTTATCCATTGCCACATATTATGACTATGAAATATGGAAAATGGATGTCAAGAATGCTTTTCTGAATGGAAATCTTGATGAGAATATCTACATGAATCAACTAGAGGGATTCATAAAATAAGGCCAGGAGCAAAAAGTTTGTAAGCTAAAACAATCAATTTATGGATTGAAGTAGGCATCCAAATCTTGGAACATAAGGTTTGACAATGCTGTCAAATCTTGTGGCTTTGAATAAAATATTGATAAAACTTGTATTTAATAGAAAATCATCAAAAATACTGTTGCTTTTCTAGTGTTGTATGTAGATGATATCCTACTCATTGGGAATGAAATAGAATACCATACTGATATTAAAAACCAGTTATCTGCTCAATTTCAAATGAAAGATTTGGGAGAAGGACAGTATGTTCTTGGTATTCAAATTATAAGAAATCATACGAACGAAACGTTAGCCTTGTCGCAAGTATCTTATAAGTGACAAAATGATTGTCAGATATTCGATTAAAAATTCTAAGAAAGGTAATTTACCTTTTAGATATGGAATTACCTTGTCTAAGGAACAATGTTATAAGACAACTCAAGAAGTTGAGGAGATGAGACGGATTCCATATGCATCAGTGTGGGAAACCTTATGTATGCCATGTTGTGTACAAGGCCAAAAATATGTATACAGTTAGGACCGTCAGTAGGTATCGATGTAATCCAGGATTAGATCACTGAACAAAAGTAAAGACAATCCTCAAGTATCTTAGGAGAACGAGGAACTACATGCTTATGTATGGTGCTAAGGATCTGATCCTTACAGAAAATACTGACTCTGATTTTCAGACTGATAAGGATTCTAAGAAATCCACATTAGGATAAGTGTTCACTCTTAACAAAACAATGATGCAATGGAAAATGTGAAGGAACCTCAGAGCCATAAGTGAGGAAAGCACATAGAACGAAAGTATCATCTGATAAGAAAGATTGTGTAACGAGATGACGTGACCCTCACACAAATAGCATCAGAGTCACAACATTGCTAATCCATTTATGAAGACTCTCACAGCTAAAGTGTTCGAGGATCATTTAGAAGGTCTAGATCTTATCACTTAAACTAGGGCAAATGGGAGAAATGATTGTGTGTCTTGTATGCCTAAGTTTATTGAATTTTTTTGTACATCCCATTACCTTTAGGACAAGTGGGAGATTATTAGGATTTATGTCCTAAATCTCGTAGTCTACATAAATTTTCAAGAGAAATTATTAATAAATAAATAAGGTGTTCATTAAATAAATTTTTTATTTAACTAATGAAGTATTCTTACTTTATTTTGCATAATTTAAAATTCAATAAGATTCGGGGTTATTTATTGTAACTTGAATAGTATATGTTTGACATACAACTGGATCGTGCAAGGAATAATCTGAAAGGTCTATAGTATATGGATATGGTCGGGTACCTTATCTTAGTTGCGGTATAGATACGACCCAATATGTAAATGTTACAACAGTTGTAAGTGTTACAGATGATTTGATCCAATTCGTTTGTATGATGACATGCAAGTAGAGGTATCCTATATAGTTTGTCTGTATAAAACCAGACCATGAAATATAGTCTTTCATTATAACATCATCAATTGAAGAGATTTATATTTCAAACAATAACCATATAACTCGATCTTAATCCTAAGTGAGTTATGAATTCCTATTCATAAGAGTCGTTCCTAATTTGTATTGGTGAGAGTACCCTTAGCTACCGACTCAATATGCCTACCATTTTGGGAATGATACCGAGTGAGGAGCTACGAACATAACTACACAAGATGAAATTCACTTCTTTTCAACTTTAGGGAAAGTAGAAAAATTTTTCCTTCAAGTACTGACTTCGAGACTTAAACAATGAAGCATCACTCTCTCACTAGCCCGAAAAGAACTTTGTTTATATTAGGAACATAAACAGAATTGTTCATTAGAGGATAAGTGGTACTTAAGGTACAAGAGGTAACTATAGAAGTCAAACAGTAATTTGACCCAGCTGTAATTACGAACAATTTGTAAAGAGTTGACTTACGGAATATGGTTAATTCAATGGACACATAAATATATACAGTTTATAGGAGTGTAACTATGGGTCTTAAGTGGAGTACCCTATAATTAATGAATGATGTTTAACTTAATTAAAGAGATTAATTATGAATCGTTGGAGCTTATAACTGTAAGTCTATTATGTCCCTTTACTAGCTTCTAAACGGATTAAACAAGGGTTTAAGTAGAAAGAATTTGAAGAGTTCAAATTATTGAAAAGGAAATTGATTGTATATGGTACAAAAATAATATAATTACATATGATACAACTAGTATAATATATAGTTAATTTTAAATTAATTTCAAAATTAAACTATATAACATGAGAGTAGTAATATTTGAATAAGATTCAAATATTAAATTATTATAAATTAGATTTATATTAAAACTATAGGTTGTAGTAAATATGAATAAGATTTATATTAAAATTGTAGGTTATATGAGAGATGCATATTTAGTATATGATTGAAATTAGTTAATTTAAATATTGGATAAAAATTTTTAACATGTAGTCGAGTTGTCTTTCTCCCTCACACTCTCACACCAATTCTTCATCAATTCACACAAAGACAAAAGGTTCTCTGAATTCTTCCTTCAATTTCACAAAGTTTCCCACCAACCACCATGTCCAAAGAGAATAACAAAGAAGATCTCTTGGGGGTGTTCGTTCATGACCATGGAGGATAGTGCAGAGGATTTTCATGAAGAAATTGGTCTTCAAAGGTAATTTTTCTAAATTGAAAATTTATATGCTTAACCTATTTTAAATCTGTAAAATCAATTATGTGATTTTCTCATCCCAATTCAAAGACAAAAGGCGATAAAACACTTTCCCATTGGGTTCAATCCCTAATTGACATTGAAAAATGACAAGGTCAAGAAGAAGTTTGATACGAGCTAAATGTGGAAATTGGATACCAAAATGGGCCAAGGAAAAGAGGGTGGGATTAGGCCTAGCCATAGCCAACATGTTCGACCTCGGCCAAGATCGAGCCCTGTCAATGCCTAATCAGGCATGCATTACACATGCCCCGGCTTGAGAGAGCATGTTGGGGCTGAGATATGACCCAAACAAGACGCTCAACCGAGGCCGACCCTAGCTAAACATAAAACTGATCCCATCTCTTAGTCTGGATAGTCATCTAATTATCCTATGGTGATTCTGAAAAATCCTAAAGGACAACCTAAGACAACTTTTCCTATAAATATACTTCTTATTACTCTATATAAGGTAATTTAAATTCGGACTTATTATTTATTCAATAATTATCTTCCTAACTTAGGCATCAGAACCCTTTTTCTTTATTTTGTAGGTCTTTTTCTTCTCAAACTACAAGTTTATCATTGTTATTGTTGGGTGCAAATTTATATTTAAAACGGTCCATTGATTATATTTAAAACGGTCCACTGACTATATTTAAAACGGTCCATTGATTATTTTTAAAAATGGTCCGTTGATTATTTTTAAAACGGTCTGTTGATTAATTTTAAAAACGGTTCATTGATTAATTTTAAAACGGTTCATTTCGATGCTGAAGGTCTATAAAAGGTGAGGTCGTAAACAGTTCATGAGACACAGAATTCATTTTCTTAATCCCCACTTCATTTTCCTCTCCTTCTCCATCTTAGCTTTCCAAACAGTGATTTTAGAAAGGGTGTACGTTCCGATCGGTAATGATGCATTTTCAGTCAGTTTTCATTTGACTGTTTTATCCTGGGGACGACGTGGCAATTTTCAGACCTGCTTGCACACTTGGGCAGTGCCGCTAAACATCTTAAAAGAGCGAGCTCCGTGACTCAGCCTATAACGAGTTTCTATTTGCAAGTTTTACTCTTCGTTTGACCGTTGTGCCTTGACGGTTTGCAGTTCATCGTTCTAAGGGCCCTACTATTTCCAACAATTTTAAGACGTTTCCACATCATCAATGGCCCTCAGTAGCAACAATGAGATATCTGACCTCAACCGTCCATTCCGATTTGAAGGAGCGAACTTCAAGCGATAGAACCAAAATATATTGTTCTTCCTCACCGTTAAGAAAGTTGTCGAAGCTTGTACCAGCGCTAAGCCGATCGTCCCTTTAGAAGATCCAACTAAACAATAGATAAAAGAAGCTGCTGATTTGAAGGAGAAAGACTTTCTATGTAAGAATTTCATTTTAAATGTTTGACTGATGATCTGTATGACTACTACAGTACAATGAAGATAGCGAAGGAGGTCTAGGATGCCCTGCAAAAGAAGTATGACACGAGGAGGCCGGGTCGAAGAAATATGCGGTTAGTCGTTATCTAAAGTTCCAGATGACAGATGACAAATCCATGGAGGCCCAATCCCATAAACTCCAGAAGATAGCCCACGAGATAATTACTGAAGGTATGCCTCTAGACGAACAATTCCAAGTTTCTGTTATTATTGATAAACTGCCCTACTTGTAGAAGGATATTAAGAACACTTTGAGGCATAAGACAAAGAAGTTCTCTTTGGAGAGTCTTATAACCCGGCTAACAATCGAAGAGGAAGCCCGGAAGCAGGATCAGAAGGGAGAAGGTGAACGCAGTATCTAGGAAACCTACCTCTGCCGTGGTAAAACTTGACCAAAAACCTAAGGGGACAAAGAGGAAAAGTCAGAACTGTGGCTCCAGCAACCAGAACGAACAGAAAAAAAAAAAAAAAAAAAAAAAAAAAAACAGAAGCCCCCTTCAGGAGAAACGCTACAGTTTCTTTACTTTAATTGTAATAAACCTAGGCACATGGCTAGGAACTGTAGGAACAGGCATCGTCCTGCTGGTCAAGCGAACTTGACAGAAACCCGTTAGTCGCCATGATCACAGAAGTAAATGTGATCGGTGGTTGTGAAGGGTGGTGGATAGACACTAGTGTGACGCGCCAGTCTGTTACGACCTTAGTCTATTTAAAACTTATATTGAAACTAAGGATAAGAATATTCTGTTGGGAGATCACCACTCCACGAAAGTTGTTGGAACCGGCAAGGTGGAACTGAAGTTTACCTCTGGGAAGACTCTCACGTTGAAGGACGTTCTGTACACTCCGAAGATACGAAAGAATTTGGTTTCGGGCTATCTCCTCAACAAAGCTAGGTTTACTCAAACTATACGGGCAGACCTATATACCATTACCAAAAATAATGTATTTATAGGGAAAGGGTATGCAACTGAGCGAATGTTCAAATTACATCTAGACCTTAATAGAATGAAATCTTCTGTGTATATGCTGTGTTCTATGAATATTTGGCATGCTAGACTCTGTCATGTGAATAAGAATTTAATTAGTAACATGATTAGGCTGTAAATGATACCTAAGTTATCCACGAGTGATTTTGATAAATGCGAGTATTGTAGTCAGGCTAAAATTACTAAAACTCCGCATAAATCTGTACTTAGGAATTCTGAGCTTCTAGATTTGATTCATTCTGATGTCTGTGAATTTGATGGCATATTGACTATGAACAGTAAAAGATATTTCATTACTTTTATTGACGACTGAGCTAATTTTACTTTTGTATACCTGTTGAAAAACAAAAGTGATGCTTTTGATGCCTTCAAACTTTTTGTTTCTGAAATAGAGAATCAGTTTAATAGAAAAATTAAAAAGACTTCGTAGTGATAGGGGAACCGAGTACGACTCGAACAGTTTTAATGAATTCTTTCTCACATGGGATAATACAAGAAAAGACTACACCTTATTCTCCTGAAATGAACAAAAAAGCCGAAAGGAAAAATAGAACTTTAGCTGAGCTAGTAGTTGCTATTTTATTTAGTTCAGGAGTCGCGTCTTATTGGTGGGGTGAAATCATCCTTACCGTGTGTTATGTCCTAAATAGAATCCCGAAATCTAAAAATAAAACTTCACCTTACGAAATTCTCAAGAATAAGAAACCAAACTTGTCTTACTTTAGAACATGGGGTTGTTTAGCCTTTATAAGAATTCCTGACCTAAAAAGGAGAAAGCTGGCTAGTAGAGCTTACAAGTCTATCTTTATAGGTCATGCCTTAAATAGTAAAGCCTATAGGTTCTATGATCTAGTGAACCAAGTGATCATTGAGTCAAATGATGTCGACTTCTTTAAAGATAGGTTTCCTTTTAAATCAAGGAATAGTGGGGGCTCTGGTTCAAATGGTATAACCCTAGTTAGAAATCCTATAATAAACAAAAGAGCTAGAACCGCCAAAGATTTCGGAAATGACTTCCTGACCTAAAATGTATAAGAAGACCCTAAATATCTAAATGCCAACCTATGGCAAGAAGTCATAAATGATGAGATTGACTCACTTGAGTCAAATAGGACTTGGCACTCAGTATATCTATCCCCAGGATGTAAGGCAATAGGGTGCAAATGGATCTTGTGCAAATGGATCTTAAGAAGGAAACTTAGACCTGATGAGACTATCGACAAATTTAAAGCCAGGTTAGTAGCGAAAGGCTTTAGACAGAGAGAAAACAAATTTCTTTAAAGCCTTCTCCCCTGTCACTAGAATTACTTCTATTCGTGTCCTGTTCCTGTTCTTTCCCGTTGCCCTTTATAACCTCGTAGTACATCAGATGGATGTAAAAACCGCTTTTCTAAACGGTGAACTTAAAGAAGAGATTTACGTGGAACAACCTGAGGGTTTTGTTGTCCATGGTCAATAAAATAAGGTGTGTAAATTAGACAAATCTCTCTATGGACTAAAACAAGCTCCTAAGCAATAACATGAAAAATTTGACAACCTTATCCTATCTAAAAGTTTCAAGATCAATGAAAGTGACAAATGCATCTACCATAAGTTTGATAATAACCTTTGCACTATGTTGTGTCTATATATAGATGATTTACTGATCTTTGGGTCAAACTTGCATGTCATAAATGATGTAAACTCAATATTGAGTGCGAACTTCGACATGAAAGACTTAGGAGAAGCTAGTGTAGTCGTATGTATAAAAGTAAATAGGTCTGAAAAGGGAATTTATTTAGATCAATCTCACTATATAGAAAAGATTCTAAAGAAATATAATTACTTTGAGTATAAACCAGCATGTACTCCTTATGACCCTAGTGTCAAGTTGTTCAAGAACACCGGTGACAGTGTTAATCAATTTGAGTATGCAAGCATCATAAGCAATCTTAGATACGCTGCCGACTACACTAGGCCTGACATAGCTTATGCTGTAGGACTACTTTGCAAATTTCCAAGCAAACCTAGTAAAGAGCATTGAAATGCTATAGAAAGGGTCTTGAGATACTTAAAGAAAACCCAAAACCTAGGATTACATTATCAAAAGTTTCTCGCTATCCTGGATGGGTTGAGCGATACTGATTGGAACTCTCTTTCGGATGATTCAAAGGCTACAAGTAGCTATATCTTTAATATAGCTGGCGGAGCTGTCTCTTGGAAGTCCAAAAAATTCACTATTTTAGCCCAATCTACGATGGAGTCAGAAATGATAGTACTAGCGACAACTAGTGAAGAAGCAGGCAGGCCTAGAAGTTTGTTATCAGAGATTCCCTTATAGAAAAAGTCGGTACCAGCCATATTGATCCATTGCGATAGTACTGCGACAATTGCAAAAGTTTAGAACCGTTACTACAATGGAAAGACATCGTAAGCACAGTACCATTAGAGAGTTTCTCATTACTGGTGCAGTTAGAGTGGATCACATATAGACTGATGAAAATTTGGCAGATCCTTTGATGAAAGGATTGGCCAGAGAAAAGGTTTTCAGAACCTCAGAAAAGATGAGACTCATGCCTATCGAAAAATGAATCATAGTGAGAAAAACCCAATCTGTAGACTGAAGATCCCAAGAAACAGGTTCAACAGGTAATAACTGATCATAAGTGATATATAGTGAATCATGCTAAACCAAACACAGAGTTCCATTCCTATGACTTAAAGTCTGAACATGATATCCTGAAGCGTAAGAAAGGTTAAACTCAGTTCTTAATGAGATCTATACTTGATGACAAGTGAGGTACCCAGTGATGGAACACGAGACATACGCAGCGGAAAAAGGACCTAATTACACTCTAATTGCTTTTAATTAAAAGGAAATTAGCATGCAATTGAAGGAAAAAATAGTAAATTAAAATGGATAGCATACAACCTTTGAAGCTCCCGAAAAATGCTTTTCCTCCCTGAATCTCGACCTGAACTCTTTCGAACCACCACTAGAGTTGACCTACTATCCTCTAGACACAGAACCGGGTTGTGGGACCCGATAGATGAAGAAAATCAAGAGAGAGAAAGAGATGGAAAAAGAAATGGAATTTTGGGTTAGGCTTGGGTTTTAAATTTGCTCCAAAATAGTGATTTTTCCAGCCCAAATTGAGAAAACAATTTTGGAAAAATGGCCAAAAGTTTTTATCCAAATTCAAAAGCCCATTTTATAGAAAAAAAGCATGCAACATTTGCATGAAACTAATTCATAAATACCCAACACCTAGAATCCACTAAGTGGGCTTAATGTCTCCACTATAAGCCAACACCTAGCCCACTATTTTGTTAGTGGAATTATCCAACAAAAGTTTGGATTTTCCCACTAACTTTAGTCAAAGGGCAAAATAGCCATTTGGTAAAAGTCAAACTTTGACCAAAAAGTCAACAGTTAGACTTTTTATGATTTTTTCCGTGTTGACTAATTTTAACCTCCCGAGCATGAATCCGCATTCATTTTTCTCGAAATTCAAATCACATTTGAGTATAAGGTCAGTCAAAGTTTGACTTTTCAAAGTCAAAAGTCAAGGTCGCAATTGAACAGATCGAGCAAGTTCAAATTGACGTAACATGAAACCTATTAGTGGACTCTTTGAATTTTTACATCTTTGACCATTTCCATTATTTCCGAGCTTCCGAATATGAACGTATTCATATTCTTGATATTTAAATCGCATTTAAATATTAAAGCTGTATCTCTAAACTGAAAAACCCAACCACTATATCACATATACTTGTCGGTTTCTCTCTCTTCACCTAATTCGAACAATTCGAATTATTCTATCATACTATTCTAAGTTTATTCTATATGAGCTAGTAGGGGAACTTAATGGACCTATAGATCATGGGCTCCAACAATCTGAGATTAACCGGTAAAACTCTTTAACCTAATTAATCAACATTTGTTAATGGGTCATTCCATTAAAGTCCCGTAGTTGCACTCCTCTCACTGTAGATATATTTGTGTCCATTTGATATAACCATGATTAGTAAGCTAATCCTTCACAGGTTGTTTGTAATCTCGGCTGGGTCATAAAAACCGTTTTACCCCTAAGACTACATCTTGTTCCTTAAGTTCCACTGATCCTCTAATGAACAATTGGTTTAAGATCCAACCTATAAACCGAACCCCTCTCAGGTCAACGAAAGGGTGGGGCCCCTTGTTCAAGACCTGGATTTAGTACTAAAGGGACCAACCTATCTACTATCCCTATAACGGGTAGGAGTGAATTCCACCTTGCACCCTATGCTCCCAACTATCCACCTAATCTTACCCCTGAAATGGGAGGCTTATTGGGCCAGCGATAATAAGCTGCCCTCACCTATGCAGATTTAAAGATAATTCAGAGTGAACAGGAGTTCATAGTTAGCTCAGGATTAAAATTAAGTTACCTAGGTCATCAATTAACGAAATAGTCAGTTTTATACATAAAACGGCATTTAGAACATAAAAATCGACTATTTCATGGTTCAGTTTTATGCAAACTCATTGCATAGGATGCCCCCATTCACATATCTCTATATGAACGATTCAGGATCACATTGTTTGTACTAACTACAAAGTGGGTTGCATCCATAATGTCCCCAGAACAAGGCGCCCGACCTCATTCATATACTATAGACCATTTTAGCTATATATTTGAACTTGATCCACATTTATGTCACTACATAAAGTTCAAACTACATTAAATAGCCTTAGGACCTTGGTTTATTGGATTCAAGATTACAATTTCAATAATAATTTTATCGAAAAACAAAACAGAATATGTTTATTAATTTACAAATTACGAGTTTTAGGATATAAAATCCAACACCCAGCTCTAGGAGTACCCTTGATAGACTCACTTGTGTGAATGTGGAAGTGAGGGCTGCTTCCTATAGAGTTTTTAGGCAAACTCTCTAGAGCATTCACTAAACCGGGATTCACGTGCTAGGCCTTAAAAGCACGGGATTTCGTATTACACCCTAATGACACTCTGTGTGAGATGCTGTTAGAGATAGAGTTCAAAACCAAGGGTTACTCTAGTATATTCTGAATCATCTACACTATGTAAAGGTTCAAGTCGTAAGACACCTTTACTTATGCACAGTGTTGTATAGACTGAAACTGCTCAATGAAAATCTTTCCTCTCTTCTCGTTTTGTTTAAATTTCCAAGTGGAGGATTGTTGGGTACAAATTTATATTTAAAACGGTCCATTGATTATATTTAAAACGGTCCATTGATTATATATAAAACGGTCCATTGATTATTTTTAAAAATGGTCCGTTGATTATTTTTAAAACGGTCCATTGATTAATTTTTAAAACGGTTCGTTGATTAACTTTAAAAAGGTCCGTTTCGATGCTGAAGGCCTATAAAAGGCGAGACCTTCAGCAGTTCGTGAGACACAGAATTCATTTTCTTAATTCCCACTTTATTTTCCTCTCCTCCTCCATCTTAGCTTTCCGAGCAATGAGTTTAGAAAGGGTGTACGTTCCAATCGATAATGGTGCATTTTCGATCGGTTTTCATTTGGTTGTTTTATCCTGGGACGACGTGACAATTTTAAGACCTGCTTGCACACTTGGGCAGAGCCACGAAACATCTTAAAGAGAGCGAGCTCCGCGACTCAGCCTATAACAAATTTCTGTTTTGCAAGTTTTGTTCTTCGCTTGACTGCTGTACCTTGACGGCTTACAGTTCGTCGTTCTGAAGGCCCTGCTATTTCCAATAGTTTCAACTAAAAGTTGGGTGTATTTTTTTTTTGGCAAGATTTGACATCAGGAAACTTCATAAATGGCTTCTTTTCACACAGGATCGATGAAAGTCAAAAAGCCCGTATTGTTGTTATTATTATTATTATTTTCTCCCTCACATCTAATTGGATAAGGTAATCTATCGGGTTGACGGGTCAACCCGTTTCAGTCAACAAATGAGTGGGCCCGGATTTGTATTATTGAGACCACGTGTCCGAATAAGCTGACGTAGGATTCATTAAGGTCGCAGTATTAAGTTTTGAGTCAGAAAGCAAAATAAATAAATATAAAATAAGGTTGAAAGAGACAAAATAACACAAGAGCCATGCCATGATTGTCAATAAAGCATTAACCCTCTCTTTCCTTCTCGTCCCCACCGTAGTAGTAACCTCTACATACAAGACACGTACTCTTTGACTTTTTCCATTTAAAACCATATAAAATTATCGTAATCCCATGCATGATTAATATAATAAATACCACTTTTTACTATAAATAGGAGCTCGAATAGACAGTTGGCCAAACTGACCTGGATATGACACGTGTCACCCCGCTTCCTTTTATCCACCGCCACCTCCACCCCTGTCTCTTCGCCGGAATCTTGGATTTTGGTCTCACTTTCTCTAAGTTCGTTCTATGCATTATTTTCCTTTTTTCTTTTTTTTCTTGGTGGAAAAGTTCTCTCTCACATATGATTATTTCAAGTTTCAAAGAAAAGAAAAAACATGAAATTCATAACTTTTAGAAAGAAATTTGTATATCACGAGGTGATATGGCCGTACAGGTCAACGAACTATAAATCCATAATTGTCAAACCCATTTGAGGTAAATCGAGTTTGTGGTAGTTTTCGCTTTTGTTTCTGTAATGAATTATTAGCTTTGCGTTTATACCACACATCATTTTGTTATCGTTGAAAATTAAAAATGTATTCTTTTGGATGAAAGTCACCTCCCTAATTTCCAAGTTCTTGAAAAAAATAATAATAATAGAGAAATAAAAAAGTCATTTTTTAATATAACTTTTTTAGTAGAACTCGAAAACCCACATTCATATTCAAAGGAAAATACTTACCTGATCGTTGAATTAATTGGTTAGTAATTAATGCATCGCATAGACTTCATAATAAACTGTGATTGTTTCTCTATCTTTTCTTTTTCTTTTTTGAGATTCTCTTACATACTACCTCTTTGAATTTAACATTTAAAAAATATATTTCAATTATTTTTAAGATCGAATATCTGTTTGGACTTTTAATGCGATAATAAATTAAAATAAAAATTTCAATTTAAAGAGGAGCTAAAATATTGTCTCTTTGTGGAGTGTCGTCCATGCACAAGTAATTAAATTACAAAGAGAAAAATGAAGCATAGAAGAAGAAAAATTAGATTTGACAGATTTGTTTGATTTAATACATTACACATTAGACATTACATTAAATGAAAGGTTCATCAAAGATATCAGAGATTTCAAAATTTAAAATCTGGCTACAATAACTTTCTCTCTCATCTTCAGTTGGACTGGTGAAATACGTAGAGTTGGAATTCATCTGTGTAGGACTTGAAGAACAAGGAGAAGATAAAACCGATCCCAAACCAAAATTAGTACCGTTTCCATTATGGGAACTAAACGTCGCCGTTTCATACGAATTCTCCACCGTTGCGGCGGTTTGTTGTTGCTGATCCAACCCAGAATACTCAAATCCCTCAGCCAAATCAAAGTTACAACCTTGGCTTAAATTTGATGGCAAAATCGAACCATTTTGCCACTGGTCATTTAATTCACTTGGAATTGGTTCCACTACCTGTGAAGGGAATTGAACAATTTCTTGCATAGGAACTTGCATTTGTAGCTGAGGATGAGAAAATTGAATGGTCGTGTGTGTAGAATTTTGAGGAGAAAAGCTCGGATTTTTACGTTCAGAAGACATTAATGAAGCAGCCAACTTAAGAAGCTCGGGATTGACTAATGGCTGAACTCCAAGCAAGCTTGAAAGGTTCATTTGTGAAGAATTATAAAGAGTTGAGCGTAAAATGGAAGACAGATCCAGTAGATCAAGACGTGGACTATGTGTCACTGGATCAATTCCCATTCTTAGAAGCCTCTTTCTTATATGAGTGTTCCAATAGTTTTTTATTTCATTGTCTGTCCTTCCCGGTAATCGGGTGGCAATTGCAGACCACCTAGTTAAAAGCCAAAACCCATTTCAGAAAATAAATAAATAAATAAAATAAATGGATAGATTATAGTAAATTTAACGTCAACTTACTTGTTACCCAAAACACTATGGAGTTGAATGATGGTTTCTTCCTCCTCGAATGAAAATCTCCCCCTTTTGATATCGGGTCTAAGATAATTCGTCCATCTTAAACGACAGCTCTTCCCACATCTTTGGAGCCCTAAAAATTTCCAAAAATAGAAAAAATCCAAGATTAGAAGAAGATAAAAGATATGATTTGTAAGAAGAATATACAAAGCATAATTAAAAAATGTATATGTATAAGTAGTAAGTACCTGCATTCTTAGGAAGAGTCCTCCAATTTCCATGTCCATTTTTCTGAATATAATCAATCAATTTGTGATCTTCCTCAGGTGTCCATGGGCCTTTCTTGAGCCCATTTTTATCACAACAAGGTGTTCTTCCCATACTGGATATTAAAAAATCTGACCTTTCTCAGGTATTTTTGAATTTGAAGGAAAGAGAAATAGAGAGAAAGAAAAAGAAGACATTGGGTCGTATTGGAAGATAGGTGTATATATAGACAAACCAAAGAAGAGATTAATTAATGAAGAAGTTTAGGGCTAAATTTGATGGATTTGGTGGCCGCCCTTTGTTAATCAAAAGGGATACGTGTCCTCTCTTTTTCAAGAATAACACACAATACACAACTACAAAACCCCACTCTAAAATCTCTCCTTTACAGCGTTTCTTGATTGTGATTATTACTCTCATTCACCCTCCCACGTGTCTATCTGTTTCATTTTTTGCACTTTACATCCCTATATATTTCAAAATTAACACTTCCATTCACACTATTACTTCCATTTTTTGTGGTATACATGGAAACTCAAATTTGCATGGCTTAGATTTCAAGTACTTTCAAGTAATAACTATTACTATAAAGAATTCATTTAACTTGTTTCATATAATTGTAACCCCATCATAATATAAAATTATAAAATTTTACCATACCTACTCTCTCTCTCTCATTTTCTTATTTTTGAAAATGATAAACAAGGCATATTTGCTTTATAATTTGGGTAATTATTTGGTAGGATAGTTGTGATTTCATTTAATTTTATGTCTAATTAATATCTAACATCAGAAGAAGTAAATTTAACTTCTTTTTCTTTTTGTTATTTTCCATTCCCTATTATTGTCTTTGTATTTTAGGAACTATCACCTTCATCAAATCAAAAGTTAAAAAGTTTTTCATTTTATTTGGTACATGGTAGTAGGTTTTGTACTCTAAATGAATTTATTATTTTTAAGTGCTGATAATAATTAGAATGAGGACAAAATTAGAATAATAAAATTGTTATCTCTAAATCCCTATAAAATATGCAATATTTTGTAGAATATAAGTAATAAGAATTAAGTGAATGTTAAAACTTAAAAGAAAAAGATGTGATAAAGTTTAATTATTAATTATTATCATTTATGAATAGAAACTAAAGAAAGTTAATATTTAAAATTGAAAATATTCCCCTCTCTTGGTGGTCATAATTTACAAGAAATAACACAGAGGCCCTTGACTGGTGTCCATGAGATAAAATTGCCGATCATATTTTACTGGGAAAGAAAGAAGTCCCGTTTTCGTGGATTACCAACAGCTGTAACCAACTAAAAAAAGCCACGTAATCTTCTCTTTTCAACACCCTGTGACTGTAGCCTTCTCTCTCCATGCTCACAAGCCTACCATTAATTGGTTCGTTTGACTAAGATATTTATTATATTTTTTATATTTTTCTGAATTCTTCATTGTTTTCCACCCACAAATTCCGGACGTCATCTTTTCCTCTAATCTTCACATACATGGTATTATCAAATTTTCATCCATGTATCGTTATTTTCATCCATATTTTATACTAGATTCGATAGCGATATAGTGGTGAATGATATTTTTGTTGTATCGTAGAAAAGTCTATCAAACATAAAAAAAATAATGAACAAAATATCACTAATGTAAATATAATATAAATAATAAACATGTTAACTTATTTAAAAATAAAATAAGATCTTTTTAATAAACTATAAACATGTTAACTTATTTATTAATTTTATTTTTTTTAATCTTTTATAATTTTTTTAAAAAATAACCATCGAAATCGACATCTTGTCAAAATTTTTATTAAATTAAGACTTCGATATTTTCGTTGAAATCAATATTTTAAAATTTTGACCCTATACAACAATTTCGATCTTATTCTCAAAAGAAAAAAGAATGTCGATATCTAATTTTACAAAATTAACGGTTGAAATATATAGATTGTTTTTGAAAAATTATAAATATTAAAAATTTAATAGGTTGAAATTAATAAATAAATATGTTATGATTTTAAAATAAGTTCAAATATTTATTATTATAATTATTATATTCACGTTAATGATATTTTGTTACTATTTTTTACGTTTTATGAATCTTTTTATATTAAATTTACTTCCATGATACAATCCATATTTGAATTGGTCATTTTTCTCATAATATATACAATAATGAATGAGAAATATTTATGGCTCTAAAGAGTTGGATGTTTGCCGAAATTTAGGAACATTTATTATTCCAAGCAATCAATATTTAGGTTTCTTTTCTTCATTAATGTCAAGATAAGCTTTTTAGGTACTTCCTTTTTTTTTTTTCCATCCGTAATGAATGACACTTCTTTTTTACTATAAAAATCCGATTTAAATCCTATTTTGATCTCTAAAGTTTGAATCTTGTTTTATTTCTACTCTTAAAATTTTAAAAAATATTTATTATAGTCTCTAAATTTTTAAAAAAATGTTTATTTTGGTTCATGCTATTAAGATTAAGTTAATTCTAAAACAGAATGAGGAGATGACTTGTATTTTTAGAGTAACTAGTTTGCTAAATAAATTAGTCATGTTAAAAAATCTATGGTTTTACTTTTGAATTCGTTGGTAAAATAATTTTCTATTGGAGATCAAAAGTCCTTTAGTTCAAGATTTTGGTTCTTCACTAGTTTGGTTGTTGACATTATACTTCACCTTCATCTTGCTCAACCATGTTAGATGGATGAAGATTTCATCCTTAAAAGTTAACGGAATCTCAAGAGTAAAGACCAAAATAAACACTTTTCACAAGTTTAGGGACTCAAATTGATGTTTTTGAAAGATTAGGGACCAAAATTGAGCACAAGTCAAAATTTAGGAACCAAAATAGGTTTTTAACCTTAAAAAAAAAATAAGATTTTTTTTTTAACTTCACAAAATAACAAGATTATTAACATTATTATTATTGTGGTGAGAATACTAAATAAATTCCAAACCTTTTTTGGTTGTCTTCATCTCCCCTAATATCGACGCATAAATTTATGCCTTTAAAAACCAATCAAGAAGATCTTAATTCGTAACTGTAAAGTGAGTAATTTTCATGATAGTAAAGAAAAGGTATTTTAGAATTAATTATTAAAAAGTATAGGTCTACAATGTTCCACATGCAGGAAACATTCATTTTATTAATCAACCTATAATATACTTAATTAATAAATAAAGAAACCCTAATCCATTCAAGTTTTATCTAATCAAAAAGAAAGATTGTTCTACTTTAAATATCAACTATATGTGTTATTTTGAATTATTATATGCTTAGGTTTATGACTGAATTACCTAAAAGAGCAGCCTAGGTGTCAAGATTGATAACCCACAATTAATTTTAAATTCAATAGATGCCATTTGAAAGATTTCCTACTTTCTAATTTGAGAAGCAGTTCAAATTTTCTCACCAAACACAATATAGAATAAATATTGTTTATTATTATAAAGTGCTGACTTAGCAATATTTTGCTGAAGGTTACATATTTTAATGATGAAATAAGATATGAGATCCATGGATTGTGTGGTGAGAGTTTAAGAATGCTATTTAAAATGATCTTACTTATTTATTTTTTATATTAAAAAACAATTTGCATCTCAACAATTGATCAGCATGCATATCCTTCTTGTGGCTACTAGAATATGTCTTCATTTAAATAAGGTTAGCCTGTACTACATGAGGTGTAAATTATAAATAATTATTTATGCATATAAAATAAGTCAAATTTGCCATTTTAATATAGCAATACAATTATTTGATGCATTATTTCACTTAAATGAATGGTTTTTGTAAATGTTTGATTATATTGCCTAGTTGTAATATAAGTGTCTCAATTATTCATATATTTGTTAAATCAATAGGTTCCATTTAAAAGAGTTTTAAAATTAGAGGAGACAAAAGGTTTTGTATTGTGAGTTTTCTCCCTAGCTGTTAATTGGTTGATTATGAAATTTGTTTGAGGGTAACAAGATTTAAGAGGTTGTCTTAGTTGAGACTATGGTCCGTTTCTAATAGTAGTGAAGTCGAATATAATGCACAAGTAAATCTTATTCAATTGTCATAAAACTTGTACTAGATGAAGATTCCACGTTAAAAAAAATCAAGGGACTTTACAATTTGATAAGACAAGTGAGCTACTCCTCTTATTTATCCATTAATTTTGCAATGGAACCATATGTTATCTCATGATAATATTATCAACCTTGAAATTAGAGGTTCGAATCCATAATCCACTCCTAATAGTAGGTACATAAAGAGACTTGATCTTTGTAGAGGACATCTTTATATATATATATATATACAGTATCATCTTATGGCTATCTGAATTAGTAACACGACAAACAAATTGGCTTTGTTTTTTTTTTTTTATATATATAGGTTTTTAACATAGAAGGCCTAATTGTATGCCCAAGATTATACTAATGTCTTCTACACTCAATTTATTTTAGAAATAGCCCAATGGTGAACAAATTTTCACTAATCTACAGGTTTGTTTACCATTAAGGTCTCATTTATGATTTATCTCTCTCCTATTAAACTCCTAAGTGTCAAAGCACATGAAATGGTAGGAGGGCCAGGTCTAATAGGCAGAGTGTTGGGGTTGGTGCCCTAAATCTCGTAGGGTTCTGTAGTTTGTAATTGTATTGTACAAACATTTTATTTATTTAATAAAACATCTGATGTTTTATTTGACATTTAGTAGCATTAAACCCACAAACTAATAAACTAATATCCAAGGTTATCTTTTATAACTTAAATATATATGTAGAGACATACAACTAGATCATGTTTAAGTGATAACCTAAATGGTCTGTAGTAGATGGATAAGGCTAGATACCTTATTCTAGGGATACTACGAGTACGACCAGCTTTGTAGATATTACAATTGTTGTAAAGTGCTACAAATGATCTGATCCTGATCAATGTGGAGACATGTGAACGGGGGTATTCTATACAAAGGAGTTGTATAAGAATGGACCACAAAATGACTAGTCTCGTTATCTAAAACCGTTCATAATAGAGACTTACATTTCACCAGAATGACCATAGGTAACATGACCTGAATCCTGAATGAGTTGTGAACTCCAACCTATGAGGGTAATCCTTTAATTTGTATGGGTGAGAGCGACCACATCGTCGAATCAACAAGTCTACCATTTTGTGGATTCTTCTGATTAAGAAGCTGGGAACATAACTACACAAGACGGAATTTACTTCTTCCTCGAGGTCGAATAAGTAGATGAATTACTTTTTTAAGGACTAATTCTGGGGCTTGAATAATGTGGTGTCACATCCTCTTCTGGCTCAAGAGGGGTTTATTCCTAGTTGGACTATGATTTATTATTCATTAGAGGAATCAGTGATACTTAAGAAGTTAGATATAACTACAAGGGTAAAATGGTAATTTTGGCCTAATTATACTTACGAGCAATTTGTGAAGAGTCATCGCACCATTGACTAGTTATATCCAATGGACACAGAAATATATCTATAGTGCGAAGAGTGTAGCTATCGGTCTTTAGTAGAAAGCTCGACAGTTAATGGATATTGAATAATTTAATTAAAGAATTTATGTCACACCCCCTCTGAGCCTCAACCCAAGACCCAAAAGAGGGTGTGAAGACAGCAAACATCACCCTTTTGTGACGTCAACTACCCAACTCTACTCACATCTAGGACAGCTAGTATACCAACAATTTTTTATTTATATTAACAATTAAGAATGTCTACAATATTCTTAACAATTTTATACAAATGATCTAACTATCCTAATGACCTTTAACTACCCCGATCCGAGTCCCGCCCTATGAGAGATTACCAATTCCTGGTGTTGGTGGCTTTTCCCTAAACACTCCGCTTTCGCTACCTAGGGAGGAGGGGCGGGGGGGGGGGGGGGGGGGGGGGGGGGAGAATATGAGTTATAAAGCCCAATGAGTGGTGCCTTTAAATAAACAAATAACTTTGATTTTAGAAATATACTTTTTCAAAATCAATTCATAATCAACAAAAACATTATTACAAGTTCAATATTATTTCTCCAGGCAATCTGTTGGATTATCCCCAACTCAACCGCCGGTCAAAACAATCAACCCTAGCTTGACCACTGGTTACCACATAATGTAAACATCCCCAGCTTTACCACTGGTATCCCTGGCATGATCATACATTTTCTCCGACACTTTCACACATACCCTAGAGCAATGTATCAACAATTCTTATGGAAACTTTCTCTGTACCCTATTATCCCGCCAATGTGCACATCGACTATTTTCCCGCTAGCTATGCTTAGATAACTTGACTATATTTCCCGTCGGTCATCACCGACTATAATTTCCCATCGACCGAAGCCGACTATCTTTTCCCGCCAGTTGTAGCCGACTACATTTTCCCGTCAAGTACCTTTTCATGCATACTAACTATATATCCCGAGTACAATTCCAGTTTCCAACACAAACATACAAGCAATATCTTAACAAGCATAGTAACAAGATAAACATATATCTCTGATCATGCCAATTTAACATTATTCCCTATATATATTTATCTATATATATAGAAATTACATCAACAATATAATAACACAATAACCACTCACGGTTTTTGCAGGGATTCTCTTCTGCAAGTTCACCTAGTTCCCTTTGAAGTGTTTCCTGGAATTCCTCCAATTTCCAACGAAATTCCAAATTAATACCATAATCCACAAAATAACTTTAAACCATCCAAAATATCCTCTTATATCGAATTTACTAGCTTACCCTACTTAAAATGACCAAAATCGGCCAGATCCCTCAAACAGCCTATTCTGGGCATTGGCATTTGCGACAAGGCGTGTCTGCGCGTGTACAGGGGCTAGCAACGCGTCCGTGGGTGTCAATCCTCGCACCGAAGGCATGCAGCATGAGCGGGAGGTACGCACAATGCGTCGAGTAGTGATCGCGACATCCGTCCGTTAGTGCTTCTGGTGATGTGCTGGCCACTGGGCATGCATCGGGCCTGGATGATAGTCTGGGCCTTCCACCTTCCTAATACAATTTCTTTCTCCTCAGCACTCCGAATTCGATGCCAGCCTGGGACCTTACTGTCAACTCACTCTTTAGGACATTAGATGGAAACTTGGGAATGGCATAAGTAAAATATTCACACCAAGCTCCCTATTTATAGGTGTCCTGGGCTCCTCTCCATGCGACACCTCAAGTCCAAATGTCTTTCCTCATGCTGCCAATGCCAATCCCTTGCCACCACAGCCTTGAGCTATTTTAACCCTTTTTTTCCAATGCAAAGGGTTCACTTTGCATGTCATATTAGCCTTACACCTCCTGCTTAAGTAGATAAGGATCACTTTGCATGTAATGTCCTTGAGCCACCTCATATTTAGGCTATTTCCAACGCAAGCTTTCTTTGGCAATCGCATATCTCTTTGAATGGTCGCATTTTCCACTTGATGATCGACAGTTTAGTATCATGATCACAAATTGGTTTGTCGCCCATCCACTCTCGACCTTCCATTAATGCCTTAGCCCCAAAGCCTTAAAATTGTTTCCTCTTGGATCGCATACCATACGCTCCTTAAGCCATTGCCTATTTTGCCTGAGCCTACCAAAAATCTTCCATCACCCACTAACCTCAAGCTAGTACATTACGCCCCCATGGGACCATCGCTCGGCCCATGTCATGCGATCTCCTTGGCTCACTAACCTCACATAGCCAGTATCGCATGTAAGCTTTTTCTCACAATCAACCATCCTCAATACTTAATCAACGCATCCCATGGTACCATCGTTTGGCCCATGATGCTACCGCATAGCCCATGCTAGTGCTTACTAACCTCCAAGCATTTATTCAACGCATAGTTAACATCATATGGAAGCTTTGCCCGTGAGCCACTTACCAACCTCGTATAGGTCTATCCTCGCACATGCCTTGGCGTTCCCCCCCTTGGCTAACATTTGCCTAATATCCATCCTTCCCCAAGCCTCAACTTACCACGCCCTTGGCATCCTTACGATCAACACTTGCCCATGCATTCCATTGCATAGTCATCCCATGCGATAACCTCGAAGCACACCTACACCAAGGCTTGTCAACGCATGGCAACACCCTTTCTAACGCATAATAAAATCTCGACCAATTCTTAATCCTCACACGACCTTACCCAATCACCCCTATGCGTCCATCCTAGGCTTTTGCCAAGCATGACACTAACCTCAATTTTCCTTGGTCGCATAGTTCACACCATGCGTTCAACACCAACGCATACTATTAGTCTTGTCCTATGCACCCACATGCTCTTGGATGTCCCTGGCATATATCACATCTCCAACGTATGTCAACCCTTTAGTCAAGCTAAGTCTCAACTCAATGCCTTATGGTATAGCTTACCATCGCCTAGCCTCTTACTAACGCATCCTTTATGACCATCATGGCTTGTCTTAATTGTTTGTTAATGTCCTTAGTCTCTTATTTAAGACCAATGCAAACTAACCTCATGGGCCTTATGTATCGCTAGCCTTGACAACGCAAAGACATTTCATCATGCGTCCACCATGGCTTGTCTCACCGCCTAGCTCATTGTCTAGTAATGCTACCGCATAGCATCATCGCATAGCACACAACCTACCGCACGACTCTTGCTCATCGTGTAGTTCTTGCATCTATCGCTTAGCTACCGCGTCCATCGCTTAGCGCTATCGTTTAGTGCGACTCTCCGCATTGTCTAGCGCCTCACTTTACCGAACGATCGCCTACCACATCGTTTAGCTCCGTGCATTTACTAAACGATCGTCCAACACCCATCTACACGATTGTCTACCTCATCGTGTAGCGCTGCTCATTTGCTACACGATCGTCTTCCTCATCATGTAGCGTCATTCCTTTGCTACACGATTGTCTAACGCGTGAAACTTCAACGTACAATGCCTATGTCCGCGCAACCTGAGGCTGCCACATGCTTTACTAACCTCTCTAGACATTGGCTACCGCATGCTTGTCTCCACATAGCCTTTCCTCTCGGTCACTCTTAGCTTCTTTCAATGTCCAAATAACTTCTCAAATGTTCATGGCAGACACCACCCATTGGCGCATCCTTGCGTCAATTAATCTTAAATTAACCTAAAAAAGGCTACTTGCCCAAACCTTTTTGATCTACTCTCTATACAAACCCTTTTGACTAAGACTCATTTCCCTATCTTAACCCAATATAGTCTAGGTTAAGGGTTAGGGTCTTATATTTACCACCCCCTTAAATAAAATTTCGTCCCCGAAATTTAGCCAATATTCACAATAACATTTCATAATCAAACTTTATTGATTTCACAAAGTTTAATTACAAACAATCAGATTCTATTTCAATCCTCTATAATCTTGCCCTTACCTTTCCCAGCATCGGGCATGTCTTCTTCCTGGGTTTTAGTTAACCCGTACAACTGTCCCAACGTCAACTTCCCCGACTCATCTCTTCTTCTCCCAACACTACGTCCTTCTCCCATAGTTGTTGGTTATATTGTATTTGATACAATATTAAACTCTAGGTTATGTGTGATATTAGATATAGCATATAGTTTAATATATATTGTATGATAAGGTAGTTATTATATATTTATATATTAAATTATTTTTAATTTATTTTGAAAATGGTTTGGGAGAGACTTGTAACTCCTTTCCCCCTATTTCTCTGTATTTAGTGCATGTGGGGATATAATGCTCAATAGACTTACACAATTCCAAAAAGAGATGGAAGTTTTTCTCTAGAAAAACAATTTTTCCTCTCAATCACTTCCTCTCTTCCAAAAAACTAAGAGCCCACAACTCCTTAGTGATTCTCATCCCATTAGAGAATACAAAAGGCTCTTTTCGTGATGGTTACCATATGGATCGAGTTTGTTCATGACAGATTCAGAGAAAGGAAATACATAAAGAAGGGTTCTTAAAGGGTAACTTTTTTCTCACTCTAATTCTCTCATTTCCTTTTTTTTTTAGTATGTTGTAAAATTTATGATTATGCATAATGTTTCTATTTTGTTTATGTAAAATTCATGTTCTATAAAATTTGGGATTTGAATCCGATCGTCATTTCCGCTTAAGGACCTTCACCGTTTACTTCAAGGAGAGTATACCTAAGGTTAATTAGAGGTTAGCCAAGACAAATGCCTAAGATTTCCTGGGCATGTGAGTTGGCACTTCACACTAACGGGAGTACCACGACAAAAGGCACACTGTGGGCCACTTAGAGATTAGCATGAGCACCCCTTACACAAGAGGTACACATAAGAGTGTTGAGGCATGCACTCAAGCTGGGCAAGCAGAGCACACGACCAAGAAAGCGCGTATCACTCTAATGAGCACCACAAGCCGCGAGTGCGAGAAAAATCGGCAAAGACACGCATGTGTGCATGAGCCCGCCCAAAGAGGCAATGGTACAACTCAAAGGTGAGCAGTGTTGGGCACACGTGCAAGCCAGGCGGGTGCATGAGAGATGTGGCCCTAGCTTACATCTAGAACACGTGGGCAAGCTATGCACACGGGTGCATGCTAGCTTGACCAAGACAATTGGAAGCCCCTCAAGGATGTTTGATGACCACGTAGCCGATATGTGCACATCATGGGAAATGGACGCATGGATTATAGGAGCATGCCAAGGATGGACGAATAACTATATAAGGTTATGGATAATGGCTCCTACAAGATAAGAAGGTGGTACCTAGAATTATGGAAGCGGGAAGTGGATGGCAAAATAGTAGGAAGTAATGGACATGTCCTCCATCATCCTAAAATGTAAGAGATAAATGGGGGCACTGGAGAGTGGCCCTAATTAGGTAGTGGGTAGTTTTTCCCCACCAGGGCCACTCTCATGCTTTTCTCTTATTATGGCCTCTCTAACCCTATAAATTGTGGAGTTTGGAGTTAGCCCATGAAGGGATCAAATCCCCTCCAATGAAAGTGTATAAACACGTTTGTTTTTTTATTTTGAGAAAATGAAATTACAAAAAATAGTACTAGATCCAGCATAAATTTCAGAGGGAAGATGAAAACATTAACTTTGAAGAACCGTTCTTTAATATTTTTCAAGTCTTCAGGAGTTTCACCAACTCTTTCTTCACATATTAATCTCCCACAAACTGTAAGAAGACGCCACTATCGGATCTTTCCCGTTATTCTCTTGGAAAGGACCGATTTGTGGGAACCAGTTTTTGAAAGCACAGACATGGATTTTGGTCTTGGAGATGTATTTCACAGAGAATACCCTTTATGTGAAAATTGAAAGAGACAGAAAGAGCGATGGATTGAAAGGTTGGGGATGAGTCTGAGATCCTCATCTCTCCAATAACCAACCCCTTAAAGAATATATGAAGTGGGATACATAACCACCTACTTCACATTTTCTTTTTATTTAAATCAAAAATCAATTTTAGTCCCTAAATTTTTGTTAAAGTAACAATTTCCTCCTTTGATTTGTAACGATTTAGTCCCTGAATTTTAGTATGTAATAATTTAGTCCTTGTACTTTGAATTTTGTAATATCTGAGTCCCTATTGTAAAAATTGATGTTAAGATTTCATGAGATTTCTTACATAAATAAACCGATAAACTCATTAAAGACTCAATATTTTTATAAATTACAAAGTCTATATCATAAAATAATAAAAATTGACATCAAATTTTTATAAAACATTTTTTACATTAAGGACTAAATTACAACAAATTTGAAAGTACAAGGATTAAATTGTTACATACTAAAGCTTTGGGATTAAATTGTTATAAAACTAAAAGTACATGACTAAATTGTTACTTACATGAAAGTTTAGGGACCAAAAGTGTTTTTTAACCATTAAATATAATTAAATCAAACCATTTAGTTTAATTAAATGGTTGATTAGTTGATTAAATTAATTAATCAACTAATCAATTAATATACAAAATTAAATATATTTTAATCTTATTCAAATATTTGTCCCTCTCGTACTATAGTTTTAATATAAATCTCATTCATGTTAAATTTTAACCTATAATTTTAATATGAATCTAATTCATATTATTTTAATATTTGAATCATATTCAAATATATTAAATATCCTTTTTATTCTAAAGTCTTTTTTAATTTTATTTACAATTAACTTTATATTATAATGTATCCATATAGATTATGTTAAATGTATCATATACAATTAATATTATTCCCTTATTTAATTTGAACAATTCAAATTCTTTCAAAACTCTTGGTCCTTATTTACCCGTTGTGAGCTAGCAGGGGGATCTAATGGACTTACAGATTAGAAGCTTCAATGATTCGACATTAACTAATTAAACTCTTTAATTAGGTTAATGAACTTTCATTAACTGTGAGTCACTCCACTAAAGACCCACAATTGCATTCACCATAGAATATTGTTGCGTCCATGAATTTAATTATTACAATAAGTCAATCCTTCACGAGCAATTTGTAATTACAATAGGGTCAAAATCTCGTTTTACCCCTGTAAGTACCTCTTATAGGATCAGTATGGTAACCCCTAGATGGGGGGAGGGGGGTGAATAGGGTTTAATCAAGCTAATTAAAACTTTTTACTAATGCAGGCCCTGACAAACTTTTTGCTAATAAGTAATTTAAACAATAAATTCAATCCAAAATAGCCAAATAATTAAAATTAATACTTTTAAGCACCCAAATTAATTTTATTAAAAATATTGGTATGAGATATGTAAAGCTAAATTCAGCCAACCTAAATAAACCTTAAGCAATTATTTAAGGAATAAATACTTCAATCAATTTATGCAATAAAATATAACAATACATTAATTGCAAAATTACAGTAGGAGAGGAAAGAAATTAATATCGAGAATTTTATAGTGGTTCAGCACAACTGACCTACATCCACTTTCCAAGTAACTCTTGGGTACTTCACTAGAAGTCTTTGACTCTTTCCACAACTTAGAGTCGAACAACTACAACGTTCTTTTTCTAGGTGCAAGAACAAACCTAATCCTTTCCACGGTTGAGGATCAAATAGTTACAGGTCCCCTAAATGGTAGACATATTGAGTCAATGACACAAACCTCTCTCACCCATACAAATAAAAGATAACTTAAAGGAATTGAATTCCTCGCAACAGCGTGTGAATGTCGTGCAAGTGACATTCAATTTTGAAATAAACAAAATGCAGAGAAGAATATACAAATAAACATTTAATTAAATCCTATAAGCATGCATTTCTACAGAGAGGAAGAGGAAGAGAAGACTCACCCTTGTAGAATACTTTCTTCACAAAATTTTCCTCTCCAAGATCACATACAAGTTCTTTGCACGAACACTAGAACACTTTCAAGAATGCAAACACCAAAGCACAGGGACCAAGTCTATAGATACCACCACGTAGTGACCTTGCTATTCTCCGACAAGGAATAAGAATGTGTGTGCTCCTTAGAGTTTTTGGGAGAATGAACAGATAAATGGTAGAAAGGTTTGAGAGAATAATTTCTTAGAGAGATTTTTCTTCTATATGTTTTACATTCAACTATAACTTCTCTTTTGTATTCTCAATTACGAAATAAAAAGAAAATGGAGGGAGTTACTCTAACTCCCAACCCACGTGAAAGAATAACTCCCTTGTAATAGGAAGTTATAAAATTATTATATTATCATATATAATATACAATATGATTAATTAACTAACTTAATCAATCATTTATATACTATACATTTTAATCACATTAAAATGCAAATCTCCTTTTTAATCTATAGTTAAATATGAATCCTATAGACATTAAATTTGAACCTATAGTATTTATATGAATCTTATTCATGTAAATAATACTTGAATCTTATTCAAATATTTATCTCTCACATAATATAGAGTTTTAATTATAAATCATATTTATAATTAATTATATACTATAATGTATCACTTGCACTTTATATTAATCATGTTAATTTAATCAGTTCTCCTAAATAATTCGAATAATTCAAATTATTCCAAAAATAATTATTCCTTGTTTTATCCTTAGTGAGCTAGCAGAGGACCTTATGGATCTATAGATTAGAAGTTCCAATGATATGGGATTAACTAATTAAAACTTTAATTAAATTAATCAAGATTCATTAAATGTCAATCCACTAAATATCGATAGTAATACTCTTCGCACTGCATATATATTTATGTCCACAGATATAACCAATCAATAGTAAGTCGATCTTTCATGAATTGTTCATAACTACAGTTGGGTCAAATTACCTTTTTAACCAAATAGTACTAAAAATGTGTTATCTTCTTCTGCTTAACTCCGGGTTGTTTAGCTATTTAATTTAGTTAAATTGATCATTTTGTAGTATTCGAGTCTACAATCAGTCGGATTAACTATTCAGGACAAAAGGGCGCTAAAATGAAAAAATTTCGAGCTAAATTGATCGAATGACGAAGGAGTGAAGATTGTTGCCCTGTCAAGCATTGCAACACTCCCAATAAGCTTAAGTTTAATCCTAGAAGGCAAAATGCTCGAGTGCAGGGCAGCGTTACAATGCTCCGAAGATTCCCTAACGCCACCATTGCACCGCTGCCCAACGTTGCCCTCCAACGCTCTAAGATAGAAAAGGCAGCGTTGCAACGCCCCTAGCAAGCGTTGCAACGCTACGTGGTTTGACGGACACATAGCCCAATGTGCGCGCAATGCAACGTCAGGCTAGCACTGTAATGCATGCCTGAAGCTCAACCATTATGTGTTGCAGCGTTGCGATGCCGCGGAAATCTTATAAAAGAGTTATTTTGGGTCAACCAAAATCATCATCATCAACATCATCCCCGAGTACACCAATTCTTGGACGTCGCCGCTCTGTTCAGCATAGTGTTAGCTTCCTTTTTACACCAAAATTCTGTAAATGTCTTCCTCTATGCCAATCATAATGAATTCAAGCATGATTAGAGGCTAAAGGGTAAGAACTTAGCTTGGGTTTGTTAGTTTAGTTAGGTTCCAATTCAATTCTAGAGACTCGTATTGTAATTCTATGAGTTTTTATTATGAAAATATGAGTATTTATCGTGAGCTTATTCTTCAACTTTTGTGTATGGGATAATCTGACAAATTAGCTGTGCATGTTTAATTGATTACTTTGATTGGCCCTAATTTGTAATCGTTAGGTAGTCGTCACCTAGAAGCATGAGTTAAGTTGGTTTGTTGTTAATTTGGGATTCTAATTAGCAAGCATTTACTTTCTAACTTAGATAAATCTCGCTCAATTAATTGGTTAGACGATAGAAATCCATTAATTGGCTTAGCTTTGCCCTTAATCTTAATGTCTATTGATTGATTGGTTGGTTGAGGATCCTCACTTTTCTATCAATTAACTTGATTTTTTGGACTATCGGTTAGGATTCTAATTTAGTAGGCTAAGTTTTAATTTGAATATTCTCATGCATCTTTAGAGTAGTCTGTGATAGAAATGATGAGGAATGAACTAAACTATAATTACCCAAGCTAAATCTTTATTCAATTGATAAATTATCACATTCGTTTACTTGCACACTTTGTTCTTTAACAATTTTATTTCAGAATTTCTCACAATCACTCCCCCTCCCTCTCTCCCCCACCCCCCCCCCCCCTTGTTACTTCCTACATATTCCAGTCCTTAAGGAATCCATATTCGGCTCATTGTGATTCCACCTCAGACTTAGTATTTGTACTACTAAATAGAATAAGGGGTTAATTCGAAGCTTACAAATTTTTATTTGCATTTAGTGCGGGTTTACAAACAATGGTGAATCTGCCAACCGACCAAATTGGTGCCATTACTGGGGAGCCAAAAAGAATCCTTAATTTTTGAAACTTGTAGTGTTTGTCCTTGTTAATCAATTTACCCTTTTGGTGTATGACCCACACTCCCAAAGGTGCTAGACAATTGTATTTTGCAGAGATTTTCAGGGATGAGCGGAGAATCAGAAGCGAAAGCTAACTTTAAGCTTAAATCTGGCATAATTAATTTACTTCCTGTATTTTCTAGCCTACAGGGTGACGATCCGCACAAACAATTGAAGGAATTCTATGTGGTGTGCAATAAGATGAGACTTAATACGGTGACCCAGGAGCAGATTAACATGAGAGCATTCCCCTTTTCATTGAAGGGAGATGCAAAGGAGTGGCTCTAGATTCTTCCACTAGGAAGCATCACATCCTGGAGGAGTTGCAGAAGCAGTTCTTGGAGAAGTTCTTTCCAACATCCTAAGCTGCTAGTGTCAGAAAGGAAATCTATAACATCATGCAGTTCAATGGGGAGACCTTTCGTGAGTATTGGGAATGATTCAAAAAGACCTGTGCCAAATTCCCCCATCATCAGATCTCGGACCAACTCTTAATCCAATACTTTTACGATGGACTGATGCAGACTGATAAAAATAATATAGATGCAGCTGCAGAAGTAGCCTTAGTTAATCAAACCTCGACTGAGGCCATGAACCTAATAGCTACCATGGTTGCAAATTCACTGCAAATTGGAACTAGAGCTGCAGTTAGTGTTAAATCCACTAATGAGGTAAGTGAACTTAAAAAAGAAATATCTGACTTAGTTTCTATTGTTAAGCAGTTGGCGAAAGTGGAGATTGGACAGCCCATTTCTGTTTGCCAAGTATGTCATGGGATTGCCATTCAGCTGACATTTGCCCAAGTGCTCCAAAAGGAGACATTCCTGATGTAAATGCAATAGAAGGCGGGACCCATTGAGTCAGACCTACAATCTTAAGTGGAGGGACCACCCGAACTTCAAATGGGGAGGGCAGAATGAGCAGGCTCAGCTTCATCATGGAGCTTCATCTAGTTCAGGTATGTCTTTAGAAGAAATTATTAAAAGTCATTTAAATTTCAACAAGATACACAGAATTTTCAGCAGGATACAAAGAAAGCCATTGAAGTTTTGGGGACCCAAGTCTCATAGCTAGTCACCTCTATGAGCAGATTGGAAATACAGTCTGGCAAACTCCTATCCCAGCCTGAGTCAATTCTTAGAGAAAATGTTAGTGCAATCACATTGATGAGTGGCAAGGACTTGGAGCCACCTGTTGAGTCAGCGAAAGAGCCAGAATTGGAGAATCCAGGAATTTCTTCTTCAGATCAAACCGTTTTGACACCACAAATCAAACAGGGAGTATCTTCTCACCCTTATCCTCCTTTAGATGCGTATGTGCCTAAAGCACCTTTTCTTTCTATGCTTGCAAGGCCAAAGGAACCAATTGTAGACAAGGATAAGGAGTTTTTGGAGATGTTTAGAATGGTGGAGATAAACATTCATCTTCTCGATGCAGTCAAGCAAATTCCCAAATATGCCAAATTTCTAAAGGAGCTTTACACGAGGAAGAGACAAACTAAGGAAAAGGAGAGGATGGTGGTAAGTTAATCTGTGTCTGCAATCCTTCAGAAAAACTTGCCAGGATCTAGGTATGTTTTCTCTCCCTTGATTTATAAGTAATAAAAAAATTGATAGGGTTATGCTAGATCTAGGTGCATCAATAAATATCATGCCTTATTCAATTTATCATGAAATAAAATTAAAGAACCTAACTGAAACTGAAGTTATTCAATTAGCTGATAGGTCTTTTATACACCAATTAGAAGTCATAGACGATGTCCTAGTTCAAGTCAATGAATTAATTTTTCCTATTGATTTTAATGTTCTTAAAATGGAGGAGCCCACATCTATCTCATATGCATCCATCTTACTTGGCCAGCCTTTTATGAAGACAGCCAAGACTAAGATATATGTGGATGAAGGCACTTTTTCTGTGGAGTTCGATGGCTAGTTTGTTAAATTTAATATTTTCGATGCCATGAAAACTTCCACCATAGGGCAAGTACATTCTTTGTGCTAGATTGATGTACTTGAATCTCTTGAGAATGAGGTTTTATAGGACATCTATATCGACGATGAGGATGACTCAGAGGAGTTGATCCCACTTGGAGAGCTTGCCACCTTGTCTATGACAGAGCTGATAGGTATGTTCTCATATTCTGATGATGAATCTTTTGACAAGGTGCTTTCTTCTGTTTTGCAGGCACATAAATTGGAGCTGAAGGAGCTTCTAGACCACTTGAAGTACGCCTATCTGGGGGAAGCTGAGATCTTACCTGTCATAATTTCAACGGACCTGACTAAGGAACAAGAGAAGCACTTAGTGGAGGTATTGCAAAAGCACAAGCTGGCCATTGGATGGATGTTGGCCAACATAAAAGGTATTAGCCCTACCGTGTGTTCACATAAAATTACCTTAGAGGATGGAGCTAAGCCTTGTCAATAGCCTCAACGAAGTCTGAATCCTATCTTGAATGAGGTAGTCATGAAAGAGGTCTTCAAATTCTTGGATGCAGGTATTATCTATCCTATTCTTGATAGTGAGTGGGTTAGCCCTATTCATGTAGTGCCCAAGAAAACGGGTATTGATGTGGTAAAAAATGATGAGAGTAGTTTAATTCCTATTAGTAATCAGAATGGGTGGAGGATGTGTATAGATTTTAGGAAATTGAATGTTGTAACTAGAAAGAACCACTTCCCCGTCCCCTTCATTGATCAGATGCTTGAAAGGCTAGCTAGAAGGCCCTTCTTCTATTTTCTCATATCTCGATTAGCCAGGAGGACCAACAGAAGACGACCTTTACATGCCTCATGGCACTTTCACCGTCAGAAGAATGTCATTTGGACTATGAAATGCTCCTGGCACTTTCAGCGTTGTATGATGTCCATATTTTCTGAGTTTATTGAAAAATGCATAGAGGCTTTTATGGATGACTTTACTGTCTACGGAGACTCATTTGCTGATTGTCTATCTAAATTGTCTAGGGTGCTAGAAAGATGCATTGAGTCTAACCTAGTTCTTAACTTTGAAAAATGTCATTTCATGGCCTCGGATGGCATTGTATTAGGATACATAGTATCTGAGCATGGCATAGAGGTAGACCCTGCTAAGATTGATGTTATTGCTAAGCTCCCTTACCCCATAAATTTGAGAGAGGTTCGTTCGTTTCTTGGTCATGCAATTTTCTATCCCAGGTTCATTAAAGATTTTATAAGATTGTTCAGTCAATGACCTCTGTCCTTCAAAAGGATATGGCCTTTGATTTCAATGATGGTTGCATGAGATGTTTTGATGTGCTAAAGAACGTGTTGTCATGCACTCCAGTTATTCAGGCTCCTCATTGGGATTTTCCCTTTGAGATCATGTGTGATGCATGTGACCATGCTGTAGGAGCAGTGTTGGGGCAGAAGGTTGATAATAGACATCACGTGATATACTATGCTTCAAAGACCCTCAACCCGGTTCAATGCAGCTACACCACGACGGAGAAGGAGTTTTTAGCTGTTATTTTTGCTTTAGAAAAATTTCGCTCTTATATTATAGGATCTGAAGTTATTGTTTTTTATTACCATGCAGCTCTGCGCTATATGATGTCAAAGAAGAAGTCCAAGCCAAGATTGCTGAGGTGGGTTCTTCTCCTCCAAGAGTTTAACCTGAGACATCAGGACAAGAAGGGATGCGAAAATGCCGTTGTCGATCACCTAAGTAGGATAGTAGCTGATGGAGGTTGCCTCAATTCTAATGAAGACTTCCTTGACCACACTTGCAGGTAGATGTATTTCTATGACTCCCTGGTACGTTGATATTGTAAACTACTTGACCACTGGTGAGTTTCCTTATGGTATGAATAATCATAGACAGGATAAAATCAAGAGTGACTCAAAGTATTATGTTTAGGAGGACCCTATTCTGTGGGAATTCTGTTCAGATCAGATAGTTAGAAGGTGTGTCCCTAATGATGAGTTCTTTCCTGTCCTTGAATTTTGTCATAAGCATACATGTGGAGTACACTTCAGTCCCAAAAGAACCACCAAGAAAGTCTTAGATTCTGGTTTATATTGGGACACATTATTTAAGGATGCATATTTTGTCTGTAAAACTTGTGAGCGATGTCAGAAATCAGGTGGACTGTCCCATAAGAATGAGATGCCACAATTTTCTATCTTATTTTTTGAGATATTGATGTTTAGGGGATTGACTTTATGTGACATTTTCCTTCTTCTTGTGGGTATAAGTGAAAGAACTCTATTTATAGAGAACCTTTGAGTAGAAGCAGATCGTCCAAATTTCATTGTGATTGAATGCAGTCATAGAGAACAGATTATGCATCCACACTAAAATACAACATGTTTCTTAATTAAAAACAAAGTTTAGAGATTATACCATTGAAGAAACGCTCTTCAAGATAATCCCTCCAATGAACTCGTTTACGAACGCGTCGAACAACTTGAACACTTCTCAAATAAGCAGTAAGCAAAAACACGATCCTCAAACCAATAGGACACTACCACTTGGTGACCTTGGTATTATCGGTGTGAGAATCCAAGAGTGATGGGCTCTGGCTAATTTTCGTTAAAAGGGAAGTTTGGAGTTTGGAGGAGGAAAACGATCGAGTAGGGAACAACGTAGTCGTGTAGACGACAAAGTCTATTGCATAGACAATGTTACTCGATCTTTAGTCTCTCAAGTAATCGTGTAGCAACTTGATTGTTAATTCTTGTCTCATATTTTCTATCTTCTATGGAATAATTAGAACCAATTTCATTTATCCTAATTTGCCATAAAACTAAATAACTACCCACTAAGGGTGGTTATAGAGAAAAAGGGTTAATTATCAAATAATTATAAATTATAAATAAATATGATAACTAACTTATTATTACATTTATAACCTATAGTTTTAATATTGCATCACATACAACATATAAAACATACTTCTTTCTCTCTATTTTATGGCATTGAATATAAATCATATTTATACTAAATAACTACCCCTAGGGGACCTTATGAACCTGTAGCTTAAAGCTCTAACGGTACGTGAATAACTGATTAAACTCTTTAATCACATTATCTACCATAACTACCGGGCACTCCACTAAAGACCGACAGTTGCACTCTTTGCACTATAGATATATTTCTGTGTCCATTGGATATAACCAATCAATAGTACGATGACCCTTCACAAATCGCTCGTAAGTACAGCTGAGCCAAATTACCGTTTTGCTCTTATAGATACATCTAACTCCTTAAGTACCACTGATCCCTCTAATGAACAATAGATCATAGTCTTACTATGACTAAACCCTTTTTGGGCCAAGAGAGAAGGTGTGACGCCACATTGTTCAAGACTCAGAATCAACCCTTAAGGGAGCAATTTATCTACTTACCCCTACTTCGGGGAAGGAATGAATTCCTTCTTGTGTAGTTGAGTTCACAGCTCCCCAATCAGACGAATCCCTAAAATGGTAGGTTTGTTGAGTTGACGATTTGGCATCCCACCCATGCAAATCAAAGGACCGCCCTTATAGGCAGGAGTTCACAACTCACTCAGGATTAAGGTCATCTTACCTATGGTCATCCTAGTGAAATGGAAGTCTCAATTATGAACGGTGTTATATAACGACACTAAACATTTCGTGGTCTGGTCTTATACAAACTCTTTTGTATAGAATATCCCGCTCACATGTCTAATACATGAATGATTAGGATCATATTATTTATAGCACTTTACAACATTTGTAACACTATAAAGTAGGACATACTCGTAGTGTCACAAGGATAAGGTACCCAACCTTATCCATATTCTACAGACCATTTAGGTTATCACTTAAACACGATCCACTTGTATGTCTTCACATACATGTTTAAGTTGCAATGATAACCAAGTATCTTAGTTTATTAGCTTATAGTTAATGCAACTAAAATATCATATATTTCATAGACAGAAGTGAATAAAATATCATATATTATTAATCACAGAAAATGTTTGTTCATACATTGTTTACAAACTACAGAACCCTACGAGATTTAGGGCATCAACCCTAACAATAAGTATATTTTGTTGGCAGTAGACTATGTTTCCAATTGGGTGGAGAAATAGGACATAGTTACTAATGATGCTAAAGTGGTTGCAGGTTTCTTGAAGACTAACATTTTATGCAGGTTTGGCTTTCTTAAGGCAATCACCAGCAACCAAGGATCATACTTTTGCAATCGGATTATTGCCTCCTTGTTGAAAAAGTACGATGTTCAACATCGTATTGTCACCCCCATACCACCCTCAAACCAATTGGCAGACGGAGGTGTCCAACAAGGAAGTAAAGACCATTTTGTCAAAGGTGGTCAACCTAGGAAGAAAGGATTGGAGCCTCCAACTAGATGATGCTCTATGGGCTTACAGAATAGCTTTCAAAACTCTTATTGGGATGTCCCCTAGCGGATTGTTTATGGTAAGACTTGCCATCTTCCAGTTGAAATCCAACATAAGGCTTATTGGGCAATCAAGAAGTGCAACTGAGACTTAGAGGCAGCCGAGGAGGCCAGACTTCTACAGCTTTAGGAGCTAGAAGAGCTGAGGTTAGAATGTATTAATAATTCTTTGATTTATAAGAAAAAAGTGAAGGACCTTCATGACAAAATGCTTGCAGCCAAGGAGTTTCAGGTAGGACAAAAGATACTTCTTTATAACTCTCGATTGAAATTTATGCCTGGTAAACTCTGGTCCAAGTGGATTGGACCATTTGGTATTTCTCATGTTTATCCTTATGGTGCAGTAGAAATTGTTAATCTTAAGATAAGGAAGGTCAATGAGCACAGGTTGAAGGTCTTCCAAGGTGGCGAGTCATTGGACTGCTTTGACATCGCCTACCGGTCGGACTCATCAGTTTACATCTGAGATTGAGCCATCACGGTCGAGCAACCGACCATAAATATTTGCGCTACTTGGAGGTAGCCAAGATTTAAATTTACTTGCTTTCTAAGATTAGATTTCAATTCAGTATTTTCTCTTTTTATTTTTCATTTATTTTGTTGAGCCTAATTCTTTCCATTATTCTTGCTTACTAGGATTTTTTGAGAAAATGAGTTGAGTTGAGTGTCATGCATCCTCCTTTCATTCCATTGTTCAAAGAAGTATTCTGATCCCTCGTACTTCATTTTAATCACTTTGGGGATAATGTGTTTTTTAAAAGTTGAGGGTGGTATGTTTGGATTTTTTAGCTGTTTTTTGGCTGACTTTTTTTTATGATATTATTTGGGGTCCTAGAGCGCTGTGCTCAGACAATGCTTGCTTGATTGAGTTTGTCTTGCTATTTTGTTCCTTACGATGACTAGCCTATGATGCACTCGTATGAATTGTTTTTGCATAGAATAGGTTAGATGAAAGGATTCATAATTTTTATAATATTTTTGAAAAATTCTACTTAATGTTTGTTTTACATCTCCAAGCCCTTTTTATATCAATCTTGACCTGTTTGCTTGCTTAGAATTGAATTATGAGACCTTAAGTTTGTTGTCACTTTGATAGGCCTTGGTGAGATATTAGTCTTTTCGAAGTTCAATTTAGTAATGAATGTTTGAGATATAGTCAATTGGTATTATTATCGCCTAGTTTAAAAAAATAATAATAAAAGAGAAGTAAGAATTTTATTTTATGCATGTTAAGAGGTCTATTCCTCTTCTTCAAGGGTATGATTAACCTGTGGCGGTCATGACACCTGCGATTTCCCTCTGAGCTAAAGTATCCTAGAAGAATGAGTAAGCTTAGGCACTTTTGAAGGGAAATTGGCCCGTAGTTGGATGACATGCATGACACCCGTGTGGGAAAGCCAAAACAAAAGTCGGTTTCCTGTATTAAGTTTTTCCTTTAAGCATTGAAAAAAATAAGAGGTAATAACAAAAAGGAGAAAGAAAAGCATGCAGTAAGGTGATGGATGACTAGATTTTGACCGATCTCATTTTATGTCATTACTACTTTGAATTTAGGAAAGCTACTTCAAAACCCTTCAAGCCAATGTAGGGGAAAACAAATGGAAGATTTAAAAGGCCATTCCGGGCTTGCTATTGTTTAAAATAAATAACATTAAGCTTGAAAATGCATTAAAAAAATTTACAACGAATTTTCAAACTGTTCATGAAACGATGGAATGCTTCTTATTCCTAATCAATTGTGAAATTAATTCTGGATTGACTGTTAAGGCTTGAGTAAGGAATATTCTAGTTTGACAAACTGATTATTCTTGCATGATTGTTTGTATTAACTTGCTCGAGGATGATCAAGAATTAAGTTGGGGGTGTTTGATAGCACTGAAAATGTGTTATCTTCTTCCACCAGGTTGTTTAGCTACTTAATTTTGTTAAATTGATCATTTTGTAGGATTCGAGTGTACAAGCAGTCGGATTAACCGTTCGAGACAAAAGGGCGCTAAAATGATGAAGTTACGAGCTAAATTGATCAAATGACGAAGGAGTGAAGACTGCTACCCTGTCAAGCATTGCAACGCTCCCAATAAGCTTAAGTTCAATGCCAGCTCAAAGATAGAAGGCAGAATGCTCGACTGCATGAACGCTCCGGAGATGACCCAAAGCCACCATCGCACCACTTTGTAATTGTTATAATAGTTCTAAAGTGTTATAAATGATCTGATTCTAATCGTTCATGTGGAGACATGTGAGTGAGAGTATCCTATAGAAAGAGTTTGTATAAGACCAAACCGTAAAATGATTAGTCTCACTTTATAACGTCGTTACTTGAAAAGACTTACATTTCACTAGAATGACCAAAGGTAACTTTGTTGGGTTTTATGTCCTAAAACTCATGGTTTTGTAAACATTAGAACTTATTCTGAGAATTAGATAAAGTTGTTATTGAAAATATTATTTTTTAGAAATTCAATAAACCCAAGTCCCTTGACTATTATATGAGTACTTGAACTTTATGTGGAGACATACAAGTGGATCAAGTTCGAGTAAATAGTCAAAATGATTTATAGTATATGAATAAGGTTGGGTACCTTATTCTGGTAACACTATTGAATGCGGCCTACTTTGTAGTTGCTACAAAGAGTTGTAAAGTACTACATACGAAGTGATCCTAGTTCATGCATGTTGAGATATGAAAAGTGGGGGTGTCCTGTGCAAATGAGTTTTGTGCAAGATCGGACCACGAAACCTGTCACTCTTACTTTATAACATTGTTTACTGTTTAAGACTGACTATTTCAAACCGATGACCTAGGTAACTGAACCTTAATCCTGAGTTAACAATGAACTCCTATTTGTTCGGGATTATCCTTTGATCTGCAAACGGTGAGAGTAGACCAATTACCTATGCTCAATAAGCTTATCATTTGGGGATAAGACCGGATGAATAGTTGGGAACATAGGGTACAAGAGGGAATTCACTCCTACCTAATTAGGGTTAGTATAGAGGTTGTTCCCTTCAAGTGTTGATTCTGGGTCTTGAACAAGAGGTCTCGCCCTCTCATTGGCCTGAAAGGGATTCAATTTGTTAATTGGATCACAAATAAATTGTTCATTAAGGAATCAATAGAACTTAAGGAACAAGATGTAATTTTGGAGGTAAAACAGACATTCGACCCAACCGTTATTATGAGCAACCTGTGAAGGGTTAACTTACTAATCATGGTTATATCGAGTGGACATAATATATCTATAGTGAGGGGATTTCAGCTATGGGCTTTAATGGAATTAATAATTTTTTCAGTTTTATTAAATAAAATTGATTTTTGAAATCAATTTTGATAAAATTGAAAATAAAAAAAAAAAACACAAAGTTGGAAAAATTGATTTTCTATTTACTTCATGAACTAGCTCACAAACAACCCACTTTAACTCTTCATTAATTCCAAGCATAAGGTGCATCTCATGCAACAAACTTCTTTACATTAATGTCTACAATATATAGAAGATTTTTTAGTGTTTTGAAGGGAGAACAACCAAACAAAATTTTGAGAAAATTTTGAGAGAAGAAAGGTGTTTTTCTACATAGTTGTTGTTGTGAGCTTCTCCAAATTTCCTTAATTTCAACTTATTTTGAGTCCCACTACTCAATCTTGAGCTCTAAGAGGATAGTAGGGAAGATCTTGGGGTGGTCTACAACAAGATCCTATGGAGATTTGCAGCTGAATCGAAACTTAGAGGAAGTTCTTCAAAGGTATGTCATGAAACCCATTTTTTTCCTGTTGAAGCATGTTTTCTTTTCTGCAAAAATTAATGTATTAGAGTGCTTATGGATCCTGAATTCTTCCACTGCACATTGGTACCTTCCAACAAACTTGACCTTAATCCTGAGTGAGTTGTGAACTCTTGTCTATTAAGGTTGATCTGTACAAGTGAGAGTGGCCAAATTCGCCAACTCAATAAGTCTACAATTTTGGGGATTCGTAGAGTAGGGAACTAGGAACACAACTATACAAGATGAAATTTGCTCATTCTCGTCTTAAGGGTAGTAGATGAATTGCTCCCTTAAAGGTTGATTCTGGGTCTTGAATAATGGGGTGCCTCACACTCTCACTAGCGAGAGAGGTGTTTAGTTTATAGTTGGGCTATAACTAATTATTCATTACAGGGATTAGTGGTACTTAAGGAGTTAGATTTAACTACAGGGGTAAAATAGTAATCTGACCAAACTATAGCTATGAGCAATTTATAAAGGATCAACTTATTGTTGATTGGTTATATCCATGGACACAGAAATATATCTACAGTGCGAAGAGTGCAGTTGTCGGTCTTTAATGGAGTGATTGACTGTTAATGAATGTTGGTTAATTTAATTAAAGAGGTTAATTAATTAATCTCATATCATTGGATCTTCTAATTTGTAGGTCCATATGGTCCCCTTGCTAGCTCACTATGGATAAAACAAGGGATAGTTGTTTTTGGAATAATTTGAATTGTTCAAATTATTAAGGGAATTAAATGTATTAATTATATTAATATGATTAATATAAAGTATAATGTATATTAATACATTAAAGTATATAGTTAATTATAAATTTGATTTATAATTAAAACTATATAATATGTGTGAGAGATAAATTTTTAAATACAATTCAAATATTATTTATATAAATAAGATTCATATAAATACTATACATTACATTTAATGTGAATATGGTTCATATTAAAACTGTAGGTTATAAAAGAGTTTTGAATTTTAATGTGATTAAGATGCATAATATATGATTTATTAATTAATGGTTAATTAATTAACTATATATTATAAACATTATATTAATAAAATATTCAATTCCCCAGTATACGGGAGTTATTTCAATTTCACATGGGAGGGAATTAGTGTAACTTCCCTCCCTCTTTTATCATCTCTGCATTTATGAAAACACAAAGGAAGAAAGTAAGATCATTGTGAAAAGAAAATCTCTCTCAAGAAAAAAAAAAATCTCCCATCTTCTTTACATACTTTCTTTCTCCCAAAAATTCTAAGGAGCCCATACATTCTTATCACTTGTCGAAGAATAACAAGGCTTTTGCATGGTTCCATTTCAAGGTGTTCCTATATTTATGACCTTTGGAAAGAAATTTTGAGTAGTAATTCTCAAGGGTAATTGTACTTATTCCTTTTACTTCTCAAAAGAACAACATGCTTAGAGTTCTTAATAATTATCCTATAATTTTATTTTTTTTTTGTATATTTTTATCTGTTTTTCATTGGTTTCAAAATTGAATCACAAATGCATGACGTTCACATGCTTACACATGGAATTCAATTCCTTAAATTGGTATAAGAGCCAAATCGTGCATTGTGATTTTCAATTTGAAACGAAAATCAGAGAAAAGGTGGGCGAAATTTCTACATTTAGAATGCTGGAATTTACAAAATGGATGTTTCAAAGTTTGGCATCTAGATTTACTGCTTTAATAGGATTAAAGTTGTAAGGGCCCGTTATTTTGGGCATTAAATTGTGCTATGAGTTTGTAAGTCCATATCTTTAACATTGGCAAGAGTTGTTAAGGAAGCAGAACAAAAACGAAGCAACAGGAACAAAGAATTGAAGTAGAGACTTGTATTCTATGCTAGAACATAAAGCACATCATTGCAACACTGTGCTTTACGCTACGGCAAAGAAAGCTCAATGTAGCTACCTCAGCAATAACATTACGACGCTGAGGCCAAGCGTAGCAATGCTGTGTGAGTGTAGCGTTACGCTATGGTAACATTGCAGCACAACACGTGCTACGGATTAAATGTTATTAGTATAGCAACACTAACCAAGAGCACCGCGATGCTTCGAGACATGCACCCAAATAGTAGTAGGTCGTGGGTTTGAGCCAGCCTGGGGGTAGTCGACAGTAATTTTTCGTATTTTTTCTTTTATTAATTAAATTGATATAATTTGATTATATTAATTTAATTTTTTTAGGAGAACCAAATTCGGTCTTTTTTTGCTGTTTATTTCATTTTACATTTAATGCATGATTAAATTTTATATGTTGTATAATGTAGTCATATAGTTTAAAATCCCACCTTAGGATAAACATTAATCATGCATCATATTTAATATAAATGTTATATTATATAATTGCAGGATCTTATAAGGATGTACATGCATGTTATTTAATATAAGTGTTATATTATATAGTTGCATGCATTGTTCAACATATCCATGCATCATAATTTAGTACTTGTTATATTGTGTAATAGATATGTCTGTTCTATTTTCATTAGTGATTAATATAAGTGTATATTATATGATAAAAATAAAATTGCATTGAGTGCGACATTACCTAGTAAATATAAATGTTATATTAATTAATGTCATTAGATGCATGATTATAGATTATAATATTCATTATTTTATAATCGTTATAAGTTTAATGAATTAGGTTAAAATCAATAATCAAGAGTTGCATGCAAACATATGCCTTAATTAATTTTAAATGGTTTAAAATTAATTCACCTAGACTTATGTTAAAATATTTCTAATATGATTAGAAATAAGTTAATCTTTTAATTTTCTTTTAATAGGATTAATTGGAAATAATAAAAGATTAAATTTATAAAATAATTGT
Source organism: Benincasa hispida (assembly GCF_027475165.1). Classification (NCBI taxonomy): domain Eukaryota; kingdom Viridiplantae; phylum Streptophyta; class Magnoliopsida; order Cucurbitales; family Cucurbitaceae; genus Benincasa; species Benincasa hispida. The sequence continues at coordinate 57,574,809 of NC_143485.1, forward strand.
CTATAAGGGACCTTTGTTTAAGGAAGATTTTATATACATATTGGGGTATTTAAGCTGACAAAAACTGAACACCCCTACTTGGGAATCGACCTGCAAGGTGAATTAGACAAATATTTTATAAGCATGCAGCACATGATTAAATTTATTCAAGAGTTTGTTAAACTATCCAATATATATTGTATTTGATACAATATAAAACTATAGGTTATGTGTTAATTTGATATAACATGTAGTTTAATATATGCTATATGATAATGTGGTTATTATATATATATATATATATTAAATAATTGTTATTTATTAAATATTTTTAAATGTAATTAATTGTTTTTTTAATTAATTTGGGAGGGTGTTGTAACTCCCTCCCCCTATTTTTTTTCTCTTAATCAATCGTGGTTACAGGAAGTGGTTTTCATCTTCTTCACAAAAGGTTTACAAAGATCAATCACTCCCTTTAGCTTTTCAAAAGAACTCATTGCAAAAGAAAATTGCTCTCTCAAATATTTCTCCCTCTCCTAAAAGATTATAGAGCCTACTCCTTCTGTAACTCCCATTCCTTACAGAGAATACAGAGGAAGGTCTTGTGGTGGTGGTCATTCTGTTTTTCCTTGATCATGATCAATTCGTAGAAGACGATTCGAGAAAAACGGTTCTTCAAGAGTAAATTTCTTGATTTCTAAACCATAATTTCATTTTCTCCTTCTTCTTAGCATCTTGTAAACCTATGTTAATCCATATTTTGGTTCTATAAATTTCTTTTTTGTGTAAAGTAAAAATTGGAACGATCCCCGCTTCCCCTGCGGAACTTCATAATTTTCTTCATAAAGGGTTCTACCCTCTCATTGGCCCGAGAGGGGTTTCTGTTGAATGGTTGGACTATAAACAGGTTGTTCATTAGAAGAGCACTGCTACTTAAGGATACAGAGGTACCCAAGGGTAAAACGATAATTTGACCTAGTTGGTGTTACGAACCCTCATGAAGGACTAACTTATTATTATTGGTCTATATCCATGGACACGAAAATAAATCTATAGTGAGAAGAGTGCAAATGTGGGTCTTTAGTAGAGTGTACCCACAGTCAACGAATATTGATTAATTTTGTTAATGAGTTTAGCCAATTAATCTCATATTGTTCGAGTCTTTGATTTGTAGGTCCCCTTGTTAGATCACTAAAGGATATTAATGAGAAATTATTTGAATTTTTCAAATCAATTGAGGAAATTTTATATTAATGTGATTAATATATAATTAATTATAAATGTGATCTATAATTCAAATTATGTTAGAGATAAATATTTGAATGAGATTCAAATATTTTGATTCATGTGAATTAGATTCAACAAAAAACTAATTAATTATAATGTTAAAGAGGTGGAAGCATATAACATATGATGTTTATATATTAATTAATTAACTATATATTAAATTAGATTAAATTTGTGGTTATTTAATTGATGTGTCAATTAATTAAATAAGGGGTTATCTAATTAATTGACATCAAGGGTGAAAAGGAAATACTTGGAGAAAGGGTAAACTCTTCATATAAATTCATCCTATTAGTCCATTTAGGACAAACATTCTTTTGTGCAAAAACATACCTAGTCTCCAAGAATATTTCCCTCTACACTCTATCTACAATTTCTCTACCTCTTCCTCTTCCGAGTGTTGGAGACCACTCATCCAACTCTTGGAATCCTAGAGAATAAAAAGGTTATTCTTCTGGTGGTGACGGGGATCGTTAAGAAGATATTCGTGAGAAAAACAAGAGAAATTTCGAGAGGTTTGGGAATCTACAAAAGTAAGAATTGTTCATCCCTTTTGTTTCTCCTTTATAATGCATGCTTATTATGTTGTTTATCCTATTCTATCCTTGTTTAGTTTGTTGTTTTTGTTCCTTTTAAATGGGAAAACAGAACGCAAGGCAATGTCACGCTTCCGCTCGGGATTCGATCCATATAGGGTGAATAGATGTTTATGTTATATCTAAAAAATCAATGAAACATAAATAGCAAGCAACAAAATGATGCAAATGTGAATACAATGTTAATAATAAATATTTTAACTAATTTAAAAGACATAAAAATATTTGTTTATTAATTAAACTATTTTTTTATGACTTTTTGTTTTTATGATTTTTCCAAAAATATCCAAACATGTCAACATTATCCATATTTCTATTGGAGTTTCTATAAAGTTGAAATTTTCATCAATATCGATATTTTAAATGTTTACCTTATAGATAAAGAAAATTATGTTTTTACTATGAAGCACCTACGATAATAACAAAGAGATTGAAATGTGAAAATAGACAAGCAATCTAGCACACAATCTCAGATGTTAAGAACAATGTTATAACACTATCGAGAGCAACAAGATAAAGATAGATAACAAAAACATAGATGCAACACAAAAATTGGTAACTCAATTCGATGAAATACACCTACGTTTGGTGGGCAGTGTGTCCAAGAAAAATAAATTCACTAACGTAAAGTAAAGCATGTTTTTTGTGTGTAAAGATAAGACAATAAAAGTGACACACAAAAAGCTTGACTTCTTTAATTGACATTTAGGTTCTCCTAAACGTGAGACTCCCTCTCAATACACCTTAGGATCCTCCTAAGTATGAATACTTAGGCTCCTCCTGAATGTGAAACCCCTACGTACAAAGTAGTTTATCTTTTTTCTTCTCATGAAATTCACCTGACTCTATGAACTCAGACTCCTCTAGTGTTCTCTAGATGAGAACTAACGAGACATAGAACAAACCGCCTTCACAGAGAAGGTAACGCGCTTGCAATTCTGGTAGAACACACAAGATAGTGGCAACAATTACCAACCCTAGCAAATACAATGATAACCCTTAAATATGTACAGCAGAATGCAAAAGAAAAATCTAACTAAATGATCTGAACTCCTCAGAAAAAGAAACAAAACCGAAGAGAATAAACTATTATAATTTTCCCGATAAGGAAACTATCAACTTGTAGAATATGCAACTTGACGCTAACAATATGTTGTCACATCCTGCAAGGCACTTGCTGAAGAAGGACAAAAGAGGTAGCAAAGAGAAGACACAAACAAACTATAAATAAATATTGGCAATAACACAACTCTAATAGAGTAGATTGTTAATGCTATCTAGCACACAAAAATTTGCCTAATTCACACGATCTTAAAAAGATAATTCTGGTATACTTCAACCAAAAAATAAAAAAAGTCATACACAACTTGTTTAATAAAAGGGCCAATTTTATTATATAACAAAAAGAAATTCCAAAGAATAAAAAATAAATAAATATTTAAAAATATTTAAAATTTTATATATTTTTAAATACATTTAAAACCTACACCAGATGGATATCCCTATTATTTTAGAAGAAACCCTAACGGACCAATATATGTGGCCCATAGTGAAGTGGTTTGGTCCAATTCTGGCCCGTTTATTGGTCCTCATCCTCAGATGTCTCCCAAGCACCACTTCTATTGTTTTTCCTCTTCTTTTTAAATACATCAAGTAGTAAAATATTAATAATATATATTCATAGATATATGGATAAAATATCGATATTTTTTTTTTCTTTTATGTTTATGGATATTTGTCACAGATATCTTATTATCTTTTTCACTTTGGGATGGACTAATCAACCAACCATATGAAACGCTGACATTTTTAGGGTAAATTTTGATTGATTAATATTAGTAAAAAAATAATTACCAATAGTAATAGTTAGATGGTATTATGAAATAAAAAAAAAAAAAAAGATTAAAATTCTATTTTGATTCGTGTATTTAAATGTATTATATTTTAGTTATTGTTCTTCCACATATTTAGGCTTTGTTTGGAATTGTTGTAGTTTTGTTTGTGATTGTTGTAGCTTTTAAAATAATTTATCGTAGTTGTGCTTCTAGAAAAATTAACTGTGGATAGAAATAAAGAAGTATTTAGTAAATTTTAATTTTAAATTAGAAAAAACTTGTTAAGGTGTTTGGTAAATTAATACTAAATTAGTGAATTTAGTTATATTATTTGAAAATATATATATGATTGAATTACAACAATTTTTGTTTAATTAAATAAGTTTTATGAAATAAGTTTTTTTAAAACAAAATAATTGTTTTAAGAATTTGAACCAATTAAATTTGAAATAAATGTGAAAAAAGAAATTGACGAAATGAAAATTTAAGATGGACAAGGGAAGATACCAAATTTATGAAAAAGCTAAAAATCTAAAAGTTCCATCAAATAAGATAAGAACAATTTTAAAAGTGATTATGGGTAGATTAATAAAAAAAAAAAAAAAAAAAAAGTTATTTTACCAAATAGCCTAAACGGTTAAGATTCTCCTAAAATAGTTTGCTAAAAATATCCCTATGTCTTTCATCTAGAAGCCATTATAACTATATTTTCGTAATTGAGTGCTTAGACATTATTATTTAAAAGATGGATGGTTAATTCCCTATCTTATATATGTTGAATTAAAGAAAAATAATACACACAAAGAAATCCTTCCTAAGAAATCTTTCCTCTAAAATTTTGAAAATCATATGAATTAAAATATTGTTATTATTTTCTCTAAGATAAAAATAGCTTCAATTTGATGATGATCGGGATTAATTTTAATATTTAATAACTAATCAAAAGTAAATAACTAAATTTTGGCATTTGAAATTAAAGGAAGTAAAATATTACAAGTCCTTAGAACATGAACTAAAACTGTATTTTAACCTATATTTTAAAAAATTACATTATTTTTATATTTTAATAAACATATTATTATGTAATGTATCTTACTTCTGTGGGCTCTCTATTTTTTTATATTTTCAATCCATCAATAGATTTAATCTTCTTATTTAATGCCAACATTTTAAATCCAAATGGGCTAAAATCTCATTTAGTTATTTTTCTTGCAAACCTATACTTGTCACAAACATTAAGATGACATTCAATGCATCATGATCAAGTAATATTTAATTCATAACTTAGGATATTATTAATATTAGTTGTGATATAAATGAAAAGGGTTGATTAGGACAAGAGTTTTTCATATTGGACAACACTCCTTATCCTCACATTTTCAATGAAATTCATTAATGTCTATTTAAATATCCAAAACTCAATTGCACTAATGTTGTTTAATCTTAAAATTTTAAACTTTATTTAATGGACATATGTGCCTTCCTTGTGGATCAACATTATGACGAACAAAAAATAAAAGAAAAGACAGAAGGCGTAAAGAATAATGAATGATTTGGATTTGATATCGCAATCAAATCTAATGATTTTGATTTATTTTTTGCTTTTTTGGAGTTTAATGATTCTGATATGATACAGTCCAAATTCCACACCAATCGCATAGAGTAAGTTTAAGATATGATTTCTCTCAATTACAAGTTTAGGATATGATTCCTCTCCCTTTTAAAAAACCTTTCTAATAAATCTCTTAACTACGTCAAATTGGTTAACGAGTTTTCAATTTTGTATGAAATAGACTATTGAATTTTAAATTGTGTCTAATAGATTTTTTATGTATTAAACGTTTTATGAAATTCATGGACATACTTATTAGAGAATATTGTATTAATTGTAATTAGTTTGCTAATATTTTCTTCCCCTGTTTTTTGTGATGTACTATTTAAGTCACTTGCTCTTCATTAATGCTAATATGCATGTTCTATTTACTCTCTCATGTTCTAATATGATTTTTTTCCCTATGAGAGATTCATCTTCATCGTTCCCTCATAGCTCTTCTGGAAGTTCCAAACCCTAATTCAACGATTCTCCCTATGTCATCAACAGCAGATTCTCATTTTCCAAACCCTACGTCCATGAATCAATTGATTGTTGATATATCTTAATCCTTATTTTTTACATCATTCAGACAGTACAAATCTCATCTTTGTTTTTCGATTTACTAATCGAATAGAATCACACTATTTAGAGCCACGCAATGATTCTCGGAGCGATAGTAAAAAACAAAATTGACTTCATTGATGGAACAATTCCTTAGCCATCAAGTGAACTCATGAACTCCTGCATAATTTGCAACAGCATTGTTACTGTTGGGTTGTTTCTCTGACTCTACAAGAGACATATGGATTCATCTTCATCAACGCTATCAACGAAAGAACCATCCCCGGATCTTTCAACTCAAACGCAAATTATCAAATCTGGTTCAAGATTAGATTTCGGTCACTACTTATTTTGCCAAGATGAAGGCATTATGGAATGAACTTGCTTCATATCGTCCTTTTTGTACTTGCAGACGATGTTCCTGTGGAGGCATCAAGGATTTGCTTGCCTATTTCCAAACTGAACATGTTATAGTGTTTTTTATGGGATTGAATGAGTCTTTTGCTCCAACCCGTGCTCAGATTCTTTTAATGAAGCCGGAGTCTACCATACAACATGCCTTCTCTTTAGTCGCACAAGAAGTCAAACAAAGAACTTCCATTGCACCTCCTTTGATTTCTTTGCCTTACTTGTCAAATCCAACACAAATTTTGTTGGTGTTGACATTCAACATGCGGAAGTAATTAGGATCTTAAGCAATCTAATTTCATTAATTTTAGCAAACAAACAAGCATGTTCATATAAAGGAAATATGATTTCAGAAATTATACCTTTGTTGAACTCTTCAATCACTAAAATCCAGCTTGAATCATCAACACAAAAATCTTATATACCACCACTTGATCTTCCCTACTATACTCTAGGACCTTATATTGGATAATGGTAACCAAAATGAGTTAGAATTGAGGGAAATCGATAAGAAATCTCTGATTTTGGAGTCACATGAGAAGAAGAACACTTTCTCTTCCTTAATTCATGTTTGCACAAATTAAATCAGCTAAAAAAGAATTTGATTTTTATCAAATTCATCAAGCCATCAACTTGCCTCATGGCTTAACACCTAAAACCACTTTGAAGAGTGGAAATGCAAGTGTTCAATGTGGGAAAAATCCCACTTGCCCTGAATTTATCTATCTCGTAGTCCTAGTCCAACCAAGTGACCCTCGATCACTTTAGCCATGAGGGCCTTTGTTAAAGCATCAACTAAGTTGTCTTATGAGGCTATCTATGTGACGATCACATCTCCTCGACATACAATCTCCCTTATGAGATGGTACTTGCGCTCGATGTGCTTTCCACTCTTATGGCTTTTTGGTTCTTTGGCATTTGCAATTGCTCCATTGTTACCACAATAGAGGGTAATCAACAAATGCATGTTTGGATCTACTTCCAAATTGGTCAATAACTTTCTAAGCCATACTGCCTCCTTGGCAGCTTTACACACAGCTACATACTCCGCTTCTATGGTGGAGTCAACAATACAACTTTACTTGATACTCCTCCATAATATAGCTTCTCCATTCAAAGTGAATACTGATCTCAAAGTTAATTTCCTTGAATCCACATCGATCTGAATATCAGAATCAGTGTATTCTGTAAGAATCAAATCCTTAGCACCATGCACAAACATATAGTCCATCGTTCTTCGAAGATACTTGAGGATGGTCTTAATGGCAATCCAATGATCATATCCAGGATTGGACTGATATCTACTAACTATTCAACTACACAGCATATATCGGGATGTGTACACAACATGGCATACATCAAACTTTAAACTACTGATGCATAAGGAATTCGTTTCATAACATCAAATTCTTGAGGTGTCTCAAGACATTGTTCCTTAGACAAATGAATTCCATGCCTGAAAGGTAACATACCTCTTCTAGAATTTTTCATTTTATACCTAGATAGCATTTGAAACCGAACCCTACTTTTCCTATTTAAATATGTTTATTGTTCAGATTAGTAAAATGAGGGGTTTAATGTTTGAGTTAATGTGGAATTGTAGGGAAATGGATAAAGGATAAAGAAATGAAGAAGGAAAAATTCTTAAGTATTGGAGACTTGGCTCTCGGACGTTTATAAGTTAACCTAGCAAGAAGAAATTTTGGTTAAGTGTTGGCCGTGAAAATGGTGGTCGAGCATCGAGTAAACACTAGGCAAGCATCAAGTAAAAGCCATGCATGAGTGAGGAAATGATCATGCATCGAGTATGCATGAGCGAGGAAAGGATAGTGCATCGAGTATACATGAGCAAGGAAAGGATCGTGCATCAAGTATCGATGAGCGAGAAAAGGATCGTGCATCAAATAAAGGTTGTGCATGAGCGAGGAAGGGATCGTGCCTTTAGTATGCATGAACGAGGAAAGGATCGTGCATCGAGTTTGCTATCGAGTACCATCGAGTAATTACCAAAATGTGATCGAGTAAATGCCAACAAACATCGAGTTTTCATGATCAATCAGTCTTAAGCACCATTTAAGAAGGTCAATTGGGTCGGTTTAGTGGGATCAGCCCACTAAATGGGTGTTGTGGCAACCTATTAAGGATGAATGGCGTGCAGATTCAAGTACAAAAGGGGAAAGCTGACTTCAAAAAGCTGCTTTGAACAAACCACCCGGGCATTTGAGGATCCTCTAAAGCCAACTAAAAGCTAAAGAAGTCTAGTTGATGGTGGAGGGCTGTCAAAAGAAGAAACCATCAGGAACTTGTTTGAAATTTGAATAAAGTTCAAAAAGGTCAAGCTCTTGGGTAATCCAGGGCCAGTGCTAGAGTTTTGAAGATTTCAGTCAAACTACAAAGAATTCAAAGCTCAAATTTTGAGGTAAGTCATATTTTTGAACAAGTTTGTAGAAGTAAGTTTCTTGAGAAAAGCTCTAAAAAATAAGTTATTAAACGACTAAGTTGAATCTGGGATTCTATGAACAAGCAGGCAGCTGCTTGAGTTGAACAAGGTAGCAGCTCGAAGTTAACGCATGAGTGCGAGTTAAAGCAAGCTTGGCATGCGTTAGGGTGTGCGTTGGGCAGAATAGGCGACCATAAGTGTCATGGACATGAAAGGGAGGACCTAGGCATTAAAGTGCAGTAAGTAGACGACTAAGACAAGGAAGGTCGAGGGTGGGGTATGCGTTGACACTATTGTTGCCGCCTAACAAAAGCTTAAAAAACTTAGGAATTTTCCTAAGTACTCAAACATAGGGAAACTTGCATTGGAAGGTAAGACTTGAGTTTTTAAGAAAGAAATGAGTTTAAGTATGAAAGTTAGTATCAAAAGGGAAACCATAGCTAGTAGCTAAAATATGTTGTTATGTGCTCAGGGTTGACATCAATAAGAGAAGCTTATAACCCCTAGGAGGATTGACCAAGGCTGTGAGTGACTATAAATGACTATAAATGTTTTATAAATGTTTTGAATGTTTTAGAAAGTTTATTCTCATGCTATCTTATTCTAAATGAAGTTTTCAATGCAAACCAAGTTTAAAAAGGATGCGGGTGCATGCTAGTTTTAAAAAGAGAATATCTAACATATGTTTAAAGTACTGATGTACTAGGTGACATGAGGCATATATTAGTTGTAATGTGCTATGATACATGACTTTAGTAAGCTTATTAATGGAATTATTTACTTAAAAATTATGAAGAGTTCAATGCATGCTAGGATGTAAAGATTTAAAGTATGAATTCAGTTAATGAGTTTTTAATGTTTACGAGCATGCATTAGGAGCAAAGTTCTCATGAATGTTATATCTATGACACCACATTTTCAGTAAGTCTTTCTATGAAAGTATTTTCTTATGATAAATGAACAGCTCAATACTGAAGTACTAGGAGAAGATATCGGAGCTTAGTTTTAGTTATGATACTTGATATCAAGATTCGGGTTAGCTATACGTACATATATGTCGAGTATAAAGGTTTAGGATAAAGGGCTAAGTAAGAGGGTCTCTCCCTCAAAAGAAGATTAGGATAAAGGGTTGAGCAAAATGGTCTCTCCCTCAAAGGAAGATCAACATGGAGGGTTGAGCAAAAAGGTTTCTCCCTCATATGAAGGTTAGTGATAAGGTGATGGCAAAAGGGTCCACACCTTAGCATAAAGATCAGTGATAAGATGATGGCAAAAGGGTTCACACCTTAGCTTAGGTTATAATGAGAGTTGAACAAAAGGGTTCCCTCTCTTAACCTAGTATCAGTTCAGTTATATTTTCAGGTATGATATGTTTTAAAAATGTCTTATGTAAAGGCCAGGTTTATGGTTGGGAATCAAACAAAAGTGTTCTTTCTGAACTGAGGATTATACCAGCTATGCTTCAGAAATATTATGTTTGTAAAAGTTATGCATGAATGTAAGCTTGGCCAGTTTTCATTTTCCATTTACCAGTTTCCAGTTCAAGAATGATATTTATGTTTTAAATTTAGTCACTCACTTGACTAGTAGCTCACCCCATTTTTTTTTAATGTTTCCTTTCCAAGTAGCGGTCATCTCCCCAGAATTTAACTGTGTTGCTGCTCTGCACTTAAATATTAATTGAGGGAAACCTAGGTGGTTACTTTGTAAATATTTGTACACATATTGTATATTAGGGACTAGTTATGAGTCTGTGGGACCCACTAAACCTTACTTTTGTATGTACATTTTGTAAATTACTAATAATGGTACCCTAAGGTTATCTTAAAGTTTGAAGTTCAGTTAGTTCTTGAATGACTTTTGTGATGTGCAGGGTTCCTAAACAGGCTAGCTAGGCTGTAAGTACCACATAAGGGTTGGTAACTGCTACAGTCACATTTCCTTCTAGGTTAAGAGGGTAAACTGGGATGGGTGGGACACAACATCTTATCTATATAAGATGCCTGAGATAACACTAGCATTTTGTTCTTACGATTTCGAACTATTTGGATTCCAAGAACATATTGTGCACCCCCCAAATCCTTCATTTGGAATTGCGAAGATAGTCATCTCTTAATGTCAGCTAAGAATCTTATCTCGTTCCAATTGAGTAGAATATTATCAACATATAAAACCAGAAAAACTACAATATTGTTGACAATCTTCTTGTATATACAAGGTTCGACAACATTCTGTTCAAAGCCATAAGATTTGATCGCAGTGTCAAATCTCATATTTCAGGGTCGAGATGCTTATTTCAACACATAAATGGATGTGTTAAGCTTGGAAACCTTTTGCTCTTGACCCTGTTCAATAAATCCCTCTGGTTGAGACATATAGATACTCTCTTCAGGATAGCCATTCAGAAAGGTTGTCTTGACATCCATTTTCCATATTTCATAATCATAAAAAGCAACAATGGATAAGAGTATTTTAATAGACTTGATCATGGTAATTGGACAGAAGGTTTCTTCATAGTTCACCCCCTCTCTTTGGGTAAACCCTTTTGCCACGAGTCTACCTTTATAGGTCTATACCTTAACAACTTGGTCTTGCTTTCTTTTGTAGATCTATTTGCAACCAATAGGTTTTACCCCTTATGGTTGATCTACAAGTTCCTAGACCGAATTAAAGTACATAGACTCCATTTCGAGGTCCATGAATTTTATCCATTGGTCATTATCCACATCTTCCATTGCCTGTTTAAAAGTTAATGGATCCTTCAAGCCATCATCAAGTATGATGACCTAAGTTTCTGCCAAACCCATGTAATTGGTAGGCTATTGAACAACTTTTCCACTACGTCGAGGCACTCTCAACTGTTGAGAAGGATATGAAGTACCAATTTTTATCAACAACTTTGTTGAAGGACCAGCTTCGTCAACAACCTTTGTTGACTTATCTATAGCTTTTGTGGACATTTCATTCAATACTAGCTTACTGTGAAGTTGATGATTGTTTATGTGATTTTCCTCTAAAAAGGTTTCATTTGTTGATACAAATACTTTGTCTTCCTGAAGATCATAGAATAGACCACCTTTTGTCTCTTTTGAGTAGACTACAAATAGGAAAACTTTTGAACGTCGTTCCAATTTCTTTGAGTTTTGTACCAACACATGTGTTGGGCATCCCCAAATCCTAAAGTGACGTAACTACTTTTACGTCCTTTCTATAACTCGTAAGGTGTTTCTGAAACACTTTTCGAGGGAACCATGTCAGTAGCCTTTACTGCATATCCCCAAAAAGAATTAGGCAACTGAGCATAACTCATCATCGAACGAACCATGTTTAATAGGGTTCTGTTTCTCCTTTCCATTACCTCATTCTATTCAGGTATACAAGTGCTGTGAGTTGTGACTGAATTTCGTGTTCTATTAAATAGTCCTGAAATTTTAAGTCAATATAATCACCACCTTGATTTTATCGCAATGTTTTAATCTTTTTACTTAATTGGTTCTCTACCTCTGTCTTATATTCCCTGAACTTTTCAAGGGTTTCGGACTAATGATACATTAGGTAAATGTAGTTATATTTGGCTTAATAGACTTGGTCATCCATTCTTTAAGAATTTGTCTGCCTTAAAGGATATATTACATTGTCATGCTAATAAAAATGAACTTTTTTATCCATGTTTGATTTGTCCACTTGCTAAACAAAAACGTTTGTCATTTCATTCTAAAAATAAATTAGCTAATAATATGTTTGATTAACTACATTGTGACATTTGGAAGACATATCAAACACCAACACATGTTGGTTTTCTCATCTTTTTTACTCTTGTTGATGACTCTACGCGATATACTTCGGTTTATTTGATGAAAAAGAAGTCTGGTGTTTTGACATTATCCCTCGTTTTTTAGCATGTTGAAATTTAGTATGGTACTTCTATCAAGTGTTTTTGTTTTGATAATGCCCATGAGCATTCATTTATGGAGTTTTTTGTTTCAAAGGTTGTTGTTGATCAATTTTCGTGTGTTGGGTAGGCCTGAACAGAATTCTGTTGTTGAACGTAAGAATCAACACTTATTGAATGTTGCTTGATCTCTTCTTTTTCAGTCAAGAGTACCGATTCAATTTGGGGCGAGTGTGTTTTAACTGCTTCCTATCTTATTAATCGTACACCCTATCTATTACTTCATGGGACTACTGATGATATGTAGAAATGCATGTCATCTTAGGCCTTTTACTTAGAATTATGAAGGTTGTTAGGCAAAATATGCGGCAATCATTATAAGGAATTCATGAGAAAATAAGCTTGTGTCGATTAGCATGTTGAATCTTAGCTAACCCATTATTTTGCGTTATTATACGTTCAACGTTCTATTTTTGTAGCTAACGCAGGAAATGAACGTAAACGCGAAAATCGGATCACCGCATAGACGACCGCATGCAGAGAAACACTCCATCGCAAAGGCAAACGCATCAATCAACGCATGGATGTTGCGGTAATCAGCCGTATGCATCCATCGCATGGGGGTTGCGCTCGTCAAGCGATTGCGGTCATCATGTAGAGTTGCAGTATTAAGCGAATGTGGCCATTGAATGATTGTGGCTACGCAACAACGCAAACTAATGGGATCAACACAAGGTAGGTGGAATGAACACATCAACGCATCTACCTTGAGAAAATCCAAAAGATGATGTTGACATTTCACCTACCATGCCATTGGTGGTAGAGGTTCAGAAAAGGACTAATGCACCAAACGTCAGACTCAAAGCAGTCCAATTAATGCTGTCGGGGCCCAAGCTCTATAAATAGAAGCCGACGAGCTGAAATTCAAGTTATCCGAGGGAGGATCCTTGTGAACCGGGGACTTTCCCCATGATCCAGACAAAATGCGTGAGAAGAAACTTGAGAGCTCTTCACCTCCTTCATCCATTCTGAGTGACGACCGGAGCCTTCGACCGAAGCTAGATCTCGAAAGAGTCAGTTCCTCCGCCCATCTATGGCACCATCGGTAGCTTTGACGCACATCCGCTGGGAGCAAATCTTTGCTTCCAGCCGGTCATTTCCTTTTCCTTTCTTTCTTATATTGTATCGTATGATATCTTGGAATTAAGGAATTAATACAATTTGTTTTCAATGTATTTCTCTATTCCTTCGACTCCATCTCCATCTTCTTTGCTTAGCATCTTTACTTTCATTGCAACACTTAGTGGGATTGCTTGGGTATCGCATACTTAGTCATGTAGATTAGGGATATGAAGCATGTAGTAACCACCGAGAGGTGTGCGTTGCGCGTGTGTGCATAACCTTATTTGCTTAGTGTGAAGCTACGACAACACCTGTCTATAGGCTAATGCATTGCTTGTCTATGAGTAAAGTCAGCAACAGTCAACTGCTCGAGATGGTAAGTAGTTAGACGCATTAAGCAATGTATGCATTGTTCACTAGAGATAGGAATAAGCTTAGGTTAGCCAAGTTCATGTGATTACCTTGCTCTATGAGCGCATCATTCATCATCTAGGCATACTTGAGAGAGTAGTCTAAAACCCAAATCGAAGACTCGAGAGAGCAGATTGGAACACATAGGCAAGAATGGGGATCTTAGAGATAAGCTCTGTTTGCGTCACACAGCGTATGCACCCTACAGATTGGATTTGCATGCGTCCAGGAAGTAGGATAAGAGGTTATGCGATATCCACGCTCATGTGACGAGAGCTAGTGAGCTGGTTATGGAGGTCTAAGCAGGCATAGGCTTCTCGGCAATATTACAGATATACCGCATACGTCCTAAAGTTAGGTTCACATGTGTGTAGCATGATTGCATGGTTTGCATTGACTAAGGTTGTCCTTGCGGTCACTCTTAAGGGTTGCAATGAATTCATCTCCGCATTTTATCTATTTTCCCATACATTTATTTCAAGTCAAATGTTGTCGTATCTCTACCTCTCATGCATATTCTCATTGCATTGTCTATTAGATAAATTTAGGAGTAGGATTAACTTAGCAACATCCCCTCCATTCTTTTATTTATACTTCCGCATGCACATCACCACATATATATAGCTACAAGTCCCTGTGTTCGACCTCAGATTATCCGAGAAACTTGCGTTGGAATTATACTTGGTTCCAGCGTAAGAAAACTTATGGCAGGATGCATGGTCAGCGCATACATTCATTAACGCATTATCAGTCCAACCATCGACGCATGACTATCAATGCATATCTTAGGAACATGCATCGCATACTGTAACGCGTTTGGATTGATGATATAAATTTCTCACAATGATACGATACTACTTCTAATTATATGTTAATTAAGGATGTTCATGTAGTATGTCATGCGTTGTCACAAGTTTCCTTACGATAGATCAGTACAAGTATATAAATTGTAATAAAATAAAGGAAAGTAGTAAAGATGCGATAAAACATAAAAATACAGTAAACCTAAGCTAGATGATACAAGTACAAACTTCAAGTACAAGAAGTTGGGATTAAGGCTGGCTGTGAAAGTTATGCAAAGACATGGGATGCGGCGACAAGTCTTATAAACAGAATAAAAAGAGAAAGACAAATAATAAAAACAACGCAAGTTCCTAATTGGATTGAAGGTACAAATACTATTCCATTTTTCTCTTGGCATACACCTCTCAATGATCGGTCGTGCTCCCACATGTCTATGGTAAAACAGAGACTAATGTAATGAACGCAAGGTTGCTTCCATGTCTGGAAGTACTACTCGCTTTAGTTAATGCTTTTTACTGACCTTCTCTCGATACATCATAATGACACCTTCACTTCTGCTCTCACAGGTGAAGATGTCGTCTAGCATGCTTTAACTAAACGTATTTTATATCTTTAATACAGATTAAGTTCTTAGTGATTCATATTATTCATCAGGAGGTTAAGAAACATCATGGAGAAAGTGATTGATGGGTGAACGGAAATAGACAGAGAATGGTAAATGGAATTTATTGAAACATTTAATATTTCTACTAAGCGTTTGATACATGGTGTGTGAATGAAGAGATAAAAAAAACATGAAATACACAATGAAAGGGAGATAGAACAGATATAAACAAGTGCCAATGTCTTGGCACGGATTCGATGGAGATCTGCTTGCCGGATAGGATGGATTTGATGGTAGGAAGAGCTTCCCTCTCAGGCTTGCTCTACCGGTAGCAGGGATCTTTGCACAGAGCTTCCGATCGGGTGTTTGGCAGGTTGGATATGAGATTCACCTCTCGGCCTTATCTCATCTTCTTCCCGAATTTCTTCTCTTAAGCACTTAGCTCATCCTTTTCTCTCCAATCTAGCAGCACTTAGCCCCGTATCAAGTAGCATACCTTTTCTCTGAAATCAATGGGGTATTTATAGGTGCAGATCTTTGACTCTGGCCTTGTGGTCCCCACTCATGGTTATGATAATTCCGAAGATGGAGGGATATTATTCCTTCTGTTATGCAATCAGACCGTCAATTCTGCACAATCGTTAGTTGTACACGTGTCTCAATCCTCCACTCTTGCGTTGCTCAGCTACATCTTTCGATCACAGGTTCACATGTGGTGTTTGTTTTTATTACCGCATGCGGTTGAAGCACAACTCTCGATCGACTTTTGCATTGTGCCGCCATTGCAGTAATCGTCTCTTCATTATTGATTGACGGGCGCAATGTGACAAAGATGCGTTGATTATCTCTCGTGAGCCTTGAGCGCAAGCGGTGACTTGTTCTCCTGCAAAACAGAGTAAAGTTCGGCTTGTCTTCCATCTTTTTGGTGTTAGTGGGTATAATCGCAAACATTTATAATTATTATAATACTAGGCTAATTTTCATACAATTGGTGCATAATTACTAACTTTTGGCCGCAATATCTAGATAACGTGGCATAAATAACTTGTATTTCTACAAGTTATCACACCCCCAAACTTGTCCTCAAGCATATCTTCTACTAAAGCAACCATGCTCCATTCCTATCCTATATTTCTGCGATGATTGGTTGCTCCGAATATTACACTTAGGCACATTACTTGACATCGAACTTTCCTTCTATCCTTGCTAATTCTTAGCAAGCCCTACTTTATTCTTCTATGTAACAAATTTCTGCTCAAAGACACTTTTCTAGTTTTCAAAATAAAATGTTTATCTCTTCTTTATCAAAACAACTTGATCTATCTATATGCGGTGAGCAAAACTTTGCGTCATTTATTCACTTAGAAACAATTGATCATGGTTACACTCTTCGTTTTGGCTTGTCCCCACGGGTGTCATGTGAACATCCAACTACGGTTGTGTGCCAGTTTCAACTTTAACTTATGATAATCAGAGGACTTGTCCCTTGCACTCTTTTTATTTTTTATTTGTTCATACTACGTTGTTCTTGGAAACCCACCTTCGTTTTGGCTTGCTCCTACAGATGTCATACGAACATCCAACGACGAGCAGGCTCCTTTCACAACTAAACTCTTGTCAGGTTGGGAACAGTTTTAAAATTTTCCCTTGCACTGACATTGGAGTTTTGCATAACATATATATATATATATATTATTTCTTCTTTTTTTTTGGTAAATGGGAAAATGGACGCATTTTCTTAAATACTGCATATTCTTGATATTATCAGCTCAGACCTTCCTCACCCCCAAATTTAAAGATGAGTAAGGTCCACATTGCATTGTTTGGATAGACTATACAAACACTTAAAAAAAGATTTCAAAAAGAAGATTTGAGCAGAACTTTGAAAGATAAAAGGTAAAGTACTGCTAAACTTAGAATTAATTAAGTGTTAGTCAGAATTTACTAAGTATGGGAAATGATTCTAAGTGTAAACATATAATACATCATAGCAACGTAATGAAAATCGTAAAAATAAGAGATTAAGAATGTCACGAAAATTAACAAAGGAAGATAAATAATAAGGCACAAGCAAAAAGTAGAGTGAATATATACTCTGATTGTATTGACTATTAACAAAATATACAAATATATTACAAATGAACACATTACAAAAATTGTGCCTATACAAAGAATCAAAGAATTTCGTTAACTTTTTAAATTTGATTCAGATGGGTGCATACTAAAATTTGACACCCCGCTTCTAATAAAGCAAATACATTTTTGCTGAGAACGGGCAACAACGCATACACCCCCACAACACACCCCTTAACTAAACACATTTCTGGAGGATACCTCAACATAGTGCATTTAGCTAAGAATGGGCAAAGGACCATACGCGCGCAACACACCCCTCAACGCAATGTATTTGGGTATAATGGACGCAAGGTATCTCTTGTTAACTCACAATGTACCCATCATCGCATTACATACTAATTTCTCTTCTTTTTATGTCATAAAAAACGTAAGTCGAAAAGACGTTGCGATATCTAATGTTTCATCCAATCATTCAAAAAAATTAAAGAACAGCATTACTAATGTATATAAACTAAAAGAATTGAGCATGACATGAAAAATTAAATTGAAGAGAATTACCAAAAACGCCAAATGCTACTTCTAAATAGAAAACAGTAAATAACATGATTTAGAAAACAGTAAAAGAAAACTGTAAAGAAAGCAAGTAAACATAGATAGGGGTGCTGATTGAAAGAAGTTCTCAGAATTACCGCAATCTCATCCCCTACAAGTGGTTAATCCTGCTTGCCCACCCAATGTCCTCACGGACATTGTTTACCTCCTTGCCTCATCCTGCAGTGTATACGGGAAGAAAGCTGATCTACTTCTTTCAGGAATCACACCAGTTATGGGGAATGTGTTGCACCTTTCATCCTCCGCAACCATAGATCTTGAAGTTCCAGTGCTTAATCTGGTTCTGATGAGCTCCTGCGCGAAAAATACACCTAATCTCTAGGTCAGCTTAGAATTTCTAGATCATTCTAGTACTCATAAACCGCCAGACTGCTCCTCGCGATAAACAGCCAGTACAAAGAGATCTGTCCTGCAAATATTATAAACACACTCAAACAATAAACCGTTAACCAGTTCCCCGGCAATGGCGCCATAAACTTGTAATGCGTTTGGATTGATGATATAAATTGCTTACAATTATGCGATACTACTTCTAATTATGCGTTAATTATGGATGTTCATGTAGTATGCCATGCATTGTCACAATTTTCCTTACGATGGAATCAAGTGTAATTCCACCGCAAGTTTCTCGGTGTGATCCGAGGTCGAACACGGGGACTAGTTTAGGTTATTGTGGTACGTTCATTATATATGCAACCAAGTTTTCAATCTTTAAAAGTATGTTTGTACAAGTATATAAATTGCAATAAAAGAAAGGAAAACAGTAAAGATGCGATAAAAACATAAAAATACAGTAAACCGAAGCTAGATGATACAAGATACAGACTTCATGTACAAGATGCTGGGATTAAGGCTGGCTGTGAAAGTTATGTAAAGACATGGGATGCGGCGACAAGTCTTATGAACAGAATAGAAAGAGAAAGACAAATAATACAAACAACGCAAGTTTTTAATTGGATTGAAGGTACAAATATTGTTCCACTCTTCTCTTGGCGTACACCTTTCAGTGACCGGCCGCGCTCCCACATGTCTGTGGTGAAACAAAGACTAACGTAATGAACGCAAGGTTGCTTCCATGTCTAGAAGTACTACTCCCTTTAGTTAACGCATTCTTCTGACCTTCTCTCGATAGATCAGAATGACACGCATTCTCCTGACCTTCTCTCGATAGATCAAAATGACACTTTCACTTCTGCTCTCACAGGTGAAAATGATGTCTAGCATGCTTTAGCTAAACATATTTTATATCTTTAATACAGATTAAGTTCTTAGTGATTCATATTGCTCATCAGGGGGTTAAGAGACATCATGGAGAAAGTGATTGATAGGTGAACGGAAATAGACAGAGAATGGTAAAGGGAATTTATACGTGTCTCTTAATCCTCCGCTCTTGTGTTGCTCAGCTACATCTTTCGATCACAGATTCACATGTGGTGTTTATTTTTATTACCGCATGCGATTGAAGCACAGCTCTTGGATCAACTGTCACATTGTGCCACCATTGCAGTAACCGTTTCTTCATTGTTGATTGACGGGCGCAATGTGATAGAGATGCGTTGATTAGTCTCTCGTGAGCTTTGAGCGCAAGCGGTGGCTTGGTCTCCTACAAAACAGAGTAAAGTTGGGCTTGTCTTCCATCTTTTTGGTGTTAGTGGGTATAATCGCAAACATTATAATTATTGCAATACTAGGCTAATTTTCATACAATTGGTGCATAATTACTAACTTTTGGCTGCAATATCTAGATAAGGTGGATAAATAACTTGTATTTCTACAAGTTATCACATACCGCGTCCACAGGATTTTTGTTGTCGAGTAAAATTGACTTCCAATTTCCCCCCATCAACTACACCTTATTTTTGTATACATAATAAGGGTTACTCTTTGCTTCGTGTATTTGGTTGTTGGCTTTTGCTTCCACATCACAAGCTCATCGTTTGAAATTTCAGCCTCAGGCAATTCCTATTGTTTTTCTTGGTTATTCTCAAGGTGTTAAGGGCTTTCATTTATATGATATTGAAAAGAAGATAATTTTATATCAATGGATGTTATGTCTCATGAATCCATTTTTCCTTTTCACACTATTACTCTAGAACATAATATTCAGAACTATTTTCCTGATTTAGTATTACCGAGGTCTTTTGGTTTTTCTGGTATTCCTCGTAATTATTCTTCATCTCTTGACGCCTTTTTGCCTTCTAGTGATTGTCCTACCACTAATGTTGTTCATATTGATGTTGAAGTCAATGAGCATAGCCCTGATCTTGTTGAGAATAATCCAACCACTTATATCATTGATAAGCATGCTACTGTTATTACCGAACGTATTATTCAGACTTCTATTGTTGTTGATTCTTCCACTAATGATGTTCTTGAGCCTGATGATAGTGATTTTTTTGTTTTTAATGATACTCAAGTTACTCCTGGCCTTCGTACTTAAGGGATTATCATTGCAACTTGTTATATTTTGCTGATAATGATTTTACACCCACTACTATTAAATTTCCCTTAAGTGATGTTATCTCATATAACGAGTTCTCCACTGATTATAGGCGATTTGTTCTAAATGTATTCTCTTAATATGAATCTCAATTTTACAATCAAATTGTTTCCTTTCCTCATTGGCGAGGAAAACAACCATACTTGGTCTATTGTTCCTCTTCCAAATAATCATCATTATATTAGATGGTAATAGATATATAAAATTAAATAAGAGTCTGATGGCTCTACTGAGCATTATAAAGCTCGGTTTGTTGCAAAGGGTTATACACAATAAGAGAGATTAGATTATATTGAGACATTTTCTCCAGTTGCAAAACTTGTTTTTGTGAAAGTTTTATTATCCATTTCTATTGCTAATGGTTGGCCTCTTGTACAGCTTGATGTCAACCATGCGTTCTTACATGGTGATTTTGTCGAAGAAGTGTATATGGATTTTCCTCCTAGCCATAAATCTAACATACTTACATCAGGGGGGGCTTTCGTATGCAAGTTAAATAAGTCCATCTATAGATTTAAACAAGCTTCAAGACAATGGTTTGACAAATTTTCTCATGCTTCGCTTCTACTCAGGTTTGTTCAGTCAAAATCAGACTATTCTCTATTTACTAGAGGTATTGGATTAGAGTTATTTAGGCAAGATAAAACAATAACAATTTATTGAAATAAATATCAATAATACTTTATTAATGATGGGTTAAATGTTACATTTACTATCTAGGAGTGTTAAAGCATAAAAAACCCAATAAACTCCCACTTTAACTAAAACTCTAGGTAGTGCGATGTATATACAACAAATAATCCAAAGCTGAAAATGTCAATGTATAATGTACATTACATGAAAAGTAAATATACAAATACAATAAATTAGGACATTCTTATACCCTTTATACATCTCCCCCTTGCCCTAGATTATAATATAAATGTCTCGTAGACCTAGACTCTCTAGATGACTCTCAAGTACTTTAACTAAGAGAGTCTTCATAAATGGATTAGCGGTGTTGTGCTCTGAAGTGATCTTGATGACGATCATATCTCCTCGTTACATAATCTCCCGTATCAGGTGATACTTCCTCTCTATGTGCTTTCCTCGTTCGTGGTTGCGAGGTTCTTTTGAGTTGGCTACTACCTAACTGTTGTCACAGTATTATGTAACGGGCAAGTCCATATTTGGAATAACTTCCATATTTGTTAGGAACTTCCTGGGCCAAACTACTTTTTTAGCTGCTTTACAAGCAACTACATATTCAGCCTCCATAGTGGAGTTTGTTATGCATCTCTGCTTGATGCTTCTCCAAACTACAGCTTCCCCGTTAAGGGTGAACACTAACCTTGACGTAGATTTCCTAGAATCTTTGTCAGTCTGAAAGTTAGAGTCGGTGTACCCTATAAGGATCAAATCCTTAGCCTCATACACCAACATGTAGTCCCTTGTTCTCCAAAGATACTTGAGACTGTTCTTAACCATCGTTTAATGGTCTAACCCTGAATTGGACTGGTACATACTAACTACTCCCACTGTGTAACATATGTCAGGCCTAGTATAGAGCATAACATACATTAAGCTACCCACAGTTGAGGCATAGGGAATACGACTCATATCCTCAACTTCTTGAGGTGTCTTAGGTCACTGTTCCTTAGACAAATGAACCTCATTCCTGAAAGGCAATAAACCCTTCTTGGAGTTCTGCATCGGATATCGAGCCAACATTTTGTTGATATACGTTGCTTGAGATAATGTCAGCATTTTGTTCTTATAATTCCTAATGATTTGGATCCTAAGAACATACTACATCTCTTCTAAATTTTGCATTTGGAATTGGGTCGCTAGCCATTTCTTCACTTCAATAAGTTACCTTACATCGTTCTCATTGAGTAGGATATAATCCACATAAAGTACTAGAAAAACTACTTTATTCTTGTTTATTTTCATGTATACACAAAGCTCATCAACATTTTGGTCAAAACCAAAAGATTTGATTTCAATATCAAATCTAATGTTCTAAGACCTGGACGCTTGTTTCAACCCATTAATGGATCGATTCAGCTTGTAAATCTTTTGCTCCTAACCTTCGACTATGAACCCTTCGGGCTGAGGTATAAAGTTATTCTCTTCAAAATTACCATTCAAAAAGGAAATCTTGATGTCCATTTTTCATATTTCATAGTCATAATATGTGGCTGGGATAAGAGAATTCTTATAGACTTTAAAATAGCAAGAGGAGAAAAGATTTCCTCATAGTCAACCCTTTCTCTCAGGGTATAACCCTTTACTACGAGTCTAGCTTTGAAGGTCTATACCTTCTCAGCTGCATATCTCTTTCTCTTATTGATCCATTTGCACCCTACGGGTTTTACCCTTCATGTTGATCTACAAGCTCCCGTATTAAAGTGAAGTATATTGACTCCATTTCAAGGTCTATGGCTTTGACCCATTGATTCTTATCTATGTCATTTATTGCTTGTCAATAGAATAATAGATCCTCAATGCCATCATCAAGTATGATGACCAAAGTTTTAGTTAAACCCAAGTAATGGTCAGGTCGTGATACATCCCTCCCACTTCATCGAGGCAATCTCAATGATTAAGTAGGACGAGACGGGCTTGAAGAACTAGCTTCTTCATCAACTCTTGTTGAAGGACTAGCTTTATCAACAACTCTTGTTCACTCGTCAGTAACTTCTCCTAATACTAACTTACTACATGGTTTATAATCCCTCATGTGGTCTTCCTCTAAAAAAGTAGCGTTTTTCGATACAAACACCTTATTTTCTTGTGGATCATATAAAATACCACCTCTCGTTTCTTTTGGGTAACCAATAAATTGGCACAACCTTGAATGAGGTTCCAGTTTCTTAGGATTTATCACAAGCACGTGTGTTAGACAATCCCAGTTCCTGAAATTGCGCAAACTAGGTTTATGCCCCTCCATAACTCGAAAAGTATTTCAAAAACACTCTTTTGAGGGACGTTGTTCAGGATGTGAACTACAATCTCTATTATATTCCCCCAAAATGAGCTAAGAAACTGAGCATAGTTCATCATCAAGCGAATCATGTCTAATAGAGTTCTATTTGTCCTTTCTGATACACTATTTTGCTAAGGTATACAATGAGTTGGAAGTTGTGATTAGATTCCATGTCTTGATAGGATAAACTAACATGCAACGGAAGCAAACAGAATCAATAAGCACTCTTATTACATTTAATTTGAGTTCTAAAAGCATGCTTCACAAGAAATTCAGAAGAGGGTTTCAAATTAACATACCTTTGTTGAATTTTCCCAAATCCAAGCTACTCTTCACATAGTTTCAACTCCAATTCTTCAGTGAACCACCAAGAGATCTTCTCTACTATTCTCAGCCTTGAATTTGAGTAGTGGAACTCCAATCAGAGTGAATTTCTGAAGTGTGTTTTTGTGGGTTTGAAGAAAGAAGAAGATAGTTGTAGAGAACTCTTCTTCAGCAACCAAGCCAATAGCCTTCTTCAGCAACCAAGCCAATAGCCTTCTTCAGAAAATTGAAGAGTTTTTATGAATCAATTACATGCAAGTATGCTTGAATCTCATCAATGCCAGCAACAACTTCATCTTTCAAGTGGATTAGGTGGGATTAAAGAGAGGATTACACCTTCTACTTGTGTAAATGTGGGAAAATCCTATTCAAGCCAAATTTTCCAATTTTGTTTTTTTTTTTTCAATTTCAAATTTTAATTAATTCCAAAATTAACTAAAATTTGATTTAATTAAATCATAATTAGTTACATTTAAAACATCAAAATTCAATTTTTTAAAATTGAATTGAAATTGAAAATTAATTTGATTTTTAATTAATTAAACATATTTAATTAATTAAATAACAATTTAATATCAAATATTAAATTAATCACACACCTAATTTCAAACATAAATCCTATTCATGCAATTAATATTTAAATAAACATTTAAATATTATAAACTCTCTAATTTCATTTAATTTCAATAAATTAAACATTAATTAATTATATCGAATATAATTATACAAACCTTAATTTGAATTTGAACTATTCATATTCAAACTCTAATTTCAATTTGAACATTTCAAATTGATATCATTCCAATTCACTCAATTGATTAATTCAAGGTGTTCATGTTTTACGAGCTAGTAGAGGGACCTTATAAACCTACAAATTATGAGCTCCAACAATTTAATAGAGGTGTACATAGGTTGGGTTGGGTTGGGTTGAAGATATTTTTTAGACCAACCCGAAAATTCGAGTTGATTTGATTGGCAACCCAAATGACCCAAATAAAGTTTCCAACCCAACCCTTGGGTTGGGTTGAGTTGGGTTGGATTGTTGGGTTATAACTTTTTTTATTTTTAATGAAAAATATGTAAATGTATATACAACACATGACTAATAATTAAAATCTCATAAAATTAAGATGCTAAAAACCAAATATCTATGTATTTATTGTAAACGTTAAACAAAGACAAATATCATAACAATTTTAAAAGAAAAATATTAAAAATTCAAAAATTAATCAATACAAAGAAATTAAACTTTAAACAAAGAGGAATATATATAAAATTCGAGTTGCGTTGGGTCAACCCAGATTTTTTTTAACCAATGCACAACCCAACCCAACCCAACCCAATAAAAATAGAAAAATTCAACCCAACACAACCCAAAAACAAAACTAACCCAACCCAATCCTTACATTTTGGGTTGGGTAGTCCGAGATGATCGGGTTATCGGGTTATTTGAACACCCCTACAATTTAAGATTAATTGGCTAAAATCTCTTTAGACCAAATTAATCAATATTCGTTAACTATCAAGTCACACCATTATAGCTCAATAGTTGCACTCTTCTCACTATAGATTTGTGTCCACTTGATTTAACCATAATTAGTAATTCGACCCTTCACAGGTTGTTCATATTAGCGGTTAGGTCAATATCCTATTTTACCCTGGATATTACGTCTTGCTCGTTAAGTTTCACTAGCCCTCTAATGAACAATTGGTTTGTGATCCAATCACTAAACTAGGTCCCTCTCGAGCCAGCAAGAGAATGAGGCCCCTTGTTCAAGACCTAGATTCAGTACTTAAAAGAACAACCTTTCTCCTATCCCTCAATCAGGTAGGCGTGAATTTTGTCTTGCACCTTACGTCCCCAGCTATCTACCCGGTCCTACCCCTGAAATAGTAGGCTTATTGAGCTGGTGCTGTTGAGCCAACTCTCACCTATGAAAATCTAAGAATAATCCCAAATAAACAGGAGTTCATAGTTAGCTTAAGATTAAGATCGAGTCATCGAAGTCATCTAAGCGAAGTAGTGAGTCTTAAATAATAAACAGCGTTATAAAGTAAGAGTGACTTATTTCTTGGTCCGATCTTATGCAAACTCATTCCATAGAACACCTCCACTCCTCATGTCAATACGTGAATGAATCAGGATCACTTCGTTTGTAGCATCTTTACAACAAATTGTAACAACTACAAGTGGGCCGCATCCGATAGTGTTACCAGAATAAGGTACCCAACCTTATTCATATACTATACCGTTTTGGCTATTTACTCGAACTTAATCCATCTTTATGTCTCTACATAAAGTTCAAGTATTCATATAATAGCCATGGATCTTAGTTTATTGGATTTAGATTTTATAAATGCAATTTATAGATTCAATGACAACTTTATTGAAGAAATATCGAATAACATCTTTATTGATAATAGAATATGTTTGACTTTACAAACTGCGAGTTTTATGACATACAACCCAACATGTCTATCATATAGTTCAGGAATCTTTGATGAATATACTTTCCACCTCGATCAGATTGAAGTGTTTAAATAGTTTTACCTAATAGGTTTTCTACTTTAGCCTTAAACTCCTTGAACTTTCCAAGTGATTCAGACTTATGCTCCATTAGGTATAAGTAACTATATCTCGAATGGTCATCTATAAAAGAGATGAAATACCCATTGCCTCCTCGAGATTTTACATTCATTGGACTACAAAGATTCGAATGTATTAACTCTAACGGTTTTCTAACCTTTTCCATTAAAAGGTCTTTTAGTCATTTTTCCCTCAAGACAAGATTCACATGGAAGCAATGAACCATCTTCTAACTCATTTAGAAGTCCATTCTTAACAATGTTTGATTCTATTAAGGTTAATGTAGTCTAGTCTTAAGTGCCAAAGATAGGTATTGTTACTTGGGGAAATTGCAACTCTAATAGAAAATAAATTGAAAATTGGAGCATGTCCCTAGGTTTTGCTTTTTTTTGTAAACATGGCAAAAAACTTTCGCCTGAAATTTTCATTGCTATCTGATTTCTATGTGATTGTTATAGGATTGCTATCTAATTTGTATGTGATTGCTATGTGATTACCACACCTGCAATTATAAAAAAAAAAAAAAAAAAAAAAAAAAAAAGGTTATGGCTTTGATTTCTTAAAATGTATTTGCCATACAATGCAATTTTCCTTGTTAATTCGAGGAGAAATACGTTGCCTTTTATTTTGAGTTTGAGCAGTTTTAAACATCTCATTATTTAAAATTGCTTTTGTGTTGGTTGGTTTTAATACATACAAGTTATTTTCTAATCTAATTGAATGTATAAGTACACCATTTTTAAGAATGAACGCTTCATTACTTTGAAAATTTACAGTGTAAGATTGTTCAAGTAGACAAGAGAGAAACTAAATTTCTCTTAATTCATGGTACAATGTACAAATCCTTAAGAAAAAAAATCTATCTCTAAAAAATAACTTTGCAGCTCCCACCGTACTGGTTGAAACGGCGTCTTCTATTCCAACAAGTGTCATTTCAACTTCTTCCAGCTGCTAAAAGGAACTATTTTCCTATAAAGAAGAACAAAGTTGCTCCCGAATCAAGTATCTAGGCCAACCCATCATGCTCTACTCACGCTTTTAAAACAAGTAAATCGTATTTACCTTCTTTTCCCTTTTTTTTCTTAGCGAGGTACTTAGGGATTTTCTTATTCCAGTGCTCATCCCTGTTGCAATGGAAATATCTGCCCTTGTCGGCCACCTTGGCCTTTCCCTTTCCTTTTACAGCAGCGACGGGAGCCTTCCCTTTATCTCTCTTCTTCTTTTGAATCTTCTTTTTCGAAGAAGACTGAGGAACAAACTTAGTTCCAGAGGATGAACCCTTCTGGAACTTCCTTTTGGAATGGGAAATATTCATCTCTCCTCCAATCGATCCCTTATTTTTCATAAGAGACTGGTAAGTCTGTAGTCATTAAGAAGACTGGTCAGGTTTTGTTCATCAATGCATTGTTATGAAATTGTAGGAAACTCTTCAGAAGAGATTCCATTATAAATGCAACCTGACTGCTTTTGTCTTTGATCGTTCCATTTGCCTCTGCCACATTGAATTGGACCATCATATCCAGGACATATTCCTGAATAGATGCGCCCTCTCTCATGCGGTAGTTGTAAATTTATTTGAGGGCATCATGGCGGAGCTAATAGGACGGTTGTCCAAACATCTCCTGGAGAGACTCCATAATCTCCCTTACAGTTACCATGACCTCATGCTTCTTGGACAGAACTTCAGATAAGCTCGCGATGTAGATGTAAGCCTTTTTGTTAGCCTTTATCCATTGGTCATAAGCATCCTTCGTAGCCTGGGATGCATTACGAGCAAGGATCGGAGGACAATCCTCCAAGACGAACCATAGATCGTCAACAACAAAAATCATATTCAAGTTGGACTTCCATGTAGAGTAATTTTCACTGGTAAGTTTTTCATTTTTAAGTAGTGCAATTATTGAGGAAGATATTGTTGAAAATAAAAAAAAAAAACAAACATTGACCGTATTATTATCTTTACTTTAACCCATCACACAAGCAAACAATTGCAAACTATCCAATCAATTTAGCAAAAACAAGCAATCATAAAACTCTAATAAACTATTAATTTAGTTTTTGCAACGATGTTTCAGGGGTAGAACAACAGCCACCGAAAAGTGATCAGCCACTTCTCTTCTGAAATGAGACAACTCTCAACTAATTCTAATACCAAAATAACTCATATTCCTATCAAGGATTTGTTAACTCTTAACTCATCCTCGTAAATGTAACCCTCCCACTTTTAGATCCCAGAGGTATGCACCAATAGGCTGCCATTAGGAAAGATAAATGTTGGTAATTAACCTAAGTGACCCTATCCTTTACAGGAGTTCACTGTGTTCCAAATCCTATGATCAGCTCCTCCAAAGGGATGGTTGCTCTAGGACAATATGCAAGCGGATCATGAGAATCTCATGATGTAACCTAGGGGTGGAGATCGAAGGATACATTGACACGCGTTCCACTCCACTTACTATGGACACTTTCCCTATTCACCTTGTTATTGACCCATGCAAACACTTCTCGATGGGAGGCCGCATCCAAGGCAACCCAAAACTAAGCATGGATCTCATGTTGTGAAGGGACATAGGAGCAAAACTTGATATAAATATATCGTTTTGTACTTTTCCTCCCACTAAAGTATCCTGCCATATTTTAAGATTATTTAACTTAGATAAATCCAGTTAAGTCAATCTATCTAAGTCTATGTCTATTATAAAATCTTATAAAAAAATATTTTGACACTATTTTTTAGGTGAATTAAATTATTTTGAATAACCTAGGGTTTAATTCACCCAATGACATTGCATGCTAATATTAAAGTATGATTAATTCAACTCATTTTCTAAGTTCGTGCCTAAGTAAAAGGTGTTTTATAAACCATCAACTTAAATACCTCCAGTTTTAGACAGAACTTTACCGGTAGAGTTTCTTTATAATCGTAGTAATGTTTTTCCTATTTGGTTCATTAAAACTATTTTAATACTAAGTAAGAAATAATTCTAATCCTATTAGAATTAAAGTGATCTTAGGTCTAATTAATTTTAAATAAGTTAAAATTAATTGATTTATCCTATGATCCTATGTTTGCATGCATTTCTTGATTATAGATTGACGGTTTCTAATCATTAATTTTTAAAACTATTTTTAAACTTTAATGATTAGCCCTATAATCATGCTTTTTCTATGGTTTAATTTAATTAAAAATATATGTTCTAATTAAATAATTAAACCATAAATAATGCATTGCATGAATATAATATAATAATTATATTGTTACAATGGATGTGTCATGCTCAATGCATCTTGATTTTCATATTTAATTAACATAACTCTCTTATATTAAGCGAAACATGAAAATCATACAAACATACTCACATTGTATTAAATATAATTGTTTATATTTAATCTATGTAATTGCATGCTTCATTTTTTATTAGTTTCATCAATTTAACATAACCATTGTATTAAATAAATCATGAAATTAAATAATCATGCATTATCCCATACAATATAACTATTATAATAATAAAAATATATGAACATGCTTAACCTAAGGTTGGATTATATGACATCCATAAAGCATTTAAATATCATACGAACCGGTTAATTGGCCCCTATGATAAAATTAAAGAATAAAATCACATTAATTTTACAAATTTTACCCTAAAAATTCTTCAGCCACTCCAGAACCGTATCAAAACTACTCAAACCGATCGAAAATTGCTCTAATTTGTCAAACCTGTCAACGAACTGCACGTCAGACATCGAATCAGACCGCTAAAGAACCGACCAAACTGCTGAACTAGGGCTGACGTCAACATCCTTTGTTTTATGCATCATGCTGACGTCATGCTTGCATCAACTGAAATTTTTTTTTTCAACCTTTGTATTCATCGTTCAACTCCTACTTTCTGCCATTTTTTGTCTCAATTTTCACTGAACTTCATCAAAAAAAGAAGAGACCTAATGTAGACCTGGACTTACAGAAGACTTAATTTACAATTTAAATTCCCAAAACGTAGGGCCCTTACATGAGTGACCTAAAAAATTGTAAATTCTAAAGTCAATTAAACAAATTAGTTCACAACAAAACCCAACATTCATAATACATCTCACCTTAAAAAAACAAAGAAAATTTTAATTCATTGATTAAATCTTATGATGGTTTTGATACATATTGTTGGGTTGAAATCCTAAGTGCAGTAGAAAAACATCCCGACCATTTTTAAATTTTAATAACAAATTAACGAAGGAAATAAAATTTAAAATCTCTTACTTTCATTGACGACTCTAGACTTTTGGGACCATCTTGATTTCTCTGCTGCAAATCAAGTGAACACTACCAAATGGTTTCACCTGTATTATCATTGGGCAAGTGAGGTAGAAGGAGGTGGAATCCTTGTAGAGAATTTTCTACCAAGAAAAAACCTCACAAAGCTAAAGGTCGAGAGAGAAAATTATTCATATCACTTTTACTTCTGTGAAGGAGAGAACTGAAAAGGAGGAAGTTTTGGAGAAGATCTCTCTCACTCATATATAACTCCCCACGTTAGAGAGTTTGTTATAATTAGTATATATTATTTATTTGTTTATATAAATTCATTATTTATTTAATTAATAAATTAAATCAAATTTATTTTATTTAATTAAATAATAATAAATTCATTTAATTTTAAAAATAAATTAAATCAAAATTTAATTTAGTAAAATAAATCAAATAATTGTTAATTAATCAAATTAATTAATAATAATTAAATATCTCATATTTAATTAAATGTGCATTAGAATCATATTCTAATGCATTACTCTATCATAATCATAGTTTTAATTCAATTAATTTAATTAAATCCAATTTAATTTAATAATTAATTAATTTTAAAATTAATTAATCATTAAATTAAATATCATATAATTAATTTAACCTTATAATTGAATAATTGAATCACATTTAATTATTTTTCTCTCTATATGCATCTAATGCGCATTAATTTTAACCTATAGTTTTAATATGAATTCTATTCATATTAAATTTAATATTTGAACTCCTTCAAATATTTAATTCTCCCATAAATTAATTTTGAATCAAATTCTAAATATTTTATATCATAAAGTTTAATTAAAATATAAACTTTATATTACAATGTATCACCATACATTATACTCTTTCCCTTAGTAAATTTGAACATTTCAAATTACTTTAATTACCTCAATCTGCTTTATGAGCTACCAGTGGAACATAATGAACCTACAGATCAGAAGCTCTAACGATATGAAATTAATTGGCAAAACTCTTTAACCAAGTTAATCAATATTTCTTAAGTGTAGGTACATTCCACTATAGACTCACAGTTGCATTCTTCTCACTACAGATATATTCATGTGTCTATGGATATTGACCAATAACAACAAGTTAGTCCTTCACGAGTGTTTGTAATACCAGGTGGATCAAATTACCGTTTTACCCCTGGATTACCTCTACATCCTTAAGTACCAGTGCTCTCCTCTAATTAACACCATGTTTGTGGTCCAACCATCAAACAGAAATCTCTCTCGGATCAGTGAAAGGGTAAGACCCTTTTGTTCAAGACTCGGAGACATCACTTAAGGGAACACTTATCTACAAGTCGAGAAGAAGTGAATTTCATCTTATGTAATTATCTTCCCAACTCCCCAAAATGATAGGCTTATTGAATCGGCGAACTGGTCACTCTCACTCATACAAATCAAAGGACAATCTCTCGTGAACAGGAGTCCATAATCCACTCAGGATTGAGATTAAGTTGCTTAGGTCATCCTAATGAAATAGAAACGTAACTAGTTAACGGCGTTACATTTATCAGTTACTATTTCACAGTCTAGTCTTATGCAAACTCATTGCATAAGATATCCCCACTTGCATGTCCCTTACACGAACACGTTGGATCATTGCATTTGTATCAAATACAAAGTGGGTTGTATCCATAGTGTCACTACGATAAGGTACCTAACTTTATCCCTATACTATAGATTCTTTAGGTTTTATCTTGAACATTAATCCCCGTATGTCTTTACATACAGTTCAAGACTCATACAACAAGCTAGGATGTTAGTTTATTAGACTAGGATTATTTAGGCAAGATAAAACAATAATAATTTATTGAAATAAACATCAATAACACTTTATTGAAATAAACATCAATAACACTTTATTAATGATTGGTCATATGTTATATTTACTATCTATGATTTTGAGAACATAAAACCCAATATATTATTCTTACCTGAGCTTCTATTGAAAATGTTAATACTATCAAACTTCATCTTAATAATATTTTCAAACTTAAGGACTTCGGATCCTTAAGATATTTTTCTTGACCTTGAGTTAGCCAAAAGTTTGAAACAGATTGTTCTATCTTAGCATAATTACATTTTGCAACTTCTTGAAGATACCGGTTTTTTATCTTGTAAACCTTTATCTTTGCCTATGGATCTTAATGTTAAGATGCAAGCTAATCGGGATGTTTTATTTTCTGATCCAACTAAATATCGCCGGTTGATTGGTCATTTGTTATATCTCATGATATCTCGGCTTGATATTACTTTTTTTGTACATAAACTCAGTCAGTTTGTTGTTAAACTACGTCAACTTCACCTTGTTGTTGCACATGTTTTGTTTTGGTTCCTTAAGAGTTGCCTAGGACAAGGCATTTTTTTCTCGACATCTTCTAATGTTCAGATTCGAGTTTTTACCGATGCTAATTGGGGGGTCTTGTTTGGATACTCGTAAGTCTACCACAAGGTTTGCACATTTCTTGGTGATTCCTTCGTTTCTTGGAAAGCCAAGAAGTAAACCACCATGTCTCTTTCTTTCGCTGAAGTTGAGTACCGAGCATTGGCAGCCACTACTAGTGAGATTGTTTGTTTGTTTCAATTATTTGCAGATTTGAATGTTTCTTCTCTGAAGCCTGCTTTGATTTTTTGTGATAATCAATCTGCTATTTTTTATTGCTTCTAATCCCATTATTCATGAGAGGACTAAGCACATTGAACTTGATTGTCACTTTGTTCATGAGAAGATTGTTCGTGGTGATATCAAGATATTACCTGTTCGTTCAAGTCTTCAACTTGCTGACATTTTTATAAGGGTGTTGCCTCTTCCAACTTTTTCTTCATTGTTATTCAAGACAGGAGTTATTGATGTTCATAAACCATCTTGAGGGGGAGTATTAGAGAATATCGTATTAATTGTAATTAGTTTGTTAATATTTTCTTGCCCTGTTTTTTGTGATGTACTTTTAAGTGATTTGCTCGTCATTAATGAGAATATGCAAGTTCTATTTACTCTCTCATGTTGTAATAATATTAGACAAGAAATAACAAAATGAAAGTTTAAGAAGAAGCATGATTTAATAGATTAGTTAACTTTGACAATTTTCAAACATGTAAGGGACATATTAAATTTTTTAAAAAAAATTTGGAGACTTATAAGATTCTTTTAAAGTTTAGGAAGCTTATTAAACACAAATTTAATTGTTTAGAGATCTATTTCACTCTTTAGAGTTCAAACTTTTAGACACAAACTTTGAAATTTAAAAAAAAATATATGAATTTGAACAGCAAACCTGTTAGAATGGATCAATTTTGGTCCTAAACTTTTTCTTTCATCAAATTAGACCTTAAAACGTAAATAAATGTTACTATTTTTACCGTTTATTAAATTTCACTAAGTTTGATACTAATTTTAATATAATAAACAATATACTAATTTTAATAGAATAGACAACATAAAAATCTTCATAAGCTTGTTAATTTAAAGAAAAATAAAGTTTTGCATAAAAGAAAAAATGACTGAGGTACAAAAGAATCATCGAGTAATTTTGACAAAATTCATAAATTTCAACCTATAACAAAATCATATGAAGCATAGATACTTCAAGTGAGGCAAAAAAATCTATATCAGACACGTATCAGATACCGATACTTCTAGATATTTTTCAGATACGTATCTAATATGTAATTTGACGTATTTATTTTTATGCTTATTTTTTAAAAAAGAAAAAAGATAAGCAACTCATCTAATATTTCTCGATTTAAAACTTGGAAGCCTATTTAAAAAACTCACTACTCGAGTCCAAAACTAGAAAGGAGAAAAAAATAAAAGACCAAACTCTAGAATCATCTAATATTCATCTTCATATTTGAGAAAAAGAAAATATATTTTCAACGTATCAGTATCGTAGTTTTTTTTAAATTGATATATCGTCGTTTCCTATCGCATTCATATCTTATATCTGTATTTGTGTTTGTACTTCGTAGATAAAACCTTATACCATTTTCTTTAGGTTTCAAATTTAAAAAAAAATAAATAAATAAATTGTCCTCACATTTGGAACGAGAACTTATTAAAGGTTACAATCACAACTCTTTCTAAAAGTTTTGGGTTATATTAAGATTTTATCAAAGTTTAAGGTACATTTGGATGAAAATGAAAGGCTCATTATTAAAATTTATACAAGGAGGCAAAAGTCAAAATTGTTTATTTCTATTTATTTGGGTAATTTAATAATGGTTAATGTATGAATAAACTAAAGAATGGGGGGTTAACATAGGATATAATACAATGTTTAGATTGAAATAGAAAAATAAATTAGCATCCGGGGAAAACGGAATCCGAATGAACAAAAGGAAGGCATCCAAAATGAATGAGGTGGGGAGTCACTTGTCCTTATCCAGAAAGCATTCAGAACAAGCAACACGTGTCATCAAACATGGGCCCACATCTCTTGCCCCTAGTTTTCATCCAAGAATCCGCCGATTAAAACAAAACCCACGCCTCAACGCCGCTTGTTTCTTCCCTTCTGCATTCCTCTTTAAAGTTAAACCTCTACCTCAACCTCCTACTTCCTGTTCCTACTATACAACTACTGTTAAACAAAACCAAACCAAACCAAACCAAACTCTGTTGCATATGAGCCGTAGATTTTTCAAGGGCGAGATCCACGGGATGAAAGATCCAACGGTGAAGCGTGAGACGATGTTGAAGGGGCTGACAGATCATCATTCGGGTTCGGGATCATCTTCCAATCAGGGGGCCGCCAGGGGATTATTTTACAGTGGTGTGGAGCCACCGACTGCGCCAGTGGCGCCAAAGGCGGAGCAACTTAAACGGGCGGAGGAGTCTCTTAGAACGGTTATGTATTTGAGCTGTTGGGGCCCTAACTAAATCTAAAACGTCGCCGTTTTTCGTTTCCACACAAATCAAAACATTTTTCTCTCAGAGCTACGTGTCAACGTCGATCCTCCTCGTCGTCGTCACTTAACAGGAATAATTGGGGAGTGGATATATAATTTTTGGAAGGTTACGCCTCCCAAATGTGAATATTTATTATTAATCCACTTCATTGCTAAATGTATAGTCTAAAAACCTTTGTATTTTCAACAAAATGGTACAGCGAGCTCGTTTAGAATGTCAATGTGCACACGAAAATTTCACATGTTATTTGAACTCTGTATATCTATTAATTTCAGTATAGTGACTATAATTTTTAATATATAATCTTTGGATGCATTCTTTCGAAAAGGAAACTCTACTCTTAAGCTTCTTCTTCTTGGATAATCCGCCTTAAGGGAGATGATTTTCTAGGAGGATCAATCCTTAAGCTTGTTCATCTTCTTGGAGTAACCTTTAGATTTGTTAAATCAATTCGAACCAATTTGTGATTTGTTCATCAGCTTAGATCGACCTTTGACTTGTTGATCGACTTGTGAGCTTTGAATCTTCAATGGGTAGGTTGTGAAGATATGGTTAATTTATTTTCTAATTTTTGAAGCTTCTAATAGTCTCGATCTTCAATTCTTCAAATTTTGATTGCTTCAATGTTTGGAACTTGAAAGGCTTCAGTCTTCATTACTTAAGAGCTTAAGAACTTTGGTCTTAAAAACTTTGGAACTTGGGAGCTTGAGAATTTGAAGAGCTTCAATCTTTAATTATTTAGATATTGAGAGTTTCAGTATTTGGAATTTGAGAACTTGGGAGCTTCATTTTTTAAATTTTTAGAATTTTGGTCTTTAGAACTTGAGAACTTCGGTTTTCAATTCTTTAGAACTTCAATCTCTAGAGCTTCCTATCTTCAAATTCCAATTATTGGACTAAAAAATGAGACTTGAGTTCGATATTTAATTTGACTCAAAATTTTACCATGGACTTGAGTTAGATTGGGTCTGAACGATTTTGATTACTCAACTTGATTCATTTTATAATTTCCACGATGGACCTAGGCTTTAACTTTTTTCTATGAGATTTATGCACATTTATACAATGGGAAAATCTCGAAAAAGATAATTTGAAATTAAAGTATGATTTTGACTCCTTTGATTTGACACATCATCTTTGTTAAAATATGAGAATTTCGTTCAAAATTTCGATTTAAAATTTCACTTGCTTGACACACTTCTTGTCGAATAAACAAAAGATGAATTTTAGTCCTTGATTTTTTTGTTCCCAAGTAAACTTTAATTTGAATTAAAGTAGAATTTATGCTCCACTTTAATTATAAATTAAAATTTGAGTATTTAAAAATTCTTCCAATCTTCTTTTTTTTCTTTGGAATATACTCAATTCTTGATGCGAATTTGACGCAGAATTTTCACTTCAGCTTTGACTTGAGACAAAAATTTGAAAATATACCCAAATTTTAGATAAATTTAAAGTTTTATATACAATTTAATTTCATAAGATAAAAGTCTAAATTTAGATAATTTGGATTTGAGATAAAATTTGGAATATGGTCAAATTTTAATTTGAGATAAAGTTAAATTTTATCCAAATTTTATTGCCTTTACTTAGTGAAATTGTGATTATGATGGTTTCTTCTACAGAATTGTGATTTCTGAACAGAATTTGGCATATCGTCCGATCTGACTTTGATTTAGGACTATGGAATTTTAATAATCGCAATTCCATTTAATTTTGATTCGAAGAAAGATATCAAAATTTTAAATTGGAAAATTAAAATCTCAATTTATATTTTTCTTTCGACAATAAGTGGACTGAAATCGAATAGATCAGTGAGCTACCTTAATTATTAGTACAACTATTTGTACTGGTCAATTCTGTGTAAGATTAGGTTAGCAGTTACCTTAGTTAAAACACACAACTTAAGAAAGAAAAAAACTTAGTGTTGGATTGCATTGTGCACTCAGACAACCCTCAATATAAAAAATAAAAATAATAAAAACAAAACAAAACAAACAAACAAAAAAAAACAAATCAAAACAAAACTTCGCTTTTAAGTTAAAGAATTTTGGCCTTTTATTTATCTCGTTATCAAATGATTTTATAAAATTACCTTTATTTCTTCTCATTCTTGTTAGAGGCAGCTCGAGATCATATGAAGCCTGAAGCCTTCATATAGAAAATATTATCTAAAAATTATTTTTCTTGCTTTTTTTATATGCAAAATTGCGTATTAATTTTTTATAATCTAAGCTCATCGATACATCTTTTCAATGGATAATATGACCCATCCATTTAATTTTTTTGCGACATAGTTGACTTTAAATAAGATTTAAATACTTTTAATTTTGAAAAGCTTTTTTTAGCAGAAGCAATCGTGTTACTAGCTATGAAGCACAAATACTTCAGGCAAATAATCAGTATCAGATACCGATACTTTCAGATACTTCCCAGATACGTATCTGACATGCGATTTGACATATCTATTTCTATGTGTGTGTTTTTTTTTTTTTTTTTTTAAGAAACAAGACAAGTAACTCATCTAACCTTTCCCAATTTAAAATTAGGCAACCTATTCTAAAAGCTTACTACTCGAGTCCAAAACTAAAAGAAAAAAAAAAATAACGGACCAAACCCTAGACTAGAATCATCTAATCTCCATTTTCACATTTGAGTCCACACAAAATCCACCAAAATATAAACCATTTGGATATCTTCAACAATAAGTTCTTCATTTATCTTCATACTTCTCTCTCTAATATTCTTCTTCTTCTTTACAACATGAGTCACTTGCTTCTTTGCAACTTGAGTCACTTTTCTATTGCATTTTATTAACTATTGTACTTCAACATCTTAGATGTTGCTTTTTTTTTTTTTATTGTATTTCAGTGTTTGTATTCTATTTTGTGCTATTGTTATTAACTTGTATGCTAAAGTTATCTATACCCTAGATTTTTTTAAAGAAAAAAATGTATCTTCAACGTATCAGTATCCTCGTTTTTTAGAAATATATATATTAAAAATATATATAAAAAAAATGATGCATCCTTAGACGTATCCGTATATTAGTTTTTTATAAATTGACGAATCGCTGTATCCGATCGTATCTGTATCGTGTAGCCGTATCTGTGTCTGTGCTTCATAGGTTACTAGTATTGTTAATAATATTCTATATGTCATATATGCATTTAGAAAAGCATTTACCTTTTTATATTATTTAATATTTTAACAGGACAATCAATTTCATTTTGCAAGACTTCTCTTAATATTTTTAATTCAAAAAATCAATTTAAACCGTTAATATCTTTTTAAGATTAATACGAATATGTTTTTAAATTATCATAATCTAATGACTTTAAAATGTTCATATCAAACAAGAAGTTAAAGAAACTTTCGTATAATTGTTTAAATCTATTTTTAAGTGAAAAAATATTTTCATCTATAATATAGTAAAAATAATCAATTCTAAAATAATCTTCAGATGATCGTGTTTCTTTAATGTCAATGTTTTCAACATTCTCAACATTCTCATCAAATTTATTTTTTTCCTTTGAATCATTCTTTTTTCACAAAATATTGATTGTATTTCCATATCATTTGCAATTTCTTTAACTGAAATCATAGAATCTGTAAATCCATTTTCTTTATATTTTTCTAAAAATAAAATTAAACCTTTCAAGTGATATAAAACAACATCAATATGTATATCTTTATGTTGTAAACCTCTATTCACATAATTTACAGAAAATAAGATATCATACCATATAGTCATGCCTAACAAGAATTCAAACTTTCCAAATTCATAAGTAACCAAACAATTAGCTTCACTTTTCATTTTAGGATATTCACTAGTTTCTTCTAATTTAGGATATTCACTAGTTTCTTCTAATTTCAATAAAATGTTCCTTATTTGAAGTGTTGGAAATCTTTTTGTTTTAACACTTTCAATTCGACTTTCCTATCGTATTTGTGACAATGATTTGATAGTCAAGTTGCTCATGTGATCTAACAAAAGTTCCCATCAGTTTTTAGACGGAGAAAATAAAGAGTAAATATGTTGCACAACTCCAAAAAATGTCATAGTTCTATGACATGAGCTAGCCAAGTCAGAAAGTACTAGATTGAAATTATGACAACCACAGGTGTATAAAATACTCTAAGATTTATTTCCAATAATCTTTTTTGTAAAGTCTTGTTGTTTTTCTTCTATATTTATCCATTGACATATCTTTGTCCTCTTATATTCAATATATAAAGTTTAAGATCCTTAATTATATTTATAAGCAAATCAAATAAATCTTTTTCAATAGTATCTTCCACTTTTAAAAATTCTAAAAAATATTCTTATATTTTTATTGGACTTATTGAGATATCAATAAACTTCAATATAAAAGACATTTGTTCTTCATGACTTACATCAGGTGTACAATCTAATATAATCGAAAAATATTTTGCTTCTTTTATTTTTTTTAATAATTATAGTTTTTATTTCGAATCCTAATAGTTGTATGAGTTCATTTTGTATATTATTTCTAAGATAATGATAATGAATTTCTTTATCTTGAATACCACAAACATGTTCTTGCATTATTAGATCAAATTCGAGAATCATTTCAATTCAACTTTAAAAATT
This sequence comes from Benincasa hispida, assembly GCF_027475165.1. Classification (NCBI taxonomy): domain Eukaryota; kingdom Viridiplantae; phylum Streptophyta; class Magnoliopsida; order Cucurbitales; family Cucurbitaceae; genus Benincasa; species Benincasa hispida. The sequence goes on from NC_143485.1 coordinate 57,615,241, forward strand.
TCCATTATTTTCTTGATAAATTTTTTTATTAATTCCTCAAAATGCTAAACTATTTTTAGCAAGTTTTTTTAACAACAGCAATAATTGGTGTTAATACTTTATTCCAATATTTTTTTTCTTTATTAATTGATTCTTGAACATCTTTGTCAATTGTTTTATTTTTTAACAATTTAATTTGTAAATCAACCCAAACATTCATATTAGATACGTGTTCATTATTAGCTTCATGATTTTTAAGCCGAGAACGATGATTTTTCCAATCATTAACTCCCACATTAACCAATTGAGTCACCAAATAACTTAAAACAAAACCAATTTTTTTATTCTTTCATATCAAGTCAAGCATTTCTGTAGAAGGACAAATAAGTTATATCATTTTATGGTGGATACACGAATTATTTTCATTTTCGTATCTGTAATAGTGCGAAAAGAAGGAAGGCCCAATTCCAAGTTGTTCGAGAATAGTGGCATTGACAGTTATCTTCGGGCTCAAATCTGTATTGATAGTTACATTTTAAGTGGTAGTCACAATTACAGTGACAGTTACATTTATAGTTATATTTGTGGTGAAGGTGGAAATAGTAGTGAAAGTGCTAGTTCTGGTCGAATTGGGAGAAGCCGTAGGTATTATTGCGGGTCAATCTATTGCTTAACTCAGAGGTTAGAGCATCGCATTTGTAATGCGATGGTCATCGGTTCGATTCTGATAGCCGGCTTTTCTCTATTTATTTGATATAAACTTTATCGACATCCTCTAAGTAAATTAACCAATTTCTATCATATTTTTTGCAATTAGATCATTCTTTAGTATATCGAATATTAAAAAATGTCTAGAATTTCATCTTTTGAAAAAATTAAATGTCTCTAATGTGACATTTTTTCTACCAATAAGTCAATTAATTTAGAATCAATATTTTTCCATCTTCCTAGATATATATATTATATTCATAATGCACCATACATATTTCATTATCGTTACTAATATTATCATTGTTTTCTCTTCTTTCACTTTCCTCCTCGCTCTCTAGTTTTTTATTCATTCAAGTTTATTTGATTACATGTTTCATTTTTCAACCATATAATTATCTATTATTTTTGTTTCATCTTTCGATTTGTCTATACCTATCATTTTTTCTATTATTTCATCAATTTTATTACTTTCACTTCCAATAACAAATTTATCGAAAGCACCTTTTTGGGATTCAATCAATTTTTCTACATTTTTTTCTCAAGTTTTTCATATCTAGATTCTTATTTTTTAGTAGACATATTGATATTCTAAGTATGCAAATATAAACAAATCTTAGATGTTATATTGAACAATCAATAATATGAATTAATTTTTTTCAAAAAATGTAAAAGAATTTGAACAAAAAAACCTGAAACTTTGAAGCAGTTGGATTGAGTTAAGGAAATGATTTCTGCTCTAGCAATTGATAATCAAACTTGGACTCGTGAGGCCACACAGAATATGGATGAAAATCTGAAAGTTGAGAGAGATTTAGAGAGAGAATTCAACTTAAAATGAATCCAATCTACCATCCGTAATATATTTATGAGGGAACTAGAAAAGTTTTAGTTTTGAAAATAAATAAATAAATAAATAGGAAATATGAAAGGTCTTCAACCCTCCCTATGTAAGCGTATGAAAATTTTGAGGGAGTTATATTAATGGTTGAAATTTTTAAGGAAATTTGAAAGGAATTATGAAGAAAAAGATAAGAGATTAATAAATTTCAAATGTCAGCCAATTAAAATTGAGAGAATTTTTTAACTCATTCATTATGGATTTTTTTAGTAGTTTGTATTTTCAATATTATAAGAAAAATTTTATGAAAAGTAATAAATATATTATTTTATATTTTAAATTTAATTTCATCAAAAATTAAATTAAATAGATACCAATATTATAATAGTATGATACCTTTCTAAAATGGGGCCTTGTGCGATTGCCTCACTCGCTTGTAACTTAAATCGACCCTAATTCTTGGTCATCTTTTTCCAGTGCAACTAACTTCAATAAGACCATGTACCAGTTCAGCGAGTCCACACAAGCAGCTTCGGTTGTTTTTTTCTTCTCTCTCTCATTCAATTTGCGTTGTAGAGCGAGAGTAAGAGAACGAGAGTACAAAAGCAAGAGTAAGAGAGCGAGATCATGAGAGAAAGGAAGAGAGGAGTGATTTCTGAGAGGAAAGGAGCAAGAGAGTTGAGTATAAGAGCTAGAAAGCTCATTCGCGTATGCGAAGTTTTTTTTATATATATATATATAATTCACCTAAATTTGATATCAACAAAAGATTAAAAGACCTAAAAACGAGACAAATTTCATTTTTCTCTCAAATTTGATGAGTCATCCATCTAAGGAACTCACTCAAAGTAGTTTGAGCATTTATAACCCATAAATCATAATAATAATAATAATTAAAATAAAAAATCTCCCTCAAACCAACTTTATCTTAAAAGGTTCTTTTTTCAATTTGTGGTACTATGGTCCTAAACTTCAAGTCTGTGCTAAGTGGTTTTTGATGATCCTTAAAATTGCAAAAATCAAATTTTTATGTCTAACTAAACAAATGAGTATATCTAATTGATATTTTAGTCCTAAGCTTTGAGTCTAATAATATTTTGATCATTCCCAAAAATAATAATAATAGTAATAATAATAATAATAATATGATCGTTCCGTTCAATTTTTTTTTAGTAATTATCCACTAAAGGTTGACATGGCAATTTTTTTATTATTATTAAAAATCTATTTTTAAAATTTTCTTTTATTTTATAAATTTTTAAATAAAAATTACATTTTTTTATTTTATTTTGAATAACTATTTTAAATGACAAAACCGTTAGAAATATTTTCAAATATAGCAAAGTGTCAGTATGTATCAACGGTAGACAATGATGGACACTAATAAACATTTAGCAGTGTTAGTGATAGACACTAATAGATGTTTATGTGTCTATCATTGATAGACAATAACTGATAACTTGTAAAAATACAAGTTATTTTACCTCTTTTATTTGAAACAATTAGGAAAAAAAACTTTGAAAATGCGATAGCTTGATGAGGAATTCATGAAAATAATTATATCGTGAATCACACATGCACAAAGTCTCTCTATTTATAAAAGTTATAAAAATCATGCTTTTTTTGTGCAGGAAATCTTCTTATGCAACCACAAGAAATTTTCAACGTCAATATAGAAATCACATAGTTGGTAGCCTCATGCAATGGGGAATGACATGATGCATGAACGGTGGAAGTCAATCAAAGACCAAGTTGGTGACTGACAAGGAAGCTTCATGGCGGAACCAATGAACTTCTGACGCGAAGCAGGCAGCACACCAGGGTATGGAATTTAATGCACCTTATAGGCATTATCATTAGTAAAAGAAGAAAAGTTACCCCTTGACGCCTATAAATACTCTACGAGACTTCCATGCAAAAGAGTACGGAGACATTGGAAAAAAACCTGCCCAAATTCTTACTTCAAAAAGCATTTCCTCTTCGAAGCCTCGTGAAATCTTAATTGGAAACTTAGAATTTCTCTCTGGAAGTAGAAAGGGAACTTCACCTCTAACACTCTTTTTGAAGAATTCAACTACAGAGCCGGAGGGAGCAAGGAATTGCATACCACGACTTGATTCTTTATATCTATCTCTTTTCTTCCATAGTTGCATTTGTATTGTGTAAACGTTGAAAGACTTCTTTTTCTCAATATGAATGCATCTTCAATATATCTTTTATCCATCTCCTCAACTTTTATCATGAGCAACTAATTTCTTTATGGGTTGAGAAGCATTACAGCTGACATGAACTAAGTAAAGCTTAATTATGTGTTCGACTTGTTTTATGCATACTTTATAAACCACTTGAATGAGTTGAGAGATTATTCTAAATAGATTAAAATCTAGGTTTGAAAAGGCCAAAGATTTAGACTTCATAAAATAATAAGAGAGCATAGTAATAAAGAACTACCTGCATCAAATACCCATAGCAAACATCCTAGAGATAGGATATTGTGGCTAAGAACACTGAGAAGTGTAGGTTGTAATTTGAGTAAGTTGCTTGAATGCATGATTTATACATTTACTTAAGGATATCAGTGAATATTTTTCTCAACCCTACTCTTGTTCATTTGAATTTCGCACTGCTCGCATAGACTGTTTCATTTAAGGGTGTAATTTCCATCGCATACATCACTTTCTTTTAGTACTAGATTGGGAAAAAAAAATCACCGCATATTTAGTAATAACTCGCGTCAAGATCGAAACAATATTTGTCAATGCATATATAGAACGCAATCCCTGAGTTCGACCTTGAACTCACCAGGACTCAAATTGGACTTATACTTGGGTTTAACTAGATAAAATAATGTGTTAACGAGACTTTACATAGCACTCATTTCATCGCATAATTAAAACGCATCAGTGAAATTTTATTATATTTGAAAATAAGTTGGTTCATTTTCTATATTTGAAAATAGCTCTTTTGTTTTTCTTTTTTTCCTTCTCCCTTCACCCCATTGCCCATCTTTTTCTTCCTCTACAATGGTAGTTGATGATCAATTTTTTTTCTCCTTCCTTTTCCTTCTTTTTCCTCGTCTTCTTTCTTCTCGAGTCCTTTTCTTTTTTAGAAAAACACTACAACTATATCTTCCTCATTCCAATAAGGAGCACCTACAATGAGGGAGGGAGGTTTCTTGTGCATTTCAAATTTGGAATGTGTAAAACCATATTAAAAAAGAGTAGGTTATGATTTTACTAGTGCAGTGGTGACACGCAAGTAGCACTTGTCAGATAATGTTGAGGGCCATTAGAAGTATCATGATGTAAATAAAGAGGACGGTGATTCTTCCAAAAGACTAAAATGAGTGGTCAAGAATGTCTTACAAACAAGATTGAAAATGATAGTATCATCGGTGTTGTAAGTGACGAGCTCAGTAGGGGCTAAATTGTGCCCTAGATCACGACTTTGGAAGAAGGGGGTGGCGCCAAGTAAATTCAGCGAACAACTTAAAATTAGACACATATTGATGTAATATGTAGGCACGCCAAATTTAAAATTGAAGAAGATTGGTCAGGTGTTGTATGTGGAAGAGTGACTCTCGCCACTTCCCATGTTCAAGAGAGACAAAAAAAAAAAACCTCAAAATGTAGGAGGAAACTTGCTAGGCCTTATGGCACACAAGAGTGCCATGGCATGAGTGAGCATTGCAAAACAAACATTTTAGATGTCTTCTATCAAGAGAGATCTTATGGGCATTATTGAACAACAGGGGCAAGTCAACATTACACACTTTTCTATAGGCCGGAAGTTTCAATATATCCTCGAGTTAGGGAGTGCTATGCAAAAATGACTTAGCATGGATGGTCAAACTACCATGCTACAACATATCCAGATGGATGGATGTTAGGCCCTAAGTTAAAAGATCGCCATGGCTAAGTTCGAGATCCAACCGTTAACCAAAAAAAAAAAAAAAAATCAATCATTCTTTATGAGCCAAAACAAATTCAAGCATCTTCTTTATAAGCTGAAACAAAATGTATTATCCTTCGAAAACTTTTGACGGGAAAAATTTTCTATGTAAATGAGATCCAAATTGTTGATTCCTTTTGAGAGAATCTTCGAAACGATGTGGTTCAAGATTATCTCCTGGTCAACCAATGGTGCAACTCAGTGGCTCATGAGCATACTTCTCATATCCAAAGACATATGTTGATGACAATTTGACTCGATCAAATCACCTTCATGCTTGTCCTCTCTTACTTGTTCTTGTTAGAATATAAAGCAACACTAAATAATCTAGAAGATTCTTGAAGCAACTACAAAGTGATATAAAAGTGTAAATTAGTTTTTTTAGAATTATGTTGAAATATGTAAATGGTAAATAAATACCATAAAAGTAAGAATCTAGAATAGTCCTAGATTTCCTTTAGGTTTAAGAAATTCTAGAATTCCTTTTAGATAAGAATAAATGAAAAAAAATCTAAAATATTTAGAATTCAAGAACAAGTTAGAGAGATCCTCTTACTTAGGCTCAAATGAACTCATGTTTATAAATAAGAGATGTGGTCCATATATAAGTTAAGCAAAGCTAAAGAGCTAGTGAAGAAAAACAGTGATCATCTCCAGAGTGAGAGTAATCTATGTGTTGATCCTTGTACATTCTAAATTTCTTCAAAAGAGTTTGTCTCTTTTTCTTCTGTGCTAATTTGTTCAACAATTCTAACAATTGTACCTCTTAGTTTTGTTTGTAGTATGTTTGGTATATAAGTTAAAATTGAGTAACTAAATTTGGAATTTAGTCCGAGAAATGAAAAACTAAACCAAAATACCCGGGTAGAAAAAATCGATATAGCACAAAATATGAGATAAGTAATAACATATATAGTGTTATTAAATTAATTAAGAAAACAAAGGTTTTTATTATAATGTTAATGTCGGTTAAAATACGAAGGTTGGTGCAGGGTATCTGACATACATTTGAGACAAATACACCGTCCTTCCAATTCCGCCAATGGTAAAGGAAACAAACCAGGGATTTCGAAGAATGGTATTTTAATCAATTTTCAAATTTGATAATCCCAGAACCAGTGTTCCTATCATGAAAGAGAAGTCTTTTTGTCTCTTTTAGAATAGGTCAGCTGGAAAAAAACAGAATTCCCCTTATCCACAATTTTAACAAGTTGAAGCTGTGTGACTCAGAGAGAGATCAGTCGTGGATTTTTGGCAAAAGTAAGTAAAGGAAAATGAGGCGAGCTTGGATGGGTGCGGCCAGTGTGGGTATAGTGGAAAGTGGTCAATTCGATCACTTCTCCAAATGGAAGTCTGAGACTGTTCTTCAGTCGAAGAAGCTGCAGCAGTTTCAGAATGAGGACACGGTGGCTCAGGAACTTGGTGCCAACACCTCTAGTAATGGAAGAGATGGGCAAAACAACATTAAGGCTGAAGATTCTCTTCATAAAGTTATGTACTTGAATTGTTGGATACACAGCTAGTAGGGTTTTGCTCTTTTCTTTTCTCTTATAAATACCAGAATTCTGTATGTCTTCAATTTTCAGCTCTCAGTAATGTAAGGAAACACCAAACACGGAAATGCATGCTTGCCACTCAGCGACGACTTCACACCGCTTGATGACATTGGATAATTCACACTTATTTTTTTCTTTTTTGTATCATATTCCTCTTTTGATATTTTAGTCTTACGTTGTATTATACAAATTACGATAAACTTACTGAGTTAGTTTAGTGCTGAAATTGTTATAAGAATTGAGTTTAAAAAAAGGGAAATATGAGAAGCATCCTAGGTTATACTTATTTTATGAAATTATCTAATTATTATTTGTCCCGTACCATACTCTTTTTACTTCTTTTGTTAAGTATTATTGTTTGATCCCTGATGGAAAAGTATGTGAAATAGAAATTACAAGGGCTAGTAAGAGAAATGGTAAATTTTAAAGTGTCATTTGAAAAAATGGCAAAAATATTTCAAAATTATGAAAATAGCAAAATAAATTTAAATAATAGAAAATAATAAACAGTAAATGGCCAAACCACCCTAAAAACAACTAAATTAAGTGCAAACAATAATTCAAAGATATAATGTTTCAAAAACAACTTGAATATCACAAATATACTGTATCTTAACATTCTAGAAGCAATAATTAAAAATCACCTCATATGGTCCTTTACACTTTCAGTTGTCAATAGCGTTAGGATTGGTGTCCTAAATCTTTTGTATTTTCCTAGATTGTAAACATTTAAAAAAATTGTTATCAATAAAATAATTGTCATTTTATGTCCGCTAATTCAATCCAATAAACTAAGATCGTAGGTTATTTTATGTAACTTAAACAAGTATGTGGAGACATGATGAATCATATTTAAGTAATGACCTGAATGGTCTGTAGTTGATGGATAAGGCTAGGTACCTTATTCTGGTGACACTACGGATAAAACTCGCTTTGTAATTGTTACAATCATTGTAAAGTGTTACAAATGATCTGATCCTGATCATTCGTTTGGAGACATGTGAGCGGAGATATCCTATACAAAGAATTTGTATAAGACCGAACCACGAAATGATTAGTCTCTCTTTAACACCGTTGTTAGAAGAAACTTACATTTCACTAAGATGACTTTAGGTGACTTGACCTTAATCTTGAGTGAGTTGCGAACTCTTGCCTATGAAGGTAGCCCTTTGAATTGTATGGATGAGAATTGCCAGATTCGCCGATTCAATAAGTCTACCATTTTGGGGATTCGTCTGAGTGAGGAGCTAGGAACTCAACTACACAAGATGGAATTCACTCATTCTCTTTGTTAAAGAAAGTTTAGTACATAAGGAGTTAGATGCAACTATAAGGGCAAAACATTAATTTTGGCCTAACTTTACTTACGAGCAATTTGTGAAGGGTCAATGCGTTGTTGATTGACTATATCCAATGGACATGAAAATATATCTATAGTACGAAGAGTGCAACTGTCGATCTTTAGTGAAGTAAATGACAATTAATGAAGGTTGATCAAATATTAACTATATGAATATGATTCATATAAAAAGTATAGGTAAAAAATAATATGAATATGATTCATATTAATTCTATAGGTTACGTGGAAAAATTATATATTTGAATATGATTCAAACATTAATTGTGTAAATATGATTCATATATGAGGTAGAATTAATATGAATATGATTCATATTAATACTATAGGTTATATGAGAAATGAATAAACTATATGTTATATTATATATGATATAGTATAAACTATAGATTATATGTTATATGTGATGTAATATGTAGTTTTATTAATATATAATAAGGTGGTTATTATGTATATTTAAAATTCAAAATTATGAGTTATAATTTTGTTTTTGAATTTTAAATAATGGAGAGGGAGTTATTTTGATAACAACCATCTCCCCCTTTAATGTCTGAAGAACGTGTAGCACAGAAAGATTCGAGGAGAGTGGTTGTTCATCATCTTCAACCTCCTGTGTTTTGCTCTCTGTAATTCTTTCAAGAAAAGACAATTTATCCTCCCCTTATACCAAAAAAATACTCTCACGAGCCCACACCTTGGCTTTTATTCTTATCCTAGAGAATAACAAGGAAGTCCTCGTGGTGGTGTTTGTTTTGGTTTATTATTGCTGCGTTTATGACACCATAATGGAGACGAAGATCTATTTGTGATCTTGTTGTGATCCAGAGATAAAGCAAGAAGACTTGATTTCTTCAAGAGTAAGCTCTTGATTCCCTTTTCCTCCGCAAATCGGAACAGTTAATAGCATGCTCAATGAATTTTGTTTATCAATTTACATCCTCTAGTTTATTCCATGTTCTATAAAATATAAATTGGGACTCAATCGCATTCACGTGCTTCCACTGTGGGTATTCGAAACCCTTCAAATAGGACATATGCGTGCGAAGGAAGCCTACGAGAGGCGGAAGTGGTAGTCAAAAACTAATGAATGTCAACAACGATGGACTTCCTCTAAAATGATAGCAGAGTTGATTATGCCAGTGAAGTTGTTGTTAGTAAGTGAGTATTTGAAGAAATTACAACTATAATGCCTCAAGCTTAAAATTTAGACCAAGATTCAAAATCCAGATTCGGCACTTGTTGACCCCGTCATTTTTCTGCCTCCTATGACTTGGCTACATCGTTCTTACGTGTTTTGCATGCTTCTAGAAGTGAAGGTTATCCCCACAAACCAACACGGGTTCTTTCAACATGCTTTGTCCTCACTCACATACATCTTAGGAATCTTAGGAGGTCACTCAATATAGGATTATTCCAAGCTAAGTACTTTTAACTTCGAAATTCCTATGATTGAGCCACCGAAAAGGTATTGGGGTGTGTGTCCTAAAGCCTCGTAGTTAAATGTTAGTTGAATCAATAGTTGATTAGTTTTATGAAACTTATGCAATAATTCATTAATCAAAGATTTAAGGTTATTTGTTGTAACTTAAACATGTATGTGGGAACATACAGATGGATCATGTTTAAGTGATAACCTAAATAGTTTGTAGTATATAGATAAGGTTGGATGCTTATCCTGGTAACACTATGGTATGTGTTGAGGTTGATGCCCTAAATCTCGTAGGGTTCTGTAGTTTGTAAACACATGTATGAACAAAGATTTGATGATTTATAATATGAGATATTTTATTCACTTCTGTCTATGAAATATGAGATATTTTAGTTGCATTAACCACAAACAAATAAACTAAAATCCTTGGTTATCGTTGTAACTTAAGCATGTATGTGGAGACATACAAGTGGATCGTGCTTATGGATAAAGGAAGGGAGGGAAACCTTATCCTGATGACACTACGAGTGTGACCCACTTTGTAGATGTTACAAGTGTTGTAAAGTGCTACAAATAGTCTGATCCTATCCATTCATGTATTAGACATGTGAGCGATGATGCTCTATACAAAGAAGTTTTATAAGAACGGACCACGAAATGTTTAGTCTCGTTATATAACATCGTTCATAATAGCGACTTTCATTTCACTAGGATGACCATAGGTAACATGACCTTAATCCTGAGTGAATTGGGAACTTCTGCCTATGAGGGTAGTCCTTTGATTTGCATGGGTGCGAGTGGCTAGATTGCCGACTCAAACCTATCACTTTGGAGATTCATCTGATTAGGGAGTTGAGAACTCAGCTACACAAGATGGAATTCATTCATTCCTCGAAGCAGGGGTAAGTAAATAGATTGCTCCCTTAAGGGTTGATTCTGGGGCTTGAACAATGTGACGCCACACACTTTCTCATGGCCCGAGAAGTGTTCACTCATAGTATGACTATGATGTATTGTTCATTAGAGGAATCATTGGTACTTAAGGAGTTAGATGTAACTACAAGGGCAAAATGGTAAATTGGCCCAGCTGTACTTACGAGCGGTTTGTGAAGGGTCATCGTACTATTGATTAATTATATCCAATGGACACAAAAATATATTTGTAGTGCAAAGAGTGAAGCTGTTGGTCTTTAGTGGAGTGCCCAGTAGTTAACAGATGGTGGATATCGTGATTAAAGAGTTTAGTCAATTATTCACGTACCGTTAGATCTTCAAACTACAGGTCCATAAGGTCCCCTTGGTAGCTCAATGGATTCATGTTGAGAATCAGTTTTTGGGTTAGTTTGAAGTGTTCAAATTAACAAGATGGAATTTTATTATATATGATATAATTCAATTAATTCAATTGTATATGTGATATAATTGATTTTATGTATTTGATGCATTAATTGATTGGGGGAATTAATATAAATATGATTTATATTAAATGCCATAAAGGAGAAAAAGAAGTATGGTTTAAATATTACATATGATGTGATATTAAAACTATAGGTTATAAATATAATATGATAAATTAGTTATTATATTTATTTATAACAAAAAAATTATGAGATAATTGTTGTTGGTTATCTTTTTCTCTATTAAACGAATGAGTGGGAAGTTTTAATCGGTCTTGATAACTGATGGATAAAATGAAAAACGTTTTCATTTTTTTAGAATCAATCGCGCATAAGGCAGATAGGTATACGATAGCCTTGAGAGAGAAAACGATCAAGCATCGAGTGTTTGTTGACGATAGTTCCTCATTATTAAACGATCGAGTATCCAAATCTAGATGATAGGCTTCTTAATTCTCCCACTTACTCGATCGTATAGTTCCTCCTTCCCTCTATCAAATCCATACAGAGCCCACACCTCCTAGATTCTCACACCAAGAATACCAAGGTAGCCTCTTGGTTGTGTCGAGTTTACATTCGAGGGTCGAGTATCAAGTTTTACGCAATCGTGTTTGAGAATCTTACAGTTCATGTTATTAACTGGTTTGTTCGCATTACGTTCGTGCTCTGGAACGCGTTGTTGTGGATCGAGGAAATACTCGAAGAATAGTTCTTCAAAGGTATGTTCACTTGTTTCCCTTTGTGTTAATTCCTTTGATGCATGTTGTAATTTAGACTTAATGCATAATTGTTCATGGGATTTGGAACGATCTGCTTTCGCTCATTGGTTCTCTTTGCTAAGAGATCCTTCAGTACGACCCGCTTTGTAAATTTCATAATTGTTGTAAAGTGTTACAAATAATCTGATCCTGATCATTCATGCAGAGACATGAGAGCGGGGTATCCTATAAAAGAGTTTGTATAAGACTAGACCACGAAATATTGAGTCTCTCTTCATAACACCGTCACTTGAAGCGACTCATTTTTCACCAGAATGACCATAGGTGACTTGATCCTAATCCTGAGTGAGTTGTGAACTTCTGCCTATGAGAGCGGTCCTTTGATTTGTATAGGTGGGAGTGGTCAGGTTCATCGACTCAATATGCCTACTATTTTGGGGATTCGTCTGATTGGGGAGTTGGGAACATAGCTACACAAGAAGGAATTTACTTCTTCCCTATAGTTTAGGTAAGAAGATAAATTGCTCCTCTAAAGACTGATTCTAAGGCTTAAACAATGAGGTGCCTCATCCTCTCCTAGCCCGAAAGGGGTTCAGACATAGTTGGATTATGACTAATTGTTCATTAGAGGGATCAGTGATACTTAAAGAGTTAGATGTAACTACAGGGGTAAAATGGTAATTTGACCCAGTTGTACTTACGAGCAATTAATGAATGGTCAATACACTGTTGACTGGTTATATCCATAAGACACAGAAATATATCTGTAGTACGAAGAGTGTAGCTGTCGGTTTTTAGTGAAGTGATCGACAGTTAATGAATGTTGGTTAATTTGATTAAAGAGTTTAATCAATTAGTCTCGTATCATTGGAATTTCAATCTACAGGTCCATAAGATCATCTCCTTAAATCAATGAGGACTAATGAGAATCAAATTAAATTTGGTTAGTTTGAATTGTTCAAATTAATTAAAGAGAATTAATTGTATAAGATACAATTAAATAATGTATATGGATGCATTATAAAACATAATGTATATTGATACATTATATAATTTTATGAGAAATAAATATTTGAATATGATTCAAATATTAATTATATGAATGTGATTAATATAAAAACTATATGCTATAATTTAATGTGAATATGATTCATATTGAATTTATATAGTTTTATGAGAGAAATAAATATTTGAATATGATTCAAATATTAATTATATGAATGTGATTCATATAAAAACTATATGCTATGATTTAATTTGAATATGATTCATATTGAATTTATATAGTTTTATGAAAGAAATAAATATTTGAATATGATTCAAATATTAATAATGTGAATTTGATTCATATAGAAGCTATATGTTAAAATTAATATGAATATGATTCATATTAAAGTTATATAGATAGATTAGAGAGGTTATTATTTGAATGTGATTCAATTTTTATTTAAAAAACCATAGGTTAAAATTAATAGAATATTATTCATATTAATACCTTAGGTTATTTGAGAGAATAGTAAACTATAATTTATGTTATATGTGATATAATATTAACTATAGGTTATGTGTTATATGTAATATAACATATAGTTTAAATATATATTAAAATGGTTAATATATATTAAATTCAAATTTTGAATTTGAATTTAATTCTTTCAAAATTAATTAAATAAAAGGGAAGGAGTTATAACTCTCATCCCTTAATCTCTCCTAGCTTCACGGAAAAAAGGTGGTGGAGAGAGAATGTTCTCTCTCTGGTTCTCCTTGTCTTTGTATTCTATAGAAGAGTTTACAAAGAAAATTCTCTCAATCTTCTCCTTTTCCTCTTACCAAAATTGAGTGCAAGCCCACACCTCTGCACCATTCTTGTCCCTGAGAATAACGGGGAAGACCACGTGGTGGTGTCTGGTTGCAATGTTCGTGAGATTGGGAGATCAAGAGAAGACGTTGCGAATTTGAGAGGAACGCGAAGAATTAGTCTTCAAAGGTGAATGATCTTCAGATCTATTCTTCCTCTTCTTTTTCCTGTAATTAACATGCCTTAATAGAATGCATATTTTATTTCCATCCTCTGAATTTAGGCATGTTTCTATAAAAATTAAATTGGGCTCCACGATCCTTTCCGCTGCAGGTGTTCACACACCCTTCAAAAGGAAGGTGTATCTTGTTGGTAAAGGTAGCATCTTTCAATTCTTTTAAGCCTTTCTCCACCATAATTTTCATGTCCTTGAATCCCTCTCATTCGGATGTGATCTCAGTTCATTCATGTACCTCTCCTAAACTCAGGTTGTCACAGATGGTATCAGAGCAAAACCTCTCCTAGTAAGATGTGGTTCGGGAACGAACTAAGTGGAAGCTGGTGGGCATGTAATGACCCTAATTTAGGATGGGTACATGAATGAACAGAGATCACATCCGAATGAGAGGGATCCTGGGGACATGAAAAATATCGTTGAGAAAGACTTATCAGAATTGAAAGTTACTACCCATACCAATAAGGTGCACCTTTCTTTTCGGTGGCTCAATCATGGGAACTCCAAAAGTTAAGCGTGTTAGCTTGGAGCAATCCTATGTTGGCCTACCTCCTAGAAATTTTCCTAGCATGTGGGTGAAGACAAGGTGTAGGAATCAAATCCCGAGTGGAAGCATGTGAACGTCTTGCATCTCGAAAATCGATTTTTGAAGAAACAAAAACAATGTTCTAAAACAGAACATATGAAGGATAAACATACGAAATAACATGCTTTGGACAATATAAACTAAGAGAGAACCATTCTTACCTTTGAAGATTCCTGACCTCCACGAAAAATCCTCTCGATCTTGCATGAACTTCTTCACGATCGAACTTCAACACAACCATGAGAATAACCTTGTTATTCTCAATGATTCCAATAGAAGAATAGATGGTATCCAACTAATTGGAAAAGGAAGAGATAGAGAGATTTCTTTTTAGAGAGTAGAGAGGATTTTTTTTTTTTTTTTTTTTATGTGTGGCTGGGTTAAAGTTCACCAAAATCAATTATTGTCCTAAAAGAACCATAAGGAAGAATTTATATGGAGAAGGGCTAATTTCTTCACGAAGTCTTTCCCAATTTAGTCTTGTGCTTAATTAATTAGATAACTTTTATTTAATTAATTAGCACATTAATTAAAAAAACATATATACCTTAAATCCAATTTAACATATATATTTAATTAACATAAATAAACATTATATGTTTATGTGCATCACCTCTCTATTAATTTAATTAATTAATTAATTATGAATTTAATTCACTTAAATTAGATATTTGAATCTCATTCAAATATCTCTCTCCAACTTAATTTAAATTATAGAGCACAACCATAATCAATTACATATTAATCACATTAATATACAATTTCCTCAAATTGATTTGAACAATTCAAATTATTATCTTTAATATCCTTTAGTGGGCGAACAAGGGGACCTAGTGGACCTGCATACCAGAAGCTCCAACAATATAAGATTAATTGGCTAAACTCATTAACCAAATTAATCAATATTCGTTAAATGTAGGTACACTCTACCAAAGACCCACAGCTGTACTCTTCTTACTGTAGATATATTTCTGTGTCTACGAATATAGACCAATAAAAGTAAGTTAGTCCTACACGAGTGTCCATAACACCAACTGGGTCAAATTATAGTTTTACCCTTAGGTTACCTCTGTATCCTTAAGTACCAGTGCTCCTCTAATAAACAACCTGTTTATGGTTCAACCAATGAATAACCTATTTAGGGTCCAACTAATAAATAGAAACCCCTCTCGGGCCAATGAGAGTGTAGAACCCTTTGTTTAATTCCCAGAGATACCACTTAATGGAACATTCATCTACTTACTTTGAAGATGGGAAGGAGTGAATTCCATCTTGTATTATTATGTTCCTAGCTCCCCAATCGGTCTTGTCCTTAAAATTGTAAGCTTATTGAGTCAACGAACTGGCCACTCTCACCCATACAAATCAAAGGACAATCCCTTGTGAACATGAGTTCATAATATACTCAAGATTATGACTAAGTTGCTTAGGTCATCCTAGTAAAATAGAAATCTAATTTGTCAACGGTGTTACATCTAGTGGTTACTATTTCGCAGTCCGATCTTATGCAAACTCATTGCATAGGATACCCCCACTCGCATGTCACCTACACGAACGTGTCAGATCATTGCGTTTGTATCAAATACAAAGTGGGTCGTATCCATGGTGTTACTAGGATACCCAACCTTTTCCCTATACTATAGACCCTTTAGGTTGTATCTTGAACATTGATCCCTATATGTCTCCACATACAGTTCAAGTCTCATAAGGCAGCCTTGGATTAAGTTTATTGGATGTAGGGTTATTAGGACAAAATAGAAAACAACACAATCAATAACTTTTATTGAATTAACATCGGTAACTCTTTATTGATGACTGTTAATTGATAGTATTTACCATTTACGAGTTTTAGGGCATAAAACCTAACAAACTCCCACTTGAACTAAAACTCTTGTCAAGGGTTGTACATAATATCGTAATCCAAAATAGTGGGAATATGGTAAATAAATACAATAAACTAGGGCATCCATACGCATATCTCCCACTTGCCCTAGATTATACAATGTACATGTCTCATAGACTTAGATTCTCTAGATGACCCTCGAACACTTTAGCCGAAAGAGCCTTCGTAAATGGATCAGCAATGTTGTGCTCCGAGGCGATCTCTGTGACGATCACATCTTCTCGTTGCACAATCTCTCATATTAGGTGATACTTCCTCTTAATACAGGTTGTATTTTTCTGTCTGTATACTTCCTCTCAATACAGGTTGTATTTTTCTGTCTGTATTGTTTCTGGCTTTTTCCAGTGTATGAGTATTTCATAATATCTAAATTAATAAGAAGTAATGGTCCTATACACTTCCCCTACATTAGGGCTTTCAACCTGACATGAGCGACTAGGGCCGGAGACCTGGTAGGAATAGTCGTCAGAAGCTAGTTAAGACGATGGAATTAAAGGGAGAGTTGTTGAACCAACGATGATACACATGAGATTGAAAAGGAGAGAGGGATTTGGGGAAGGAGCAGCAGCTAACTAAAAGGTAAAAATAAGATGAGATTTATGGGTTTTTGTTAGGATATTTGTAATACATAGTAGAATAAGAGAAAAAATCTAAAAATATATTACATCTTTAAAATATTTGCAAATATGGATGATTTGACTGGTCAATCTTTGAATCTTTTTTAATTTTTCAATTTCACCCTCCGTTGTCTTATCTTATTGTACATCTTTTTTTTAGTCTTTTTATTTTCTTTCTCTTTTTCGATTTTTGCCTCTTCCCTCCCTTTTTTTCATTTTATTTTCTTTCTCAGTTTTTGCTTCTTCTCTTTTTTTATTTTTATTTTATTCTTTCCTTTATCCGATTTTTGCTTCTTTTCTTTATTTTTTTTTTATTTTCTTTCATTTTCTTCTTTTTTCCTTTCTTTTTCTTTCCTTTATTTTTTATTTTCTTTCATTTCTTTCTTTTTTCATTTCTTTTTTTTTTCTTTTTTAATTTTCTTTTCTTTCTTCAATTTTTGCTTTTTGCTTTTTTTTTTTTTTATTTTCTTTCTTCAGCTCTTGCTTATTCCTTTTTTTATTTTTATTTTCTTCCCTTTCTCCAATTTTTGTTTCTTTCCTTATCTTTTTTCATTATTTTCTTTTATTTTCTTTCTCTGATTTTTTACTTCTTCCCTTTCTTTTTCTTTTTTTTTTTTAGTTTTCTTTCATTTGTCTGATTTTTGCTTTGTTTTTTCTATTTAATTTCTTTCATTTCTTCAATTTTTGCTTCTTCTATTTCTCTTATTTTTAAAATTTTTCTTTCCTTTATTTAAATTTTTTCTTCTTCCCCTTTTTTTCATAAGAATTATGAGGTTGAGTTCCATACGCAGGACTTGAAAGTACTCAATTCATAAGTGACTTAACACCAACAAGTCAATCATCAAATTTGATTATTATAATAAATAATAAATATAAATAGCAAATGAAAGTCTATCAGTGATAGCCACTAATATTTTCTATCATTGATAGCTTAATCTTTGATTATATTTTCGTAGTTAATAGCCACTTATAGAAATCTATCATTGATAGTCAACTTTAATTAATAAAATTGAATCTCGAACTAAAATGTTAGTGGAATGCCTAGAAATTATCACTAATATGTTTATCAGTGATAGAAGCTATCACCGAAAAGAAAAGATACTTATAAATGTTTGGAAATGACAAGAAAGGGGTAAGAAGGTGTTCAATGGCTATGATTAATAGAAGCTACTACTACTGATAGCATGTTACCAGTGATAGAAGCTAATACTAATAGCATGTTATCGATGATAGAAGTTATCTGATAGTACGTCACCGGTGATAGAAGCTACCACTTATAGCACGTTATCAGTGATAGAGAACTATCACTGATAGCATGATATCAGTGAGATTATTGATAGCATCTTATTAGTGATGTTATCAGTGAAAGAAGCTATCACTGATAACCACAATATGAATGATGTTAGTGATATCGGTGATAAAACTTAGGTGATATCTATATATCGAGTTTTTTTTCAAAAGTGATAACCAGTTATAGAAGTCTATCATTGATAGCTTTAAGTGTTAATATTTTAAGGTTGTTTCTAATTGATGAAAGTCTATGAGTGATAACGACTGATAGCTGCTATCAGTGATAGCCATGATAAAAGATTATTAGTGATAACTACTATGTTAATCAAAGTTGTTGGTCTTCTTTCAAAATTGATCACTATTTATAAATCAATTATTGATAGCCATTGATTCCAATTGATTCCAATTGACGAAAGTGAATCAATGATAGCTACTAATAATTGATAGCAAATTAAAAGCTAATATTTCAATATTGTATTATTTTTTCTCAAATTGAAAGCTATCGCTGATAGCAACTATCAGCGATAGCAATTGATAGAAGCTATCAGCGATAGCAGCTATCAGTGGTTATCATTGATAACTGCTATCAGTGATAACTTTTAATTTGAGAAAACCAAATAGAAGCGAATAAAATGGCAGCTAGGCATGGGTATTTTAGTCTTTTACTATTTTTTATCTATATATACAATTATTTTATCTTTATACTACATATTCTATTATTTTGGGCTTGAATTCTATTTATGCAACTGGCCCTTTTTGCTATTTTATTTTATTTAGATTGTTGAATAATATATATATTATTGTAAGAAATTGTAAATAACCAATATTTGATCTTGAAGATGTATCGTAGTGTCACATGTTCTTTAAACTTTTTTATTGATTTAAATTTTATTCTAAAAATAAATTTAGAATTTAGAATTCTATTAAAATTTATTCTCACACATGAGTTTAAAAAAAAAATCTAATTTTTCTTTTATAATTATATATATATATATATATATATATATATATATATATATATATATATTCCTCAATCCTTTTCTATCTCAAATTCTAAACTTTTATCAACATAGATTAAAAATTTTCAACCATGATAAGAAAATGTATAAAAAAGAAATTAAAAAGAATTACATAAAACTAAATCAACTAGAAAGAAGGTTACAACGTGATAAGAAAATGTATAAACAAATCAAAAAAATAAAATAAAATCGAGTTTGATTAACAAAAGATATATTTGAATGTATATTGGTGGAGAAAAATCAAGAAGATATAAAATTTTGTTATAATTTGAATCACAAAATGAGGCTTATAACTTCACATTATACACTGTATGTGTAAATGTATTCGGTTACAACCAAGAGTTGCAAAAAATATTGGTTAAAACCTCAGAATTTCACATTGCAATTACAATATATGTTGGTAAAAATCTCATAACTATGCATTACAATTACATGTGTAAATGTAAATTAGTTAAATCGCTTTTTTTTTTAACAAGGCACAAGTATTTTTTACAAAAAATAAAACTGAATGTATATATATACATACACACACATATGTGTGTGTGTGCGCGTGCGCGCATGTATATGTATGTATGTATGTATGTAAAAACTTTAAAAAAAAGTTAAATCTAATAATAATATGCTATGAAGCACAGATATTTCATATGAGGCAAATAATCTATATCAGACACGTATCAGATATCGATACTTCCAGATACTTTTCAGATATGTATCTGACAAGCGATTTGATGTATCGATTTTTACTCTTATTTTTTCTAAAGAAAAAAGACAAACAACCCATCTAACCTTTTTCAATTTAAAACTAGGCAACCTATTTTTTTAAGCAAGAGAAAATGTATCTTCAATGTATCAGTATTCTCGTTTTATAGAAATATATATTAAAATAATATATAAAAAATGACGTTTCCTTCAACGTATCCGTATCTTAGTTTTTTAGAAATTGACGAATCGCCTATCCAATCGTATAGCCGCATCCATGTCTGTGCTTTATACAGAAACTTCTTTTTAAAAAAATAATAATATATCAGGAGATAAAACGTAAAAATTTCGAAAATATGAATTTTTTTTAACAATATGTATAGAATAATGAAAAAGATTAAGATACAAATAAATGTGATCATACACATTAAAAATAATTGTTGATCAATAAGTTAAAATCAAATTTGGTAATAAAAGATAAATTCAAATTTAAAATTATGGAAGAAAAATAAGGAAGAGATTGGTTTATTTTGAATCAATTTGAAAAGTTATCATTAAAGTCTAATTTGATAATAAAATGTAAATTGGAATTTCAAAATGGGCAAAAAATTTGAAATGGTGCTCATTTTCTATTTTGGCAAATCTATTATGTTATAATATGTTAACTTACGCTAGACCAATTACATAGTATTTTTATCTTGGTTATTAATCAATCACTCCAGTTACATTATATTTTTATCTCGGTTATTAATATTAATGGATTTGATTTTCCACCAAATCTAAAGATATATTATAAATTAAAATCAAAATGGTGATAAATAAATTAAAGGTGGATTAGTTCTGAATAGTTTCGAAAAATGATTAAATCAAATCAAAATCTTATATGAAACCGCCAATTCAAATTTCAAAATGGGAGAAAAATATGGCACCTTTATCTACTAATTTGTTAGGTTGAAATCTCATGACCAACGATTCCACTTACATTGTATTTTTATTGAGAATTGATACACAGTCTCATAACACGAATATTCCATTTAGACTATGATTCAATTAAGAATTGATACATAATATAACAATTACATAGTAAACTAAAAAGTTGTTATCCGACTATGTGGGTAATTTGTAGATTAAAAAAGTATATGTCATGTGTACAGCATTTTTTTTCCAAAAAATCTTATAAATTCAGTTTTTTTTTTTTTTTTTTTTTTTTTTTGTTGAAGAAAATGAAGAGGATCCCTCTTGATTTTGCTATTTTCTCCCTTTTTCTGAAGCTAGAAAACAACGTAAGCATAGTCAATGCCTTTAAGGCCAATATGAACATGCGGCCCAATCACTTTGCTGAATTGGGCCACACCACACGTTCATGGGCCGATTGGTTTTGGGCCAGTGAACCCAGCCCAATCGAAAAGTGAAGAGAAATTAAGGTAAGGGAAAAGGAAAGGGAAAAAAATAAAAGGAAATCTAATAATAAGTGAGAAAGGAAAAATGGGGTATGGGAAAGAAGTGGTTGGAAACAGAAAGTGGGAAGAGAAGAAATTTAGCAAGAAATGGAACAAGTTGAAGGGACTAAGATATAACCGTATCATTCATATAAAGAAAAAGAAAGTTATTAAAATATTTTTAAAAAGAATTAAGAAAAAATTGTCGCATATCAAATTATGATGACACAATTTGGTAGAATACACGAAGACAGATATTATCTAAGATGTAATGTTTCAAGTTGGAGAAGAAAAAATGGAACCGATATGACATGATGAGCATCGAAACTTAGTTTAAAAATACCAACACCTCAAACTCAAAGACCCAAAACGGT
This sequence comes from Benincasa hispida, assembly GCF_027475165.1. Lineage (NCBI taxonomy): Eukaryota > Viridiplantae > Streptophyta > Magnoliopsida > Cucurbitales > Cucurbitaceae > Benincasa > Benincasa hispida. The sequence goes on from NC_143485.1 coordinate 57,637,138, forward strand.
ACCGCTCATTTTAATGATAAATTTAAAGCTCTTAACAACAAACACAAACTCATGCCATTCTCATTCCCTATGCCTTCGTTCATACCAACATCGTGACTCCCATTTCCCCTTTTTTTTCACCTAAATCAAATTTCATAATTTATATCTCTATGCATTAAATTTACATTCAGACTCCATGTAAGTTCTCTTTTTTTTTTAATATGCAAGTCAGATTATTATAACTATTATAAATTACTACAGAGTTTAATAAAGAGTTGATACAAATTAGAATCTTTATGCCCTGTTTGATATTTGTTTTTTTAATTTTAGTTTATTAAATTTGAGCTTCTAAATACTACTAAGAAAATTGTAAAAAATTGAAAGAAAATAAGTATAATTTTCAAAAGTAAAAAACTAGAAACAAAAATATTATTGAATAGGACCATAATTGCTTACAAGGTCTCTTATTCTTAACTAATTGAAATCGTTGAGCAACCAAAGTCTCACATTGACTATATAAAGAAAAAAAATGAGGGATATATCATGAGGATAATTATGATGAGAATTTATATCTATAGTGAATAATATCATACTATTGTGAAGATATGTGAAAAATCGACCCCCTAATTTAATTGGATTAGGTTGAAAATGACACCTAAGATGATTTCGACGAGAATGGGCAAATCTTTTTAACTTGTTGACGCCCTCCATATCCACAAATCCATATGCACCGAAGCAACTACAAGGTCGAGGTTTGAAGGGTTGTATTCTAGGTTGTACTCATTGCCTTTGTGTTTGGGCGTGGTAGTGGGATTACGAAGAAAGCAATGGCTGTTGTCCATAATGGGATTTTACAAACCCACTAACTCATCCAATCAATAACATTATTGAAAATTACAATCCATTCTTTTTCATTTATCCTTCCTACCAAAACTCATTCACATTCATATCGACTAATTCTTCATTAATAAAATCAACTTCCATCATTTCATTTAATTACACAATCTAAATGTCATTGACAATATGTGAAGTTCATAGTGGCTAGGAAAAAAATATATATATTCATACTCTCAATCCCAAAGTGTTCACAATAATTATAATGAGCATTTTACTTACACATATCCTCCATTTTTTCCCATTTGAACTCCCTTTTCATTAGGCAAATGCTTGTCATGCACGAACTTTTTCCAATACCAATGAGTCTTCCAGACTTGATTCATCTCTTCAATGGGAATGCCTTTTGTCTCAGGTAAGAAAAAGAAGACGAATATGGACATGACTAGAACAAAGAAGGCGAAGAAAATGAACAACCCGAATTTCAAATGGCAAAGCATTGTCAAGAAGACTTGTGCAATGATGAATGTGAACAACATGTTGACAGAAACGTTTACACTTTGTGCAGCTGATCGAATCTCCAATGGAAAGATTTCACTTGGCACTAGCCAACCTAGAGGACCCCATGACCATGCAAATCCTGCAACATATATGCAAATGAACAGCACCACCACAATTGCATACCATTTAGGTAAAGTGCCTGGATCCCCATCAACTCCAAATTTTGCACCAATTGCCGCTGCCACAACCGCCTACAAAATACACAAAATTTAGATTTCAAGTTATTCAATTGAGCCTCATAATCTATTGTGACGACTGTTCAAATAATTTCTTTTTTTTTTTTTTTTTTTTGGAGATTGATTTTAATGAGTTATTATACCTGACATATCAACATTTGAACTCCACCCTCGAGGAAAAGAAACCTCCTTCCCCATTTGTCGACGCCATAGATTGAAACAATTGTAGCAACAACATTAACAACACCAGTGATCACAGCGGACATGAGGGCAGCTTCACTACCAAACCCAATGGTATCAAACAGAACAGGAGCATAGAACATGATGACATTGATGCCAGTGAGCTGTTGAAAGAAAGGAATCAAAATAGCCATAGTGAGATGGGGTCTGTATTTCTTCTTCAAGAGATTAGTCCATGGATTTTCCACTCGCTTTGATGCATCACTGGCTACAACAAGGTCATTGAACTCTTCATCAATGTCATCAATTCCACGGATTCTTTTGAGTTGATGTCGAGCCTCATCGTGACGTCCTCGTTCAATCATCGAGTTGGGAGTGTCGGGGAGGACCAACGAACCAACCGTGATAATAAGAGCAGGAACCACAGCACCACCCAAACTCAAGCGCCATCCCCAACCACCTTTGATCTTTGCAAAGAAATAGTTCAACACATTGGCTATTAGAATCCCGACTGTGATTGACAGTTGAAAACCAATGTTGAGGGCTCCTCTGTATTTGTATGGAGCCATTTCAGACAGGTACAATGGCACTGACTGGTTAAAAGAAAACACAACAAAACCAACTAGTTAAAATCCAAATTAAACAGGAAAGTCAACATTTTGAGCTTGAAATTATTGACCACGAATTATGATTATTTTTCCAAAATAATTGAATTCATTGGGGGTTTAGAAAAGACAGGACACATGACGTTGAGTGTGTAATATATTCAAGTAAAATGGGGCCACTTGCAAAGTGCAATTTCAAGGGTCAAAGTTTAATCGCATGCCAAAGCAACAAAAGACTAAACGGTGGGGAGGAATCAGGCATATAGACTAGGACTCCGAATTTCCATAATTTTCTTCAATATTTATTTATTAAAGAAATAATAGACAAAATAATACTAAAATTTAAAAAGGAAATTCAAGCAAATCCAATATTAATAATAGGAAATTTAATTTAAATATTCAATTTACTTGAACATAGTACAAACTACAGAGAGAGACAGAGTGGAAGACGAAGCAGATGTCGGGAAAAATAATGTTGCAGAGATGAAAGAAATCCCAAGTTTGATATTTTTTGATTTGGACATTTGAACAAACAAAAAATATTAGGGAAAAAAGAAATTAACGTTGTGTTTGTCCAATAGTTTGCCTGTGATTTTTTATTTATTTATTGTTTTTTTTTTTTTTTGGAAATATGTCTGTGATGGTTTTAATGAGGAAAAGAAAAATCATGGGGTCCCACTAACTTTACAACAACCAAACGGTGGTTATTGTTATTGCCTATTGGTAGGTTTTGTCGAAAATTAGAAACTCATAAGGCTACAAATACAAAATCAATCCAATTCAATATATGACTCTTTTTCCTCTAAATGATTCAATGAAGTAACCTCTATATTTTAACTATTCTTTATATAAAAAACTAAATAAATAAGTTCAACCCTTTTATGCTTTTTTAACTTCCTTCTAAAAAATTTAAATCACATTATTAAATTTTACTCGACATGTTCACATTTTCACAAATTCAACATTTATATGAGTAGTCAATTAACATTCCTATTATATTGTAGAATTAAAATCTATGAAACATATAAAATAAGCAACACAATATCTTTAATAGAAATATAATATAAACAATAAACATCTCATTTGCTGAAAAACATAAAATGTTCATATGTAGTTTTTTAACTTTTTATAATTTAAAGTTTTTATAAATATCAATATTTTTATGATATCAACGTTTTGAGCCTTGATTACAATCTATAGATATGATTGATAATCAGTGATTTCACCTCAAAGATAAATTATGTAAATTTACTATAAAAACCCTTAGTACAAAACACTTACTCTAAATCCACCTCAAAAAGAAAGACATTTTATACCATACAAAAATCAGATCTTTGAATTTTTACTCACGGTTGAAAAAAAAATCATAAATTTTTATAGTTGAATAAATTCTTAATCATTTTTAGAACAGATCTAGAGAAGACAGACGGGAAGTCGAAATCATAAATGACGAAATTGTCCAAAAACTTCCTTAAACAATAATTTCTTTTTGAAGAAAATATTGAGAGAAAAAAATAGAGGAAGAAGGTACCTGATTGGCAAAGCCGATGCCAAAACCAAGCAAAATACGACCGAGAATAAGCATCCAAACGGCCTTAGCAGCGCCATTGATGATAGCACCTGCACAAAACAGCACACCACCAAACAACATAGACCATTTCCGGCCAAATGTACGCGTGACCGTCGACGCCACCAACGACGACAACAACGCCGCCAAGTACAGTGACGACGTGAACAACGTCAACGTCTCACTGTCGTACTGACAGTACTGGTTGGTCGTTTCGTTCGCGTGCTTCTTCCTGAACACCGACGGGAAAAACTTCTTCAAGAATGAATCCATCGAAGTTACCCCACCTACCCAAATTTCACCATCATCACGGTAAAAAACAGAGCAGGAAAAAAAAACCCATCTAATTCGTAAAAATTTGAATGAGTACCTGAAATTCCAATATCGTAGCCGAAAATCAGCCCACCCATGGCGGCGACGATACATGTTACGGTGACGTAAAGAGTAAGATTCCCCGGATACGCCTTTTTACTGCCACCGGTGGCGATTCCCACGGCCGGCATTTTGGAAGAGAGGAAGGGAAATGAAGGAAGGAAGGAAGGAGGGAAACTGATTATGGATTAGAAACAGAGAACATAAGGGGCAGTGTGAAGGGGAGAGAAATTGAAAGGAGAGAGTAGTGGCGACAGAGTTGGGAGTTAAGAAATTTTTATTTATAGAGAAGGGAGAGGTTTGAAAACCAAGGACAAGTTGGACAACTATGGGCAATTAAAAATTTATTGATTAAGCTGACGAAAAATACTAATATATCAATTATTGTTAAACATTTTCTTTAAAAGACAAATTTTGTTTAAAAAAAATCTTCGAACATGGACAATCGAGATAAAGACAGGCAGCAACTCAACATCGTTTACATTGACTATATGTTAATTGTAATTATATAAAATAAGATTCACTTACCGTATAAAATGAAGAAAATATTGCAAGGGAGAGCGGATGGTTTTCTACGCTACATGACTTTTCTTAAACACATGTTTAAGCAAATAATAATAATAATAATAATAACTTTTTTTTAAAAATACAAGTTATCTCATCATTTTATTTAAGAGTTTAACTCTAAGAAACACAGATACTTTTAATTATGCAGATAATCGGTATTAGATATGGATACGTCCAGATACGTGTCTAATACATAATTTGAAGTATCTGATTGTTTCTTTTTTTAATTTTCAGATACGTGTATCTGCTTCCATGAAGGGGATACACTAGGTCTTTTTCTTTCAAATTTAAGTCCAACCCACGACCCATTTTATTTAAGTGCGTGTTTCGGCATGATTTTAAAATTATCAAAATCAATGTTTTTCATTTTTAAAATCACTTGAAAAACACTTTAGTTACTCAAAATTAATTTAGTTTTCAAGTTTACACTTTTAAATGCAATTTTCATATCAAAACTAGTTTTGAAGAATTAAACATGTTTCACAGTGATTTTGAAAATGATAAAAATGATTTTAGTCATTTTAAAATCATTTCCAAACATAAAAGTCCCTTAAACCGAGCAATCCAAAACAAAATAAATTTAAAATGTCAAAAGAAAAAACCCAAAACATAATTAAATATTCATTCTTCTCTTCTCTCTCACTATCTAAATCATGATTCACACCTCCCTTCATCCTCAACTTCATTCTTCAATCTTTATCATCTACTTCTTTCCTACCTTCTACTTTAGTCGCTCAACCACCACTCAACGTAATTGAATTTTTTTAAAAAAAATTCACTCAATTGTTGAATCTATTTTAATTTGACTTAAAATAAGTACTATAACAATTAATTGAGCATTGTCATATATATATAACATACCTTCAACATATCTATATCTTAGTTTTTTAGAAATTTACGTATCATCGTATCGTATTCGTATCATGTATCCATATCTGTATCTGTGTTTTTTAAGTTTAATCGAATTTTAATAGCAAAGATGAACGTAAGTATTCCTAATTAAAAATGTAGGGATTAGAATAGGTGTTTTTAAAAATTTAAAGATTAAAATATATTTTTTTAAAACCCGGAAATAAATGCTGTAGATAAGATTGTGATTTTTTATTATTTTGTATTGAATTTATGGTTATGAAATGCAAGTTGGAGAGGGAGAGGAATGGGAATAGCGCGTCAATGGAAAGGAAGTGAGAATGGAGATTGTAAAAGCATACGTCAATATTTGACGCAATTAATGTTTTGAAAAGATTTATATTTATACAATAAAAAGTAAATATGTAATTTTAGGTGGGAAGTCAAACAAAGGCACTTTGAATTTTCTTCGTTTACTTTGAAAATGCAATCAACAGTATTAATATACAAAGGGATATGGGGTATGTGCTAGTGGGGGCACTATCATTTCTAGACTTCAAAAACATTGTTCTCATTTCCAAACCATACATCTTATTCTCATATATTCATAGGGAAATTTTCCATTTATAACGTTCCTATACTTTAAGGTTGTATCAATTAGATTTCTAAATTTTCATAAATAAATCTAGTGATATTTTTATTCACAATTTTTTTTTTAAATGATCTATGCATTTCTCTAATCATCCATTTTGTAAAACCGATATTTGAAGAAATCTACACAAATTTAAGAATCAATACGTAGATGATTTTCAAAAATATTGTAAGTAAAGATCTAAATTGACTGACTTATGAAAATTTTGAAGTTTAATTTACTCAAATCATAAGTTTTCACATGATAATGGTTGAATAAAATCTTGTGGAAGGTGTAAATTAATACACTTACAAAAGTCAAGGTTTAAATTGATATAATTATTAGTTTAGGATTTTAATTGATACAATTCTTAAAATTTAGAGGTATAAATTGATATTTGTCCTTATTTGTTATCATTAATGCAATATTGTATTTTAAAAATTGAAATAGTTGGGGAAGTTTATTTCAACTTTGTCATTTGTATTTAAAGTACGTCTATGTATAATTTTAATTCTGACATTTTATAAATATTTCAAAATTATTAGTATAATAAAAAAAATGGTTAATAAAATAGTAATGGGGACTTAAAACAGTGTAGAGTGTAATGTGGAATTGTGTCACAATTAAAAATCTCTTTTTCGGCCCGTTTCAATTTCTGTAATATTAGTTTAGAAATTATGAATAAGAAAATAATAGTATTTTTTAAAATGGAGGTAAAATCTAGAGATTTTTTTAATAATTTGGCCGATGTGGATTTAAAGAGTAAAGACAAAGAGTTTTGATGTGGTGTTTTGTTTGAGGTTGCGGGATAAAGACAAAAAGCCCTTTGGGTTTGTTATTATTATTATTTTTTAAAAAAAAATTAACATATATATTTTTTTAACGCATAGAAAAACCAACACCCAACAAAATTAAACATGTCCAACGGCTACCTTTTTTTTTTTTTGGGTGAAGTAGTACTTTGCTTCCTACTTCAGCAATCCTACTCATCTTAACCTATGACTAAATCTTTTTACAAACTTATGAAAAAAGGATAATAATTATTAAAAAAGAAAGAAAGAAATAAGAAAATAAACTAAGCTTCATAGACTTTCACATACCCATCAAAATGTCGTTCATTCAATAAAACACACAGGTAAAAGGGTAAAATAAGTTACACTAATTAGATATTTGTAAAAAAGTAAAAACGAAGCCCAATCCATACATAAAAGAGGTATAATGTCATAAATGCTCTCACTACCATTTGATACACTACTGATATACTTGATGATGATGCACTTGACTAATATATTTGATATACTTGTCAATCATGCACTTGCTTATATTGTTGATAAATTTAATACACTTGACTGATATACTTGATAATAATGCACTTGACTGATAAATTGCTAATAAATCAGTCAATCATTCTCTTGTTTATACTGCTGATAAACGTGATATACTCTACTCATATACTTCATACTGATACACTTGGTTGATATATTACTAACAAATTTGATAATTATGCACTCTTTTATAATGTTGGTACACTTGACTGACATACTGTTGATACTCTTGATTGATATACTGTTAATAAACTTGATAATGATGCACTCGACTAAGTTGATATACTTTATAATGATACATATAAATTAAAGAAAAATGCACTTCTTCCCCTTCGTTGCAACAAATCCCCCTCCCCAACATCTCTTTTCATCAATCAACACTCCTCCACACTATTTATCACAACCACCGCTCCATCTCCCTGCCACTTACCAACATCAATCGCGAAACTCCGGTCATTGATCACCGCTTCTCTCTCTCTTTCCAACTAACACCGCTCCACCTTCCCGTCGTTTGCCTCTATCAAACCGTCGCACATTCAATCGTCCGTCACCGTTTTTTTCTCTCTCTCCATCAATTAATTGTTTGGGGCAAATATGGAATAAAAAATAACTAAAAATTCAGATTTTGAGTTTTTGCCATATTTGCAAAATATCAAATATGGGTGATACACCTACAAAATAACATATTCAAATTGTCACGCATTGCAATTTTATTATTATTATGTTTTTTTTAAGTTCAACATGGAATCTGAGATTGATTAGGTTTAAATATTTGACATCTTGATTGATGACATATATCTTAACTAGTTGAATTATGTTTAAATTGAGTTTGATAAAACACTTCATATTACATTTTTAAAGTCAAAGTTTCAATTCTTGTCCATGCATTTGTTTAACAACTACAAGAATGTGAGTTTTCATTAGAGAGGCTAAAACATTGAAAGTTGTGATTTTATATTTTTTCTAGTACAATAAATAGGTCCAACAAATTTGAATCTCTTATCTCAAGTGATATAGTATATACTTATTACCAATAATCTATGCTTATTTTGACACTTACAATATTATATTCTAAAGAAAAAGGAAAAGAAAATAAAATCAATAAAATGGCTCCAAAGTGTGTGTATATTATATACCTAAACTTTAGGATTGCATCAATTTAAACTTTAAAGTGATAAATGTATTAATTTAACTCATAAACTTTCCTTAGTGCATCAATTTTCACCCTCCGTTACAGTCTATTTAGATAATCATCGCATGGGACTTATAATTTTATTAATTAAACATATAAACTTTCTATAAATGAATCAATTTAGACCCATAATTAAATTTTTCTTTACTAACCGATTTTATTAATCTAACATCTGAAGAAGAATTGAATACATAGGCGATTTTCAAATGTAATATTGAATAAATGATCTAAATTGAATCACTTATTAGAATTTAGAAGTTTAATTTGAAATAGTTATATGTTCTGCATGATATTTTTTAAATCAAATTTGGAAAAGTGTATTAATTGATATATTTGTAAAAGTTTAAAGTCTAAATTGATAGAGTTATTAATTTAGGGTTAAAAGTTTATATAAGTTTTATGTAAATGGAATTTTTTTAAAATTATATTTTAAAAAAAAAGAATAAATAAATGAGTAATTATATAGAATAGGTGAGGGGGATGCAAGCAATGGATTGGGTTTGGGGAGGTGGAGGATCCCACGTAGGGTATGGAAAAGGTAGCCAATAATAAGGCAGGATTTGGCATTAACTTTAGGGAGATTGGATGGGCCCCACGTTGCATTAGCTTCTGTCCCATGTGCATTGACGAAATTCGTGTTGTCGTTCAATTTTCACATATGTTTCCCCATTGTAATATTTAGAGGATGTTTGGTACTGTTGGGAATGCGACCAAAGTCCCACATTGGTTAGATAAGAGGAGGATCATGGGTATATAAGTGAGAATGACTATCTTCATTGGTATGAGGTTTTTTAGGGTGAAACCAAAAGCAAAGCCATGAGGGTTTATGTCCAAAGTGGACAATATCATACTTGTTAGGAGTTATGTACACTAAAATCTCCAAGCTTGGATCATCAGCTTAGATCATCTCAGAGTGTTTGGATGTTCAGCTTAGCACTGAAATGTATATGACCTTCAATGAAACCAAGATGCCATTTCGTGTCAAAAAGTAGTTAGTTCAGGTGATTACAATGATAGCTAAGCAGAAACAGTGGAAGGACTCTATGGAAAGAGTTGTTCTATTTATAAAATCAAGCCAAGAATCAGACATGGTCATTGGTTCCAAAGCCTCATAATCAAAAACTCATTCAGTCAAAGTGGATTTATAAAATCAAGCCAGGTACAGGAGGTGGTAGCCAAGGGCTACACTCAAAAGGAGGGAGTTGACTTTCATGAGATTTTCTCTCCGGTGGTGAGGCATTCGTCCATTCGATTAATTTTATCTATTGTTGTTCACTTTGATATGTTTGTTGAACATATGGACGTTACCACAACTTTCCTTTATGGTGAATTGGAGGAAGTGATCTACATGGCTCAACCTAAGGGCTATGAGGTGAAAGGAAAGGAAGACATGGTTTGTCGTCTTCACAGATCCATCTATGGACTGAAGCAATCGCCGAGACAATGGTATATCAGGTTTGACACCTTTATTCTAAAGCAGGGGTTTCACAGGAGCTCTTATGATGCCTGCGTGTACTGGAAACTATCTCAGAAAGGTACAAATACTTATCTACTTCGGTATGTAGATGATATGATTCTGGTGTTTAAGGATTATTCTGAAATCTGTGATCCCAAGAAACGATTGAGTAGTGAATTTGAGATGAAAGATTTAGGTGAACTAAAAAGGATCCTAGGCATGGATGTGAAAAGAGATAGGGAGAAAGGTCTGTTAACTATTTCGCAGGAGAGTTATGTGCATAAACTACTTGAGAAGTATAATATGTCTGGTTGTAAGGCAGTTTCAACACCCTTAGCATCTCATTTTAGGCTTTCTTCATTTCAGTGTCCTGTTACTAAACAAGAAAGGTTAGAGATGGCTAATATTCCATATTGTAATGCTGTTGGAAGTATTATGTATTTGATGATTTGTACTAGGCCTGACTTGGGATATGCTATGAATATGATAAGTAGGTTTATGACAAATCCTGGGAAGGAGCATTGGAATGCAGTTAAATGGGTGCTTCGATATTTGAAAGGTAGTGCAAGTATATCATTGTGTTTTAGCAGGTATTGTGATAAATCAGCACTGTTGGAAGGCTTCACAGATGCAGATTATGCTGCAGACCTTGACAAAAGAAGGTCTCTATCAGGTCACTTTTTTCGTTTGCTTGGTAATGTGGTCAGTTGGAAGGTTGCTCTACAGTCAGTTGTTGCCTTGTTACTACTGAGTCAGAGTATATTTCAGTGGGTGAAGCTGTGAAAGAGGCAGGGTGAGTTGTTGTCGCAGGAGTTCATTCCTATTGTCCGTTGTGATAGCCAGGGTGCTATTCATCTTGCAAATAATCCATCTCATCACGAACGATCTAAGCATATCGATATCAAATTTCATTTTATCAGAGAAGTTGTGGCCTAGAAAGATGTTGAACTGGTCAAGGTTCATACAGTTGAAAATTGTCAGATATGTTAACTAAGGTTCTTCCAGCCTATAGGTTCAAATACCTATTAGATGGGCTGAATATTAAATCTAGATGATAGGAAGATTGGAGAATCAGCTTGATACTTAAAGATTCTTGTTATGAGGGAGATTTGTAGAAAATAACAAGGTATTTAAGTGGATTTTATTGGGTTTTTTGGAAATTTAAAGGCCCAATGGCATTCTTGTAAATAATGAGCAGTGTCATTCTTGTAATTATCTCTTTCTTCTCCAAAATTAGGGGATTGTCGTGTAACGCTTTTAGTAGGAGAGAAAAGCAGCCGCAAGCGAAAAACAAAACCGGAAAACAACCGCCTGAGAAGAAAAAACTGAAGCAGTCGCCTGAGGTTTTTTGCTGAAGCCGAAATCGTGCCCCTTGGTTGGCTTGTAGACGAAAGCAGCCGCTTGTAGCTCAGTTCTGTTCGACGAGTTTGTCAGAGAGACAGGTGGTCTCGGTTCTGGCAAGATTGAAGGCAGTAGCTGCGGCGTGAGCGTGGGTGACGGGTTGGAGATCGTATCGATCTGGGTAGTCTGGTAATTCAAGATGGTTCTCAAAGTGGATGTAGACCAAACTGGTCGAACCACTATATATCTTGGTGTTCTTTACTGCTTTCGATTTATTTCTGCTGATTGTTTGCATTCTGTTTGGCCATCTAAGTTAGGTTCAAAAACTCTCACAAGTGGTATCAGAGCCATGCTCCTGAATTAACCATGCACGTTAGAATCCTTGGTGCCGAACAAAGATGGAGCCATGCTCGGTAGAATCCTTAGTGTCGAACAAAGATGGAGCCTTGGAAGTAGTCATGGTGTGATCCGTGGTTGAACTCTATTGGATAGGTGGTATGCTCGGGTGAAAAGGAGTTAGCCTAGATATGAGTTAGACGGATGGATGACTGGAGGCTCGGTGGTTCTTTGTTCGAGGGGAGGATTGTTGGGAATGCCACCAAAGTGGAGCCTTGGAAATAGTCATGGTGTGATCCGTGGTTGAACTCTATGCCTAGATATAAGTTAGACGGATGGATGACTGGAGGCTTGGTGGTCCTTTGTTCGAAGGGAGGATTGTTGAAAATGCAACCAAAGTCCCACTTTGGTTAGATAAGAGGAGGATCATGGGTATATAAGTGAGAATGACTATCTCCATTTGTATGAGGCATTTTGGAGTGAAACCAAACGCAAAGCCATGAGGGTTTATGCCCAAAGTGGACAATATCATACCATTGTGGAGATAGTTTGAGGGTCGTTGTCCCTATCAGGTAACAGGTTTTGAATCAAAAGCTTTTAAATCAAATATTTTAAGAGTGTTTAGAGCTTCAATCTTGAGTGTATTGAGTGGGCTAGTGTTTGGACGTAGATTCAAAAATATGAAAATCAATTTCTTTAAAATTATGAATACTTTTTCGATAAAGATGAAAATTGATTCTTAAGGAGTGATGTGACCATCATATGACCTTATTTGAAATTTTCTTTTAGATATTATATGCACTTTCTTGAGAAATATAAATATCAATTTCTGAGAGGTGATGTAGCTAGTAGGTAATCTTCTTTGGAACTTGAGATTTTCTTTATAAATATGATAGTCAATTTCTAAGCGATGATGTGACGTACATGTCTATTTTTGGTTGCAACTTTGAGTGGTCAACCCTCGCTTTACTAAATACTTTAATTTAGAAAATCGTTTGGATCCTATTAACAATTTTCATTCATTTGAATAATTAAGTTTCTTTGGAGGCTTTCAACTAATTTGCCTTTTATTTGAAAGGGAGGCATATCCCTTATGAACATCTACTTTTCTTTAATAGGAAATGTATCCCCTATATAATTTATATTTTTCTATTTAGACATATCCTCAATGCCTTCAATTTATGTTCTTTTGTTTAATATGGAGACATATCCTCTGCACCTTTTGTTTTTTATTTAATAGAGAATTATATCGTCTATGTATCCCCCAATTCAAGATGCATTTTACTTGTAAAGAAGATGATTGCCCAAGTAAAAAATATAATGAATTTCAAAGAATCTAATTCTCATTTGAAGATAACTATTTATCAAGAAAGAGATTAAAACAAGGACCAAATTGACCTATGATGAAGTCAACCTCGACCTTAGGAGATTTGTTTCAAGCGAGTCAGACTCAACCACGCCAATTCATCCTTGGTATTGGCCTTATCCATCTTGTGTAATATAAGCTTCAAAATTAGATCACTTTGCTTCTTTGGCTCTACAGAAATCTCCTTGAATATGCCCTAAGTCTTTCTGAATAATCCTTAACAGCTTTTTTAGGGAAGGCTTGTATCCTTGGCCTCAGTCTCGGCCTCAACTAGGGTTTGTTTTCGTTTTTTTTCGATCGAGTTTCCTAGATCTTTTTCAGTCATCTGCTTGTATGCTCACCTTTTGAAGTTGGTTGACCTTGGTGTCAGACTATAAGGGTTGACCAACCTTGGCCTCTTGGAGTTTTTCACTTTTCCTCTATCAAGTTCTACAAGTCTATCTTGACTGTCTCCTCATCTCTTAAGGTTCTAGTTGATCATCAACCTCTAGTTATGCTCTTCAGCCTCAGTTCATACTTCTTGTTCTTAGCCTTGTCTCCTTGGCACAATTCGCAATAGCGATTTTAGTCCATCAATTCTGATAAATTTATCGTGTGTAGCTTCATATTGCTTTTGTTGTCTGACATTCTCATGTTGCCTTTTATGGTTGTTCCCACCTGAGATCATTTTCTTCTTTGGTTTTTGGACATGAGACTCTGTTCCTTTCACATCCTCAACTAAGGGAGATTTTCATTTGGCAAGATCAAGTACTAAAAGTTCTTTCTGAATCGTTTTCTAGAGGTTTTCTTGTTAAAAATCCCTAATAAGTAAGTTAAATCCTGACTCATTCCTTTCACATATTTCTCTAGTGCTTTCAACTTTTTCTTATGTCATCCCTCTTATGGATGGGACCAAGGTGGTGTATAGTCTTATTTTCCTCGCAGGTGACAATCTTGGTCAAAGTCATCTCCATTTTGATTCCTGTTCTTGTCTCTTTCACTCATATTTTGTAAAGTAGGCATATTATTAGTAGAATACTTTTGTCCTCATAAATGGTGTTAATTGGTGATGCCAAAATTTGGGTCTTATCTTCCCCGCAGGTGACAATCTTGGTCAGAGTCATCTCCATTTTGATTCCTGTTCTTGTCTCTTTCACTCATATTTTGTAAGGTATGCATATTATTAGTAGAATACTTTTGTCCTCATAAATGGTGCTAATTGTTGATGCCAAAATTTGGGCATGAGAAACATACTTGACCTTCATGTGACACCAGTAGTGAATTTGTTTGAACGAGGAAAGAATATAGCATACAAAAAAGCAAACTTGCACATCAATGTGGTGCTTGCTACACACATTCTGATGCTTAAGTCAAAGAGTGAAAGAATGTGAAAACTAGGTAGTTTGAGTGTACGATTCAAATTATCTCATATGAAGCTATAATTATGTACTTATAATTAAAGACAATTAACTTGGTGTTCATCTTCATCCTCTTAGGATTTAGATTTGATTTTTTTCCTAATCTTGAACAGTTTAGGATTAAATCTTAATTATTCCAATGACTAAATGACCTTGAACTTATTTGAGCCAAGTTCATCTTATCGAGGAAAACATTGTTGAAAATGCAACCAAAGTCCGATCTTAACTAAATAATGAGAAGATCATATTATTGGTTCAAGATTTGATGAGTTTATGTAGAGTCTTTCGTCTTTGAAAAACATATGTTTTAAAAAGCAAAGCATCAAATATTGAAAAAAAAAAAAGAAAAAAAACCTTAAATTCAAGAACCAAAATTAACATCCAAAATATTATAGGCTAAAAAAAAATTAAACCTAAGATTCAAACCTTCAATTTTAAAGAATACCATTTTGTTTCTTTTTTAGAGTAGCACGTACACAAGTATAATTGAAAGACACATGAATGCCTTCTGCATGAAATTCCATGATGTAATTAATTATATTAGTTTAAGCTATTTAATTACTTAGTAATCAAGTATTTTGTTCCCTTCAATAAAAAAAGATATTATAATTTCCTATAATAATAATAATAATTTGAGAATAAATTTTTTTAAAAAAAAATGGTTAATGATGACGTTAAAGTGAAATATAACGCCAGATCATAGGAAGCCGGTTGTGCACTGTCCACCATACTATTGTGTTAATTCAATTTAAAGATAAACTAAGAATAGGTCAACTTCATCCCTAGCTGTCCCCACTCTCTCTTCCCTTTTCTTTTCTTTTCTTTTTTTATTTACTCACCTTCCTTTATATTTATATTTTCAACGTCAGTTTCTATTTCTATACCCATTTTTAAATATAATTTAAATCAATTATATAGGTTATCGAAAATATCAATAACCATATAACTTATAAATATCTGTTTTGGAGTTCAGATTCCAGAGATTTATATATATATTTGTACAAAGGAACCAATCAAACGGGTTTAGTTATTATAAATCATACATAAATTTAAACAAATTGGGTTTGATTAAGGATTTAGAGGTTGTTGGTTTAAAGTTTAGACTTAAAAGCAAGGAATAGCGTTGTAGAAGGTTGACCTAGAAAATGAAAATGAAAGGATAAGATAAGATTTATGGGGAAATGTGTGTATGGGTTCTTCACATGATCAAAGCTGTCATTTAAATTGGTTGAAACAAATGGAAATATATATATATGTGTGTGTGTGTTTCCCCCAAATTACCTTTATTATTATTATTATTTCCTCATCTACGTTATTTCTATGTGGCAAACTCATCCATTTCAATTCCCCTTTTTTCATCCTTACCTTTTTTTTTTTTTTTTTTTTTTTTCACAATTCTCATGTGTTCATATATTTTCTTTTCTTTTTTTTTTTTTTATAAATAAAATAATAATAATAACATGTAGTTTTCTATATTGGAAATGTGAATTTGAAGTGTGTTATGTTCACATTAAGACTTAAAATAGATAATTTCAAATAAGTTTAATGTTGTGGGATCCATTGATATTTAAAGCCCGACTTGGAAGGGGTGTCCTTGTCGTTGGAAAAGCCTTTGCTTCTCAATTTCCTCTTTTCACTAATATAGTATATAGGGAAGAGGTGTCATTGTATACTCTTCCTTCCTCATAATTGACTACTTCATCAACTTTGATTTAGTCTAACTTTTATTTTCTCTTTAGTTATCCTTTCATTTTTTCTTAAAGGGGTTAAATTACAAGTTCAATCTTTATATTTTTTAGATTCTTTTTAGATAAACATAATAAACAAACACAATCACCATAAACAACCACACTTAAAGCCCCTAATCAAGGAAGGGAAGAATACTATCTAGAAAAACATCTTTCTTGATCAAACAACATCCTTGAGAGGAGACCAAAGTTGCGATGTTATGAACGTATTTGTTTTCCTTTCGAGGGATATCACAAAAATTAACAATATTAATAGTGTTCCCAACAAAAAGCTCGATGAGGATCCCAATCTCAACAAAAGAAAAGTTCTCCCCGTTAAAAAACTTGATAACATCTTAAATATCATATTCCATTTTAATAGGAGGATTGTTACTAGACCACTCCTGTTCAATCGCACATAAGCTCTCCAACAATGCTTTCACTCTAGTAAACTAATACTTCCACACCTCCAGATGAACTTAACCTTCCAAAATTGCCTGACTCTCATGATCTCGAACCAGCCATCTAAGCCTGCCTCTACCACTCACTGACGACCAAGGCATAGCTGTGGTTCAATCTCCAAATACTAGCAGCTAGTGGCGACCACTTGGAAGGGTGGTTGAGCATAGGAGGGGTGCTTTTAAGGTCACGACCTGAACCTTTAGGGTACTTAAATTGGGAGTTAGTCCTAATCTTGAGCGAAACAAGATTAAACACTCATTTACTTAAGCAAACCTCATTTCTTAGGTTCCATAGACTCCAAATAATGTTCAGCGCGTGTCCAACACCTCCCTTGAACATAAGGATCATAGGCAATCCCAATATTAAAGGAGAGACTACCTGCCCCCACCAACATCAAACGAGCCAACATAAGAAGGGAGGAAATAATCCCAAATTTTCCTTGAGAACTTACACTCCCACATTTTAAGTTAGAAGGGGCATCAAGTTATCAACTCATATAAGATTAAATTACTTCTCCAAACTTTAAAGAAAGTATCTGCTAGATTAATGAAATTTCAACTTTTTATCTAAAAAGTCTGAAATATTCAAAAATTTAAATTCATGTAATTACTAGAATACAAAAATAATTTAAAGTTCAATCAAATGTATTTTATTTAATGAACAATTACATTTTAAGAATTTTGAATATGTTTGCAACTTATTAGTTACAAAATTGAAACATTACAAATCTATTTAAGAGACCTAGTACATTCAAATTTGAAAGTTAATGAATTGAATTTTTAATTTATCCTTCATAAAAATTTGTTTTTTTAAAATTCGATATATAATATTTAAAACTTAGATTGAAGATGGGGAATATTATATTGTATTATTATAGAGACATATAGAAATCAAAATATCATACACAATCTTTTATTACTATATTAAAATAGGAATAGATATGCCTAAATCCCTTTAATTGGATTAATTGCTATATATTTGTATGTGTAAGGCCCAAGTTAAAGAGGTAGATTGGTCCATTAATTGATCTTTAGCCTTTCGGTGGTTGGTCAGATTTTCTTCAGAACATTTCTGATACTCTCTTGAGAATAAGAAAGATAGCATAAACTAAAAATCTCATGCTATAAATTTGAAAGTACATGTAATGGAATCACATTGTTCTAATATTCCCAAACATCAATCCAATACAATCTAATTTATTTTTCTTTACACGCCTCTTCATTACATTTAATAAACCTTCATTAAAGTGAATCTATTTTAAATTTGAATTCTTAGTTCTATCTAACTTACAAACATGCAATCGATTAGAAGTTTCAACTCCTCTCCCACATGTTGTTTAACTAAAAATGTTCAATAACGAAATTAATTTAAGGGTTATTTTCAAATATAAGAAAATGAGTCAACTTATTTACAAATATAGAAAAATATCATTGCCTCAGTGTCTATCATTGATAGCCAATAATATTTTGCTATAATGAAAAATATTTTCAATAATTTTATGATTTAAAACAATTATCTTGACTTAATTGACTCATTTACTTTTAAATTATTCATGATTAAAAAGTAATATTTGTAGAATATTAAAGTTGTGAGGTTGCACTAGAAGCAAAAGATGAAGATGAAGAAGATGTTAGGTAGGTAAATGATACAAATTCTGATTAATTACTTCTAGTTAAGTATATATTTCAAGTCAACAAGGAAAGTTTGATGTTTGACTTGTCTTGTTCAATTATAGTCACAAAGACAAACTCGACCGAAGTCAATGAATAAAATTTCTAGTCTTTTCATTTTTTTTGTAAGCAATATTCGAGTAATTTATTGCATAATTAATGTACATTAAAATTTTCAATTTTTCCTTGTATTGAAAAAATGGGCGAGTCTTTACCTCAAAAGTTTATTAAAATTTGCATTATATTAAAATATCATTTTGATCTATATACTTTAAAGTTTGTTCAATTTTATATATACTTTTAGATGTCTAATTTTAGTTCCTATACTTTGGACAAATTCGATTATTAAAATTTAACTTTTATCAAAATTGATTAAATAATAATAATAAATTTCAAGGAAATAACATAGGTCAATATGTTACCAAAATATATAATAAAAATTATAATAGATAATAAAGGTTTTCGGGAAAAAATCAACAATAACGTAACACCTCGAGTTTAGGAGGGGCACATGAATAAACTGAAATCATATTTGAATGAGAAGGATTATGAGGACATGAAAGTATGGTTAATATACGCTTAAAAGAATTGGAAGTTACTACCTATACCAATAAGGTGCACATTCCTTTTCAGTTCCTCAATCATGTGAACTTCTTGAAAGAATCCGCGTTGGATCTGATGTGGTTTGGGGACGAACCAAGTGGAAGCTAGTGCAAGCAAGGATGACGTTGATAGGTCGCAGGGGATGTTAGGACCATCGAGGGTCGAATCTGGATTCCGATCATGAGCCTTGGGCATTACACGTATTTTAACCAATAAAATACTATTAATTTATTTAAACTGAATTTGTTAATCAGCGAGTCTATTCTTAGTAAGTGGATGATTGAGTTTCATGTGTCAAGTAGCATTTGAGTGATACAATTATGTTTTTAGATAAGTTAATAAAACAGTACTTTGTACATTTTAAGTGTGGAATAACCTAATTGAGAATCTTTAGCACATGAAGAGTAATTGAAAACTTCAAAAGATCAAAGACTAAATGGAGAATTGACTAAAAAGAATAAGTATGGTCCGTATAGTTAGGCACTAGTATAATATGATGTTTGCCATGTTCTATTGTAGTCATAGACTTACAAGACAACTCCTACTCCTAACTTGCATATTATTGCAACTCTACCAAAGTCAATGAAGAAGATTACTAATATTTTGGATTTTATAATCTCAATACTTAAGTAAATTATGGAATAATTAACATAACTGAACATGATGACCAAGTTTCATGCTTCAATGATTGAGCCAAAATATTCCTCTAGTGCTTACCAAACATGAAAAATGATTTTGAGTAGTCATGAAAAAGGAAAGAAACTTGCAAAAACAAACAGCCCAAACTCTCGGCCCAGTTTGTTGAAACCATTAGAGCCCGTGGGCCTTTATTCTCGTAATTCACAAATTCTTTCTTTATCTATCCTTTGCTTCAGGTGCATGTTTTGACCTTATTTATTGGTTCACTAATCAATAGAGAAGGCACCAACTTCAAGCTTACTGCACCATTTGAATTGCCAGTTGTGGTGGGGTTCAATCTAACTTAACATTTTTAAGTTACATTATCTTATCTTTCCCTACGATATTTGTACGGATGACTCGTTCTCAACCCCTTAAATGATTAATGACATGTCCATAGAAAATAAATAAAATCTAACTTTCTGTTTACGTCAAAACACACTACCGCGCTTTCTATCACATTAGGAATGATCATGCCTATTGTAGCCTTAACATATCTATTATGATCTTCATTTTTATCCAATCTACTGCAAATATTCACGACGAAAGCACAACAAAGAGTAAGAAAAATGAAGATCGTGATATATATGATAATCTCTAGCACGATATTGTATAAAACTCGGTAGTACACTTTGATGTAAGTAGAAAATTAGATTTCATTTATTTTTTAGGAGCGAATCATTAATCATTTAAAAGACTGAAAATTGGTATTCCGTTAAAAATTTGATTGATAAAAAAAAAATCCCTAACGACTGGTTTAAAATTATGGGCCCCTAATAACCCAAACTTTAGCACCAAAAATATAAAATATTTATTTGAGGGTTCCACACCCATTCATTCACATTTCACAAGCTGTCAATGCATTGCAAGAAGCTTCGTATGTAAATGATATGGTCCAGTTGTCAGACCCTAGACTGCTTGCTTCCCATTTGTCTCTATTACTCATCCCTAAAAGCTTATCATATCATGTAGATTTATGAATGAGATTGCGAGATCTGAATTGGGACTGTCAATTGGAAAGAAAGAGATTATGTTATGATTTGACAACAAGGAATCTATCAAATTAGTAATTAGTAATTAGCAATATACATACATTCATTGCTTGCTTGAATAGCCTAAACTTTGTTCAAGGTAAACAACATTCATTGGCTGTTACATTAATATTTTTATTGATATTTGAAGAAACTGGACAGGCCTGCCACAACAAACGGGATATAGAAAAGGAAAATACAAAAGAAAAATACAGCAGACTCACTGCATCATCTTCATCCATCACTGTCTTCTCAGTGTCGATGTCCGAAAATGGCAGATGGGCAGAAGCTTTGATTAGAACTGCTCATATTCCTCTCTGTTGTATTCATTGTCTTCTCTTCCCCCATGTGCCTCTCTTCCATTCTCAACTACACTGAGTTAATGTATTTGCTCTCTCTCTCTCTCTCTCTCTCTCAAGGCTATAATACAAAAGTTTAGGTGGGTGGTTGGAGATGATTAGATTAGAGCTCTCTAAATACACACTTTATTAAGATGTTTTTTGAAAGGTAAGTTTTTGAATGAACTGGGAAAGATGGAGCGTATTTGTGAATCAAATCAGGTATGGATTTAATAAACAAAATTATGTAAGAAGAAGAAGGAGAAGAAAAGGATATTACAAACAGGGATGATATTACATTCAAGAATGCCAGATTCCATTTAACAGACTACGGAATTTATTTGTGGACAATTTCCTAACGAGCTTCTTAGCATCATAAACTTCAGCTTCTGCAAGTTTTTCAATGTTTTTCATATACCCAGAATTCACAATCTTCCTTCTTCCACTACTGCTTCCTGTTAATGAGTTCAATATCGAAAGGAGGAATCTTTTGTTACCTGAATTTCCCTCCTCTGTGTCGAGCATTTGCAGAAGCTTCTCTACATTTCGATTGTCCTGAGCAAATCTCTTTCTGTTTTTAGGGATCATGACCATTCCTGAGAGTGCCTCGGCTGCCATTTCTCGAACTTCAAAGGACTTTGCACCAAGAAACCTGACGAATTCTGGCATGAAACCACCATCCCCCATTGCTTTCTTGGCTTCCTCTGATGCCCCACATAGCCTAACTGCAACTTTCAGAGCTACTTCTTGAAGAGAAACTTCCCCATCTCGTAAGAAATAAAGAAGATTATCCATGAACCCGTAGTTAATCAAAGTATTTACATAACTAATAGATGAGAAACAGAGGTTTTCAATTGCTCGCATCGTGACCTCTAAGGTCTTGGATGAGGACGAAGATTTGGGATCCATAACACGAACTAATGCCCGGATCCCACCATCTTTAACCAGCAATTTGATAACTGATTCATCCCCGTAAGCTATATTTTGGAGAAAGACAATGGAATTTATCTGCACAGCTTCATCTCTAGATCGAGCGAGCCTAATAAAAGTTGAAATTGCACCTTCTTCAATCATAAATCTCTTAATTTCTTCAACAGCAACGAGATTGCTAAGCACCCCACAGGCAGGGCCGATCAATTCTGCTTTTGAATCAGCATTGGAACAGATTTTTAATAGAGCTGTTACGCCGCCATGAGCAGATACAGACCAAGCATTTTCAGAATTCTCCGTGAATTTCAACAAACACCTTGCGGCTATGTTCTTCCCCACCTCGCTCCCACATTCCATAACGCGAATCAATGGCGCAATTACCCCATTCCCAACTAGAACTGCTTTATAAGAATCAAACCCAGAAATTATATGAAGCACTTTCAGAGCCGCTTCTTGGAGTTCCGTCTCGGGGGAACCAAGAAAATTAACAAGGAGATTCACAATCTCACCGATTTCTATTATTACTTTCACATATTTTTCGTCTTCAGTTACAGCAGCGAGCAGATTAACGAGAGCTTGTCTCTTCAGATCTGAACAACCAATCTTCATTCTGGTTACAATATCCCTCACATAAAACCTCATATCATCCTTACAAGCCCCAAGCCCAGGCCTAGAAACGACGATAGCGAACCCCTGCGACAAAATGCCTGCTGTATATATATCCGAAAGCTTCTTCGCATGGCGGTCAAATTTCGCACAGATTACATCCAAATCACTCTGCATCAAAAGCTTCCCACTGAAAGAGAGGTCAACACAGCGGCGAGCGAGATCGTTGCATTCAGTAGCCGTCCCAATCACCTTGGGAATTAGGTCTGAGATGGCGGGATTTTCGTCGGAATCACAGTTATCAGCCGCGATTAAGCCGGAATTCAATTCTTCAAGCTTGTCGCGGATTAGCTTCCATTTGGAAGCAAAGACTTTAACGGAATGGGAAAGAGATATCAAGGAAGAAATGAGTAAAATTACTTGGCGGAGTGTGGGACTGTTGAGTGGGAAATCCGGCGACTGCGTCGGGTCCGTTTCTGCAGATCTCGGACCCTGTTCTTCTCTCATTTTAGTTGTCAGTGGAAATGAAGGAAAGTCATTTTCCGGCGAGTTGGCGGTGCAGACTCCGGCGGAAAATCACTGCTCTGCAACGCAAAACGGAAAGTCCGTGATATTGGAGCGAGTTATCAAGATTGAAGGCCTGTGGTTAGGGTTACCGGTTTTCCTCTCCCTTCTTTTTTAATTCAAGGATTTTTAAAAATCCAATATGAGGAGGACCAAGTGAGGTCAATTTTGGATAATTCATCATTCATTTATTAATTATAAGCCTAAATAAATATATGTTTTCATCCTATTATGTCGCTATTTTCAAAAATTTTCAATTTTGTCTCCACAATAGCCCAATGCTATTAATTACTATTCAACTCATTCAAATCAACTGTTTTAGATTTTTTTTTAACATTTTTAGTTATATATCAATTTATATCTTTAAAATGGTAAAGTTGTATCGATTACGATCTTTCACTAATAATTGTAGCAATTTAAATTTTCCAACTTTCGTAAATTTATATTCTCAATAACCATTATGTGAGACTTATAATTTCTAATCGTCACAATTTTCAATGAAAATTGTTTATACATATCAACTCATAACAATTTAGAAATTTAAATGAATCAATTATAAGTTTCACAATATATTTTTGAACGAAATTTAAATGAGGGTGCAATTTGATCCCCTTACGAAGATCCAAGTTTAAATTGACACAATTACTAGTTTAGTGTTTTAATTTATAACAATACTAATGACACTCATCTATCTGCATCCCTTGAACAACAGAGAGATAATTATTTGTTGAAAAAGAAAGGTTGTCACGTGTCAATTTATGATTGGTAGCTGGTAGGCTGTCCATGCATCTATTTTTATTTTTTATTTTTTAATTTATTCAACTTTAGATATGTATGATTTTTTTTTGTTAGAAGGTCTCGAAATACCTATCAATATATTATAAAATAGGAGAATGAATTATTAATTTTTTAAAATGACATTCTCTACTATAAATTTTTTAATTTCTATTGATTTTCTAACTATTATGTCATATAATATAACTTTGTCATCAAGATCAACCAACTTTACATTTCAACTCTAATGAGAGAGTAGATGAAGCAATGTCAGAAAGTATGAAACTATTTTCTTTTCTTTTCTTT
This sequence comes from Benincasa hispida, assembly GCF_027475165.1. Taxonomy (NCBI): domain Eukaryota; kingdom Viridiplantae; phylum Streptophyta; class Magnoliopsida; order Cucurbitales; family Cucurbitaceae; genus Benincasa; species Benincasa hispida. The sequence continues at coordinate 57,661,561 of NC_143485.1, forward strand.
TCTTTTTTTTTTGGTAAAAAATAAATACTGGTTTTTTATTTATAAAAGTAAACATTATGCACTAAAATATATATTTAACTTGATTATGAAAAATGAGAACTTTAAGGACTTTTTTTATATATATAAAATAATAATAATCAAGCATCTAAAGTTAGATTTGATTTCCCAATTTATATTGATTGAATTAAAGCAAATCTGTTGACAAGTTTAAGATTCACTTAGAATTATTTCAAACAAAATTCAGTTGTTTCTTTTAATATAATTATTTTCCAATGTGGGATGTTGTGAATGGTTTGTTAAAACAACTTTGGAAATCCTTTTTTCTAATAAAGTTCCATATCTTACTTTGTAAAAAAATTAATATTAATACAAATATATTTACATAACTATTTTGAAAAATTATGTTCTCTTAATTTGTTCTAATAAGTAGTAACTAGTAGGAATTTTATAGGTAATTTAACTTGTTTATTACTCGAAAATCAAAATCTTAGAACAACAATTTTTACTTTTTACAAAACTCTAAAAAGGGTAGATAGTAAATAAGCATACAACCCACTTGTCATTGGATGTTTCCATCTTTTCCTAAACACAAATTGGATGTCCATCAATTAGTTATTGTCCCTTTTTAATCCAAAGTTATACTATATATATATATATATATATATAGAATTATTTACCTCTAAGATTTAGTAATACAAATTTTTATATCCATTATAAAATTATTTAATACGGTATATTTCTTATATTGTTCCCTCTCCATTAGGATGGCCAAAATAGTCTATATAAATGTAAATGCCAAGAATTTTAAATAATAAAAAAAAAATTATTTCTAACAATTTAGTCTTTGAATTTTCAATTTTATAATAATTTAGTCCCTAAATTTTAGGGTAATAATATAGTCTTTGTACTTTAAAATTTGTAAAAATTTAATTTATATTATAGAAATTAGGGTTAAGATTTATAGAGATTTCTTAAATAAATAAATTGATAAACTAATAACAACTCAATATCTTTATAAAATACAAAATCTACCTCATAAAATAATAAAATTGATATCTAATTTTGATAATTTTTTTTTATTAGAAATTAGATTTTTATAAATTTAAAAATATAAAGATTAAATTCTTAAATATTAAAATTTAAAGATTAAGTTGTTATAAAATTGAAAGAATAGAAATTAAATAGTTGCAAATCAAAAGTTAAATAACTAAAAGGTTTTTTCACCCAAGGAAAAAATAAACAATTGTAGAGATCATCAAATCAATTATATGTCAAATTCCTTGATAAATGAGAAGACGGTTTACAGCTAGGTGTCAACTCATAATTCAGTGCTTTCTTTTCCTTGAAATTTTGATAATGTGTGGTTTAAGAATATCATTAGTTTAAATTCATGTTTGTGAAATAACCTATATTTCGATAAAGGTAATTGATTTACATTAATGAAAAATATACCAACCAATCCTAGAAGGTCATCCAACATTGGATTGCTCCAAACTAAGGACGCGTTCTTATGATTGAGTCACCGAAAAGAAAAGTGCATCTTATTGGTATAGGTAGCAACTTTGAATTCTTTTAAGTTTTTCTTAACCATACTTTCATGTTCTCGAGATCCCTCTCATTTGGATGTGATACCGGTTCATTCATGTACCTCTCCTGAATTCGGGTCATTACACTTGGATTAATTAGAACATTAGATTAAATTTACTAAATCTAACCTAATGCATTTCTATTCCCTAGGTTCCGTTATCTTTTGCCTAGAAAAGCTATCAATCAAAACCATAACTATAACTAAAACCTATTGCTACTCAAATTAAGCATGCTATTTGATACGATGATGGACACCTACAACATGCATAGTGTGGGGGAAACAAACATACAAGTATTAATAATTTAGTTGTCAATTAAATTTATAAGCATGCCTTTCCTAGAAATTAAATCAAGGAATAGAGAACAACATAAATAGAGAACTCAAAAACATTACAAGTAAAATCTCATTAAACCATAGAAGGTGCCCAACAAACCTCAAAACAACGTTTGGGCCTTTAATCGTTCATCAATACATGAATCTCAACGCCAAAATAGAAATTACAGAGTAAAATATGAAAAAATCTCATAGGTTTTGTCCAATAATGGCCAAAATTGAGCCTAACGGTGTTAAAAGTTGACCAATCTCTCTTCTGATTTGACCTAAAATCGAAGCAAAGTATTTATAGACAGGTGCAGCGTAACGACGCTCAAACACAGCGTAAGCTTTTTCTTATCGTAGCATGATGTCTCAGTGTTGCAACACTGAGCATTACGCTCTCGCCAGCGCACGCGTCTCCTTGTTCGTCAATATTCGTAGCGTAATTACGTTGAGATTAGTGTTGTTACGCTACCTCGATATGTTAACTATTGCCTTATAGCGTAATGATGCAGCGTAAGACTAAGGTAATTACATTGCGTCGATCATATTCCTTCTATCTACGGGCATAACTTTATGCTTGGTGGAGAGTAATTACGCTAGCTTTAGGAGCATTTTGGTAATTTATCTCGTTTGAAGCCCAAATGCTCAAATTAACTCCAAATTTGCTTCAAATTAACTTCGAAATACTCCAAATGGTCAATTCTACTTCTTGAGTGCTCAATACCTACAAAATAGCATAATAAATACATAAAATCTTAGATCAATCCTGAATTAAACAGTGCTAGATAGCACATCTTCGGTGCTATAAAACACCCCCAATTTATTTCTTGATCGTCCTCAAGCAAGGTAGAAATAAACACACAGCCATACAAATGATATGCTCACTCAAATTGCATGGTTCGCTACTCAAGCCTCAACAGTCTTATAAGATTTAATTTACCTCAATACCGAAAACAAATTATAATCAATAAATGAAGCACGATTTAAAAAAAGTCTGGATTTATTCATGGAAGGGTGAATTCAAAACCCTTCTAGCTAAGTTCTAATAAGCCATGAATGGTTTTAAATGACCCTCAATCTGTTTTTCCTTTACATTGGCTCATGCATCAAGACGATCAAGACGATAATATTTCCACTAAGGTGCCTAGAATTTAACTATAGAGCCTTAAATTTGCATTTATTTTACCTAAGGGCATTGGTTTTCACACAAGACTGTAGGGAACTATATTCACTCTTTTTTCGCGAGTGTTTTAACTAATCACAGCAAGGTAACTCTTTCTACCCTAGTCATGCATAACATTACAAGTTCTTTTCTTCTTTTTTTCTTTGATATTTTCTTTTCAATGAAAACATATATCAATTGATTTTTTTTAGCAGGCATATAACTCATTTTTCTCCCCCAGTATTACATTACAACCTATCATGCAAGATACTCTCTAATCAATGGGATTTATCAAAGTAACAACTAAAATACAGACTAAGTAATACGTTTCTAAGCATGCAAGACCTAATTTAGGCAGATAAAGAATTTAAGCGTGCATGCAAAGTAAGAAAGTTTTTTAAAAAGGGCTAAAAATCACGATTATTCAGATCAAACATCATGTCATATAAATGAAAATCTCAAGGAAGTGCGTCATAGACTAGTCATCACAAAAAATCACTTAACATGAGCTAACATGCATATAAAGCATACAAATAAAATAGCCCGGGCTTAGATGTTCAAGGGCTCCAACTGGAACACAGACATACTCTACCCCCAACTTAAATATAACATTGTTCCCAGTGTGATAAAGAATAGAAAACGAGAGAAAAAATGAAAAAGAAAACAGAAAATTTTCCCGAAATTTGACACACTGGACGATAATAAGAGAGCTCGTAGATTCATATGATATTCCATCTCTTCTAGGCAAATAAGGGGCATACAAAAGAAAAGCAAAAAGCTAAGCTAAAAAGCAATAAAGGAAAAAAAAAAAAAAGCAATAAAAAAAATTGTCGCCTGACTGCCTCCGGGAAGCGCAAATTTTTAACATTGGTTAGTCGATGTTCTTTTCTTGTCATGGTACATAAAAGTTCTCATATTTCTCAGGCCTTTCTTTCTTGAAGCCACAAATCTGCTTAAGAGAAGCGAGCTTTTGAAGCGTTCAAGGGCTCTAGAGTCGAAAATATTTTGATGTTGAGCATTATGCTCTCGCCAGCATGTGCGTCTCTTTGTCTGTCAATACCATAGTATAATTACAATGGGATTTGCATTGTTACACTACCCTGATATGTTAGCTATTACCTTATTGCGTAATGATGTAGCGTAAGGCTAGGGTAATTAGGCTACGTTGATCATCTTCCTTCTTCCTACGAGCGTAGCTCTACACTTAGTGGAGAGTAAATATGTTGGCTCTAGGGGCATTTTGGTAATTTATCTACTTTGAAACTCGGATACTCAAATTAACTCCAAATTTGCTTCAAATTAACCCCGAATGACTCCAAATGGTCAATTCTATCTCTTGAATACTCAATACCTACAAAATAGCATAATAAACACATAAAATCCTAGAATAATCTTGAACTAAGTAGAGCTAGATAGTACATTTTCGATGTTATCACTCATCAATAATATCTTATTTACTATCATACTCCAATCGTGTCTTTCTTTCCTTTTTACGTTGTTATAATCAATTGATATATTTTAATTTTAAATTATTATCTTGCTATGCAATAAAAAAGGAAAAAATATTTAAATGCATCTCGCCGAAGTTTGAAAAAAAGACTAATGCCCTATTTAATAACTCTTTTGGTTCTTTTCCCCTAATTTTTGAAAATAAGGCTGGCTTCTAAACATTCTTTTTTAAGTTTTTCACTTATATAAAAACATACTTGAATTCCAAATAAAATTTGAATAATATCGACTTGGGTTTTTAAAATATATTAAAAGAATAGTTAATAAAGAAATGAAACTAATAGTGATGGTAAACTTAATTAAAACAGAAAAATAGAAAGGAGAATGATTATAATATAGGCACATTTATATTCTATTTTCTTAATTATTATTTTTTTCCAGCTTCAATATTCCTCATCAAGTTTTTCAATCCACATATATTTATGAAAAAGTTGCAAAGATTACAATCAAGCACAAAATATTCATAGATATGGTATAATAAAAAAATTTAGGTATAACAAGATTTAGATAATCTATCACCATAACATCGATAGAGTCCATCAGCAATAGACCACATCATTGGTAGAAATCTATCAATAATAGACAGGCTATGCTATATTTATAATTTTTTAAAACATTGTTATACACTTAGTTACTATCACAAAAATGATAGGATATCCGTCGCAATTACCTAATATTTATTTTTCTTTTAACAAAAAAAAAAACATGAGTTCTATCATTTTCTCTTTTCTTTTTCTTTCCCTTCGTCAATTTTAAGAAACTTCAAATCTCATTATTTTTGTACAAATACAAACAAGTAGAATATCAAGATCTTTTCCCACCTTCATAATAGGAGAAAGTATTATTAATGTGAATAGAGGACTTTTTACATTACAGAAAAAGAAAATTATCAACCATCGAGCATTAGCTAAACTTTATTGCCAATTATTACAATTAAGTAGTTTAATCAGATGCCTTCTAATTATTTTTCATTTTTCTATTTTTATTTCCACATATAATAAAAAGGACCCCCTAAATATACAGCTATAAGAAATTAAGTTTAATAATTGACCGTTATACTGATTTGGTATATTGATAAAAACCATATCATATTGTACTAAAGAGAATATCATCATCACTAAAATAAATCAAGAATTATACATTATAATATAATTATTTTATAGTGATGAAGATGTTAAATTATGTCAAGAGTTTTGGACCAAAGTAATAGACAGTTAAAGAAATACATCGATATTAAAAATATATAAAATCTATACATGTAATAGTTATATATATTTATTCATATTAAGGGTGTTATTGGGTTGAGTTAGGTTTGGTTAAATGACTTTTTAAATCAAACACAATTATTCGGGTTGTAAATTTCTTCAACCAAAATAATTTTTATAAAAAAATGAACCTGATCCAACCCATCCCTGAAATATTGGGATCGGGTTGGTCCGGATTACTCAAATCATTTATTTAAAATTTTATTCTAAAAAGAAGTAAAATGTAAATACGTAAAAATTAAATTTAATTATTTTCATATATTGAATTAAGATTAACAACTTGATTTCAATTTATATAATGAAAATTTTCTTTTCAAAAAGTGCTAAGAAACTATTTTTAAGAGTTGTTTGAGAATAATTCTCGAAAAAAAACAATGAAATTAAATAATACTAAAATCAATATATGTATAAATATTTATATTATAAATAAAAAAATATTTTTTAAAATTAATGATTATTCGAGTTGATTTAGGTTATATTAGGTGAACCATCCAAGCTATAAAATTTTCAATTAATTAAACTCAACCCAAACTGCATGAGTTGGATTGGGTTGGGTTGATCAATTTTTTCGGGTATCGAATTTTTGAACACTCCTAACTCATATATCATTAGTACTCATAAAAAAAAAAAAAAAATCATGTAACATTCTTACCGTATGGTATTTATTTTTCCATACCTAGAATTTTTTAGTGAAAAATGTGTATTTTCTTTTTTAATTGTTTATTGCTTGCTATGTAATTCTTTAACTTTTCTTTTCCTATTATTTTAGTTTAATACCAATCATCTCTTTAATCAATTCAATGTATTGTTGCACATGAAAATTAGTTGGAATACTTCACATTAGATCATAGCAATTTATAATTTTATTCGGTATTGTCTCCTAATTTGATTCTCAAATTAATTAAGTGCAATTTGACATGAAAAAAAAAGTATATTTAAAGAAAGCTAAAATAAACAAAAGGGTCTCTTTTTCTTTTTCTTATTTAATAATTCTCATTTTGACTTGAAATTTATAAATCTTTGTTTTTTCTTAAAGGAAAAAAAAAAACGACTTTTTAACTGATAATCTTATTAATCTGCTAAAGACAAATGAGCCTCGTCAACCAAGCAGGCTATCTCAATTTAAAAAACATTATGTTTAGTTGAAAATATATATCTTTAAAAAAATCAATTAAATATATTTGATGTGGCACTTACTTGAATTATGCACTAATCAGCTGCCTCTCTAATATAATTAATTTAATTATCTGTCTCTACTCCATAATTTGCCTGCTTATAATGCTCTACGGCATTTTCTCCTCAAAAGGCCCAAAAAAATAAAAATAAAAAAATAAAAAAAAATAAAGAGAGAAAAAAGAAAACTAAACTTTTTAGAATCTAATAAATAATGATAAAGTCTATTCCATTATATACAAGTTTTAAATAGAAACACCAATAGAACAATTTTTAAAGCATGGTGTATTTGTGTCCAAACTTTTTGAGACTTTAACCACAAACTTTTATCCCATTTCCACATTTATTTACGCCATCCAATTAATTTCTCAAATAATTAAGGCCATTTGATGACAGTTGGTTTAACTTTATGTTTTTTAAATTAATTTTCACCTTCTTAATGAAATATTTGAATTTGTTTTAGATTTTTAATAATGACAATAAACTCGTTGGATATCTCTATTAAATAGTATGATATTATCCACTTTAGGCATAAATTCTCACGATTTTATTTTTGGTTTCTTCCAAAGGTTTTATACCAATAAAGATAATTTTTCTCATTTATATTTCATGGATCTCTCCCTTCCCCATCCAATGTGAAGCTTTTTTTGGACATTCATAACAATCCTCTTCTTGAACAAAGTATCAAACTTGAGCATCCCTTAGAATAAATTTGTTCATTCTCAATAATGATAGCTCGATCTTCATCTCAAGGAAACATTCAAATAGAGCATGGACACGGATCACATTAGCTCTTATCAAAGCTAGTTAAAAACACTCAAGATTGAAAACGACGATTATGGTTGACTAATTCTCTTTTTGTTCCAAATTTCAGGATTTATTCGACATGGTTGAGTTTATAAGATCATGTCTTTGAAACCAATTGATAAAACACAATGGGCTGCTCCTCGACTTTGGTTATAATTTTACTTGAAAAAATGACATGTCAATTCGTCTACACTTTGGGCTTGTTTGGGAGGTTTGGAATGTAATTAGGACTATTGAGAATTTAGATTATGATGAAATGTTAAAAACGATGTTGGAATGAGATCATGAAGCGTGAAAATCGTGAAACAAGTAGGAAAGAGTGTTGGGTTGAAAATTGTGGGAAAGGAATGTAATGGGGATTACAAACCGAGTCCAAAGCTCTCAATCTAAACGTTGACTTGGGATGATATCTCATTACAAACTTATTACACATTACAAGCTCCCGAACACCCTCTTATATTTCATATATTAGATTTATTTGAATTATGTTGTAACAAATCTCTTCTATTATAGTTTTCCTGACATTTAAGTGCTCATACTTCATGTTAATCATCAAGCAAAGTAACATTGAAACTCAAATCATCTTATTATACCTCTTCTTTTTCTGGCCAATGTAAGACTTCGTTTGTACTTCAATCGAAAAGTAACACAAGCAAAACCCACCATTTTGATGGCGAAAGAAAAGACAAAATATGTCAGATGGGTTACCCAAATAACATCCATAAAACCACAAAATCCCTCACGGACCACCCTCTTAATATAACCCATCTTTTGATTAGGTTAAAAAACAAATGTAGCTTTCAAGTAAGACTCAAAAAGCATTATATGACGGTGCTTAACTTGTCCCCACTCCCACCATGTGAACAACAAATAAGAAGAAGAAGAACAACAACAAAAACCCCTTTACTTTCGATTTTGATGCCTTGAGTTAACCACACACTTTTGTCCCTTTCTTTTCTCTTCTACTTTTGCACTTTTGTGGAGTGCTAAGGAAAGTTCGACAATGAGGTAAAAATACATTAAATAAAAAAGCTCTCTCCTTTTTCCTTTTCAAAACCTTTGTTAATTAATTAATAAATCCCCTTTTTGTGTATCTTTAATAAAATTAGGGGTGGGGAATATTTCAAATTAAAAAAAAAAAGTGAGGAAATTAAATTAAAGGGGACGTCTTAGGTTTGTTAAGCCGACTAATTGTGCGGCTGGCCAGCAAAAAAGAGGAGTATGTATCTATTATCTATGATAATGTTAATTAATAATTTAATACTCCAATTATCGTGCACGCAATTATCTAAAAAGTGTGCATTATTTATCTGAAATTAAAGATATTATTATTTTTTGAATTCGTGGCAGATTAGTAAGTTAGCATTATTAGAGAGGGAAAAAAAAGGGGTATCATATTAGAAAATAAATAAAATATATATTTGATTTGTATTGGGATCGTAGCGTAGGGCAGCATGTTGTTGGTGGATTAATGCAACAAATTTGTTGTATGTTACCAATTTATATTATAAATCGTTCTATTTCTCTTTCTGTGGCCCTTTTGCAACATGTGCACTGCACATGCTTTCCTTAGGGACCGCAAAATGCCTATTCAACACATAAAACTCACGCACAAATATAAACTTCACATTTTTATTTCTTTATTTCTTTTTTTTTTTTTAAATAACGCAGACAAAACCATAATTCCACTAATTAAAAGTTTGTTAAATTAAAATTTTAGTTCCACTATTTAATCGTCTTACTTTCAATTTTCATTAGACATAAAATTCAAATCAATTAATTTTAAAATATCTTAAAGTTCGATAAGAAGAATTTTGTAGACAATAAAATAGATATTTAATGAAGCGGATATGGAATTTTGGCAGTGTATAGTAAGACAAAGTTTGGTTTTAGTTTAATTTAATTTTTTCCTCTCATGGGATAAGTGTGTTAGGTAAGAAAAGGGGGAAGAGAGAAGGTTTGAGTAGGAAATAAGTGAAATTGTTATAAGAAATGGGAGAAAGTAGAATTACATATATGATATATGTAATTGTGTGTAGATAGATGGGATGAGATGGGGTGTGCCTTAGCTTTGAAGATAAAAAAAAACTTCATAATATTACAAAACTTCTTTTCTTTCTTCTTTTCACATCTACTTGTGAAATCATCTACCTTGCAAGCCCACCCATTGTGTCCAAAATGTACAATCCCAATTGATTGCTTCATGGCTTCTGCATATATATTTGGTGTATGCCAAGCATATCTTTCCTTTTTTTTTTCTTTTTTTTTTTTTTCATTTATAGTATCATACTTACAATTGGATGTGACCGTGAAATGAAACAGTATGACGACGTTTGGAATATCCAAATTTTTATTTTGAGTTACTGTTCTCACTATTTCAATTTTCAATTTTCATCCATAATCCTAATTAGCTAATTCTTGCTATGTATGCTTATTTTGAAACATTTATAAAATGTTAAAGATAATGTTACAATTTTTATAGAGACCATTCGTGAGGTACTGTGGTGAATAACACCAATACTTTTAAAACTTTTAAAATCACACACATATTCAAATTAAAATTATATCTCTATTGAAATCTTTCGCATAAAAAAGGAACTAAATACAAATTTAACTTAAACTTTTAACTCCAAAATCGTAATTTAACCTCTTTTTCGCACATATTATATCTTATGGTCCCAATTCAAACCCAAAAATTATAATAAATAGTAAGCAAGAAGAAGAAGAGTGAAATTAAATTATAAATTTTAAAATGATATTAAATCAAACAAGTGTGTGGACCTCTATGGTTCTTAAAAAAAAAAAACTCTTAATTTCATTGTCCTAGTAATAGTCAACCATAGATTTAATTAATGATAATAATTAGTTTTTGTTATTCTTTGTGTTTTTATTATTCATCGTTGTTATATGTCCTTTATAGATTTGGCCTTTGACTCGCTTCTCCTTGTTTGATCTCTCTTTATGAATGGATCTGCATAAGAGATCCTCACATCGGTATGGTGCAAAACCTATCAAATTCCAAGCCTAAATTAGTAGGGGTGTTCAAATAATTCGACAACTTGAACAACCTAGACTATCCAACCCAAAATGTAAGGGTTGGATTGGATTAAACTTTTTTGTCCCGATCCATGGTCTAAACGAGTCGCTTTTATATATATATATATATATATATATTGTTGGATTGGGTTGCGGGTTGGATAAAAAAAATTGGGTTGATCCAACCCAACCCGAATTATATATATGTAAGTATTGATTAATTTGTGAATTTTTAATATTTTTCTTTTAAAATTGTTAGATATTTGTCTTTGTTTAAAATTTGCAATAATATCATGGATATTTGGTATTCAGTATTTGAATTTATGAGATTTTAGTTAATAGTCATGTGTTGTATATAAATTTACATATTTTTAATTAAAAATAAAAAAAATATTTATAACTTGACAACCCAACCCAACCCAACCCGAATTTTAGGGGTTGAGTTAGAGACTTTATTTTGATCATTTAGGTTGCCAACCCAATCAAGATGAAATTTCAGACAGATTGGTCCAAAAAACGCCCTTAACCCAACCCAACCCAATCCATGTACACCCCTATAAGTTAGTATATGAAGTTTATAATTCAACTTAGCACAAAAGAAGTAAGATTGATGTTTTCCTTTGGAGATTACCTACTCTCCCCTTTTGAGGTTTTCAAAGGTTATTTACCCTTCATCTGACACTCGTCTTTAATTACGTGTAATGCTAGTGATTTCAATGTTGTTTCCAACACTTGAGGTTGTAGGGATCCAGATCTAGAATAGCTCGATTATTTTTCGATTGGTATATATTTACCGATTCGACTGGTCGACCAAACTCTGAGACACTAATATTTCCCTTTTGGAGCACATATTTCCAACACTTCCTCTAGTCCTCTGGATACCCTATGGACTTGGACCACTATCGACTTTGAGTTTGCCTTGGATGACCTTCAACATATATATATATATATATATATATATATATATATTTTAAAAAACTTTCTCAACAAAATATACATTAAGTATCCACGATTATTTACTGGATTGTGACATTATATATTTAGTCCTCCGTAATCATAGGATATTTGATTAATTTTAGTGCTGTCACCAAGAATCAGGATGGTGACTAATTAACAATTACAATAAGATTTGTTTCTAAACTCTAGCTTTGCAACGTTCATAGTTCAATACTTAAAATATATGTTAAATTATAAAAATACTTTTCAACTACAAAAGTTAACTCCTCAAACTTAAAAAGTTTTATTTTAATTTTGAGATTTATTTCAAAACAACCCTCTTAGGCTTATAATAATATTTTATTTATGTGAACAATTACAAATACATATATTGATAAACATAAAGACAATCATGATGTATCTTTGAACTCATGTTGTCACGTGTTTCTCCTCTCAACCTCGTACCTCCAATTTTTTTCTACTAACCCTAACTCTCAAATCTACTTCTCGTATGTACTTGTATTTGTTTACTTAAGTAACACATGAGCATATATAAAATTTTCCATCAATGAATTCAATAATAAACGTCTTCGAATGTTTTTTTTTAAAACACTTCAAACTTCAACTATCAAAATAAAACTTTTCAAATTAAGGATATATAAGAAACCATTCTTATAATTCAAAGATATTTTTTATCGTCTAACCTAAAATAAAGTGTTAGTTTTAAATATAGAAAATAGTTAGAAGAATATTTTTTAATATAGCAAAATTTCACTATATATCAATAATAGATAGGATGTCTATCACTTATAGACAGTGATATTTTACTATATTTAAAAATATTTTCAATAATTTTATCATTTAAAATAGTTATCCTAAAATAAATACTAAATTAGATAGATGAAAATAAAATTTAATATTATATCCCACACTTAAAAAATATACATTTTGTTTCTTTTTGTGCAAAACTTAGAAATTAAAACCAAATATGTTGAAGATCAAAAGTCAAGAAGTTGAAATAAATACATAAATCGAATTTAAAGCATAAGATAACATTCACATGGGATTGATGAAAAGACCAAGGCACCGGTATTTGCGGTTTTTTCTTTAATTAGCAATAACTTCATCTCAAGCACTTGGATTCTGTGGCCACAGGGCCCAAAACAGAAGGGGGGGAAATAATGGGCCCCATAACACACGGCCCATGGCCCATCAAACCCCCATGCCTGGCCTGCCCAATAAAAAAAATGACCAACCCTATAGTCATCCGACGGCTGAGATGCATACATATTAATCTAAGGTAACAGCACATAATTGAGATCACATTTTGTGAAAATAATAATTAAAAAAAAAAAAGCACTTCTTAAATACATATTTTAACCGGTTATTATGTAATTCAATACACAAATTCTTTGGGTGTAGTTAATCCAATATCTGAATTTAGCTAACAACTATCACATAAAATGATAACATTGCTATTTTTAAACCACTTTTGAAGCTTACATAAATGTTAAAAAACTACCCTATTCAAATATTAAATAAGCTGACATTTTAAAGACATAGGACGTAACATGACCTGATAAAACATTGTTAATTATGACAATGGACACAGTGTTCGTATTATCGACTTCGAGATCAGAGGTTCGATTATTTCATCCTACATTTTAATTACAATACCTTTAAAAAAAATATGACTATGAAAAAGTATGGTGCATAGTACACGCTGCCAGCCAAACCTAATAACACATTTTAAATTCAATTACTCTTTTTTTTTTAAAAAAAAAAAAGTTAAAATACTACTTTAGACTATATTTTGGATCATGGTTCAATTTAAGTTTTTGTACTTTTAAATGTTTTTATTAGTCACTGGACTTACCGTAATTCTTAAATTAAGTATTTAAAGTTATATTTTATTTATAATTGTTAAATAATAATAAAATAATTTTCATACATAATATATGAACATATTTTAAAGATAATTGTTTTAAATAATAAAATTGTTGAAAATATCTAAATACAGTAAAATATCACTGTAATCATTAATAGACATTTATCTATGTCAATGATCGACATTAATACTATATCAATAGATGTCTATTAGTGATAAATAGTAGTGATAGATAGTAAAATTTTATTATATTTATAAATAAATTAGCTCATTTTTATATATTTGAAAACAATGAGATTTCTGTAATTTATATTAAAAATGCTAAAATATAATTTGAAAAATATAATTGTTTTTTTTAAAAACAACACGAAACTAGTAGTATTAAATTTAATATTTATTTGAAGTGAAAATAAAAGGATTAAAGTGTAGAAATTTAAATTGAATATTAAAAATGATATTTTTAAGTTTCTAACCTGCACTTTATAAACAAATCAGAACTTGTCTATAAAAGTATTTACAGTTTTGAACAATTCACAGATCAGGTACACTTTTCAGTTTCCACTACACTTTTAGCTGTGTTGACAGATAATGTCTAATTGTGATATTTTATTCTCGTATTTCACCACATTTCTATAAAAACCTTTAATATTAATATTGTTATTTTCAAAACTTATTAGAAAAATATTGTTGTTTTGAAACTTATTAGAGAAATATTGTTGTTTTGGGAGTTCGAGGTTAGAGGTCGAACGTTGAGAACTCAACCAATGTGGAGATCGAACGTTGAGAACTTGACGAACAAAGAAAAACTTGGAAACAATACATAGGCTGAAACTTCAACCCTCAACAAGGAAAATCTCGCGAATCTCGCTTAGATTGTCGAAGGTTGAAGTTTCGACACACATCCACCTTCGAGATTGCAGGTTTATTACTTTTCTTTTTCCCTCATAGAGGAAATAACGTAATGAGATGGTATATTATATGTATATGTGTACTCGAGCTGCTTCTAACAACCTATGCATTTTGTTATCATTTCGAGTTAGACGGAGGTTTGTGGGATTGACGTGAGGGGGTGGGGATGGCTATATTTCTGGGAGCGAACTCCAGGCGAATATAAAGCGTATGGATACAAATTATGTCTTGGAATGAAAGACAATTCCGAATTAGCTTTGTCTACGAACAAAATTTTGTATATTAAGTTGTCGATGGTTACACACATGTCGAAACTTCAAAGCGAGATAGTAGGAGAGAGCGAGATGTTGAACGAGATTTTAAGAGAGAGCGAGATTCAAAGCGAGATTTTAGGAGAGAGCGAGATTCAAAGCGAGAATGTTGGAGAGAGCGAGATTTAGTTTATATTGACTAATCTGACTAACATTGAACTTGGTAAAATGAAATGGTTGAATAATTGAAAAATGAGATTATTCAGGAATACACATTGAATGCTAAGATTACACATTGAGCTTCTGGTAATAGATCCATAATCAAAAAAGTGTTTGTGATTGTTCCAGAAGAAATAGAAACTAGTAATCATTAATGAAAAAATAACAACAATAATAGAGAGAGCGAGAGTGAGAGAACGAGGTCTTAGGAGAGAGCGATACCGAGAGAGTGAGACTAAGAGAGCGAGATTGAGAGAGCGAAATCTTAGGAGAGAGCGAGATCTTAAGAGAAAGTGAGAGTCTTCACTTTATTTGAACTTTCCATAGAAATATATATAAAAAAAGAGAAAAAAAAGCTAATAATCATACTATAATTGAATAATGATTAGACTATAATTGAATAAACATTAGACAATAAATTGAATATATTAGATTATTATATTGAATAATCATTAGACAACAAATTGAATATATTAGATTATTATACTATAATTGAATAATCATTAGACAATAAATTGAATATATTAGATTATTATACTATAATTGGATAATCATTAGACAATAAATTGAATAAATTGAATATATTAGATTATTATACTATAAATTGAATATATTAGATTATTATAATGTAAAATTTTATTGATTAAAAAAAAAATTGAATATACAGTAGATTATTATAAAAAAATTGAATATACAATAAATTATAATAAAAAAATTGAATATACAATAAAATGAATATATAATAATAAATAATTTATTTATTATTCAATCCCTAACTATCTGGAGCCCGTCTTAGTAACAAATGACACTTCCTTCGATTATGTCCTAACTGGTTACAAAATCCATATCGTTGTCGAGTGGCTGGTTCTGTCCAATCCATATCGTTGTGATAACGTGAATTTTTCGGTCTACCAGGTCTTCTAAAAAACGATGGATCAGGATGTAAGAAGGGCATATTAGGGTGTGTGATCTAGTAATCTTCATGCAGTACAGGTTGAAATTGAGGAGAGTAACATTCAGCATACGTTGACAATTTGTAGTAGTCCTTAATAAAATCTTTGTAGTTCATGTTAAAATGTGAGCAAACGGCCATAAAATGCGATCATGGAATGCCGAATGTTTGTCACTTGTTACATAACAGTACCGCTCGGTATGATGGCTTGTTCGAGATCACTAAGTATGAAACACCTGAGAGAAATTGTAATACACGAAGAGGTGTGTTTAATTTCAAATCGACATGCTAGTATAATTGCAGCAGTGAACAACCCAGCAAATGGTTGGACGGGACCGAAATGTCACCATCATTTCTGCTTACGACATATCGTCAGCAACTTCAATAGAAAGTATAAATTTAATTAATTGAAAAATTATGTTTATCGTGTCGGGTGTCAGTTTCAAATTCAAAAGTTCAACAAAGCAATTGAAGATATCAAAGGAATAAATCGGAGCTGTCTAAGTTTTTTTTTACAACATTAGTTTAGAGCAATGGACTCAAGCACATGATGGAGGATTCAGATATGGGTGGATGATGACAAATCTATCAGTACATAAATGGAGTCCTCAAAGGAGCTCGATCGTTGCCTATAAATGCTCTTGCTCAAATAACATTCTTCAAATGCGTGAACTATTTCGAGAAAAGAAGAGCAAAAATAAGGGATGCATTGGAGCGTCAAGATAAACTTAGGACCTGTTGATCCTGATGTTTTGTACAACCAGTCCATTCATCGATCATATGTTGTATGGCAAGATCGAACTACTGGAGAAATTTCTGATCACAGCCTTGGTCGAGAGATGGAGGCCCAAGACGCATACATTTCATATGTCTGTTGGAGAGTACATTATCACTCTATAAGACATAGAAGTGTTATTGGGGTTACCTGTTGACGGTGAGCCGGTCACTGGAGTGATGTACGATGACTGGTTAGAAATTTGTCAACTGTACCTCAGTGCGACCCCACCTTCCGACAAGATTAAAGGATTGAGGTTAAGTTTAATATGGTTAGGAACACAATTTCGTGAGCTCACAGATGATGCAGAAGGGGAAACCGTCATAAGATATGCGCGAGCATATATACTACAAATGATGGGTGGAAGTTTGTTTTCAGATAAATCAAGTCATTTTGTTCACTTGATGTTCCTGCCACTGTTAGCTAACCTCCATGATGCGGGGCGGTATTCGTGGGGTGGAGCATGCTTGACATGGTTGTATAGACAACTATGCAAAGCAACAAGACCTGAGGTTCGAGAGATAGCTGGGCCTCTCATATTTGTAACTATGGACTTGGGAGCGATTTCCAACAATGACTCCACAGCTACATCATGTTAATGATGCTCAGTTAGTTGGACGAGCCTACGGTTCTCGGTATGTTGTTTTAATTCAATTTAATTTTTATATCACTGATCTAGTTAATTTAAATTCTAAATTATCAATTTAAAAATTTAGGTAGAGAGACAAATTTTGTGTGACTAGGACAGCCACACATGTAGTCAACCAGTATAGATACATGTTTGATCTGCTTCAACCTGAACAGGTATATTACACTAAACCTAATTGATTATTTTATTCACATTTTTATTGTATTTGTCTTTAATATTCTCTAATATAATATTTTGTGTTTTAGGTTATTTGGGAGCCGTACAAAATTATTGTGCATACTTTGCCTAATTTTTGTACGAATGATCAAAACATATGGCGGACGATGAGTCCTCTCATATGTTTTCACATTGGTGAGTGGCATCTTCCTGACAGGGTGATGAGACAATTCGGTTTTCAGCAGGATGTCCCATCGCCTTGTAATACTGAACCCGTACTGCATGATATTGACCTAAGGACTAGAGATTGGTTCGAAAAAGTTGCACATTTGGTAGTGCGATGGTACTATCGTGCACGGTTTATTGCAGTGGGGGTTTCTCTTGAACAGTTTGACACAGATGTCACTCCAGAATATATTCATTAGTATAATAATATCACAAGGCGCTACGTCACTCGTCCGGGAGCAGCTGTGGGTCATCTGGTAAATGAATGAATATTATCTATTTTTTTAATTTAAATTTATTTTAAATATTGTCTAATTGTTTTATAATTCACAGAGATCGAACAATAGTAGACTCCATGAGGTTGCGAATGATCCGAACCAGGTTCTTGTTATATGTAGTGACAACCAAAGCTATATGGAGGAAATTCATTATATGTACGATATACCTATTGTTCCTCCACCAGCTCCTAGACGTAAAAGACCTGTTCGGGAAGAGGATGAGTTTGATGAGGTTGCACATAATGTGGAAGAGTTGCCTCCTATGATGCAGACGCAGAGTCAAACTAATTATGTTAGTCCGATGATGATGATGCCAGCATTTGGTTCAGGACATTATGACTCAGAGATTAGTCCTTCGTCTTCATACGTGCATGGACATGGTCGGGGTCGTGGAGAGCATAATGAATATTTAAATTATGAAGCACCTGCAGAGGTACCAGAGCAACATCAAGAAGAACCCGAGCAACCGACAACCAGCTCGAAATCGACGACGTCCGTCTTATGGGACACATTGATTTTTGTAATTATTTTTATATAAATGAGATATTTAATTTACATTTTTTTATTTTTATGAGATTATTTTTTTTAATTTATTTTTTTTAGAGTTTAAATAAAATAATAAAATATTCTTAGAAATTGTTTTTATAAAATAAAAAATTAAAAAAAAAGAAAGGATTAGAAAGAAGGTGGAATGTGATAATTAAAAAGGAAAAAAAGGAAAATTTGTACGGTATTCTCGTTCTCTATCAAAATCTCGTTATTTCGCTCTCGCTCTCACTCTCGCTCATGCTCAAACTCTCGCTCTCTCAAAATCTCGCTCTCGAATTTGATTGGGACGTTTAGTGGCAAAAAGAAGAAGATTCATTAGCTTGTTATTTAGTCAAACTTGCTGAGATGACAGAATCCGTAAAAATTATTCAACAAGCTTTGGAAAGAAGATCTCCGAAATGATAATTAAATAGACTCAATAATAATGTTAGGAAGAGTAAAGTCAAGGGTTCAAAGTTCGACGCACAAATGAAAGGAAAGTCTCGACTTATAAAAAAAAAAAATTTACAAATAGTTTGAAAACAATAATATTTTCTTAAATAATTTCTAAAAGGACAATATCTTTTTAATTTTCCCTTTCTATAGTCACAAAATATTATATATATATATATATAACTTGCAGGACAAAGATTGTTTTTATGTTATTATTATTTTTTAAAAAGAAAAGAATCCAAAACTAAACTAGATAAATTGAGAGAACAATATCACAATTGTTGAGAGAGGAGAACAGACCAATTGCATAAACTCTGGTATAAGTAAATCACAGTTCACAAACTCAATACAAGAACTTACATCTTAAGCCGCGGGAAACATTTGACAAAAAGCTCACTACTAACAAGGAACTAATAAATTTAACGGATGAATATCACCAAAATTATTATTGTACCATCTTTATGTATTTCGCTCATGAATTGGGTAAACTAAACTTTGTGTGTATCATTAACTCATAACAGTCGATCTTCAAACTCAAGGACCAAGACCAACTCCCCAGCCTCAGTTGATTCATATGCGACTCGAATCTCTCCCGAAAACAAAACGCCTCGTCCAATCCGTAATCACCAGTGCTCTTGTACGCCAACTAACTTGCTTACTGAACATTGAGAGAAAATCACCACACAGTCAAGGTCAAAGCACATTTAAATGTAAAGTCAATGGTATTTTACATTTTGGTTGTCAATTTTCCTTTACACATGTAGCGGGTGAGGTATTGACTTTCCCTTGAGAACTAAGATATATATTTTTTTAATTTTATTGAGGAGATTGTAAGATAGCTTTCAGAGTACAGAGGGTGTTTCACCTTGCATAGACAGAGTACCAGAGCCACTGAGAGCTGTGGCCAATGGAAACCCAATCCCCAGGAAGTTGTGCAGCCGTTTGTTCTCCTCCCAACGGTGCAAATTGTCCAAGATGTTTGTACCTTCAAGGACGGTCGAACACAATCAGCAAATCAGATTCATACCATTCCTTTCATTCACTAAGATTTAAATTTGAAATTGAACTGTCTAATAGTCCACTGCAAATTATGTCCAAGAATGCCACAGTATACAACCACATCACACTGTAATATCTGCCTGCCCTGCGCTATACCTAAAGAAATATAATGATTTTATTTCAATAAGCGATCCTGCAGTCATAACAATTCAGCAGGACGCTTGCATGTAGCTAGGACAGAGGTCCCACACTCCCAGTTGAATAACAACAAAAGGAGTGGCTGAACTATTTATTGAGAATGAATTCCAACAGGCTACACGTCTATAAGGTCAAATACCATTTAAATTTTCATTCCAAAAAACGAAAAAAAAGAAAGAAATTGTCTTGTATTAATCACTTTTGGACTTCACGGGATTCACTAACAAAAAGTTTAACCTTTTTATCTTTAAATCAAATCAAAATAGAAAGAGTGAGTACCTAAAGGGCCGAAAGCGGTGGCGTCCTGATCCCCTAAACCTAAGAGGACCTTCAGGATATTTTTCGCACTCTTCCATACGGTTAAAACAATGGGCAAGAAATGCACCTTGTTGTGCAGCCACCTGAGACAACATTTTAGATCAGTATAAAACATTATTATGTGGAATCCAATAGGAGTATCAAATGGTATCATGTCAATTATATATGGCAAACCTGCGCGGTAGCAGGAAGGTTTTTCATTTGAGAATCAACTTGGGAAAGTGCTGATTTAAACTCTTCAATATCCAATTCGATAGACTCCTTTGCCACATCCCCTTTGGATTCTTTTAAAAGATCAACAATGTTGTGCATCTGCTTATTCTTCAAGTATAGCTCCACCTGGGGATATCTTTCACATATGTCATCAATGACTTCTTGAAATTCTTTTACTGTAAGTGTCCCAGAATTGTCTTTGTCTGCCTTGTTAAAAATTGCTGAAATATCCTCCTGTGAAGAAATCAGGAACAGCCAACGGAAGAGAGAGATATGAGGACAAGAAAATCAAATAATTAGCACAAAACTGGTAGATAGGTTACGTAAAACCTAGGCATGAGTTCATGTGACTAAAATATAAAAAACAATCATAGAATGTACGCTGCTATTTATGGGCATAAACTCTTGAAAAAGAGACGGTAGACGTGAGCCAAACATGACCGTAAGACTTTTAAAACGAAAAGGTATACTGACCATGACTTTTCGCTGATTTACAGTAGCACAGTCACCAAGTGCATATACATTGT
The DNA here is from genome assembly GCF_027475165.1 of Benincasa hispida. Lineage (NCBI taxonomy): Eukaryota > Viridiplantae > Streptophyta > Magnoliopsida > Cucurbitales > Cucurbitaceae > Benincasa > Benincasa hispida. The sequence continues at coordinate 57,682,893 of NC_143485.1, forward strand.
CACATCCCTCAACTCGAAGCCATTCATCGGTTGCCAAAGCACGCCTGTTAGCCTATAAACATTAAACAAATATCAGCTATAAATGGGAAAGATGCTGAAGAAGAGATCATATTTGATTAAGTAAATTGTGAGAGAGAAGACAGGCAACAATTATTAGTCAGGTTGACTTTAATATTATTATGGTAGATTTTCAATAAACTAACCTGACCAATCTGTGTCATAAAGTCCTTTATGATCGGACGGGTTCCTATACCAGTTGACCATACAGTCATTCCATAAGGCATAGAAGATATTTCTCCATTCTTCATTTCCTTGGTAGAAATCTCTTTATCAGTTACCTTGATTACCATTGATCCTGTCTTAACATCAATACCATCTCTTCGGAATTTTTCTTCAGCAAAAGTAGTAATTCTTTTGTCAAACCTGCAACAGCACGAGGTTTTTTTTTTTAAAAAAAGAAGTTTGTGAATATATTTTTTTCATCCAAGCATAAGAAAACTCCAATTTAATAGTCCTTCCAAGTACATTTTACTGTTACTTTTGAAATAATGGAATGGTAGGGCTTGAGGAGATTCCAAATTTTTTAAAAATACTAAGCACTAAGCAGAGCAAAATGACAAAGGTTCGTTCTTACATGTTCAAGATATGATCTCCTGCCTCAAGAAGAGTAATTTTTACAAAATCTTGAAGTCCAGGATATAATTTGACCAAGTCCTCATTAACAAAATCGTGAAGTTCTGCTGCAAACTCCACACCAGTGGGGCCACCACCAACAACAGCAAAATGAAGAATTTTCTTTCTATCTTCTTCATCCAGGGTAGGCAGGCTTGCCCTCTCAAAACAATCGATTACAGTTCTTCGTATTCTCTGAGCATCTTCCACTTCCTAAGAACAATTCTAAGTAATCAGTCATCGCTCAGAAGCAAAGAGAGAAGAAGTCAATGATTCTTAAAACAATCAACTTCAAATGAGTTCTCAATCTTCTTTTTCTAGTGAAGCATTTCTACCAAAAGCATTTTAAGGGCCAAAAGCATTTTAAGGGGCATAAGTCCAATATAACTTTTTTAGTACTATTGCTGCTGCTATTACTGCTATTACTACATGTTACTATGTACAAAGATAATTGAAATATTAAAATAAGAACCACCTACTCTTCACCGTAATTGTACAGGAGTTGAAGCGTATTACCTTCAAGAAATGGCAATTCTCCACAACACCAGGGGTATTAAATGTATTAACTTGTGCTCCCACGGCTATCACTAGGTAGTCGTAGTCCACAACAAATTCCTTTTTCCCATTCAGATTGGTGTTTTCATTAGATCGGCAATAGAGTTTTCTATTTTCAGCATCAATCTTGTAGCATTCTGCTTCATTGAATCTTATGTCAACCCTTTTCTGATCAAAGGTAAAGCAAGAAGACCATCTTCATGTTAATAGATTATCAAGATTCAGTAAAAAAGCACCTATGTGAATTAGGAGAAAGGTAGGACCATACTCTCCTTGAAATGGTTCTTAAAATTATATATCAAAGTGAATTTTCGTTTCCAAACATATGAAAGTATGCTCACATGTTTTACCTTCCCATCATTTTCATATCTTAGAGTTTTATTTCGAAATAATGAATGCATGGTAACCAAATAGTCCTGACACGAGTTCCAACTCTAAAAGTATAGTAAAATGTAGAGAAATCAATTACCTTCCTCACAATTTTACGAATCGGTTCAACAATGCTACGGGCTTCCACTGTACCACATGTTACACTTGGCAATAATGGGGTGAATGCAAAATAATTACGAGGTGATATCACTTGAACCTCATAGGAGGGATCTTTTATATTCTTCAAGAAACTTGTTCCCGCCCAACCAGTTCCAAGCACTACCACCTTCTTCTTTTTCTCATCTACATTGTCTTTAGATGCAATACTGGGTACACCATTGGTTGGGCTGGCATCAGCATATGCTACAAGGCTCCCCCCACTGCAGGAGAAAAGAGTGCATCAAAATCTGATTGAAGACGTAAAATGAATACAATCTAATCTGGGCATAGCTTGAACATGGCATAGGCATAACAAGAACTATTCCTCTCAGTAATGGGTGAGCCCAATGGAACTTAAAGGAGATGGTACCAAATGAATAAACCCCTACAGAGTAGTAGGGGTTTAGAGAGTGAGATCTCAAATTCGGTCCTAACTCTAAGTGTTATATAGAGTATAGTTGAGCTCTTTTATAGTAGCCACCAACCTTGGGAGAATTGGATAAGAGAATGATTGGGCATTCCTTGGAGTTCATGCTCACAGCTTATTAAGTGCATCAAATCAAATTTGTAAGCAATGCTCTTAATGAGATGATGTTTCATGTTAGAACCAACTCTCCTTTATTAGGTGCAGCTTTTAAAGAATTGATTAGTTTACCATTCATCATCAGTCGTGAAAATTATTGGGGAAAGAATCAGCAGAGAAACCTAATAACGTATCTTTTAGACTTAAAGATGGAAGTAACATGTTGAGGAAGTATTGAATGAGCGATCCATACAATACAGTGACAAAATATAGCACCTTTGAATTTTAATAGCAATGAAATGTTTGATCTGGCAGGGACGGAGCAAAGAGGATGGTGCCCCCTTAGTTTGTCATAAATATAATTTTTTAAAAAGAAAAAATCAGATATAAAATGCTTAAGATTTTGTAGTTTTCCTCTAATCCTCTCTCTAAATTTTATGTTAAGATATCTTATACGAAACAAGTTAATATGTGAAATTTCGCCCCTCAATTTCTATCTACGACCCTGTTCATCTATATGTCAGATCGCAATCCTTTAACAACTAGTCAAATAAATAGGATTCGAAATAATGGAATCCCAATATACTAGAAAGAAACTAATAGAGAGAGAATCTCAATTCTTCCGCATCATACCTACTTCAATTTAGGCAGAAAACAATTTGAAAAGCATAGCAGACACGTAGTCTAAAGGCATTTGATCTCAAAGTGGGCCTGATTTCAGTGCCACGACCGAATAAGTAAATCAATGGTATACAACCCAATTCATCCTGGAAATCAATTATACCGCAGAAATTCCAAGTTTCAGGTAAAAAAGCAGTCAAGATAAATAGTGAAACAGAGAATAGTAGGTCCTCGTATTTTCCCTTATCGCCTATGGTCAACAATATTTACACCAGAACATATTCCATACAACAATTAACAAAAAGAAATTCCACAATACAACAGTGAACCAGAACAGGACCACAATTAATAATGTCACCTCACATTTAAACTATACAACAAAAATCAAACCAGCAAAGGAAGCACAAATGCTCATGAGATTAGAACAAAACAACGGAGCGGAATTCGAAAGAAGATGATACCTAACGGTGACAAGAACAAGGAGCCTGGAAAGGGAAGGGTGGTCATGGAAAAGCCTGGAAACTCTGCTATAAAAAGCGTTGGTTGGCATTTCTTCGCTGCAAAAGGCGTATGGGATTCGGTGGCTCAGAAGAAAATGTACAGATCCCCAAGAAGTCCGGAAAATTTTAGAATCGGCGGAATTTAAGAGAGAAGAGAAGAGAAGAGAAGAGAAGAAGTGGGTAGAAAAATCAAAAAAGGAAGAGAGAGAGAGAGAGAGGCGTGGGTTAGGTTCCAAGTGAATTGGGAGAGTCAGAGTCGGTGGGAATAAAAGAATCCGCTGAAAAATGGGAACGTGAACTGTGTTTTGCGCTGGCGGTCGCTCCCATGTTCATTGACTTGGCGCGCAAGTCTTGAAGCTCATTGCATCAGCAACCGCTGCGCAGCCGCTTCTTCTTCTTTTCTTTTTTTCCTTTTTATGAAAAATGAAAAAAAATTATAAAAAGAAGTAGCGCATCCTAAGCCCAGCCTTACGTGCTTCCTCCCAAATTATTCAATTATAATATATAAAAATTCTTCTTATTCATTTTTCAAAATATATTTAATTTATTATTTATATGTACGATGAGATTGAGATGTAGAGGTGTTTAAATAATCTGAAGAATCGAACTATCTAATTCAAAATATAAGGTTTGGGTTGACCTAAGATAAACTTTTTTTTTTTTAAATTGAATTAGGTTGTGTCGTGTGTTGGCTAAAAAAAATTTGGGTTAGACCCAACCCAATCCAAATTTTATCCATATGTTTATTTGTTTAAAGTTTGATTACCTTGTATGGATTAATTTGTGAATTTTTAATATATATTTTTTAAAATTGTTATGACATTGCCTTTGTTTAAAGTTTACAATAAATTTAATAGATATTTGGTATTTAACATTTATTTTATGAGATTTTAGTTATTAGTCATGCATTGTATAAAATTTACTTATTTTTAATTAAAAATAAAACATAAATTATAACCCGACAACCCAACTCAACCCGAATTTTAAGGGTTGGGTTGGAGACTTTATTTGGGTCTTTTTTAACCCACCCAAAATTTCAAATTGATCCAAAAAAAACACTCCAATTTAATTCATATACACTCCTATTGAGATGCACCCAAGTATTATCTTATAAAAAAAAAAAAAACTTAAGTGAGGTTTCATTCATTATTTTGCAACTAATAAGAACAACAATTTGTTTTGTGATATTTCAATTTTTTTTTTCTATTTGTAAAAATGTTTTTGTGATGGGAATCAATGAAAAAAAATAGAAATATAAAGATACATTAAGTATTGCATTTTTCTTATGGTTAAAATCGCAAAAAAAGATATTTGAGGTAATTGTTTTAGTTTTTTTTTTTCTTTTCTTTTATGTGGTTAGAGTAGACTACAAAAAGATAAATACATTTATTATGCACCCTAAATACTTTGTGCATTCTCCAACTTTGTCATTTGTTAGGAAATGAGCAAATACTTTGTGCATCTTGCGCCTCTCTTCTTGTAGCTTACTCCAACCATATTGCAATATTTGTCAATATGACAACTTTATAGTGAGTAAACTACAAAGAGATGAATGCAATTTAGAATGAATCCAAATACTCATTTGAAATTTATTAAACTAGTCACTTGAAATGAAAATTAATACTCAAAATTATTGCGTCTATTTTAAATAGGTCTCAATTTCATCTAAAATTTTAATAAAATTTATTTTATGAAACAATTTTCTTTTATTAAAATGAAACATTTATGAAAGGCACCTTTTAGAAAAAGTTCAAACAGTATTTTTTTATGTTATTTTTAAAATTTATGTTTCCGTTGTTTGTTTATGAATTTATGAAGTAGTTTAGAGAATAAAACAAGGGGAAATAAGTTGGCAATGTAAAATGTTTTAATTAGTGGGGGAGCTGTATTCGACGGCTGGCGTGCGTCCAAGAATATAATATTGAGTGTCCCCGACAGAACGTAAGCCTACATCAGCTAGGATGTACATGGATTCCGCTGGACTACACCATTTTTTTAGACCAATCACAAAATTAGCCTTGATCCGATTGACAACTCAAATGATTCCATCTCCAATTAACTCTTTAAAATTCGGATTGGGTTGAGTTCTGTTGTCGGATTATTTATTTTTTCTTTTACTTTTTATTATATTTTTTTATTAAATTAAAATACTTAAATTTGTGTACGATACATATTAATACTTAAAATTTCATAAAATTCAAATGTTAAAATATTACAATCCAAGATATTTATTACAAACATTATAAAAATATATATGAGTTATAATATTTATAAGTTATAATATATATATTTTTAAAGGTACATCCCGAACCGAACCGAACCCAATCCAAAAAAACATAAAAAATTCAATCCAACGTAATCCAAAATTAAAACTGGATTGGATAGTCTGGATTATTTCAATTGTCGGGTCATTTGAACACCTCTAACATCAACCACCTGCTATTTCCTTTAAACAAAAGGGAAAGAAACTTTAGAATTTTCTTGTTGTCCCTTTGGAAAAATCGGAAAGATTTCGTAACTTTTGAAAATATTTATCCAGATATTTTAACTTTGAAAATAATTATCTAGACATTGTAGTCTCGGTGATGTGAACGACATATATTTTTTTTAATTGATCGAGTGTTTAATATATATTTTTTTTTCTCTTTTATGTAATGGTCAAGTATTGAACACTCGACCTTTTTTAAAAAAAAAAAAAAAATTACTCCCTCTCTTTCAATTGAAAAAATATATATTTTAAATTTTATACTCTTCCTTTTTCTTTCTTTTTTAATAGAAAATTGTACTTTATAAAAAGTTACCGTTTCTATCTCTTAGTAATAAGAAAAATTTGCCAACTGTTCTAACTTTAAGAGACATTATAGTAAATAAAAATTCTCAATCATTTTTTCTTCCAATTTAATGTTTTTCATTTATTTAAAAATAATAATAAAAAAATTAATGTGCCCCACAAGGCAGACATCGCCGATTTTGAGCTGGTTGTCGTCATTGACTTTGAACTCTAGGTTGCTCTAGTTTCTTTTGATCCTTTGGTGGCTCTGGTACCTCTACAGGCGTTTCATAGTATAAATATTCGTTATGCTCTCCACGGGTGCACCCATGTCCATCCATGCATGAAGATGATGGACCGACCTCTAAATCATAATATCTTGAACCAAATGTTATCATCATTATCGGACTAGCATAACCAGTCTGGCACTACATCTGCATCATAAAAGGCAATTTTGTCACATTGTGGTCAACCTCATCAAACTCATCTTATTTTCCTCGAGCACGTCCCCTTTGCATAGGAACTGGTGGAGGTGCAATAGGTATATCGTACATATAATGTATCTCATCCATGTAGCTTTCATTATTATTGCAGTAAAAACTTGGTTTGGATCATTTGCAACATCACAAAGGCTACCGTTGCTCGATCTCTATGAATTATAAAATAACTAGACAGTAATTAAAATAAATTTAAATTAAAAATAATTAGACAATATTTAACTATGTATCAGATGATTCATGACTGGTCCCGACTTTCATCGAATACGGCTTTCCACAGAATTCTATATGCTTTAAAACAAGGGATGCTTCTGGTTCTGTCGGTTGGATGTAGAGACAATATTTAACTATATTGCGTCTTGTAATATTATTATAAAAATTGATGTAATCTTGAGTTGCATCCCTATTGAATTGCCCAATTGAAACCCTTGTTGCAATAATTTTCTACGATAGTGTCATCACACTACCAAATGTGTAACTGACCAAGTTGTAGTTCTCAGGTCGATGCCATGCAGTAGGTGTTCAATATTGCACTAAGTGAAGATATGTCATTCACCAACGTGAAAACATATTAGAAGACTTATCGTTCGCTATATGTCTTGACCGTTCATACAGAAATTGGACAACGTATCTATGACAGCTTTGTAAGACTCCCAATAATCTGAAACATAACATATTATATTAAAAATATTAAAGACAAGTACATAAAAAATATGTATAAAAAATTCAATTGGGTTCAATATTGACGTATCTGATCAGGTCGAAACATATCATACATGTATCTATATTGACTCACTACATATGTAACTGATCTACTTACACAAAATTTGTCTCTCCACCTATATTATTAAATTAATATTTTAGATTTGAAATTAACTATATTAGTCATATAAAAAATATTGGTTAAATTAAATTAACATACCGAGAATTGTAGTATGTATGCTCACATATATCTCATGACAACTTCCTTGTCTACATCATCATCAAGTCTGGAAGTTGTCCCTAGCCAAGTTAAACTTAATCTTGATCCTCCGATTTATTAACAGGTGGGGTCACACCGAGTAGCATTTGGAAAATATTCAGCCAATCATCATGCATTACTCCAGTAACAGGCTCGCCATGAACAGGTAACCCAAATAATATTTCTGTCTTGTAACGTGATAGTGCACCCTCTAGTAGGCTCATGAAACGTATGTATGCAATCATGAAGGTCTTTATCTTAGAAACTGACATCAGATAATGGTTACAGCTATTATGAGGTTATGGTGATGTATTTTGGAATGACAAATGCTCTACAGTTTATGGGAACTTCAAGAGCTTCATTTAAGTGAGATTTTCAGACTCGTGCATAGGAGGGTCTAAATGGTGATATGTGTTTGTTTTAAGATTAAAGAGTAACATGATATTGTCTTAGACAAGTCATACAATTCATGGTAGAAGGTGAAGACTTTCTGAAACGTGGAGTTACCGCTAATTAAAAGTTCTTTGGCAGTATTATCAGTCTGAAGAAGCAATTTGGAAACATGAGGATGAGATAAGAACTAAGTATCACGAGCCTTTAAGGACTTGAACTTTCAAGGGCGAAAGTTTCTTAAGGAGGGAAGAATGTAACATCCCGAATTTCAGAAAAAATTTAAGTTAATTACCTAAAATTATTGAGTTTAAATTTCCCTTTCATTTGGAAAATTGGGGTCAAATTAAAATAATTGAAAAACTTTTATTGATTAAATTGAATTTAATTGATTAGATATTCGAATTGATTATCTTGAAAATATTGAATTTTGCTTCCCTTTGATTTTGGATTTTAGGGTCATCTTAAAAAAAAAAAATTAATTTTATGTGGTTTAATTGATTTATATATTTGGAAGGATTTAATTTGTATCAAATTGATGGATTTTATGCCCTTTAATTTTGGTTTTTGAAGCCCAAATTAAATTAAGATAATTTGAAAAGTTAACTGATTTATAAATTTAATAGAATCTTTGGAGATTTTGGAGATATTGTGATAAAATATTTTATTTATCTTTTAAATATTTGAAAAAAAAAATAAAAGAGTTTGAGATTTTTTTTCGAAATCAAATGAGAGTGAAAAGAGGTAAAAAATTGGGAGAAAACAATTCGGTTTTTCAGCGACAGCTTCCACAAAGTTGTCAATTTTCGGAGTTTGAACCGTTGGATCGTGCTCAAATTTGGTCAGTCTGTTTGAGACATATGGAGTTTCATTTTGAACGGTTGGATCGTTGTTTGACGCTATGATTTGTTCATAATTTCTGCTGAATAAAATCTGTAAAACTAGAAATTCTCCTTCTCTCCCACTCTCGCAAACCCTCCTCATGTAAGACCTTTGCTACCAGCCGCTAGCCTAAATAATTTATGCCGTCCGATGGCAAAACTCGCTGCCTATCTATAGTATCCACGAGCCGACGCGCCATCTACCGCCACTGCCCGATCTTTGCCGGAGTCTTGAGAAAAACCGTGGGTAAGACTTATTTTTCTTATAATTTGGGAGGTGAAATTCACCCATTTTATTTTGGGTTAGATTAGTAACCTCTCTTTGGTGTGAAACTTAGATTCAAGATTTGAAAGTTTTGAGACATTGACCATCAAGTTAGAGACCATTTTGTTTTGCAAAAAATTGGTGAAAATCGGTAAGTTTTGTTTGTAAGTTGTTGGATGGTTATACTTTTGGATTGAGAGTAATAGTGGAAAATTAAGTTATTGATTTTGGATTTAATTTTTGATCAGATTGGCTAATTGAATCAAGTTTTGGAATTTTTCTTGAACCAAGCCATAACTTTAGGTTGATTCAAGTGTGCTAAAGAAGTTCTAAGGAGATTTTGTCTTGCGTTTTTTACCAAGTTGAGGTAAGTGATACTATTATTCGTGCCAGGCGACCTAGATTAGACCTATAAAGTTACTTGGTGGACTTTGGAGCATGATTTTGTTTGTCATTATGTTATGTTAGTTGCATGGCAGTTACAAGTATTATGAGCATGTTAAAATTTCTAATCAGTACTAATATTATGTATGTGATGCATGAATAGATCAGTAGAGCGGTTTATTGTCTTGCCTTGACGCATGTTATTATTATGTTTGACGGTGTGCCTACGGGCCGCTAGACATGCATGAACCGACAGGTTAACGTTCATGTTATTATCATGTTTGACGGTGTACCTACGGCCGCTAGACATGCGTGAGTCGACAGGTTTACGTTCGTATTACTTTTATTTTCATGTTTCATGTTTTGACGGTGTGCCTACGGGCCGCTAGACATGCGTGAACCGACAGGTTAACGTTCATGTTATTATCATATTTGACGGTATGCCTACGGGCTGCTAGACATGCATGAGTCGATTGGTTCACGTTCATGTTATTATTATGTTTGACGGTGTGCCTACGGGCCACTAGACATGCGTGGGTCGACGGATTCACATTCATGTTATTATCATGTTTGACGGTGTGTCTATGGGCCGCTAGACATGTGTTTCAAGGCAAGATAGTACGTCTTTTGGTTTTCCTTCATCATCAAAAATCGATGTAGCTATTTGAGCCACGGGCTATTCTCTCTTTGCTCATGGATGCATAGTCTGATCCCGGTAATGGGATCACTTACTGAGTATTTTATACTCAACCTTTCTTAATTTATATTTTTCAGGTAATGATAGGAACGAACCGGCGGGTGACGAGAGGGACTTGTGATCGTACCATATGGGACATGTAAATCGCTTCCACTCAGTTTATGTTTTCAAGCTATTTAAAAGTTTTGATTTGAAACTCGATGTTGGTCAAAATTTTATTTGTTTAAGTTATTTTTTTCTTCATTATTTTAGGGGTCCCGAACAAAGGTTTTTCTTATTTGTTATTTATTTTTTGGAAAATTGTCTTTATTATTTTAATGAAAATTTATTTTCTTCAATGGTCAAAATGTTTTGAATGTAAATGTGTAATTATGAGTACCGATCCTTATCAGAGTACTCAAAAGGTCGGGTCGTTACAACTCTAAACCTTAAAAACTCTAATACTAACCAAATCTAATATTATCTAAAATGCAATAAAAGAATCACTCAAATAACTAAAAATAATTCTAACTAAACGTTTTTTTAAGAAAAGCCTAAACGTTAAAAAAAAACTCTAATATTAACAAAATCTAATATTATTTAAAATGCAAAAGAAAATATTAATATGATAGATCTAACATAATATAAATAAGAACATTAAATTCTTGGGAAAAAAAAACTCCTAAGATCAATATATAAATATTCTTAAATTCAACGACTATTAAAAAAAATAAATAAGAACATTAAAATGATAGCCCAGCATAATATAAATATGAAAAAATATTTTACTCACAAATATATCAACGGTCCTTTTTTTTTCTTTCCTGGAAGTGACAATAGTCCCTCATTTTTTGTTATTTATTATCCAAGCAACAACAAAAACTAAAAAAAAAAAAAAAAAAAAATGAGTAATATGAGAATATGGATCTATAACTTTTTTTTAATTAAAAAAATAGGAATTTAGTTGAGTGAAAGTGTAACTCTTTTTGGTTCTTTGTTTCCCAAACAACAACAAAAATTATTAAAAGAAATAGAATAATATGAGAATAGGGATAAAATTTATAATTATTTTAGAAAATAGAAATTTAGTAGAGAAAATTAAATGTACAAATCTCACAACTTGAATAGTCCAGCTAAAAGAGATTATGATTGAATGTAAGGAATAAAGGAGAAAAGTATTAACAATTTTGGGAAGAAATTGGTTAATATGTCAGAATAGAAAACTTGTGGGGAGGAGATGTTAGCAGTCGGAGGAGAGAAAATCGAAAGAGAAATAATTGAGGAAGGTGGTCGAGAGTTCAAGCCTGTGGATGGCAGTGGCGTAGGCGGTGTGTGGCAGCGACTTCGATTAGTTTGTAGTCGGCTTCGATCAGTGTGTAGTCGACAACATAGTTGGTCGAGTGTTGAACTCTTGACCTAACTTGATCGAGTGTTCAACTCTCGACCTATTCTGGTTGATTTTCATTTGTTTTTTTTTAATTGATTGAGTCTTCAATTCTTGACCTTTTAAAAATCTCTACACACTACCACATTTTTCTAAATATTTTTCAAACCACTATATTTTTCTAATAATTTTATCAAAGTGCAATATTAAAATAAAAGGTCCTAATCATCCTTTTCTTCCCTCATATATTTTATTCACTTTTTTATTTGGTCCCCAGTCTCTTGAATGCTTTTCATCCCATAAAAAGGAAATTTTATTCCGTTGAATGAATCTTTATGCTCCCTAAGTAACTATAGTTGCAAATATAAAAAAAGTAAGCCAAAAGTATTAGTAGATATGTAATAGAAAAAATTGGTAAGTGATGGAGTCTTACCAACGATATGGTCTATCACTAGTAGACTTCTATCAACAATATTGTCTTATCACTGATAGACTATCTAAAATTTTCCATATTTATAATTTTTTTACATTATACTATATTTACTAAGACTTTGGATCCGATTGCTATATTTGCAACTATCCCTAGAAAAAATGACAGAGTACTTTACTGAGTTACAAAATATGTTTCTAGGAAGAAAACTAAAAAAACAAGAAAATTCAGGGCAAATAAGTGAACATTTTACTTGAGGAAAAATAGGTCAAAATTAATGGATTTCAAAATTCATGCTAATTTTGAAATTATTAAAATAATTGTTATAATCAAATTATCACCATTCAAAATTAATTTTCGAAATGATAAATATGTTTGAAAAGTATAAATCTAAACACTAAGGGCCCATTTGGATTGACTTAAAAAGTGTTTCAAAAAACTCATTTTTATTTAAACACTTCGGATAAAACCAGATTAAAATACATCTGAAAAATTATTTTTAATAATTGTCAAATACTCAAATTTCTTCTAAAATGACTTATTTTTTAACTTAAACACTTGAAAATATATTCTAAATACACCATAAATTAGTCTAGATTACAGACATATTTGAAGGTATTTTGCACATGACAAAGTGACATTTATGAAGAAAACCTTTTATTGTGATGGATACAATCGGAAATTAGTTGGACAATCTTATGCAAGGCAGAATGTCAATTGCCATCACGTAGGTTAGCCAAAGTTTGAGCTGGAAAAGGGATCCACCATTCAAACTACTTGCTGAAATTGGCAACTTCTCCGATCCCATAAAAGGAATTGACAACTTGAGAAGTTATTACAATTTGTGAGGTTGTATTTTATACGGTGTTTTAGAATTGTGTAAATAAGTACTAATATAGAGGAGTCGTAATAATTGATAATAACCCCTCACAACCCCGGATGACGTAGTATTATTACTTCATTCATTATGATACAATCCCCATATTTTGAACCAATTCTAGATACATGTACCAATACCTTTTTTTTGAACCAATTCCACATTTCATGTGAATAAAACTTTGCATATACATCCCTAACAACCTACGCCAAGCAAAATACTTCAGTCCTACAAAAGTTGAGCATCGTAACATTTGTGGAACACTCGTATATGAAATGATAACAATCAACAACGTTTATAAAAGCAGGCAGCAGAGAAGGTACTCCTTTCGAGATGTTTGTCAAAACAGAGTAATCAAGAAGAAAAAATCTTCATGGTTTTCTAATTTCCATATTTGTCTAATGAAACTACAAAAAGTATTCAAAGAAACGGTGCCTCTGTCATATCATCAGCTGTAGAGATTGTATTTACGGTAATTACTGTTCATGCATACATAGAACAAAAATCGTTACAGTTGTTCACCAAATCGACTTTGATTAACACATTATATATACATAGGAAAGACGATCCATGAACCTGTGAAATAGTCAGTGACTCAGTGGTATCTTGGACGTGGGTAGGCATAACCTCTACCATCATAAGGCATATTGGAAGGAAATTGATAATGATATGTAGGTCTTGGAGGTGGGGTTCCATAAGGTGGACCTGAATATAGGCACAGAATTAGGAATGATCAGTAAGCACCCTTGTGAGAGAGGAAAAAAAAGAAAAAAAGATCAAATTTGCCATGCAAAAAAAATTGCGGTATACAACACTGTACTTAAGAAACAAAAATTGCGGTATACAACAATGTCATTCCCCGTACCTCCTCAAGAAATAAAAAAGGATTCAGAGACTGAAGAACAAAATGGATTCTATCATCTAAGAGTATCCGAGTCTGACAGGACAATCGACTTTTTAATATTAACCATCCGCAATCTGAAGAATCTACCAAGTTAACAAACAGCCGACACTCTGTCTAATGTAAATACCCACTTACATGAAAAGTGGCAAGCTTTTTGAATTTTGATTTTCTTGTTGGAAAAATATCACATGCAACAGCAGGGCGCAATTGATTAAAGAACTAACCAGTGGGTGGGAAGGGATAAGCTACATCAGTGTATTCCCTTGAGGCCAGTTCACCCATCTGACGACCGTCTAGGAAGCGTCCACGTCCACCAATGCTGTAAGGATCACTCCCAGGATAACTGTGAAGTGGATGGCCACTTGGACCAGGGTACCGGGTTTCACTAATCAAATTCTCGTATCGTCTGTGAGGGGGAACAAATCTTGGTAAAGGAGAAATCATATTTTCTTGATGTACTTCAGAAATAAATCTTGGACTTCCATATCGTCCAGCATCTGGTATACCACGTCGACCTGAAAAAGAATGTTAAGAGTGTGAATCTAGACGTCAAAATAAAGTCAAGATGCAGCCACGGTGACTGGCAAGCTTAATATAGTGTTTCAATTCATATAGCATATGGGTGAAACATGGAAAGATTTTCAGATTGACAGTATTTTGTACTCATCTTATCTCATTTATATGACATGAGAATCACGTCACTGTGTATGTATGCTTTACTGAGAATTGAAAACATGTTGAAAAAAAAAAGAGAGATTCATTTTACACATCCAAAAGTAAAAGAAGGAATCTTCATGTAAACTGGTTGGATGAATGGTGTCCAAAGGTAGCTGGAAGATGAGAAAAATAAGGGCTATGCTATAGATATAACAATCACCAAGTCAAATGGATGCATGATTATTAAAACTATATATAAAAGAAAACGTCCACTGTTCAATCAGAGAGGCCAGACAAGAAGCGGAAAGCACCTTGATCTCGAGATGAGGGCAAAACAAGAGGAGCAGTACTAGCTTTAGAAAATGATGTATTGCTGTCACGTGATTCAGATGGTAGAGCACGTTTCATCCCATCCAAGCATCTTTGAGACTCTGCACGATCAAGTTCTACAAATATAACCTAACAAAAAGAGGACATATTATGATATCTACATCATTACACTTACACAGAAACCCTTAATAGCCACGTCGGGCGTAGGTGTAACTACCTCATCAAAATATTCTTCCGATCCAGGCATGTCCTTGCTAGTGGGCAAGATATAATTGGCTGTCATGATGATTATGGTCCCAATGGTAAGTAACAAAAGCTACAGTGATAATACTATTTTCAACAACATATATTTCTTGTAGTTGTAGGTATATGGAGAAACTTCAGTGGATGCAAAGATAATACAGTAAACAGACCTAACATTTCATTCAGCTAGATAATACAGTAAACAGACCTAACATTTCATTCACTGCATCAGCTGGTACTTCTTTCCCCATTTCTCTAAATCTTTCAGCTGAGCGACGCTCCAACTCCTCAGGCTTTGGGAATACCACAACAGCAATCTGAAAGCCAGAATAATAATAATAATAATAATTATTATTATTATTATTGGAAAAGAAGAGAAGAAAAGAAACACACAGATTTATGTGGAAACCCTAGATCAGGGAGAAAAACCATGATAGGAGAATTTTTATTTTTTTAATTTTTCTGATACACAGTATTCAATACAGGACAGGTATAAATAACCAAACAGAGAGAAACCCTAGACAGTAGATACTGAGAAAAAGACTAAAACACCCTTAGGGCTAAAACACCATTTCAACACTCCCCCTCAAGTTGGGGCATAAATATCAATGAGGTCCAACTTCCTAATACAAGTGTCAAACATCTGTCTAGGTAAGCCCTTAGTCAGAACATCCGCAATCTGTTGACTGGATGGAACATAGGGAACACAAATACTCCCATTGTCAAGTTTCTCTTTTATGAAATGTCGGTCAATCTCAACATGTTTGGTTCTATCATGCTGAACAAGGTTATTGGCAATATTAATAGCAGCCTTGTTGTCACAGTAGAGTCTCATCGGGTCATGACTCTCTTGATGAAGATCTACTAATACCTTCTTCAACCAATTTTCCCCATAGATACCCAAGCACATAGCTCTGTATTCAGCTTCGGCACTACTTCTAGCCACGACACCCTATTTCTTACTCCTCCATGTAACGAGGTTTCCCCATACTAAAGTAGAATACCCCGAGGTTGACTTCCAGTCAGTAGCAGAACCGGCCCAGTTCGAGTCAATGTAGGCTTCTATACATCTTCTATCATTTTTCCTGAACATCAAGCCCTTCCCAGGTGTTGACTTTAGATATCTCAGAATCCGGTTAACAGCTTCCATGTGTCTCTCATACGGGGCTTGCATAAACTGGCTTACCAAACTCACCGCATATGAAATATCAGGTCTGGTATGCGAGAGATTTATCAGCTTCCCTACAAGACGTTGATATCTCTCCTTGTTCACTGGAATGTCGTCTACTGAATTTACCAGACTTTTGTTGACCTCAACTGGAGTATCTGCAGGTTTACATCCAGTCATCCCAGTCTCTTGTAGAAGGTCTAACGTATATTTTCTCTGAGACACTGAGATCCCTTCCTTTGACCTTGCTACCTCCATGCCTAGAAAGTACCTCAAGGAACCAAGATCTTTAATTTCAAACTCCTCTGCCATTTTCTGTTTCAGCTTGTCAATTTCTACAGAATCATTCCCTGACAGAATAATATCCTCAACGTACACAATTAACACTGCTACTTTTCCTGATGCTGACTTCTTAGTGAACAGGGTGTGATCTGAGTGACCTTGAATGTACCCCTGGGTTTTGACAAAGGTAACCTATCGAACCAGGCTCTAGGGGATTGTTTCAGACCATACAAAGACTCCTTTAGCTTGCACACCTGACTCCCAAACTGTGCTTCAAACCCTAGAGGAAGGGTCATATAAACCTCTTCTTCCAACTTACCATTTAGAAACACATTCTTTACATCCAACTGATATAGAGGCCAGCCTAGGTTTACAGCAACAGAGAGAAAAACCCGAATAGTGTTGAGTTTTGCCACTAGCGAGAAAGTTTCTGAGTAGTCCACCCCATATGTTTGAGTGAACCCTTTCGCGACTAATCTGGCCTTATATCTGTCGAGAGTCCCATCAGATTTGTACTTGACTGTGAACACCCATTTGCACCCGACGGTTTTGTGACCTCTAGGAAGAATAACTAGATCCCATGTTTTGTTGGTTTTGAGTGCCCGCATTTCTTCCATGACTGCAGCTCGTCATTCAGGAATTTCCAGAGCCTTGTACACATTTCCCGGGATAGTCACAGTGTCCAGGCTAGTGGTAAAAGCCTTGAATCTTGTTGACAAGCAACTGTAAGATAAAAAGCTTTTCATAGAGTACTTGGTGCAGGACCTTGTTCCCTTTTGCAGGGCAATTGGCAAGTCTAGGGTGGCATCAATTTCACTGTTCTTGTTGCCTCTTTCCTCTGTATTCATCTACTGCACATTTTCAGTCTCCTGAACATCATCTGGAGGAAATTCATTGTTCTCATCCTCCCTAATTTTGTCAAGAGTCGCTGCATCGTCAGTGTTTACTATACTACTTTCAACAAAGTTATTATTATCAAGAATATGGTTACCTTGAGTTGTCTCTAGTTCTGACTCTTGAACACTTTCCGGTGGAGTAGCAGGGGAAATTATTTCCTTTCGTAGATTCTTTCGATAGTAAGTTATCCAAGGAACTTGTTTTGTAGGAAGGACAGGATTGTCTGGAATGGGAGGGCCAGGATTAGTGTCAGGAGGGCCAGGAGGATTAGTGTCAGGAATTGGTTCAAGAAATAAGTCTACAGGAATGGAATAGGTGGATGACGTGTTAGTCTCTTCACTCGAAGTCTCCCTCTGAAGAGGACTAACAGGAAAAAAAGGTTTGTCTTCTTGAAAGTTAGCATCCATGGTGACAAAGTACTTTCGAGAAGATGGCTGATAACATTTGTAGCCCCGTTGATGGAGCGAATACCCAACAAAGACACATTTTTTAGCCCTATGAGCGAATTTACTGTGGGAACCATGATTATGAACAAACACCGTACATCCAAACACCCGAAGAGGAACATCTGGGAAAAGCCAGGTAGAAGAGAAGAATTCTTTGAAATGGGCTAAGGGAGTCTGGAACTTGAGGACACGGGAAGGCATTCGATTAATGAGATGGGCTGCAGTGAGTACAGCATCGCCCCATAGGTACGAGGGTATGGATGCACGAATCATGAGAGCCCGAGCAACCTCAATAAGGTGACGGTTTTTCCGTTCGGCCACCCCATTTTGTTGCGGGGTATAGGCATAGGAGTTCTGGTGGATGATACCTTTAGAATTTAAAAACTCAAGGAGGGACTGATTAACAAACTCACGGCCATTGTCACTCCGAAGGATAGCAATTTTGGTATTGAACTGGGTTTCGACCGTGGTGTAGAATTGCTGAAAGACTGTAGTCACTTCAGATTTATCCGTAAGAAGGAACACCCATGTAAGACGAGTGTGATCATCTATGAACGTGACAAACCACCGTTTACCCGACACGGTTGTGATATTTGATGGCCCCACACATCACTATGTATCAGGTGGAAAGGTTGGGACGGTTTATAAGGCTGGAAACTAAAAGACAACCGAGGTTGTTTTGCACAAATACAAACATCGCAAGATAAAGATGAAATATTAACATTACGAAATAAATGGGGAAATAAGTACTTCATATAATGAAAATTCGGATGTCCAAGACGAAAATGCCATAACAGGAAATCAGTTTCAGAAATAGTAAGGGAAGAGAGTAAACAAGTGCTAGATAAACTCCAAGATGAAGCATCCTCCGAGAGGAAGTAGAGCCCCCTACTGTGCCGGGCAGTGCCAATCGTCTTCCCCGAGCTCAGGTCCTGAAACAAAACATTATCCGGTGAGAAAACAACATTACAATTCAGGTCTCTGGTTATTTTACTGACAGATAGCAGATTATAAGATATCTTTGGTACATACAGGACATTTTGTAAAATCAACCCTTGAATAGGAGATAAGTGACCTTTCCTAGCAACGGAAGCAAAGGACCCATCTGCAATTCGTATTCACTCGTTTCCCGTACTTGGATAATACAAGAGGAATTGATCAGATGATCCAGTTAGGTGGTCTGTTGCTCCTGAGTCAAGGATCCACGATTCATCCCCTTCGACCAAGAAGCTTAATGACTGAGAAGTACCTGATTGAGCAACATTGCTGGTTCCAACCATGCTATACTCTACCTGGTTGGTGGCTGATGATGTACCATCCCCTGTTTCACTGACAAGGGCTCAACCAGTTTCTGATTTATCATTCGCAGACCGTCGTTTGCCATTTGGTGGGCGACCGTGTAACTTCCAGCATTGATCTTTGGTGTGCCATGGTTTCTTACAGTACTCACAGATGGGTGGGGATTTTCCGTTCTGTTTGTCGCTCTCTGGTCCCGAAGATTTGGCTCCAAACGCAACAGAATCTAAGTGGTTGTTGCTAGAGCCATTTATAGCTCTAGTTCCGTCCTCTTCTAATCTGACCTCTGAGCATACTTCCATTAGAGACGGTATTGGTCTCTGTCCCAAAATCCGACTTCGGACACCATCAAATTTAGGGTTTAAGCCAGCTAGAAAATCATACACCCGGTCCGCCTCCTCAATCTTTGAGTACTGAACTCCGTCAACAGGACAATTCCAAACAACCTCGTGGCACAAGTCCATTTCTTGCCATAACAGGGACAATCTATTGAAATAAGACGTTACGTCAAGAGTCCCTTATTTGCACTCATGAATATGTTTCCTCAAGGTATAAAGACGTGAGGCATTTTGCCTCTGTGTATAGAGCTTCTGGACAGCTTCCCAAATATCTCGAGCGGAGGCTGAGTACAGAAGTGGCTTTGCGATCTGGGGTTCCATGCTGTTTATCAGAATTGAGCGAAGGAGACCTCTCCTTTCCATATACGTTCCTGGGGATCACCGGGGTTTGGTTTTGGTATTTCTCCAATTAGATACCCAAACTTGTGACGTCTCTCAAGGACCATTCTTACCGGCTGGGACCAAGAAAAGTAATTCTCACCGTTAAGTTTCTCACCAATAGACATTCCTGCAGAGTTCCCCACAGAACTAGACATAATATTTGCAACAGGTAAGTTAGAGTAAGCATTTACCGATGTTTCTGAGCATAAAGAGAAGTCTGAATGTGGATGAAAACCAGTTGTAGGATTTGTCGTGGATCTAAGGGCCGATATTTACTGCTGTAAGTTGGCCAACTGCTGTTCAAAACCAACGGTTCCACTAGAATATGCCATAGGTTGGTTTTGCCCATAAATCCTTGGAAAAGTAACTTCATTTTGGCTTGAGGACGGACCAAAAGAAGGGCTGGGAACTGACTGACCATACTGGTTCGGCTGGACCGGTTTGGTTGAACCGGTTGGTTCGGCTGGACCGGCTGAGTAACTTGGGTCATCCACGGGCGATCTGGAACATACGCTAGGGTTGGCTGCTGACCTGAAAACGGAGGTTGGAGATCGCCTGTATACCGCCAGTCACGGGCGGTGGTGTCGGCCTGAGCAAAATATCCAGAGGGTGAAGGGTTTCCGTGCATCGGGGGGTTCTGAGGCAGGATCTGGTGGGTGCCGATCGGGTCTGAGGAGTTTTGTTGGAGGTTGGATCGGGTCTGAGGCAGAAGGGTTTGAAGCAGAAAATCCATAAGGTTGTCGAATTCCAGATTGGTCACTCGGATCTAAGGCAGAAAATTCAGATGAGCTCGGATTTGTGTGCCGATCTGGTCTGAGAGTTCTGGTGGTCGGGTCTACAACGGTAGTCCACTGGTTATAAATTGGAGGATCAGGTCGGGTCTGGCTGGAGGTTGGATCAGACATAGATTTTAGGAGTTGAGGCATAGCGGCGTGAAAATAATGCTCAACAGCTTCTCTTATGGCTGCAACAACTTCAGCGTTCATCCCTTTGTTCCAATGGAGGTTTCTGTTGGAGTCTCTGGTTTGTTCTCATCAATGACGGCCAGGGCTTCGTCGCCATGCTCTGATACCATATTGGAAAAGAAGAGAAGAAAAGAAACACACAGATTTACGTGGAAACCCTAGATCAGGGAGAAAAACCACGATAGGAGAATTTTTATTCTTTTAATTTTTTTGATACATAGTACTCAATACAGGACAGGTATAAATAACCAAACAGAGAGAAACCCTAGACAGTAGATACTGAGAAAAAGACTAAAACGCCCTTTAGGGCTAAAACACCATTTCAACAATAATAATGATAATACTTAAAAGATATCTGAAACCTGAATAATCCAACAGACTTCAAATACATACCTTCTGGAAGCACGCAAATGGTTTCAGTTTCCGTCTACGAGCATTCTTGTAAACATTTGTCTGATCAATTATGTAATTCCGAGGTACAGTGGCTGCTCTAGAGAGAAGTATATTGAAAATCCCAGTTGCTTGATCCATCAAACGATCAAAACGTTCACCATAATTATGTTTTCGCAATAGACCTGGTAACTATTAGAAAAATTCAACTCCAGTCAGGCTGTCATGTAACATAAAAATGATCCCTAAAATGTATTAGGTTATAGGTAAACCAACGGGGGATAAAGATCGAGAAGCAACCCCCCACATACCTAGCCAGTAGGCAATGCAACATGAAAAAATAACTAACAGTAGAATACCTTCATTTGGTCCAGAATTAGATTAGTCCCAAGCAAAATATAGCGTTTCTCAGGATGATCATCTGCCCATTTCTTAGCCCATGTACTTTTTCCAGAAGCCGGTAGACCCACCATCATCATGACTTCACAATCTCTTACATTATTAAAAGTAGGCCCTAGCAATGCATTTTTATCATCCAAAGCACAAGCCCATGGTTTAAAGCCTTCTTCTGGAACAAGCCCCTCTTCAATACTGAATTGCAACTGGACCTCAACATTCTTCAACAATACATGAGGAAAAAATGCTGATTCCCATTGAAGCTTTCTCAATGGAGAATCCACCACTCCAAGGCCTCTTGGACCAGCATCAAATTGTATCGCAGTACCCAACCATTTGCCATTTTTGGAAAATCCAATAGAGGCTAGGGGCTTGCTTTCAAGATTTACTGCACAAACAATTGTATCACCAATCCCAAACTTTTCACCATAATCAGAAAATTTTCCAGCGTTCGAGAACTTTCCTGAGCCACCAAATCCAAAACTTTGTTTAGTCTCTCCAAGATTTCCCACTGAGCTGTCTCCTCTGGAAATGCCGAGACGACAAAGATGCTGCTGATCTGGAGAAGTATCATTCATTTCAACCAGCTGTAAAGAGATAATCTTGCAACCAAAACAATATTTTCCACCAGTAATTCCCACAGTGGCCCGAGCTCCAGACCAGCAATAAGCAAAACCTTTCTCATAAAGAGCTGATCCTCGAAGACCATCACTTTTGATCTCAAAATCTGGAGACAAAAATAGCAACATAAATCAATATAAAAAGACATTTTTCAATATAAGAATTCGGAAACCAATTCTAAGAAGTCACTTCAATTGTTTGATTCTTTTGTCAAGAAATATACGTCTTGATGAATAGGAAATATACAAAAACTCCGTAGGAGATAACCACTATACATCCTGAACGGAGGCAACCAATAGTTAAAGAATAGTTAAGAAAAGCTTTAGAGCCAGAAACCCAAAGAGAAGCTAAACATAAAAGAGAGCGCCAAATCCCACTCTGCAAGCATCCAGAAAACTCCTTAGCACACTTCCAAAGATGACTAGTGGAGGCTAAGCAGAAGACCGTTAGCTCCCGAAGGGGGGAAGACAATGATTTTCATAACAGGACTAAAAGTCTTAGTATCTGTAAAGTCTCTCTCCATAACATATTTTAAAGACTCCTTTGGACACCACCACTCTTCCGAACTCTCAGCAGATGTATCTTCTAGTTTTCACCAACCAAACATCCAAAACTTAGGGCCCATTTGGATTGACTAGGCAAAAAAAGTGTTTTTCAAAAAGCTCATTTTTATCTAAACACTTTTGATAAAAAGTATTTAAAATACACTTTGTGTTTCATGAGTGGTGCCAAACACTCAAATTTGTTCCAAAATGACTTATTTTTAAAATTACACACTCAAAATGTATTCCAACATTCCATTTGACTAAAGAATTGCCAGATCCTCCAAATGGGAATTAGAGACACAAAACCACCACCAGTCTTCATGATTCCAAGTATATATACCTTCATTCTTAAGACTTCTTGAAAATCCCAGCTAATGAATGTTTAAATAGATAAATATTCTTCTCATGGTGTCCCTAACTTCAATATTTTTCTCTAGGCGGTTTTATAGGAGACAAGAAGCTTCTCCAACCCAGTTCTTCCTGTCCTACCAAAACTAACCGTCAGCATTTCAACCATGGCTATCAATCTATTGGAAACTGCAACTAGAAGAATTCTTCTATTTGGATTTTTCTTTCTACCTGAAGGACATGATCTTTGCACTTTGACCCACTAAAACTTATTTCCTCGAGGAAGACGAAGGAGACTCTCTGTAAAGTAATTGCATAATCATGTACCATGCGAGGGAAACTATGCAAAAAGAACAGGAGAAAGAACTACTCCAATCACAGTTTGATAAAGAAATTACCATTTGCATGTCAAACTCTACTACCCCAGAACCTGCACGGTAAAACTTTCATCTCCACCAAGTAGTGGAGCCAAAAAAATTCTTAAATAGGGACAATTTTGACCTGCGAACTTTCTAAACCAATAATCTTTCCATTCTAAAAATTTGGGAGATGCCCTTCCCCTTTTCTTCTTAGCTCCGCTCAAGTTTCAATCAAAGACCTTTGTTTAGGACAGCCCTCCATGTATAAGAACAAGAAAAACATAATACTATTTTGCGTTTACTGTTTTCTTCCCCTTTCTAAAAACTGTTCGTTAAAATTTTTCTACCGAACAAGATTTCTACATAAAACAACATTTGTTATCCTAGAAAAATTAACCCTTCAAAATTTTCCCTAAAGCTACGCCCAGGTCAGATAATGGAGACTGGAAAGGAAGTTCCGAAACCACATAAGAGAATAGTGCCAAGAAATTCTTCAAAACTTGTAATCTCAAATGTTAATTTAATTACGAGCTCAAACCCAAAGGGCATGCGTATATTTTGAGATTAGGTCCTAAACCAGAAATAGAAGCTAATTAGTATTCAAGTGCCCAGAACATATTTATACCGACCTTCATATTAACCGCGACATGTGAGACTCGAGCAAACGGGAGGGAAAAAGATGATGAAGAGATCACAAACACACTCAGCTTAATTCGGTCTTGTATCCAACAGGACGATTTCAATGCGAAATAATATAGAATGGAAAATGCAAAGAAAACTTTGAGAGAGAAGAAATACCCAAGTCGCAGTCGGCAGGGTTGAGCACCACTGGATGCTGCTCCTTCAGCTTAGAAGCATCTGAAACACAGCCAAATTTGGGCTTCTTCGCCTCGTGTTCGTCTTCTTGAGGACGGTGGCGTTTAATGGACGCCATTGCAAGTCTTCAGAGCGAGAAACAAAACGAACTCAGAGTTGCCGCGCGAAAGATATCACCGCGCGCTTGTTGCTGCTTCAACTTATTCTTATTTTTAATAAGAAATGCCTGCCGTTGATTGGAACCATGCCCAAACCCCCAACCGACTTAAGAATTCATGTGTCCTTTTAATCCATCAGTATCGACGCTCATAGGATGAATTTTTTTTAGGGTCGTTTGCTAATCATTCTTAGCCGAATTTTTTTAAAAAAAAACGTTTTCAAAAACTTTTTTTCTTTTAATTTTGACTTGATTTTTTAAAATATAAGGAAAAAAATAGATTACAAAGCAAGAAAGTTAGATAGAATTTCTTTAAAAAAAAAAAAGTTAAAAGTAAAATGATTGTATATAGACTTAATTTTCAAAAATTAAAAAAAAAAACCAAATTGTTACCGAACAGAATCTTAGATACTCAAAGTTGAAATTGACCTAAAACTTTGAGTATATATCGATCTGCTGAGCAAAAAACTTTTCTTTTTTTATAAAAATATTGCATGAAGATGGATAGTCTTACATGCACCCAAGTATTACTCAACTTTTTACCATACTAACAAGGTTTAAAATTCGATATTAACAAAAATGTCAAAGTCTTAATTTTACCCGAAAGAGGGGACATGTCTTCTTAGGACTATTTTGGATGAAAATGTAGAGATTATTCTATTTGAATTGAAATGAATGGTACTTTTGAGGATTACTTGAAACAATAACTTTTTTTACCAAATCACCCAGTTGTGAAAATAGCAATCAAAATATTGATGTCAATCAGTTAAAAAAAAATATATAAAAACAAACCATATAGTTAAGTAAATAAGCAAACTTTTTAAAATATTTTACATTGTAATATTTTTATATTTCGTGATTTTTTTTTTACAATATAATGAAAAGGTATCACAATTCATGTTGATATCAAATTGATAAAAATGTCAAAATATCAATAAAACTGACATATGTCAATATCAAATTTATAAAATGGCAAAATATCAATAAAACTGCCTAATATGTCAGACGAAAATTTAATATCGTGATCAATCGAGTTTTCAGTTCAAACTTCAAACAACGCGACTTTCTTGTAATCTTTAGTTTTTAATATATACATTTAGGCTTTCGCCGATTTAAACATTGGCTTTTTAATGAAAAATTAGAACATATAAAATTTGTGAAAATACATTTCATGAGTACCAATATCTTCCTCTTCCTGCGGTGTTCAAAATGTAGAACACACATATTTCCTCGCTTCAGAATGAACCTATTTATTAAACATCAAGGCTAAGAAGCATCTGTTCCCCTCTGCATGTTTGACGTGAAGACTAAGACACACAGAGAGCCTGCAAGATTCCTAATTGGGAATGTCTTGAAATTATATGTTCCAAGAATGTACTAAGATTCAAGTAGTTTATACATTAATTTAGTATAAACGTCAATAACGGTACCTCAAAGCCTTTACGCAAAATCAAAATTAGACAGCTCTAGTACACATAATGTCTTTTGATAATTACGCAGCTGTACAGTTCGATTGCAGATTTCATGAGAATGTTTATGCAAGCTAGAATTACAATAAACAAAAAAAAAATCATTCAGACCTCGGCTTGAATTCTGCTGTCAATTGGTGTTGATAGCATCACCATTTCCTAATGAAGCAAAATCAAAACTCCAAACAGAAGCACAATTTTCATCACCTAAATAAAGCCCAGCAAACATACTATAGCGTCAGAGTAGTAAGTTATTAACAATCTTAGTATAGCATCAGGGAACTAAGATAGTTAAAATTAACAAAATAACAGTAATAACAATAAACTGCACATAACCATTTACAAAAAGAAAATAAAAGATGACGATTGCAATAAGGTTAGAGAGGATACCACGTAAACAAAAATCCTCATCGTAGTTGTCAGGTCCTATAAATCTTCGGTGACCTGACGAAGTGACAGTCATTGGCATAAATGGATGAAAAGAAAACCCATTAACTGTGTCTGCAGGAAGTACAATGTAGGAGAAGTGAATTAGAGCCAAAACGAATACAGTATTATAAGACCAAGGGACAGTCCTTGTCAAAATGAAAAGGCAAAATACCTTGTGCTGCTTGAAAACTTGTTATCCACTGCCCAGTTTGAAGATCATATACATGAACAAAACCATCCTACAGGTCAAAATATAAACAAAACCACTTGGGTCAAGATTGATTAAATTAATATCAAGCATAATAATATTAATAAAAGCTGACAGTATACCTGACCACCTGTGCCAAGATGTTGCCCACATGGCTCAATATCAAAAAATATCCGTTGGTTGGTATGTTCAGATGATCTATATAATCTGATGACAAGTGGAACAATTAGATAAGAGAACCCATATTTCACCATTTACAGTAACCAGAAAACTTGAATGGATCGGCCTCATAAATTTCTTTAACAAAATAAAGAATAATTTTTTATGCAACTTAGAAGGATATACTAAAGCATGTTTGCAATTTGTAAGAAAAACAAATTTCTTTAACAAAGAAATTAAGTTTTTTCATTTATCAGTTTATATGGCAAACATCTTAAAACCACATTTATTAAAAAGAAACACCCTTCACCACGCCAAGGGAAATACATACAAAATAAACAAAATAAGACAAAAACAAACAGCATTTTGAAGTTGCAGGCCATTATTGGACCAGTAAAATTTTCAACTTTTAGACATACTAAATCCATAACTTGTTTCCTATAGCAGTGATGTTACTTATAAGGCATAGCCACCGGCTTTTAAAGAAGCACTTACTTGTATACAACATCTACAGATTTGCGAATATCCCAGCAAAGTATATACGGGTCCTTCACGAAATTACAGAAAAAGGTATTACAGAGTACAAGTCACAACGCAAGAAAGAACATCACATAAAAGCTTATACATACCTTTCGACCTCCAGTGTAGAGATAATTTCCATCTTTTGAAAATTGGATCTGGACAAAACAGAACATCACCTTGATAGGAATTATATATTAAAACCACATGGAAGAAGTAACAACAAAAACCTCCCCTACATGTGTAATTCCACCTTCTTGACCATGTAGAACATATAACAATTCCATATTGTCTTCCCTATAGATTCCAGTTGTCTGCCTATAAGAACCCAAGGCAAGCATTCCACTATGTGTAGGAGAAAAAGCAATTGCAGATATGATGCCTGATCATGAAAAATGGTCAATAGATACACCCTGGTCTATCAATCAGAGAACATTCTCTGAGGGTGAGCTAAATCCAAGATAACAACCTGTTTGACCTTCTTTATTTCCTTGCAGCGTTGAATGCTGCCCAAAATCTCTACCAGGCCGATGCAAATCAAATATTCTCACCAATTTGTTGTATCCAGCAAATATTCTATACGCAAAAAAAGATGGTTTCAATTTGTAACCAAATGACAATTACACACACTGTTGCAATTTGTAGTGAATATGGAGAACAAAGATTAAACATATATAAGATCGAGAACTCAACATAGCCTTTTGAAAAGCACAAGCGAGGAGGCATCTCAATCATATATCATAAGCTTGTAGAAGATGAGAGAAGCAAAGATATCACGTACTTGGTTCCAGCTGGATTAAATGCAATTGAAAAGGCAGCAGTAATTTCATCCATGGCATCATAAGCTCGATATGTGCAGCGCAGCTGAAATACACGGTAACCAAGTTCTTCAAATAATGGAAATAGCTTCTTCAATCACTAATTTTAATTTCGGGACTTCTAAAACTACCATTGATGTCATACAGGAATTTAAATTTAATTCCAAACAAGAAAGACAGGCAAAAAGGAACGTTCATAATGGGCCTTTCTAAGGTGATGTGGGACTACCCCATATAACAATGGAGGATGTGTGGTAGCCCCAGCCACCCACACCTGACAACCAACTCTCCTTAATTATCTCAGGTTCTGCAGTACAGATGGAAACATAATCTTAAACACTTTTTCCAAAAGATTATATTAAGACATCGTCTTGTCATTTGTAATCTCTTGAAAATAAGGGAAAGCCTCAAAAACAAAAACAACAATAGAGCTTCTCAAGTTTAACAGACAAACATATTGTTTTTTTATTGCTGCAACACTCAAAGCTAACGCTATTCACATAATTCACATCACGCCATGCATATTCTATGATCAATGTACAATATAAAATGATTTTCTTTTATTTCCAAACACCATATGTCAAGTCACTCACATAACATCTTCTGTTAGTCTCATACTCTCCAAACAAGCAAAAAACAATTGTCATCTGTGCTTACATCTTTTGCACCTCATAAATGCTAATCATAATGTGATGCATCCACTCTACATGTCTAAAGGCTAAAGCATAAGTACCTCCCCTGACACAGCATCCCAGAGATGAATTGGATGGTCACGTGTGGTACTTGCAAAGACGCAGGTTACAAGGTCTAAGGTCAAAGGTGTCAACCAACTTTCACATCAGAATTCAATTAACAGTGTCATCAATGATTGTAGTAATTGAAACATAAAGGGAAACGTTTGAGCTCCAAAGCTAGAAACCCCATGAATAAGCGAGTCTAAGGAGTACCTGAAGCTGACATGTAAGGATACCAACAGAAGTCATAAACTGACTCCCCCTCACCCACCATGAGGTTGGAAGTAAAAGAATCTGCAGATAATGTAGCACATGAATGACATTATATTTAAAATCCAAAAACAAAAGAGAAACACGAGAGTGCATTCAACCTCTCAAATCGGATAATCACCAAAACAGACCAAAGTAATGCATCATCTAGGTGCACTACAAAGCGGATATTCCTTCCATTCACGCGCAAACTTACCCTCTTCAGCCGCAACGTTGACGGGAACATCGTTGCCGTAATCTGGTCTGCATAACAGTATAGTTTAACAAGTATTCCATTTAATTCCATCATGAAAAAGAAATTGTACCATGCCTAAAAGACTTTCTTCCAATTCCAGTTTAAACAAGTTCGGGTTGATTACTGAAGACTTACAGGTTGAATATGCGAAGACTATTGTCCTCGGAGCTCGTTAGAAAACACGACCCATCAGGTGACCTTTATAACTCCAAGATTTCAGAAGAATGAAGAGTAAAGGAGTAGAATGAACTGAAGAGAAGATAGGAAGACATAAGCAATATAATATACCATTTCACGCCCTTGAAGAAGTTGTTAGGGTTCGGACCAGTCCGAAACTGGTTGTAGAAATGGTAAGTCCTCTGCGGAGGGGAGTTGAATTGAATCACTGGCCACGCGTATGATTGCTGCTCATCGTTCATGGCAGCTTCTGCTGCGGCTCCGCCGGTCGGATTGGACCGGTTTTCTTCCTCCTCCACTATCATCGACTCTGTTTCAGACATTGCAAGGACTTCTAAGCAGCAATCCGTAAGCGTTGTCCCTTCAATTATAAGGAGTTCCCCCACTGCCGCCAACACCAACGATTCAGAGAAGTTCAATCAATACAACAAAACCACTTGGGCTCCTTCTTCGTCTTGGGCTTTCCACAATTTCCCTTAGTTGACTGAATTCAAATTCGTACGTGACCATCAATTATGACTTCAAGAAATTAGGGGATTTTGTACCGATGATGAGGAAAGGAAAACAAGAAGAAGCAGAAAAACCCATAACAAAACTTCAAAATCTCATATATCCAAGAAAATGGGAAAGTTATACGGGTCGAAAATGTCAAATGACCAATTTTTAAAAAATAATGTCAATTGATCCTCTGCTTACGTCATCACGGGATGAGATTACAAAAATGTTCCTCTAGTCTATAGCGCTCAAACTCAACGGTCGTCCCACTCCGCTCAAAATTAGGGAAAACAAATTGTTGTACGTGCAAGTGTCGTTCATCTCGCTTTGCAAAACCATCACTGTTATAATCGAAGTTCTCTACTGGGTTAGTGAATTTAATTTTTGTCTTCCATGTTGCATTGCGTCTGTTTAGGTTGGTCTCGTTTGATCGGTCGTCACGTTCATAACTGGTTTTGCGTCTGTCTTTTATTTTGGGTTTTGATGTGTTCTGCATTGGTTGAGGATGAAGAAGATATAGTTAGATGACAAGTTAGTGGACGAGTTTTGCGAGAGCGAGATGGGATGGAGCGATTCGAGCTAAATCGAGATGTGCTAGAGCTAGACGACCGAAAGTGAGATGTGCTAGAGCGAGATGAGCGAAAGCGAGATGTGGTAGAGTGAGATGAGCGAAAGCGAGATGAGCGAGAGATAGCAAGATTAGCGAAACTTTTACAGTATATTTTGTTAGCGATTTTTTGTAGGACCTGTTAACTGATAAATTGAATGTTCATTGAACAATGCAGGAGTAATTTAAGATGTCAAAATCTTTGAAAATTCGTGAAGTTGATAGGTTTCCCAGGCAAGTAACTTGCCTGGGCCATGTTGCCAATGCCAACAAGATTGTAAAGCAGAAGCTTACCGAAAGGCAGTTAGAGATGTTCAAGAGAACAGTTTTTGGTCGCTTTATAGACATTGAACTTGTATTCAACAGCCCTCTAATCCACCATATATTATTGAGGGAAGTGAAGAACTCAGGAATGGACTCAATTAGTTTTTTTGTTAGAGGAAAAGTGTCACATTCTTGAAGGAGCCATGCCATATTGCATGGGAGGAACTGATCCTTCACTTCCTTTTTTAGTCACATTTTTGAAGGACGACTTTTTGTTGATCACTGGTTTGTGGCGGTCTCCTATGCGAGTTGGACGGAGTGAGGAGTCCTCACACGAACTTTTTACCAGGTACTTTGTTAGTCGATTGGCCTCGGACACATTCTACTTGCATTTGCTTGAAGAAGAATACAAAGAATTGGTATTTGAAAATGATGATAATGCAGTGAACCCTAGTATACTACATAGAGGTTGCAATGATGAGTAAAAACAAGCAAAAGAATGTTGTGGATCATACCCTATTTGACGATGTTGAGGACATAGACTACTACAACTCTCTTGATTGGGGTACAATTATTTGGCAGAGGACACTCGACTCCCTGAAGACCGCACTTAAAGACAAGGTTGGTCTATACAAGGAGAAGGTGAGGGGAAATAAAAATTATGTTGTGAAGTACTCGCTCCGTGGATTTTCCCAAGCATTCCAGGTAAATGTTCCTTAACCTAACTTTATCTTTGGTTTAACATTAACATAGTTATAAATTTGAGTTGTTTGGATTTAGGTGTGGACGTACGAGATCCTTTCGTCAATAGCAGGAAACGTTGCCATTCGAAAGAGCAAGGTAGCCATTCCTCGTATATTACGGTGGTCATGCTCCCATTCGGTGTCATTCAAAACACTCGAGAGAGACATTTTTGAGTCTGAAAATGTAAGTGTAATCTATGTAGCCACAGTATGTTTATTCGATAGTTAAATGTACACTAACCATCTTACTGGGTTCCTTAATGTAGACAAAAGTCAAAGAGGGTCTTGTCATGTCCAAGGCTGAGAAGGAGTTTCGGGATGCCCCAATTGATAGACGGGCCGTAAGACAAGCACACTCCAACATGAGAGTTCAGGGAGCTCTAGTAGTCCAAATAGTGACGGTGGTTCAGATAATAATGGTTTAAAAGGTGGGGAAGGTGAACAGCAGGGTAATTCAGAAGGTGGAGCGAGGGATGAAGAATCTGATGGGGACCAAAACATCCACCGGCCTACTTACACACCCAGTGAGGATATGTTTCATAATGTGCTGATGGTTGGTGACGTACGTCCTGAGTTTGAGGAGGAGTGTTCTGTCCTGGAGGATTCGAGCCATAAGGAGGGAGGCAATGTTGATCCTGATGTATATGCCTACCTGCGGAGCATTGACAGCTCAATATCGAGCTTGGATACCCGTGTATCGAACCTAGAGATGAACATGAGAGACATGAAAGTAAAATTGTCAACTATTTTGTCTCTATTACAATCTATGAAAGGTTCCATGATGCTGACGAGGTCTCCCACTCCACAGACAAGCCATGATGCCACTATGTCCCCCATCCCAACTGTACGTAGGTCACCTACCCCACCTCCACCTCCACCTAGGTCACTTATACCACCTCCACCTAAGTCACCTACCCCACCGCCACCTAAGTCACCTATCGCACCTCCATCTAAGTCATCGATCCCACCTCCACCTTCATCTGTACAACTCGATATCACGACCTCCTCTAACATCCTCATCTCGATTCATAGGTATGATCATTATGTGATTCAAAAATTTCTTTCTTCATATTTGTTATTCAACATGTTTAGCATTTTGTTATATTTCTGTAGGTTATGGTCGAGAGTAGAAAAAAAACACGTAAGAGGAAGGTCGTTGATAAGTACACACCTCCCATTGAACCAAAAAAGAAAATAATAAAATAGAAGGAAGTTAAGGTTCAACTTCCTTTGGATCGTCCAAATATTAAGTACCCTTTCCCTGGGGTACCTACGATGAAGTTTAAAGCGACGATCCAATACTCCTTGGAGCATGAGGTTCCAGCGGCTATATTGAAGGAAATGGTGAACGGGATTACCGATAAGAATACGGATAACGAGGTTCGAGAAAATGTAGTTCAACCATTATCCAAAACCTTTTTCCAGGAGTTGACTGAACCAAGTTCATGGGTTGAGTGTGACGTAAGTTTACGATCCTTGTCCTTTTTACCAAGTACATACAGTTATAAACCCTCTCCTTACATATATCTTGTTCTGGATGTAGACCCTAAATATCATTTTTGAGTTCATGAAAGAAAAATTCTATAGGCGACCAGACATGTGTATGGCTCGCTTCACCATCCTGCCAATTGGAATAATGGTAACCATTTACTGCACTTTTGAATCGGAATACGTTGGTTGACTATTATATGTTTTAATGTTCTTTTCGTTGTGTAGATGTTGGATCAATATAGCAACCCTAGAGGGAAGGGGGGGGGGGGGGTGAATAGGGTTTAATTAAACTTTTTTTTCTTTCTAAATTAACCTAATTAAACTAATGACAAAAAATGTGATAATTTAATTCTATCAAAATTTAGCAAATAAATAAAAACAAACTAAAACATACAATAAATTGCTTAAATTAATTGCAAAAATAAAAAGGAAAGAGTTAGAGAAGAAGACACCGTAATTTTTATAATGGTTCGGTAAAACTCGACCTACTTCACTCTCCAAACGCCTCTTGGGAATTTGAATAAAATCTTTCCGACTCTTTCTACGGATTAGAGCCCAACCGTTACACCACCGCTCCCTTTACGGGTTCAAGCGCAAACTCGATCCTTTCCACGGTTTAGGATCAAACCATTACAAATGTTGGAATTTTTGAAGAACACAATAACTCTCACTAGAGTGGATTTACAAGTTTAAGCACTCAATAAGTTTATCCTCACAATACAATAACACTCTCTCAAGAATAAGATGAAAAGAAAAAAAAATTTGGGAACTTAGAGAGAGCAACAATGGAACTTTTAAGTTTTAGAGGATTATGAAATGTAAAATTTGGAGAGGAAGATGGTTTATATAGAGATGGAAAAATTTTTAGAAATCACAATTAATTTGGACCATTGAATTTTGGAAAAGAAAAATCAATGGTGGAGATTTTAAACTATGCTAGTCGTTAGATACAAACAAAATATAATATTCAATAAAATTCAACATATCACCATAAAGATCATTCTTGAAATTCACTAAAAAAAAAAAAAAAAATTCTCCCCCTAATTAATACAATCAAAATCATAACAAATTTATAGCATATTTTTCTTAAACTTCTCCCCCTTTGGAATCATCAAAAAGAATAATTAAGAAAAATTTAGAACTACATAAATGCCCTTAAAAAACATGAACATAAATTTAACACAACTCCCCCTAAGAATATTAACACATGCTTTCCATATCTCCCCTATCAAAATGCCTTCTAAAAGATTTAACAAATAAAATTATAAAATCAAGAGGCATCACAACGAATAATACCAAGCTCAAGCCTATTTTTGCAAAAGATTTCTTCATTCAAAGGCTTGGTAAAAATATCCGCTAATTGATTATTAGAGTCTACAAATTCAAGAGTAATATTATCATTTTGCACATGTTTTCTAATAAAGTGATGCTTAATATCAATATGCTTAGTCCTAGAATGATGTACATGATTTTTAGTCAAATTAATAGCACTAGTATTATCACAAAATATAGGCACATTATCAAACTTTATCCAAAATCACAAAGAGTTTGTTTCATCCAAAGAATTTGAGCACAACAACTAGCAACTGCAATATATTCTGCTTCGGTAGTGGATAAGACAACCGAATTTTGCTTTTTACTAAACCAAGAAACTAAGGAACTACCAAGAAATTGACAAGTCCCAATAGCACTCTTACGGTCAAGTAAACTACCCGCAAAATCTGCATTGGAATATCCTACCAAATTAAATTCAACATTTTTAGGATACCATAAGCCTAAATCAATAGTACCAAGCAAATATTTAAAAATTCTTTTAACGGCATGTAAATGTGATTCCTTAGGACAAGATTGAAATCTAGCACAAAGACATACACTAAACATAATATCGGGTCTACTAGCGGTTAAATAAAGTAAAGATCCAATCATACCTCTATAAGTTTTTATATCCACACACTTACCTTTTTCATCCTTGTTAAGCTTAGTGGATGTGCTCATAGGAGTTTTTGCAATTTTACCTTCATTGAATTTGAACCTTTTGAGCAAATCCCTTGTGTATTTTTCTTGACTTATGAAAATACCATCCTTGAGTTGTTTGATTTGGAGTCCAAGGAAGAAGCTAAGTTCTCCCATCATACTCATCTCAAATTCACTATGCATACACTTAGAAAATTCTTCACACAAAGATGGATTAGTAGAACCAAAAATAATATCATCCACATATATTTGTACTAAAAGCATATCATTTTCTTTAGTCTTTATAAAAAGAGTAGTATCAATTTTACCCATTTTAAATCCATTCTCAAGTAAGAAATTACTAAGTCTATCATACCAAGCTCTTGGAGCTTGTTTTAAGCCATAAAGAGCCTTTTTCAACTAATAGACATGATTAGGAAAATCAAAAATTTCAAACCCCGGAGGTTGTTCTACATAAACTTCCTCCATGATATAACCATTTAAAAATGCAATTTTCTCATCCATTTGATACAAAAGCAAGCAACATTTTAATAGCTTCTAATCTAGCAACGGGTGCAAAAGTTTCTTCATAATCTATTCTTTCCTCTTGACAATAACCTTGAGCTACAAGTCTAGCTTTATTTCTAATGATATTTCCATTTTCATCCATTTTATTTCTAAAAACCCATTTAGTTCCAATTATAGAAGCATGAGAGGGCCTAGGGACTAACTCCCAAACTTTATTCCTTTCAAATTGATTTAATTCTTCTTGCATAGCTAAAATCCAAAATTCATCATTTTCGGCATCTTTAAAACTTTTTGGTTCAATTTGAGAAACAAAAGCAAGATTATTAAACATATTAAGAGAGGAACGAGTTTTCACACCTTGTTCGGGATCACCAAGAATTAATTCTTTGGGATGGGAAGGAGCATACCTCCACTCTTTAGGCATGGATGAAGAACCAATTTCGTTCTTTTCAATTTAGCTCACCTCTTGCTTACTTGAAACAATTTCCTTGCCTTTGTCACTAACAAGTAAATCTCTAAAATTTCCTTCTAAAACATCACTATAAATAGGCTCATTAGAAATAACATTGCAAGATTCATCAAATACTACATGCATAGATTCCTCAATTACTAAAGTTCTTTTATTGAAAATTCTATAAGCTTTACTAGTAGAGAAATAGCCAAGGAAAATACCAACACCCATCTTATAATCAAAATTTTCAAGTTTTTCTTTGTTATTCAAAATAAAACATTTGTAACCAAAAACTTTGAAATACCCAATATTTGGAATTTTGTTATGTCAAAGTTCACAAGGAGTTTTATCCAAAGAAGGTCTAATTAAAACTCTATTTAAAACATAACAAGCGGTGTTAATGGCTTCCGCCCAAAAGTATGTAGGTAAACCATACTCATGCAACATTGATCTAGCAAATTCTTGCAAAGTACGATTTTTCCTTTCAACTACATCGTTTTGTTGAGGAGTTCTTGGAGCGGAGAAATTATGAGAAAAACCATTTTCTTCACAAAAAGTTTCAAAAGCATTGCTATCAAATTCTCCTCCATGATCACTCCTAATTTTAAAAATCAAAAAACCTTTTTCATTTTGAACTTTTTTTTGCAAAACTAGAAAAGCTTTTCAAAGCATCATCCTTATGTTTTAGCATCAAAACCCAAGTAAATCTTGAAAAATCATCAACTATCACAAAGGTATAATAGTTCCCTCCAAAACTAGCAATTCTAGAAGGGCCAAATAAGTCCATGTGTAATAGTTGAAGGGGTCTAGTTGTAGAGATTACATTTTTAGATTTGAAAGAGGACTTAGTTTGCTTACCCATTTGACAAGCATCATAAACTTTGTCTTTTTCAAATTTAAATTTGGGAAGACCTCTAACCAAAGAATTCTTGAAAATATTTGAAATTAAGTGCATGCTAGCATGTCCTAGTCTTCTATGCCATAACCAAGAGTCATTATGCAAAGCCGATAAACATTTATCATTAATAGGACAATCATTCAAATCAATAGTATAAACATTTTCATCTCTATTTCCAACAAATATAACTTTTCTATCACTAGCATTTTCAATGATGCAATTCTTTTTGTCAAACACAACTCTAAAGCCTTTATCACACAATTAACTAATACTAAGTAAATCATGCTTCAAACCATCAACCAAAAGTACATTTTCAATTAAAATAGAAGATTCATTACCTATACTACCTTTACCAATTATTTTACCTTTCTTGTTGTCACCAAAGGTTACAAGACCTCCATCCTTTTTGGAGAGAGAGACAAACTTGGATGGGTTTCCCGTCATGTGCCTCGAGCAACCACTATCCAAGTACCACTTGTTTTTCTTAGAGGCTTTCAAACAAACTTACAAACACAAATGTTCAAGTTTGATTCTTTGGTACCCATACTTGTTTGGGTCCTAGATGGTTAGCATTGACAAACTTGGGAATCCATTTCCTTTTTGCATAGACATTTAAGGCATTGGATTTAGACAAGTAACAAGAATAAGTTGTATGTCCAAACTTGCCACATGAGAAACAAACAACATTATGCAAAAAATTATCTCTTACAACAAATTTATGTACTCTACTTTTCTTGGAGAAATTATTCCTTGGAGCATTGTGAAACTTTGCCCTTTGAGAAAAATTTCTTTTTAGAGAAGTAGTATGAGCATATTTCAATTTAAAACACTTAGGTCTAATATGACCTTCAACACCACAATAATGACATATAGGCACAAAGTTAGATTTAACATGCTTAGACACAACCTTAGGCATATTAAGCTTAGGCATATTATGAGATTCTTTAACAAAGATAGTTTTAGAACTTGAAGGAGTAGAACATTCATCAATATAGCCTAAACCTCTTTTATCACCAAAAGGCTTGCCTACTTCAATTATCTTGTCTAATCTTTGAGCACCTATTGTCAACTTTTTAATAGATTCTTTAGCCTTATCAAGTTCTTGCAAAACACTAAATTCCTTTTCTTTGAATAATTTAATCAAATTATCTTTTTCACAACTATCATGCTCAAGAAATTTAACTTTGTCAAGAAAGGTATTTTTCTCATCACAATCAAAAGCATGCTTGTCACAAGAGATATTCATTTCATCAATATGCATAACATCATACTCATTCTCTTTTAAGCAAGCAATTTCTTCAAGTAAAGACTTATTTTTACTAGATAAAACATTGTATTTCTTTTTAAGCACAACATACTTAGAACTAAGTTTTTCTAAATCATTTTGCATATTTTCAAAAGCTTCGAACAATTCATTATAAGAAAGAGGTTCTAGATCATCATTTTGTTCATCCTCTTTGTCACTATGAGCCATGAAGCAAAAATTGGTCACTTCTTCATTATCACTCCCACTTTCGCTTTCATCGCTATCATCCCAAATAGCTTTCATTGCTTTCTTCTTGGATTTCTTGAATGATTTGAGAAAAGGGCAATCGGTTCTAATATGACCAGACTTCTTGCATTCATAGCATATTACCTCATCCTTTTTGCTCTTTTCACCTTTTGACTCTTTTTGGTTGGAGAGATGCTTCTTGAATTGCTTCTTTCTCTTGATGAAGTTCTTATACTTACGTGAAAGATAGGCAACATCATCTTCATCTTGGGAGTCAACTTCTAAAGAGATGGTCTTTAAAGCTATCTCTTTTCTTTCTTTTTCTTCTCATCCTCCATGTTTTTCTTGATCTTTATCTCATGCGTCAACAACGAGCCCATGAGTTCATCAATGGAGAGAGATTTGAGATCCTTTGCCTCTTGAATGGCGGTGACTTTAGGCTCCCATTGTTTAGGCAAAGACCACAATAGCTTCTTTATCTTCTCAAGATTTGAGTACTTTTTCCCAAGTCCTTCTAAAGCATTGACAATGTTTGTAACGACCCGACCCCATAGGACTTAGGTAAGGCCGTTACTAAAATAAATCCATGCACAGAATTTAAAATGACGCTCAGTTATTTGAAATAAATGCTAATTAAATAAGAGAAGTTCAAAAGACGTTTATTAAATGCAATTGTTAAAACAGTTAATTAGATACCCAAAATTCTTAAAGGCTAATCAAAGACATATAAAAGAAATAATCCTTAGTAATAAATTTTAAACAGTAAAACCAAATAACATATTTCAAGATGCGGAAGCGAAAAGGTCTAGTCCCAGTGACACGATCACGAATTCCGTTGCGCCATCACTGGTACATCTTTACCTTTTCCTGAAACATCAACATAAGAAAGAATGAGTATGAAATACTCAGTAAGTAGCCCCACCACTGGGGTCAGGCTAGGCATCTATGTCCTCTAGATACCCGCATATGGCACATAAACACATGAAACTGACAAGAGACTGAATCATATCCTATTGTAGTTAAGTATGCCCACAAAACTGGTGAATCCCGAAGGAAACAAAAAACTGGTGAATCCCGGAGGAAACAAAAAACTGGTGAATCTCGAAGGAAACACAAACTGGTGAATCCCGAAGGAAACACAAAACTGGTGAACATCTAACTAATCAATGAGGATATTCACACAGTCTCAATGTTCAAAGAATCAACACCGTACAATTCTAAAACATACATGAAATCCTTGGTACCATGGCTCCATCACATACACATAATCCTCAACAACATATTATACAACATTCATGTAAACCTTACATCATAATTTTACAACATACAAGTATGCCTCAACACCAGCAGATCAGACGTCGACATATGAAAACACATACCATCACATACTAACGATCAAGTGCTTAGGTGTGTATTTAAACATTTCAGAACTCGTGCTAGAACATACTTTGATTCAGGTCATACTATTAATCAACATGCTAACAATTTACCATAACATACACTCACCATGCTAGCATACAACTAAAGCCTGGCCCGTGGGTAGTTCTAGTGGTAAGATTACTTACCTTAAATAAAGTCCAAAGTTAAGTCAAGCGAACAAACTCCTTTCTAGCTTTCCACAACTTTTGAATGAGATCCTAGAACATGGACAAAAATCGATCTTAACCTTTAAGCCCAATTTTTAAATATTAAATCATTCCCAAATTACCAGCACAATTTACCCAAAAGTGGTTTGACCAAGATCACCTCAAAGTTCTAACACCAAAATTTTGTTGGAATCAAACTCAAGTCGTTCGCGTCTAAATTCAAAACTTCTCCAAAACTTGAATCTAAAGCCTAAAGTGTAGTTTGTTCCAAATTGTCTCCAGTCTCTCAAATAAGTGCCTTAATCTAAGCAATTCAATAATAATGGTTAGAACCTCAAACAAATTCCAGCAACAACATTTTAATTCAATCCTTCCAAGGCTTAATATACTTACCAAAATGTTGTTTGGTCCAAAATTAGTTTCAAACTCAAATCCGTTTGCGAACCCAACTTAATCCTGCGCAATGTTTGACAACACACTTCGACCTTAAAATTCCTTCAATGCTTGAATCTATGGCCCAAACATAATGGGTGTTAACAATTTTAGACAAAACCAACTGAGTAATTATGACCTTAAAATTCCTTCAATCCTTCAATGCTTTCTCGCCTGTTGTCATGTTAAAGTCGATCCGCATCCTCTTGTCCATTACAGCTTATTATAATTATGAGATCTAGCAAATGGACGTCAAGATGACCTTTCTGAATGGTAATCTTGAGGAGACCATTTACATGGTGCAACCCGAGGGATTCATAGCCCAAGGTCAAGAGAAAAAAGTTTGCAAGTTGAATCGGTCCATTTACGGGCTGAAACAGGCGTCTCGATCTTCTAACATACGGTTTGATATTGCAATCAAGTCGTATGGCTTTGACCAAAACGTTGATGAACCTTGTGTCTACAAGAAGATCATCAATGCTTCAGTAGTCTTCTTAGTGTTGTACGTAGACGATATACTACACATTGGGAATGATGTAGATCTACTGACTGTAGTTAAGAACTGGCTAGCGACCCAATTCCAAATGAAAGATTTGAGAGAGACTCAATTTGTTCTAGGTATACAGATCTTTCGGGATCATAAGAATAAAGTGTTAGCACTGTCTTAGGCATCGTACATTGACAAGATGTTGTTGTACTTGATGCAAGACTCTAAGAGGGGCCTACTGTCATTCAGGCATGAAGTCACTTTGTCTAAGGACATGTGTCCTAAGATGCCTCAAGAGGTTAAAGAGATGAGACGGTTCTCATATGCGTCTGCCATTGGACTTGTCTAGACATCTGCTACGCTATAACATAGTCAGTAGGTATCAGTCTAACCCAGGCCAGGGTCAATGGACCATAGTGAAGAATATCCTCAAGTATCTTCGGAGAACGAGGAACTACATGCTCGTGTATGGTTCTAGGGATTTGATCCTTACTAAATACACAGATTCTAACTTTCAAACTGATAAGGACTCTCGCAAGTCCACATCAGGGTCAGTCTTTACTCTTAATGGAGGAGCTGTAATATGGCGAAGCACTAAGGCGGGTTGCATCATTGACTCCATTATGGAGGCGGAGTATGTAGTGGCTTGCGAAGTTGCTAAGAAGGTTGTCTAGCTCAGGAAGTTCTTGATAGAACTGGAAGTTGTTCCAGATATTTCTAGAACCATTCCCTATATTATGATAATAGTGGGGCAGTGGTGAACTCCAAGGAGCCGAGGAGTCACAGGCACGACAAACACATAGAGCGAAAGTATCATCTGATTCGCGAGATGGTGCATCGAGGGGACATGATCATCACGAAGAGCATTTCGAAGCACAATGTTGCTGACCCGTTTACAAAGGCTCTCACAGCTATAGTGTTTGAGGGTCACCAACGGAGCATGGGTCTACAGGATCGCCCACGGCTGGACTAGGGCAAGTGGGAGATTTTCTTGTACTGGGCTTTTATGCCCTAGTTTATTGTTTTGTACTAGTTTTATGTACACCCCACTTCGCTTTAGGACAAGTGGGAGATTGTTGGGGTTGATGCCCTAAAGTCTCGTGTTTTGTAGTTTGTAAATAGTTTGTACAAACGCTTGTGTTGTATAATATATGATATTTACTTCACATCTTGTTTTTGCTCAGTTGCATGCTTTATTTGCTTTACCACAAACCAATAAACATAAAATCCCTGGTTATCTGTATGTAACTTAAACATGTACGTAGTGACAAACAAGTGGATCATGTCTTGAGTGATAACCAAAATGGTCTGTAGTATATGGATACAAGAGGGAAACCTTATCCTGGTAATGCTACGGATGCAACCCGCTTTGTGGAATGGTCACAAATGTTGTGACTTGTCACAGATGATCTGATCCTGATCATTCATGTAGGGGACATGTGAGCGAGGGCGTCCTATACAAAGAGTTTGTATAAGACCTGACCACGAAGTGTTAACGTTTCATTATATAACACCGTTCATGACAGAGACTTCATTTCACTAGGATGACCATAGGTAACATGACCTCAATCCTGAGTGAGTTGAGAACTCCTGCCATTGAAGGCGGTCTTTTGATTTGTATGGGTGCAGTGGGCAGGTCGCGAGTTCAAACCTACCATTTTGGGGATTCGCCTGATTTGGGAGCTGGGAACTTAGTTACACAAGATGAAATTCACTCCTTCCTCGAGGTAGGGTAAGTAGATAGATAGCTTCCTTAAGGGCCGATTCCATGTCTTGAACAATGTGGCGCCACACATCTTCTCTTGGCCCGAGAGATGTTCACACATAGTTGGACTATGTTGTATTGTTCATTAGAGGAATCAGTGGTACTTAACGAGTGAGATGTGACTACAGGAACAAAACTGTAAATTGGCCCAGCTATACTTACGAGCATCTATGAAGGGTCATCGTACTCATGATTGACTATATCCGATGGACATAGAAACATATCTGTGGTAAGAAGAGTTTAGCTGTTGGTCTTTAGTGGAATGCCTGACAGTTAACGGATGGTGGATGATAACTAGCATAAATGCCAGTTATTATAAGCCTTTTATTTAGAATTATGAGGGTTGACAAGTAGAAAATGCGGTGATAATACTTAGAATTTGTGAAAAATTGAGTTTTGTGTCGATCAACACCTTAAATCCTCACTAACCCCAATATTATATGTTATTCCGTGTCAAATTGTCTATTTTTGTAGCTATCACAGGAATCAAATGCATGCGTTGGAAACAGGCAATCACAAAATCAAACGCATGCGCTGAAGCCAGGCGACCGCAAAAACAGTCACATTCAGTGAAGCTGAGCTATCACATAGACAAACGCATGTGGTGATCGCATACATTCATCATAGGAATGTTGCAGGTATCCATCGCATAAGTTCATCGCATAGATGTTGCGGTTATCGATCGAATGCGTTCATCGCTTGGAGATTGTGGCTACGGAGTGATAACCATAATAGAAGGGCGATCGCAAGATGGGTGGAATGCTTTGATACTTCAATTGAAATAAGCTCGAATGCATACTTTGGGAGTATCAACAAGATAAGATGATGTGACATTGCCCATACCGCAACAAAGGCAACAGTTAGACAGAACGCAATCATGATTGCTATCGACGTTTAAACTCTATATTGAACCTTCATTTCAAGGCATCCGAGCTTCTGCCTTAAGGTAGATGCTTGCGGTCACAGATGAGAGCATGAGCAAGATTTTCTTTGAGGATTCTTCACCTCCACAACCCATTTCGAGTGACGACTGGAGCTTTCGCCGAAATAGAGCTCGAGAGAACGTCTCCACCATCCATCCATGGCACCACCAACAACCTTGGCACATAGCCTTACATTTCCCTTCTGATCTTTATAGTGTATTACATTTTGGACTTAAGATACTTACATTTTGTAATTTATGCATCTCTAAATTCCTTCAACGCCATCTTCTTCATCTTCTTTATCTTTATCATCGTTTATTTATCAAAGGAGATTGCATACTCAATTGTGTAGCCTAGAGATAGGTGGCATGTAGCAACCCACCGAAAGGTGTGCGTGTGTGAGTATAGTGAGTTAATCTTCTTTGCTTGGTGAGAGGCTGTAGCAATGCTTGTCGATGGGCTGTTGCAATGCTTGTCTATAAGTTAATTAGCCGCATCTAACTTCCTGAGAAGGTAAGGGATGGAACGCACTAAAGTAAAGTATGCATTGTTCCCAGAGATAGATACAGTCTTATGCTCGATGCAACAATGCACTATAGAGATATAGTCATGCGGCTGACCACTGAGAGGTGTGCGATGCGTTAGTGTGATGTGCTGGGATTACTCGAGCGATTTAAGATAATAAACATTATTACGCGTTAATAGTTGTTGCGTATCTACCAATTCTCATCGCAAGTTTTCTATTGCTCAATCTATTTAGTTAGGAGTAGAAGTAGTGTGTAATCCATTAACTTTTTCTTTTTAC
Organism: Benincasa hispida; assembly: GCF_027475165.1. Classification (NCBI taxonomy): domain Eukaryota; kingdom Viridiplantae; phylum Streptophyta; class Magnoliopsida; order Cucurbitales; family Cucurbitaceae; genus Benincasa; species Benincasa hispida. The sequence goes on from NC_143485.1 coordinate 57,727,284, forward strand.
TTTTATTTATGACCTCAAACGCATTGCTTCACAAGCATTATTGAGTTACGTCCCTGTGTTCGACCTCGGATCACCCGAGAACTTGCGTTCTCGTTAGACTTGAGAGAACATGAGAAAACTTGTGATAGGAACGCATGGCCATTGCATACGAGATCAACACATACTTTCCATTCCAACGCATGACCACCAATGCATGAGTATAAACGCATAGCTTAAGACATGCATCACACATAATATGCATTCCAAATTTTCATCAACAGTGGATCTCGTGGCTAAAGAGTTTAGTCAACGATTCACGTACCGTTAGAGCTTCGAGCCATAGGTTCATTAGGTCCCCTGGGTAGCTTGGATAAAGTTGAGAATAAGTGTTTGGGTCAGTTTGAAATGCTCAAATTGACAAGAGGGAGTTCGATTATATACGATATAATTGAACTGGTTAATTATATGTGATATAATTGACTAAATGTATGAGATACATTATTTTGGACGAAATTAGATATAAATAAGATTTATATCAAGTAGAGGAGAAATTACTATAGTAGATATGTGATATCAAACGATAAGGTAAGAATATAATATGATCATATTCATTAATTATTAAATTGGTTAATTATATGATAATTGGCCTAAAACTTCTCTCGGTCATGTGTTAGTAGGAGAATATGAAGTCGGTTATTGTAACCGAAGAATAAAATGAAAATTTGTTTCATTTTTCAAAAGTTCGAAAAATTCGCAATCAGTGTGAAAACATAACGATCGCCTAGCTTGAGAGCCTATATGATAGTCGCTCATCGTCTAAACGATCACACACCAGTGCCTAAATGATCACTTAGCTTTCCTAAATGATTGCATCACATGCAGAGTTTTCTAAACGATCGTTTAGTAAAACCTACACGATCGTGTAGCTTCTTCTAAACGATAAGCACACAGTTATGCGATAGCTTTCTCCCACTTGCTTATCGTCTACATGATTTATCTTTTCTTTGACCTCTACCAAATTCACCAAAGACCATCTTTGGATTCTCAATTTGAGAATACCAAGGGCTTCATTTGGTGGTTTTGTCCTTGCTGCTATTCACTTGTTCGTGACTGTTCATGTTGCTATCATTCATGTAGACGATCGTGCTACTGCAGTCGACTGGTTTGCTGGGTGATAGGGTTTGCGTAGAGGTTCTTCCACTACTTCCGAGTTCAACATTTGAAGAGGGTCTTCAACTGGCATGAGAACTCTTTCCTTTGTATTTTATTGTTCGAAGCACGCCTTTAATTAGTGTTAATTTGCATAACTATCCGTTAGAATGTATGTGTTGTATTTTGGTCACGATGAAATCGAAAAGATCCGAACATGCTCATGGATGCTCTTCGTTAAGAGATCCTTCAATTGACTTACTGATTATTGTTAAAGTGGACAGAAATATATCTACAGTGAGGAGAGTGCAGCTATCGAGCTATAGTGGTGTGTCTTGGTAGTTAATGAATATTGATTAATTTGGTCTAAAGAGTTTAGCCAATTAATCTCAAACCGTTGAAGCTCATGATCTATAGGTCCATAAGGTCCCTCTACTAGCTTGTAAAATTATATCTTGGACTGAAACAGACATCTCGATCTTGGAACATAAGATATTTTATTCCTTTCTATCTATGAAATATGAGATATTTTAGTTGCATTAACCACAAACCAATAAACTAAGATCCATGGTTATCATTGTAACTTAAGCATGCATGTGGAGACATACAAGTGGATCGTGCTTTAAGTGATAACTTAAATGGTCTGTAGTATATGGATAAAGGAGGGATACTTTATCCTAGTGACACTACGAGTGGGGCCCACTTTGTAGGTGTTACAAATATTGTAAATTGTTACAAATGGTCTGATCCTGATCATTCGTGTATTAGACATGTGAACGGGGATGCTCTATACAAAGGAGTTTGTATAAGACTGGACCACGAAATGTTTAGTCTCCATCTATAACGTCATTCATAACAGAGACTTTCATTTCATTAGGATGACCATAGGTAACATGACCTTAATCCTGAGTGAGTTGTGAACTTTTGCCTATGAGGACGGTCCTTTGGTTTGCATGGGTGCGAGTGGCCAGATCGCCGACTCAAACCTACCACTTTGAGGATTCGTCTGATTGGGGAGTTGGGAACTTAGCTACACAAGATGAAATTTACTCCTTCCCCGAAGCAGGGGTAATTAGATAAATTGCTCCTTTAAGGGCTGATTCTGGGGCTTGAATAATATGGCGCCACACCTTCTCTTGGCCCGCGAAGGGTTTAGTCATAGTGAAACTATGATCTATTGTTCATTAGAGGAATCAGTGGTACTTAAGAAGTTAGATGTAACTATAGGGAAAAAATGGTAAATTGGCCTATCTGTACTTACGAGCGATTTGTGAAGGGTTATCGTACTGTTGATTGGTTATATCCGATGGGCACAAAAATATATCTGTAGTGCGAAGAGTGCAGTTGTTGTTCTTTAGTGGAGTGCCTGAAAATTAACAGATGGTGGATATCATGTTTAAAGAGTTTAGTCAGTTATTCGCGTACTGTTATAGTTTCAAGCTACAGGTCCATAAAGTCCTCTTGGTAGCTCAATGGATTCATGTTGGGAATCAGTTTTTTGGTTAGTTTGAAATGTTCAAATTAACAAGAGGGAATTTGATTATATATGATATAATTAAATTAGTTAAAT